>NC_134706.1:126031528-127231528 GCF_043290135.1 Rhipicephalus microplus
TCAAACCAATGTTTACGTCATTTACACTATTGAAGAATTGTTTCAACAGTAAGAAGATCAAAGAAATAAGAAACTTTGGAGTCATGATAGCTGCAATATTTCCCCGCTAATCAAGGCAGCTTGGGTTAATCATTCCGTCCATGGAAACCGCTCTTCACTGGGTTGCAACCACGTTTCACTTCAGTGAGAAGAGTCCTTCGGTGAAAAGCGGGCTTGAGGTAGCGAAAGTCGCATGACCGGTCACACACTTACTGAAACAGGGCATTCTAGCTATGTGATAACTTATTGATTGATATGTGGGGTTTAACGTCCCAAAACCACCATGTGATTTTGAGAGACGCCTTAGTGGAGGGCTCCAAAAATTTCGACCACCTGGGGTTATTTAATATGTGCTGACTTAAGCGTTGCGACACTCTGATTACAAAAAAAAAACCCCAGGCCTGTGCGAAACGTGCATCACAGTCACAGCGAAAGATGTAAGAACCATCTTTCGCAGCCTTTTTAAACGCTCTTTTGGTAAGTGCTTCAAGCACACTTGCAGGGAACCCAGTACGCAATTAATCATAATTTTTGTGCAGTAGGGAACTTTTCACTGAGCCATTCATCGCAATTTTTTGGAGAAGCGTGGTACCCTCTACACAATTGCAAAGAATTTTGTGCAATTTTTTTTTTCTAGGCTGGCTGACGACGACGACGAGTTATTCTTAGAACTTCTGTAATGATTGCATTGGAGCATTCAACGATCCAAACCTTGCGCGCATTATTTGACTCTTGGTTGTTTCTTTGCTGTTCTGAAATCCTTTACTACTCGTATTAACGTAATTCCTATCTCGAAATTAGGACTGCCTATAGGGTCCGTTTGCAACGGAGTTCCAAGTGCCGGCATAGCTCTGTGGTGAATGTTCGACTGGAACGCAGGGCACCTGGGGTGGAATCCCGTTGGGTCGTTTGTGTTTTTATTTACTCATTTTACGGTATATTGTGCGATAGTAGTTATGAACTCCGGCTTGGGCAGTGGTGGACAACTAAGTCGCACGGGACCCTTGTTATGTTCTCATAATACCTTTCGCTGTAAAGAAAGTAAGAAAAGGTGGCGTTCACCTGACACAAACGTCATAGTGAAACAGCCACATTGGAAGATATTCACCTCGTATACTCGGCGACAACTCCTCTTGGCTTTGGAGCGAAGGCTACGGACCCAAATTGCTGGCATCCTACCGCCAGTGAATGTAATTCGGCAACAGCACCCCTATTTTCACCGTGAAATACAGATGCTCCCACCCCCTTTTTTTTTCTACGCGGAGCTATTTGGGACTGCACGCAGCTCCCAACATTAAGATAGTGGTATTTACTATAACTTATTCGTTGTGACTTTGCGTTTTTTAACACGTGAGAAAGTCCCGCCTTTTTACGTACCATCAAACGCTAAGCGGCGTCTGCGTCTACCTGAAATACTGATGGTGCGCCCTCGTCACTTTCCATACTGTTACGAGACGCATGCCCAAAAGAACAACTTCGCGTAGTGATACACGTGCAGAAGCTCCGCCCACGTAGCTTTCCCTTCAGTGCCAAGAAACGTTGTCGCTGAGTATAGACGCTGTTCGCAATTCACTAGGAACCTCATGACTTTGAGTCATAAGAACAATCTTGTTGATGCCCCTGTTGCTATATTTGGGCAATTATGGCTAAGTGAATAGCTCACCATTTGGCTCTTCGTCTATTACAGCGCAGTCAATGTATAGCAATAAATTGTTCGCGGCGCCCGAGGCAACGCTGTCAAGCTTCAGAAGACGAAATTTTTCAATAAGGTTTTACTGCCCATCCCCTTTATTAGAGGCAAAGCACCCGAGAATGTCAACTTGTCGGCTTGACCACGGCCGGACTCGACGCTCCTTCCGCACGCTCCTTACGGCCTTCTCAATACCGGCGCCGCGCATATATTTTTTTCTGACGCGTAGAGGGCAGCACCACCTCACTGTAAGCTCCGCCGGCTCCCCGCGTCGCCGACTGCGACTTTTCTTGACTGCGTTCGATGACCTCGGGTAAGCAATGCATCAGACACGCTCAGGCACGCTAACTGCACTAGCGTAGCCATGCTTCATTTTTGCGTGCCGCTGTGTAAGTCACAGCAAGGGAAAACACCGGGTGTGTCGTACCACCAGTTTCCTAGCGATGAGGAACTGTGTTCGAAGTGGAGGAAAAATGTTTCACGTGAAAACCTCGTCATCAATGACAAGTACGCATCGACTGTAGTGTGCAGCAAACAATTCACGGAAAATGACTATGTTCCCGGATATCGTATCCGGAAACTGCGTCCAGGAGCCGTGCCCACGGTCTTCGATCAGTATCCTTCGTATATGGTCCCGGCTACGAAGAGGCGCCGAAGAAACGGAAAGCGGAGTCATCGCCGTGTACCTACGGGAAGTTCTAGTCCACCTTGCGACAAAATAAATATTGCTTTTTCTCTCTGAATTTTGTGCGCTGTAATGGATTACTGTTGCTTGTGGCAACACGCGTGTGCGAAAATCACGCGTGTGCGAAAATCACGGGCGCTGTGGCGCGCACACTGCGCCCGTGAACGCGCTTGGAGGCGGCGGAGCATGCATGGATGGATGGATATGGCTGTACCCTTTAGATCGGGCGGTGGCTAGCGCCACCAAGCCGTAATACCTAATGAACCAAAAACTATATTTATTTTTTTTCCCTAAAAAGTGAGTTTGAGGATTCGTACTTTGCAGTGAAGAGTTTAATTTTCACTCGTGCCTTGACTTTAGCCACCAATCAGATAACCTCCTTCTAGTTAAGTCTACCCGCTTAAAGTTTATTTTGCCCTCCCGGTCCCTAAACCCCAGTGCTTTGAAAAACTCTGCGCCATCATCCTGAACTATAGGGTGAAGCCCTTTCCAGAACATTATCAAGTGTTCGGCAGTTTCTTCTTCCTCTCCACACGCACTGCATATTGTGTCTACCCCTTCGTATTTGGCCCGATATGTCTTGGTTCGCAGTACTCCCGTCCTGGCCTCAAACAGTAGAGAACTACCCCGAATATTATCATAGATCCTTTCCTTGGCAGTTTCCTGCTTAAAAGTTCGATAGATCTCTAGTGCGGACTTCTTAATCATGCGCATTCTCCACATGTCAGTCTCCGTTTCCTTCATTTTCTTTTTAACCGATAGTTCTTTTTGGTTTGGCCACCTGCTGTTTTCTAAGTATTTACCAGTCCACTTCCTGGTTCGCTTCCTCCATTTTGTATCGACATTCTGCATGTACAAGTAGCTGAAAACCTTCCTAGCCCAACGCTCTTCCCCCATTTCTCTCAATCGCTTCTCAAATTTTATCTTGCTGCTAGCTTCCCTGCCCTCAAATGATGTCCATCCCATATCACCTTGTACTCCCTGATTTGGTGTATTTCCGTGAGCTCCTAAAGCAAGCCTACCTATTCCACGTTGCTTAATTTCTAATCTTGCTTGAACTTCTGATCTCATGCACAAGTGGCACAAGCAACAGTGGTCTAGCAGCGCCACCCCGAACTTGCGGCGGCAGGCAGCAAAATGCCCCAATGCGAAGGCCGTAAGGGGAGCGCTGGAGAAGGAGTCGAGTCCGGCCGTGGCTTGACATATCGTCTTGCATCATGAAATTGTGAAAGCGACACTTGGGTAAATACCGCTGCTCACCACTGGTGTGCACTAAGAATATTATGAACTAAAGGTTCATCGTTATGGCCAAAAGCCTTGCGGATGACTCAGCAATGGGGTCAGATCCACCGCCAATATGCACCAAGACAATCAAGTTTCTTATCAAAAACAAAAGAATTAGATGTTGATCTGTAGGATGGATTCAGCTATCTTAAACACCGCTTTGTGACAAATATTTACACTCATGTGACTATATTGTTTCGTGATTTGCCGGTGTTTTCATTTTCGTCACTTGGAGGCTCTCCCGTAGTAGAGTACCAAGTACTCGAAAGCGTTTAAGGGACACGCAAGGGAACTATTACATCGACGTTTATTCTTGAAATACAGGTTCACACCACAAGTTAGTGCCTATTTTGAAATAGGATCCCATTTTGGGGGCCCACATCGGGCTAGCGCACTTCATATTACCTGCCTCAAGAAGCAGACCGACTCGAAAGTGGCTACTACGACTACGAACGACCCACACAACCAACGGCATAAGGAGCTTCGCCCCACACAGAAAGTGTATAATAGTGGCATGTGCCGATCAGACGCGGAACGTAAAGGCTGTCACCTCAGACTGCGCATATATTATCTGCTATGCTAAAGACATCGAGAAACATCAAATGAAACCCCATTCACTAGCACTGACAGTTTCTTGGTCATGAAAAGAAATGTTAAAGCTTTACCTGGTTTTCTAGTAAAGCAGGTATTTTTGCAACATCTTGCTGTACTCGTGCAGTTGAGCCCATTAAACTGTGGAAACGAGTTATTTCCTGTATGATTGGCCAACTAACAAAATAATTTGAAAAAGGACCAGTGTGAAGATGTTTCTAGTATTCGTCTTCCATTCTATATGTCTTACAGCTCTAGTACAACCTATCCTGACATCAAAAACCGATCGAACCTGATGCCTACTCGGTAAATAAGCCTGATAGTTTTCAGACTTACACTTAAGAAGCACACGCGCACACACACATGCAACACACACACTAACGTATACGTGCGCAAGCCTTTGTGTTGTAGCGGTGATGGTTGCTCACTAACTGGCCAATCTTACAATGTTGGACCCACCGCAGTTGCGGCGCTCAATTTCTGAACCAAGGGTCACGGGCTCGATAGCGTCCACGGAGGTTGCGTTTTGTGTCGAGCCAACAGTGACAGAGACCCATCTACTTTGATGTACGTGCGAGTTCACACGAAGGTGGTTTGAATATCAGCACCCCTTCACTTAGTTGTGCGTCATATTCAAATCCTGGTTTTATAACGTATTGTACCAGTAATTAATAATTAAATCTCACTAATATACTCATCACACAAGACGAAAGAATATGTAACGAAATTGAATCCGTGGTGCGAATAGCAATATTTTTTTCAAAAGCATAGGTGATTACGAGCGAATTTTTGTGAATATACACCTTGAAGAATCTGAAAATAAGAGGAGCATTTCAAGCGTACGCCAGGATCTGAAATCATGACAGCATATTAGGTTATTATTGCCATAAGAAAAAATCGGAGCCAGTCCTTATATTTGACATAACTATGTCCAAACCGTTTGCTGAAACACAAACGGCACTTGCCAAAGATAAGCGTTGCGATTGCGTCACCGAAACTATAGATCTGTGTGGGCTTCTGTCATTGATCTGTAAATGTTGGTGGCTTCGTTGTGCACGAGCCCTGTAGATAAAAGGTCGAAATTTAACAATAGATTTCAAGCAAGTACGTTTCACTTTTAACTGAATAAGGGCGCGCACACAAACGTGGAAACTAGAACAGGAAATCACACTGACCAAGAGCGCCTCTACTAGTGTCCGCGTCTGTGTGCGCGCCCTTATTCAGTTAAAAGATGAACCAATACCAACTAGCCAACTATTCATGCTACTACGTTTCATTTCCACAGAACGTGTAATGGCGTTCTCGCACCCTAGTCCTAATTTGACCTAGAGCCTTGCCGTAAATATGACATCAACCAGGTTATTGCATTTATTAAGGTCGAAGGCTCAAAATGACCGTCGGCGTCGAGCACGAGTGACGCGAAAAATTCCCACACGATGACATCGCTGCATCACGTCACAATGACATCACAGGTATCCGCAACTTGCAACGTCCTTATGACGTACGTGCAACGTCACGTGACGTCATGTCAGGTGATTTCGCCACATGACATCGTAACTTAGCCGGCCAATCAGAGTAAGGCCAGCGCCGATTGTGGAGGTAGGGGGAAACAGCGTGCGGCGCAAATGACTTCCGGTGGGTGGCTGGGCAGGACCTATTCGACTGAGAAAAAAACAAAACACCTTATCCCCGACAGGGACCGTGGGGTCATGTGGACTACCGCGGTTGTGTAGCGCGAGCAGACGGTGTTTTTTAATGAAGAAACTTGCAGACGCTGCCTGCGTCGACTTAGCGAGACGCCGCGGGAGGAATGCCTAGAAAAAAATGGAAGTGAGCGTAAATTAGCGAAAGCTTCATGCGTCACTGTTGCGAGGCAGAAGAAAGAAGCGTAAGAGAGGAAAAAGATCAAATGAGACGCGCACGTGCAATGGGGTAGCAAGGACAAGCAGTTGGTAGAAGAGGGTACTCTGGCGCTGCGATCATTCAGCGACCAGTACACGGATTTTTGTTGTCTTCGTACTTGCGGGTGGCTAATTGCACATGTGGCTCCGCTGATTTCTGTGTTTCGGTTTAGTTTTGAAGGAAAGAAAGAACCTTTTTAAGCATTGTGACGCGGTTTTAAATAGCAAACCTGAAAGATTAACGCGGTGAAGCGCATCCGCTGAACTTTCGATGATTTTTGTTTCATGATGGAACAGCCTCAAGCCACACGAACCCACATGGAGCTACAAATACGGAGATAAGACAAATCTGTGTACTACTCATCATTCCCCCGCTCGCTGAAGTGCCATGCGGTGCAGCTCCCATAGACACTAGCACCAGAGCTCCCTTTAGTGTATATATAGGAAACTCTGTGGGAGAAAACTAGAGAAAATAGCCCGCTTCTGTTGAAGAGAGGGAAGGAGGAGAGTTTAGTATGCGTATAGTGTGAGTGTGAACGCCGTACGCGAGAGACAACTGTGAAAAGGACACACTCCGCAAATAATAGAAGGTGGTTTTCGCTTTGCAGTCATTTTAGGTGAATGCAGAGGACACTCTGGGACTCTTCAAGGCCCGCCGCCGCACCTCAGTAGCTATGATGTTGCGGAGTCGTGCAACGAGTTCGAGAACTGGATCACGTTTAGCCTATTGCCTATCGCGTTTTTGTACAAACAGATCGAAGTCGTACAAAACAGAAATTGGTTCACAAGATTGGAAGCTTAGACTAGTTGGTGCGTAGTCATATTTGCAAGATGTTTCAGAGCGCGAAGAAAGGAAAAAGGACAGCGCAGACAGAACAACTTTCTTTCTGTCTACCCTGTCCTGTTTCCTTTGATTGCGCGCTGAAACATCTTGCAAAAAAGAAAAGGGTTGGTTATATTGTATATTTCGATATAAAAGTGCTACAACTTGCCCCGGTGTTGTGTTGGGTATGGCGATTGACTTGATATCATGCCCAATACGTTTTCCTAGGTTACGCTTATGCCCTCAGTGGTTATGCTGGCCACTACGGGGTCTCAAGGCAATACGTACAGTAACGTTTGCGCCTCTTGTAATGAGTGGCCGGCTTTAAACCACGAAGTCGTTTGCATGTTCCATACCATTGTTGACGGGCAGTCAGGATCGCATTACTGGAGACTAGACGTGCAAACTCCCGTTATTGAGATGGCTCACTGCTCTCCCAAGTCGAAAACTAAGTACTAAAAACCGTTAGATGCTTTTTCTAAACACAAAGTACTCCAGGTTGTCAAAATTTACGGAGCGCTCCACCACGGTGTCTCTCATAACAATATCATGGTTTGGATGTTGATCCCCATCAGGGGATATTATAAAAATGCGTTTAGGTATTTATCTTATCTTGAACGTGAATTTAGGTGTGCAAGTTGACATTATGGCATACCTTCAAAATAATGGAAAGAAGTCGGCTTTGTAAAAATATACGAGGAATTTTACTCCTGCTTCTGCTTTTTCGTAATTTGTAATTTCCGGCATGGGTTACACGCTGGGAAAAGTCGTACGTATGTTATGATTGTGAACAGCACGTTGCTATTTTCTACACGAATATCTGTGTAACCGCGCCTAAACATCTTCCTACTCGCCAGGAGCCAAAATCTTGTAGGCTGTCTTGGCCGTAATGTACGTCTTGTTTTTACAGCAGTATGCTAGGGCATAGGCAAAATTTATTTTAAGCGAGTTGGTGGGGGGTTCAATTAACATTGAAGTCTGAATTTTCCATGAAGCAAAATATATGTTTGTTGAACATTCGTCATCTACATTTATGTAGATGAGGTTGCATGTAGATGATGTTCTTGATGTTAGAGATGTAGATAATGAAAATATGTACATGGTCAACATTCATGAACATCATGCTAGAGAGGGAGATAGCCACCCGAATACCAACTACGCCTATGTTACTCGGCGTTCCTATTGAGGTACGATAAACGTAGCTGCGAGGTTCGAATTTATTCGTCATCTCCAGTTCCGCAGAAAACAGCGGATTCTTCCATATTACGTCAGCCAGCGAGTTAGCAAAGAGAGCGCCAAATCGCGGAGAAGCGAACGACGATTGCGCAATACAGACACAGAGGCCGACGGCGAAGGATTGAACGAAAGCACATGATGTGAACCGGTGATTTCTAATACTTCCGTGCGGGTCCCTTTTAATCACACCACTTGCTCTCCAAAACTCACGCGGGAAAGCCAAAATTTCACACGTATGATTTGATTGATTGATTTGTGGTGTTTAACGTCCCAAAACCACGATATGATTATGAGAGACGCCGTAGTGGAGGGCTCCAGAAATTTTGACCACCTGGGGTTCTTTAACGTGCACCCAATTCTGAGCACATGGGCCTACAACATTTCCACCTCCATCGGAAATGCAGCCGCTGCAGCCGGGATTCGAACCCGCGCCCTGCGAGTCAGCAGACGAGTACCTTAGCCACTAGACCACCGCGGTGGGGCAAATCTCACAAAAAAAGAAATAAAAAAAGATGACCTTTAGTGAGTGAAAGCTACCTTCTTTGGAAAACAAATTTTGATTGGGCGAGTTAGTTTGTCGTACTAGAACTTGTGTAGCGCGTCGCCTAAATGAGGCAGAAGACCAACCTGCCAAAACAAGCAGTGTTCTGTCCTTCCTTTTGGCTGGCTCGGCCCTTCCATCATTCGCGTTATCCGATGCATCAGTTCACGCAGCCATAGCCGTGTCCCCTGCATTGACGTTGAAACCTCTCCTGTTCGAGGAATCATTCCATTGTTCTATATATAGTGCTTGACACTCATATACGAAAATACTCGCGTACTGTCCATTAGATTTGTGTTAAAGAAGCCCGGGTACTCGAAGTTTATACGCAGGGGCACACTACTTGTCACGCCACGATGAGATCATCATTTGTACACTTAAAGCTTAACAATGAATATTTTACTCAGTGTCACAAAATGTACAGATATAATGCTATAACAGAGATTATGTGAACGTCCCGGCATTCCGGCAAAAGAATCTCGTTGTTTTTTGTAGTTTTATTTGGTGTGGTAGCAGCTTCGCCCGAAGAATTTGCGCACCTCCGCTCGAGTTCATGCTCCAAATTACCGGCCACGCTATGACATTTCGATGTTTGTCGATCACTGTTGTGCCCTTGCCACTCCAAAACTGGAATGATTCCGGAATCACTCCACGTTTTCATGACCCCGGAATGGAATGGGGACAGCGCTTGTAAGAATGGAAGGGGAATAGGATTAAGCGCCTTATGCACTGTATGTAATTTGACTGGAACTAAGTTTTTTTTTTTGAACATAAAGCACGATCTCATCTACACGCTGTTTTTAAGCTTCAAGTAAGAGCCTCAAATTTAACAATAAAGCAGTATTTTTAGGATTGCTTAGCTCATAGGATGCACGGCTCATTTGCAATCAACGCGTATGCTATAACTCTGTCGTCATATAGACTGCTGCTCGGAAGTTTGTCTCTATTCTTCGCGCAACTTCGCTTTTATGCCATTGTTATCCACCGTTTGGAACTACGTATGTGACCAAGCTAGTATGTATCGACCTTGCTGACGTCTTTTGCATACTTGTTTAGTTGTTAAGTAATTTGATTACGTATCATTTCTCAGGTGAATGAAACTATGAAGATGCCATTTCTACGTTGAGAAATTAGAGGAATGGATTTTGGCTGCCTGACAATTCTCGAAGTGGGAATGAACAAATCAATCAGTCAATCAATCAAAGAACTTTATTTTGACCAAAAACAAAAACATTTACGGTGAAAAAAGGTGGCCGGGAAAAAAGCTGTCCAATGACAGCTTGACAAAGCCCCAGCCACCCATAGGCGGCGAAACGACAGCGTACAGCACCTGATAAAAGTGGGGGGAAAATGCATATTAATAGTCGCTAAACAGTTACGAATTGATATCATAGTGCATTCACTACGGGTGCAGGTGAACTACAAGGTCGAATGTACCTTATAATTATACACTTGCTAAAGATAAATAACAAAAAAAGGAAAAAAACTAACAAAAAACAAGGTTAAAAAACAAAACAAAAAGTAATTTTTTTTTCATTCCGAGGAATCGAACGGAACGGAATCGCACCAAGTTCCGATTCTCCGGAACTGCATTGGAGTAGAATGGAGGCACCCATTCCGCAACATTCATGTAGATGGAGAAAGTTTAATTGCATTTTGGTGCACTTTAAATATTCGCAAGTAGTGAAAATAATTAGGCCGTACACTCCACAGCCTTTCACATAATGGTGTTGTTGAAGAGGTTCTGAAAACCACACAGGAGAAATAAAAATAAATTGTATTATTTACGGGTAGAGCGCTTCGCTAGGCTAACTGACGTAACTTGACACGTGTGCCTTTGAAATGGCCTGCTGGCCTATACCTAAAGCGCAATGCCCTGATTTCTTGCAACCTATACATCTCAATGTGTTTGTATCTATCGATTCTTATCTTTGCTTTCGCTTATTTTTCAAACTTTATTGCCTTGCTGAAGCATTCATACTTTAGTGGCTGTAGCCGGCTACAAAGTGCAGCATATTTTTAAAGGATTCTAGCTGGCACACCTTTTTGCCTACTTTCCAACACAGCATATCCATCGCGGAATTACCCCAGTGCATAAAACTTAAGGTCAGTACTTCATATTTGCTTCATCGCAAATACCAAAATTGTAATATAGTGGCGCGTTAGCCTTTGCACAGACCTCCGTTTTATCTACCCACACAAGGAGAACGCTTCTGCTTTCGGCTCCGAGCATTGTTATCAAGTTTTTCGCTTTCTACGGGAGACGCTGCTCCCTGCCCCAGGGCGACGGACGCGGAGTCATCCACTGGTCCGCCCAGCCAGAGGTCTGCTATGGCGAGCTCCTCGGTAAATCAGCGCGCCTGGCCCAGAACCAGTGAGGCCAACGGTGATAGTCACTGCATCATGGCTGTGGACGTGGAGCCTTCTGCGGCTATGTCCGACCATAGACCACTTTTGGCAAGCTCGTCGCGGAAACGAAGCACCTGTTCGAGCACCAGCGAGGACACGGAACTGTACTCGGCCACTGGCGACGACTCGTCGGATGACGACTTCGAGACCGTGAGAAGCAGGAAGGCCAAAAGAAGAAGTATCAAGTCGTCTTCACCAGCAGGGACATTAACGTCTCAGTCAAAAGGAGAATGCTGGCCGCACACCATCCTCTTCATGCCCGAGGACTCCACCATCAGCCTTCGAGCAGTAAACAGGCAAGCTCTCTCTATGTACTTTGAGGGGGTAGCACCAAACGACATTAAGGATATCCGGGTGAACACGCGGAAGAATATTCTAGCTGTGGACACAATGACTGCCAGCGCCATAGACAATCTTCGCAGAGTATCAGATTTGGGAGGCATCAAAGTACGACCGGTTATTCCAATGGACGGTGCCTGCACGGCGGGAGTAATCTACGACATTGATTTGGCCATAGCAAACTCGGACCTCCCAACTCTCATAAAACCAGCGAACGAAGGAGTTCTCATCGCGAATGTACTTCGCCTCGGAAACACCCGATGTGTAAAGATAATGTTCAAAGGAGATTCCATTCCGTCGCATGTCAAAGTGGGACACTTCCGACATCCTGTTCGACCATTTGTCCCTAAACCACTCCAGTGCCATAACTGCATGAAAATTGGTCACATCAAGAGTGTATGTACAAACACCACAGTATGCCCCCGATGCGCTGAGCCGCACACTGCAGACGCATGTCGGGCAACAAGTCTGAAGTGCAGAAACTGTGATGGTCCGCATGATGCTGCATCCAAGGAATGCCCTCGGATTAAGAAGGAAATAGCCATTATCAAACAAATGGTTAGGGACAATTCAACCCACAGAGAGGCTGCTGAAAGGGTACGGCGGCGACGTAGTCGCCGACGGAGGCGTGGAGGACAGAGTGTTGCGCATAACCCATTTCCTCCGAGCACGAGTGAAGTAGTAAGCACGAAGCGAAAAGAATTGGAGAAGCTCACAGCTGCGGATGAGTGGCCTACGCTTCCGCGTACACAGCCTGCAAAGGAGCCTCCTGCGAGGCCTCGCCGCCCTACACCTTCCACCGAGTCTACTTCCGTTGAGGATGTGTCAAGGGCCGATCGACAGATCATCCCGATGTTACGATCCCTCGTCGCTGTCATGGCAGACATACTAAGAAGCCTGGGAACTCCAACCGCTCGAAGCGGGTTACAGGTGTTGGACGCGCTGAGCCCAGTCCTCGCCTCCCTCGCGTAGAGTCATGGCAGGAGATCAACAATCGTTCCGCAAAGACGTCAGAGAAGCATCAGTCATCCAGTGGAACGCAAGAGGACTTAGATCACGGATTTCCGATTTTCGTCAGTACGTGTTTTCTAACCTTTTCCCAATCATCGTAATATGTGAACCGAAATTATCAAACCCGATCAGGCTATCTGGCTACGAATCAATCCCGTCCAAAACCCGAAACGAAAGCAGCAAGGTCATTGTGTATATTCGTCGGGAGCTTACCTACATCATTCAACCTGTGTCGCCTCATGATGAGAACCAATATGTTTGCCTGACTGTGAAGCAGAAAACCCTCACCTTCACATTAATAGGTGTCTACTTATCTCCCTCAGCCCGTTTTGATTGCCAAAGACTGGATGACGTTCTTTCGAGCGTCCCGGATCCGTGGATAATTATAGGAGACTTCAACGCCCACCACCCAATCTGGGGAAGTTCAAAAGTCAATACCACGGGCCGGAGGCTGGCTTCATTTGTATCGACTCATGAACTGTCTCTACTTAATGATGGGAGCCCTACATTTCTGCGAGGATCAACGTACAGCAGCTGTTTGGACTTGACGTTCGTGTCACGTCGCTTCGCCACAAACGTTAAGTGGTTCTTAGACATCGAGACACATGGTAGCGATCACATCCCCAGTTATCTCACCATCGAAGGCTTTGCTAGCGACCACCCGCCGAAAACCGTACGGAAGATCGATCTTTCAGCATTCAAAACCAACATTGAACACGCTTGTGAAAAAGGCTTAACCTCTGACATTGAGCAAGCGATCAAACAAGCAGCGCAGAGTGCGATGCGCACGCTGGCATATTCTTCAAAGCCCTCAGAAACGGACATGGAGTTAGAGCGACTCCGTGCGACTCGTCGGCGTGCGGAGCGTAGATATCGACGCACAAAATCCATTCAAGATCTACGGATGGCCAGGCGCATGCAAAAGAAGATCCAGCGTCGTATAGACAAACTGGAGTTTCAACGGTGGGCGAAATTTTGCGCGAGTCTAGACCCTCGCAAACCGCTTTCTCAAATATGGCGAACCGTGCGAGGCCTACGCACACTTCCCCAACAACGTTTTCCGTTTAAAGCCTTGGCCCTTTTCCAAAATAGAAGGGATATCGAGGTAGCGGAAGATTTTTGTAGGAAGATTGCGGGCCCACCAAATTGCACAGAAGCCCTTACTGCTCATTACACGCCACATTCACTTGACCCGCACCTGGACCTGCCTTTTTCAATGGAAGAACTGAATGTGGCTCTTGCTTCATGCAATCGATTGTCATCGCCTGGGCCGGATGGCATATCATACCGCCTATTATGCAATCTCGGTGATCGAGCACGAAGTGCTTTGCTGGAAGTATTCAATGAGTCTTGGAGAGATGGAACGGTCCCCAGAGAGTGGAAAACAAGCCGGTTGGTTGCACTTCTCAAACCTGGAAAATCGCCTCTAGAGCTGACATCATACCGCCCAATAGCGCTGGCTAGTTGCGTAGGGAAGCTGATGAAGCGAATGATCCTTGCCAGACTCGAGTGGTTCCTAGAACGCCATAGAATATATCCAGACGCCATGGCCGGTTTTCGTCGTCTTCGGAGCTCCATTGACAATGTCATTGACCTGGTGACCTACGTACAACACCAGAAAATGAGCAGACGGTTATCTGTCGCACTATTTTTAGATGTCAAAGGAGCATATGACAATGTTTCTCACGAAGCCATACTTGACGCCCTCGAGTCAGTTGGTTTGGGTGGGCGAGTGTACCGCTGGATCCAATGCTACCTACATATGAGATCATTGTTTATGCAAACTGATGATGGGCCGACTTCTGAACATTATACACACCGTGGTGTTCCTCAAGGTGGTGTATTGAGCCCCACACTGTTCAACCTGGTTCTGATCGGTCTCGTTGAACGCATACCAGATTCCGTGCAGATATCTCTCTATGCAGATGATATTTGTGCCTGGACATCAGGTGTAACACGTCCTCAGGTACGTGCGAGACTCCAGAAAGCAGCGAATTCAATATCGGCGTACCTTAGAGAACAAGGCCTCGAGATTTCTCCTGAGAAATCGGCGCTGGTCGCGTTCACGCGGAAGGCAATGACGTCATATCCCATCACCATCAATGGACACAGTGTCTGCTACGCCAGGACCCACAGGTTTTTGGGGGTCACGATCGATCGAAATCTCTGCTGGAGTCCCCATGTGGCCACTCTAAAGAAGCGCCTAACGGCCATCGCACAACTTTTCAAGTTCCTCGGAGGCAAAACGTGGGGCACATCAGTGCACGCGATGTTGCATTTGTACAAAACGCTGTTTCTGGGGTACCTGCGGTATAGCTTGCCGGTTCTGACGAACGCTTGCAACAGCAGTATACGCACAATAGAAAACGCCCAGGGCCAGGCACTCAGAGTTTGTCTTGGATTACCACGCTGTACATCAACAGCGGAAACCATCGCAATCGCCAAAGATCATCCGGCCACAGTGCACATTACTTTGGAGGTGCTTAGAGCTCATATTAGACACCTTGCTTGCACCCCTGCCCACCACCTAGCTTCGCTTCCAGAAGATCGACCGAGTGCCTCCTTCTGTAAGAGAGTATTGACTTTCCGTGAGTGCCTTCCAACAGTCTACACACCTCCGGAACGGATACTAACACCTCCTTGGTGCTTGGACCGACCAAAACTGCGCTTGACAGTGCCGGGGATTCGCAAGAAGGCGGAGCTCTCGGCGCCAGCTTTAAAGCAGATGATTCTACTCATGCTACACGAAGAATACAAAGATCATGTCAAACTTTACACGGATGGCTCGACAACTGTTGGAGGATCTGCAGGAGCTGTGATCTTCCCAGCAACAGCCGAAACCATCCAGTTCAGAACGTCACACAAGACGACATCGACAGCCGTGGAGCTCGCGGCACTCCGCAGCGCACTCCGCAGGATTGACCAAGAGACACCACAAAAATGGAGCATTTTTACTGATTCGAAACCAGCTCTCCAATGTCTACACAATACTCTACGTCGTGGACCTCAAGATCAATTGGCGCTCGAAATACGACAACTGTACCATCACCTAATAGACGAAGGACATGACATATCTTTTCAGTGGTTACCAGGCCATTGCGGCATCATCGGTAACGAGCATGCCGACAATGCAGCTAAGAATGCTCACGAAAATGGAGTGATGGAACCTATTCCACTATCAAGAAGCGACGCAGCAGCAAAGATTAATACGCTTGCGCAGGATGTCGCAAGGTCTATGCGGAATACGCCCGGTTTTCTCCACACCCGTCTTCACCGCCTGGACCCATGCCTACGACTTACTATTCCATCTGGCCTACCCCGATCCGAGACGACCCTTCTCTGCCGTATGTGGCTTGGGGTGTCTTTCACGAACGCTTTTGCCTGCCGCATCGGAATGAGAGACAGCGCTACATGCGACCATTGCGACAATGACGAAACAATTGAACATATTTTATGTCAGTGCCCCCAGTACAGCTCTCAGCGACAGTCCCTCTCAGCAGTGTTTGCTCGCCTCGACGACCAGCCATTTTCTGAGCAGTCAATCTTGGAATGTCGGAAAGATCGAGCTTCACGCCAGAAAGCAACGAAGGCGCTGATGAAGTTTCTGCGAGCGACCCGCCTCGTAGAACGATTGTGACACTACTGTGTGCGAGTGTGTGTATGTGTGTTTGTGCTTCTCTTCCTCCCTTTCCCCTTACCCTTTCCCCAGTGCAGGGTAGCAAACCGGATATGTTTTCTGGTTAACCTCCCTGCCTTTCCGCATTAAAAATTTTCTCTCTCTCTCTCTACCCACACAAGGACGCAATATAGACGTGGTGGAATTCGTAACACTACTCAACGTACGATTGCCAAACGACTCAGTAAGTGTTTGTATTGATTGTGCTTTTGATCGTCTGCACGTCAACGTGAAACTCTAAGCACTTCACGAATATTGCTTTTGAGAACCCCGTATTATTACATTTAAGCGGCTTTTTTTCTTTCCTGGAACATATCTTTCATTCTGTTGATATTACATAGGTTATTTTTTATTTTTTATTTAGTTCAATAACTGACAATTGTGTACATCGTGGCAGCACTGAAGGTGCAGGGTAACAGTAATGGTTTTATTTTTTTATTCATTTATTTGTTTGTTTGTTTGCTTATATTTTCATTACTGCCAGTCAAACTAGAAGACTAAAGCAGGTGGGCATGTGGATAACAACGTGAGCATGTAAGCGAATACACACATTGCAGAGTACAACTGCGGTTCATGCATAGAGTTGGTGTTATCTCTAATACAACATTAGTATTCACAAACCAAAAATAAAATAAGTATCAACTAATCCAACATAAAAAGTCATGCAAAAGTACGCCAATAATTTAGTCCTTTTTTAGCTCTTCGATGTTATGTGTTTAGAGATAGAAAATGAATTTATGGAGTTATACAATGCATGTTGCAATCGATTTGGCATTGTTTTGTAATCAAAGCTTTTGATGCGTCCACTGTTGACGTCGCAGAAGCACTTGAGCATCTCATGCATTGATTGTGTGGCCTTTCATGTACATATTGAATACCTGATTTCACAAACGCCGCATTATCACCTCTGAGTGGTCTTTTTCCTGGAACATGAAATATATTAAGTTTGGTTGATCTTGAGAAGCTCTTTTTATTTATTATTTTGTCCCATAAGGGTCTTTTGTGTGCAGCATGTCTGCACTGCATAAGTTGCGGAAACATTCATAGTTGCCTTACTAGGAAGTCGGCTTCTAGATGTCCTTGGGTATAGATAGGAATATACAGCAACACGGCCTCGTATGAGAGCTCCGCACAGAATTATTTTTTTCAGATGCGGAGCACCTCTGGTCCACGGGTATGTCACGCGTCAAGAGTCCGCATACGTACTACGCATGTGCCACTCTCTTCCTTCCCTCTTTCCGGCAGTTGTGCCTTACTCATTCCGGCTGCGGCGGCTGCATTTGCGATGGAGGCGGAAATGTTGTAGGCTCGTGTGCTCAGATTTGGGTGCACGTTAAAAAACCCCAGGAGGTCGAATTTTCCGGAGCCCTCAACTATGGCGTCTCTCATAATTATATGGTGGTTTTGGGACGTTAAACCCCACAAATCAATCAATCAATCAATCAGTTGTGCCTTACTCCCTCCATTTCTGTTCTACCTGAAGGTTTATTTAGTAACGTTGGTCCTATACCACCTGCGTGTGCTCGCTCACTCATTGCTCATGTGTAGTTCTTTATACTCGTGAGCATCCCCTCTTTATCCTCTCCTACGCTCCCTCTCTTCTGCCTCGCAAAGCCGCTGCAGGGAAGCGTCTGTTAACGTACGCTAACTTCCCCCTCTCCTCTAGGCATTCCCCCCCCCCCCCCCTTCTGCGTTTCACAAAACCAACGCAAGCAGCGTCTGCTAGAGAGTTTCTTGATCTAAAAAATCACAGCATATCCACGGAGTGAATGATGATTGGTGGGGCGCAGCGTTCGTCAGTCTGTCTGTCCATTCGTTCTTGCGTCCGCCTATCTGTGGGATCCTTGGTGCATCCGTCCGTTTGTTCATTCGTCTGTCTGTCCGCCCATCTCCTTTTGCGGCCATCCCTCTGTCTGTCCATCCGTCCGTGAGCCCCTCTGTCGGTCCGTCCGTGCGTGTGTCAGTTCGTTCGTCCGTTCATATGTCTAGAGAAAACTCCAAGCGCAGCCATCTCACATCCTTTCATCATGTATTCATCATATACAAGTGCCCCCATCCAGCAGACATTGTAAGAACCGCTATTTCGGGTATGTGCCACTAGTGGTTACGTACTACGAGGGATGCACAAGCCACGCCATAAGGAGCTTCGCCCCTAAAACAAACTGCTCGTGCTACACAAGCGCTATGCTCTGCATCACTCCATGGTCCCCTTCGGGCAGATTGAGTAATTTTAACGCGATAGCGTTAGAGAGCTGATGTCGCAGGAATTCCGCCATCGGCGTCTCCATCGGTGGTTGTCAGTAAAAATCGTCCGTGAGTGAAAATTGAGAAAGAAGCAAATAAAATAAAGAATAAAATTTTTGGCCCCATTGATTATGTGTGTGTACTACCACAAAGCCACGTTGTTACTTGAAGCTGCTTTGAGGAAAAAAAAACACTATATAGATGTCATGCATTGAAAGGAGTCTCCTTAACGCATTTTGTTCGTCATGTGTCACGACGAAAACGAGCCATTTCGGCGATTTGTAGGCGCATTTGGGTCATCAAAATACGTCAAAAAAGTCAAGAATAGTGTAGCCATCGCCGCTAAAAACACAAAGGAACTTTCAAACCTCTCTAAAGAAGGACAACTATGTCCATCTAGTGCAAAAACTGGGCGACCCTTAAGCTTCGTCTTCAAGAGTTGAACGCGATAGTGAAATCTAGCCTCTAGTGTGCCCGTCAACCACAAAGTGCATACTTATTAATGTTTTGTTACACACACACACACACACGCACGCACACACACACACACACGCACACACACACGCACACACGCACACACACACAAACGCACAAACGCGCGCGCACGACGTGCGATGTATATATAGTAATGGTACAGGTTTTCGATATATTGAACAGCAGTTTTATAACAACCTAATGAAAATATGGTACAGTTTATAGTAACGTGGCCCTGTATTATGAACTGCGCTTAGGCGTGGCAGTTGTATTTGTAAATGGTCAGATTCTGTCCTCCCTCTTGCGTTAGTTATTTGGCAATTGTTCGACTTGTTCTTCTTGAGGCCTCTTCAGGCTGACCGCCGTAAGTATCGCCTTATGGGCGGCGAAATGGCAACTGCAGTACTTCACTTCTTCAATGGTGTCGTGAGAATGAAAAGCTGAGTTTATGCAAGTGTTGTGGTTTGTTGAAATGGCATTCCCTTGAAGGGGCATAAAGGGCCCCACAATGCCTCACAGATGGCCGCACATTATCTAGCGTTAGCTGTTTGTTTGATGAACGCCTTTCAAAGGCATGATATGTTTTCCGCTAGATTGACATAGTTGTCCATTCTTATAGCTCTTTGAAAGTTCCTGTGTGTTTTTAGTGGCGATGGCTGCACCATCCTGGCACTTTTCGACGTAGTTTGATGGTCTTCCAAATGCGCCTACAAATCGCCGAATGTGGTCATTTTCGCCGTGACACCTGTAGAACAAAATGCGTTAAGGAGACTCCTTTCACTACATACCATTTATGTAGTGTTTTTTTTTTCAAAAAGCAGCTGAAAATAACATCATAGCTTTGTGTTAGGACAGCTGCTTGCCACGCGGACGGCCCGGGTAGGATGCGAATCTTGCTTTAGATCAAAAACATGTATGTACCATTGGCGCGTGTGCGCTGGTACAATCTACTGTGTCTGTGAGTGTGTGTTGATTTGATTGATTTGTTTGGTTTAACGTCCCAAAATCACCATATGATTATGAGAGACGCCATAGTGGAGGGCTCCGAAAATTTAGACCACCTGGGGTTCTTTAACGTGCACCCAAATTTGAGCACACGGGCCTACACATGGAGGCGGCTGCATTTCCGCCTTCATCAGAAATGCAGCCGCCGCAGCCGGGATTCGATCCCGCGACCAGCGGGTCAGCAGCCGAGTACCTTAGCCACTACACCACCGCGGTGGGGCCTCTGTGTGTGTGTGTGTGTGTGTGTGCGTGTTTGTGTGTGTGCGTGTGTGTGTGTGTGTGTGTGTGTGTGTGTGTGTGTGTGTGTGTGTGTGAAAACATATTAGTAAGTATGCACTTAGCGGTTGACGGACGCACTAGAGGCCGGATTTCACCATCGCGTTCAACTCTTGAAGGCGAAGCTTAAGGGTCCCGCAGTTTTTTGTATAATTTTTACTTTGGTACAGAGTACTGCTTTGTCTCTAATATCTGCTCGCAGTGCCAATACAAATATTGCCACTCAATATTGCTGTGACCTGTTTCAGTGTGCTGACAGGATAAACACCATTTTGAAAAATCTTTCAAAAAGACAGAAATCGCCTATAGGTGATAACAAACAAGTAGATTTCGCCGAGAGATTTGAAACAAGGACCTGCATTTTTTTCTCGGGGAGGGGGGGAGAACAAGAAGAGAGAAGGTAGGGAGGTTAACCGGGCACATGCCCGGTTGGTTACCATATGCTAGGGAAAGGGAAAGTGGAGTATAAAGATGAGAGACAGAGAAGAGAGAAGGGAAAGAGATGAAGATTTCGGTAAATGGGCTGAGGCGTACACAGCGGGGTGGCGGGGGGGAGGGGTGAGGCAACACAAACATAGTTGTGGGTCCACGGAAAGAGGACAGACAGGGGAGCATTACTCTTAGTCGCATACAGCAGGGGCACAAAGCCCTTGCATTGATTAAATAGTGAGCTTCGCCCTCTTTGAAGGCGGACACTGCGCAAGCTTATGGAGGCAAAAGTAATAAGATTTCGTGGCCTTTAACGCTAAAATGGCACCTGAAGCTGCGTCAGCTTTATTTTTTATCATGCCTCTGGCTGGAACAAGACGAACAACATAGAGCAGAAAATAACTCAAAAAGCTGCATCTTCACTTTGATCAGTCACGAGTCGTTGGTTGTTTTCAATAAAATTTCACCCCCCACATCAGCACTGTGGAACTGCGCCGAGGCCACCGGCTTCTGCAGGCTAACGTCGCGCTACGCGCAACTTTGTAAGAGCTTTTAACTAAACGCGGGGCTGTGTGGTTGATCACCTGCCTGCCACGAAAAGAGCCTATGTTTGTTCCTCACTCAGACCCGGAAACTTGATTATTTATTTCAATTCCTTGTTTTTTTCTTAATTTTCAGTAAGGCACAAGATGATTTTTTATTCGCAACCAACGACATCCACGCTGACGCTGACACCGACGCCGGAATTTCTGCGAAACGTGCTCATGAGCGTTGTCGCGTTAAAATAAGAGAAAACGTGCCAACTAGCTCTGCCGTGACCTAACCTTGCGTGCCTTATTGCAAGCTGTGTTTCTTAATTGCAATGGCTCTGAGGTTTGGATTTGCTAACTATGTTAGAATGCACGTCTACGATTTGTAACTGTACAGACTCCTGAGTAGTTGTGGATACGTCAAAGAGACCATTAGCGGGTATAACACAAGTGGCCCTGAGGACGTAGCTCAGACGTGGCTAATTACAAAAACAATTCAAGCTAGCTTGTTATTTGTTAGGTAGCTTGCGAGATTTATAACGTCGTATAGAGGGCACTGAAACCCGCACAACACATGTCGAAACTTGACGCGGCTGTGCACAGCCAGTTATACTATACGTTATGAGAAAAAGTGAAGTAAAGCTAGACTACATCGGCAAAATATTTATTTGTGTGTGGTGTGATAGATTGATGGATGGATGGAAACATTTATTAAGGCCAAATATAGATCGCGTTAGTGTCCGCGCCCCAAGCGGGCCCCTCTCACGTTGGCACCGAAAGAGATTTTCCGCTGCCTCGCGGGCGCGATGAACTGTCCATAGCTGTGCCCCTAATGTCGACTGCGTAGAGCTGCATCTCACCGTTCTTCAATGTTTTCTTGTCACTGCGTAACGCATAGCAAAGCCACATCAAATATTATTACAATTTGTTTTCTCGTGCCGTTTATAGTATGGTGTAGACATAGAGAACTCCGCATAAATATTATTATTTGACAGTGGGGGCGGGTTGGTTTACGTTTGTAAGAGCCTTAACGTAACGGCCTGGGCTCTGTTTAGTTTACTTTGTCGAGAGGGGAAGACTTTGCGTTTTAAGTAAAGGTGCTTAGTTAGCTTGTTGAAAGAGAGGAGGTGATTTCCGCAGTCCCAAACCTTAGGGTCTTCTTGTCTTGTAGTTGCACGGCGTAGACTGGTAATGCCGCATTGTCTGCTGAATCGTTGAAATTGGCGGGAGAACCATGCAATTCGCCATGCCAGCAGGAAACCAAATATTAAAATTTGTCTGGTCAAGCTTGGCAAATTTTAAGAAAACCTGACATCGGTGCTTCTTTACACATACCGTAAAAGACCTTTAAAACATGTACAACGGTGGGGAAATTTTTTAAAATTTTCCCATTGATAACCTAATAAAATCGGGTTTTCTGCTTCGTTGGGGATAAAACTTTTACCTATAGTGCTCGTTCTTTCTGTATGTGCGGATGCATATCGGTAACAATCATATACCTAGTTGTCTTTGGTATTCTTGTTTTCTTGTTTACTGTGTCGGACTTGTCCCTGGACTTTGTAAAACTGGTATATACTTAGCGCATTGTTCCTTACCTGCGATATTTAGGCACTGTTGACTGAGGATAATTTTCACTATAATAACATATACGAAACAGGTCGTTAGCCCACCGAGCAAGCCTGCTCCTGTGTTCTAGGTGCATTTCTTTCCGCTACGGGCCAAGCTGCGGCCAGGAGTGTTTGGAAATGAACGAGTTAAAATAACACGTACATAGAGGTTATAGTTCGAGACTTGGGTATACCACGCAAATAAGCGGGAGTCTGTGGTGCGCTCTGGTCAATCTCACCGCATTGTGGCAACTAATGCCCCTTCTAATCCGGATAAAATAAACTTAAGGCGAGCGTCTCTTCATGTTGTTATCAGCTTGTTTCGGAGCCGGCGTCCGAGGGGCAAAGAGCAAAGGGGTATAGCGACGCGCCAGGTGCTGTTCATTTTGCCGACCGGTAGCGGAGGCGGGAAGCGGTGTTCAGTCGACGCCTTCGTCGGAATAGGCCGGCGTTGCTCTGCGCTTAGCCACGCAGGAAACAGCTTGGACGGTAATCCCGGTGGACGCGCGATGGGTTATCGGCTGTTTACGCTGTCGAATGCACACACACCACTTATTCTCCGCTGCGGCCGCTATGCTCTGAGGCTCCAAGCCGTGCTCATGCACTTCTCAACACCATACCCCTTTTCTGAGATCCGGGACAGCGTCTGAACGTGAATCAGTATGACAGCAAGGCTTTCGCAATTTAAAGGCGATGCTCGGTCGAAGCTTGAAATTATTGTTTCTCAAGATTTCTTTTCGAAAGTTCATAGACTTGCCGGTAGTCATGATAAATTGAAGTACTGCTGAGTGGGCCTCTTAATGCATGATAAAAGGGTATTGCTTTATAGCAGCTTCATAGCAGCTAGTTTAAGCACCAAGAAAAAATGATATATTGTTAAGAAGAAAAATTGGCAGGCCCCTGCACAGTGGGAATCGACGATATGCGAGGCACAAATGAAACGTTTTGTATGTCACTTTAAAATTAGCACAACGTTACGAGATGGACGTAAAAGATGCCGTACAAGACTTCCGTGTCATGATTGTCATGTTTAGATGTGACGTTTACCTTCATCTTCTATTCACGTCACGTGATACCAAATTTATTATATGTGGAGCTGGCAAAATGGCCGCAAGCATGCTATGAGCGTGGTATGTTGTCATGTTTTTACATGACACACGTGCCAGGATTAACATGCTTGCACCAGTCACATATTTCGTCATCGATTAACGTCACGTAACACCGAATTCGGCATATGTGGAGCTAGCCAAACTGCCACGAGCGAATCATGAAGGGCCCAATATACTCCCCTATAGCGTTGACACGCACGCCCACTGGGCACAGCGACGCTACGTTAGCAAAACAGGACCACTCCATAGTCTGACGCCATGCAGGCGCGACCGGCACGACCATCGTTCGTCGGCGCGGACCGATGGGAACCATCGCGAAATGCGACATGCTGTATTTCGTGCCAATACGTTACCCAGACAACACTGCGTCTCCCTCTTTTCGTGACGGAGGGATGCCGGGCGCGCTAAAATGCGCATGCGTCAGAGCAACGCAACGTGGCGCGCGCCATGCGAGTATATGGCCATACCGGCGCCTGGCGTGGCAACGGCGGCGTTACAGAACGGAATGAACGCCTGGGAGCACGCGCACAGCGTCACGTCGTAATGTATTGGCGCCTTGACTCTGCCATGTAGTCATGATCTCAAATGACACGCATCTCATGATTATGTTTGCACCAGTCACATACTTTCGTCATTTATTGACGTCAAGTAATGCCAAATTTGGCATATGTGAAGCTAGCGAAATGACCGTGAGTTCATCATGAGTGTGGCATGTAGTCATTTTGTTACATGACACGCATGTCGTGATTATCATGTTTAGATGTGTCATTTACCTATGTCGTTCATTCGCGTCACGTAATACCGAGTTTGGTACACGTCAAGCTATCGAAACGGCCGCGAGCGCATCATGAGCGCAGCATCTAGTCTTGTTCTTACATGACACGCATCTCATGTTTATTATGTTCGCAACAGTATCATACCTTCGTCATCCAGTCACATCCCGTAATACCAAATTTGGCATAAGTGAAGCTAGCAAAACGGCTGCCAGGACATCATGAGCGTGACATGTAGTCATGTTGTTACATGACACGCATCTCATGGTTATCATGTTTACACCAGTCACATACCTTCGTCATTCTTTCATGTACCGTTATACCAAATTTAGTATATGTGACGATAGCGAGATGGCCGCGAGCACATCATGAGCGTACCATGTTATCATGTTGTTACATGATACGCATGTCAGTATTTTCATGTTATAGTTTGTTGCTTGTGTTCGCTATGCAATCATGTCATACCATACCAGTTTTGCAACATGCTATGTGAACGAAACCACCGCAAGAGCTGCAAGACCACGAAATGTAAATCATGACATTCATGACATACATATCGTGATTTTCCTGTTATGACTAGTCAAATATGCTTTTTATACAGTCATGCTATGCCATACCAAGTTTGGTATCGATACCATTATCGAAACGGCCAGGAGAGCTTAAAGTCGTAGGCAGTTGGATAGATAGATAGATAGATAGATAGATAGATAGATAGATAGATAGATAGATAGATAGATAGATAGATAGATAGATAGATAGATAGATAGATCCCACTCTCAAAGTCGCTGAAGTTCACTAAGAAATGCTTCGCATTTAAAAAAAAACAGACGAAATTATGAGGGTAACTACCAACTCTTGTTCGCTGACTACCAACATCGTTCGAGTGCAGGAAAGCTAGCAGCAAGATGGAATTAGAGGAGAGTTGGAGAAAAATGGGAGACGAGCGTTGAGCTAAGAAAGTTTTCATCTACCTGTATATGAAGAATGTTGATGCTGAATGGAGGAAGGAGAGAACTCGAAAGTTGTCACGCAAGTATTTAGACAAAAGTCGAATACCAAGCCAAAAGGAAACACCGGTTAAAAAGAAGGGGAAGGAAACGGAGGGGGACATGTTCAAGATGGTTATGATTACGAAATCCTCACTGAAGACCTACCGAACTTTTAAGTAGAAAATTGCAAGGGAAAAGATCTAGGATAACTATCGATGTAGTTCTCAGCTGCTCGAGGCCAGAACAGGAGTATTCCAGACCAAGACGTACCGAGCACAAATAAGAGGGCATAGACACGCTAAGGAGTGCGTGTGGAGAGGACGAGGAAACAGCTGAATATTTGATTATATTCTGTAAGAGTCTCCACTCTATAGTCCAAAATAATGGCATAGAATTTTTTTAAGCATTGGGTTTTAGGGATAGTGTAAGCAGAATGGACTTTAAACAGGTGCAATTAAAAAGGAGGAGGTTGACTGATTGGTAGCTACAATTAAGAGGCGAGTGAAATTCAATCCTTCAACATATAGTGATAGTACCTAACTTTATGGCAAGGTGGCGTGAGCCGCCACCCGACCTGAAGAGCACAGCCGGATACATTCATTATTAGATCCATATTGATCCCGTCACACTAAAGCGCATTACATAGCTCACCTAGTTGCACAAGTAACGCCGCACACATACATAAAACCGTAAACGTGTTGCGCAGCACACATTACCAAAAAATTACAGCGTATTCACGGAGTAAATGGTGAGTGGGGCGAATCTTTGAAGGGTTTTATCGGTACACTGTCTGCCCATACATCCATCTGTTCATCGTGTCTGTCTGTCTGTCTGTCTGTCTGTCTGTCTGTCTGTCTGTCTGTCTGTCTGTCTGTCTGTCTGTCTGTCTGTCTGTCTGTCCGTACCTTCTCAGTGAGTTCTTAAACTAGATGATCACGTAAAGTGATGAACAGACCCATGGCTTTAAAAGCTTCACCCCTAAATAATTGCGGGATCCAATCCCGGCTTTGGTGGCAGCAACTTCAATGGAGGCGCGAATGTTGTGGGCCAGTGTGCTCAGGTTTGGGCGAAAGGTAAAAAACCCCAGGCGGTCGAAATTTTGGAAGCCCTTCACTACGGTGTCTCTCATAATCATAAGGTAGATTGGGGATGCTAAACCCCACATATAAATCAATCAGTTATATATCTAGTTTCAAGCTGATATCAAATTAACAATGCAGCATTAACACTTCACAGCACATGCCCTCTAAAACTGAGCTCTTTTTTTAGACATGGCTACGGATGGCATACTCACGCACATCTTTGCACGTTTTGCTATAGCGTTCGCTTCAATCATTTCTCATGTCTATTGGTTACGACTGTGGTCTAGGGGCTGTTCAAAGAATTCATGGAGTGCATCCACACGTCTTGGAATGCATAGCCAAGAAACCACTAGAAGAAATCATGTTTTCAGGGCGAAGCTTCTCATGGTCTAACCTTGTCCTGCGTCAGGCGTAACCGACAGGAGAGATGGTCACGAATAGACAGACGGATGAACGGAAGGATGGACGGGTGGACAGATGGTTGGACAGATGCACGGAAGAATGCACGGACAGACAGACGAATGGACATAAGGACAGACAGATGGACAGACAGACGGACGTACGGACAGAAAGATAGACAGATAGACAGACAGATAGACACACACAGACAGATGGACGGGCGGATGGACGGATGGACGGGAGGCTGGCAGGCAGGCAGGCAGACAGACAGACATAGGGACGCTTCGCCCCACTCATGATTATTCACTTCGTGCATAGGCTCAGAATTTTTTACAACGTAACAGTGTTCGTGCAAGTGGTCATTAACGCACCTACCAGTCTGTCCTGTATAAACCACGTCACACGACTGAGCCAACATGTACACGACAGCTAGAGTACATTCAACAAACTTTGCTACGTGCTTTTTCCACTGGGGGGTGCACCTCCTTTTGAGGTTCATTGGCGGACATGTCGATTTAGTTTTTTCTGCACCAGAAGACAAACACTATTTATGGCTATTCTTTTGAGACGGTGTGAAGTTGAATGTACATATGATATGACACTGGTTTTGCAAGCATCGGGCTCCCCATTGTTCAGCAGCTACACCCGAATACGCCAACCATGCAACAGACACTCAAATACCAACAGCTGCACTAACAACGAATAGTCGGTCAAAAATAATTGCTCGTATCTTGTATGGTTCACGTAAATGTGGCTTTTCTCAACCAGTATTTTTTTTCAAATGTAAAATTTTCTGAGGTTAAGGAGCAGACATATTGGCATTCTCAATTCATGTGCTGATTCAGTTTCAGTTAATGGCTTTCAGTCAGCGCCAATCCTTTTTTCTATTGCGTAGTGTTTTTTCGGTTTAGTGTGGGGCTAGTGTGAAAGCCAAATTTGGAATCGAGGCAGCTTCTGCTGGCATATAAAACATAGAACCGGGATCTCTGTGTACACCTTTCAGTATATGAGTAGCTGTCTGAATACGTTCCCTGAGCTGCGTCAAGCGAACGTAGAAACGCACCTCCAATTTTCGGAAGCAGAATTGCCTATTGTTTAACTAAGCCTCTTTTTCGGAAAACTGCGGTTGAATGCCAAATTTTTAGCGTTCATTTCCCTTCTCAGCATTCAAGCCGACGCTCCAATCAATGTTTCTCGTTTTCCCAATCTTCCGACCAAGAAACGCTGCATTTCGCAACGCTCGTGAAAGGAAGATTTCACGCTGTGAGTGCGATATTCAGTTTCAAAACGGGAAAAGTTTGCAAGATACATTTTATCAGCGAGAAAATGACACTCACTCGGCCCACAGACCAAACTGTTGCACAAAGAGCTTTTGTAAGCAAAGTGAAGCTGACGCGGAGAAATCTGATTGCTTCGGTATCATGGTAACGGTGCACGTTTCAGCCAATTCGATAACGCAACGTCTCTTTGTTTCGCCAAAAGTCGGAGATTTCAGCAGACGACGTTCGCGTACTGACCAATATTTTGTTATTGAGCTCATGCTGGTTAACAGTACTTTTTTAAGAAAACTGTTTTTGGTACTGCTGCCTCGCAAGAACATTGATCAATCTTGCTGAAAAAAAAATTGGGAGCTCTTGATAACAGAAATATGGAAGGAAGCATTTGGTGTGGTATAGTGCGAGACTTAGTACCTCGCTTTCTCTTTCTTTATATCTTTTTCATTCTTTTATATCCATCTTTTTTGTTTGTAGCTTTTCTATTGCTCCCTTTTTCATGCGGTTATTCGGGCCTTCACTCAGCAGTGCAGCATGCATGCATGCATGCAGCTACATGCATCGGCGTCTTTCATGCGTCTATATTCAGCCACAATGGAACGTGGCGATGTGCAATGCCAAGTGATGTTAATAAAGCATCAAGCTGTCATACCTGAAAGGTCTTATCGCTGACAAATCAATGAGAGGGAGCGTAAAAAATTATTGAAAAAAAAATGTGGCAGATCAGATGTTACTTGGGATTCCATGTATTGCGAAGCATGTAAATGGATGGTGTATGTGTTGTAAAGTTTCATTCTGGGAAAGTTTAAGAAGAGGCGCTAAAGATAAGTACCGGTGCACGTACAGATATGAGTTTAAGAGCTGCATATATTTTATATAACCAGTTCTTTACAGTTGAGTAACGATACCGACAGCAGCATGGATATGAACAGTGCCATGTAAATGTAGTGGCACCTAACTGAATCTAACTGCATTTACCGTTTACTCGACGTAACGGTTGTATTATAGGAGTACATTTGTAATTTTTATAAAATAAGATAGTCTTCACTGCATCCTCAACTGGCGCTTCCTAAGCAATGCAATCTATTTGAAAAGCAGTTGCGAGACCTGGCGGGGCTCTGTGGTAGTATACTTAGTTGTCACGCTGAATGCTGGGGTTTCATTCCTGCTGAGGCCCTGACATTCATGGCAGTTTTTTTAGCGCTCACGCGTTAAAATTACCCACGTCTGTTCAGACCGTTCCTGGGTAGACATAAGCGGTATATCACCTGTGGCACATATCCGCATACCTCTGGCACATACTCGCCTACGGGTATGTGCCACTCGTATGGCGCAAGAAGTTTCACGACGTACGCGACGAGATTTTGACATCGTTGTCATAACCAGCGAGTAATATTCGTCAAACTATCTTACCCTCGCATACTAATTTTCTTTAACCCGAAGTTAAGGGTGTGCTCAAAGTGCCTGCGGTACGCAAAGAAATGATTCGCATTTATTAGAGCACACAAATAGTCATGAGCCAGGCACACATTCGAGGGCAGCATTTTCGGCGCCTGGTTATACTCGCAAGCGCCGCCGCCACCGCCGCTACTGAAATATGTAACAGATAAAAAGTTTCCCTTGAAATGAGGCAGTTTTATAAAGCATTTAATAATGATGAACACGTGAAAGAAACTTAATACGTTGAATGGTGAAACCTGCAATAGTGCATGCACTAGTTTAGTGCGAAAATTTTTATCTGACTAAAGCGAGGGCTTTAGAGGCTACACGCGTTCGACAAAGGATTCCCAGATATGTAATTTGCCTTTGCAGTGGAAAACTATCGCAAGCGCAAGGTGCCTTGCGCCAAGAGTGCATGTCAATTCGATGTCGACTGTCTCGTTGATGGTCCCAAGAAAGGGACTGTTCTGCGGTGTAGATCACCCAAGCGTTAATCTCCTGTGTTAGCTTTCCTCCGACGTAACAGTGTTATCGGATTAAGCAAGACTACTTTGACGAATTTGCCAGTAAACTCGGAGGAATAAAGTATGACAACATAATTTCTTCTTTGTTTTTTCGCATCTACATTTTTTCGTTATGGAAACGCTGAGGTTCCTGTTTACATGAGAGGGTACGCTGACTAACGAAATTCGCAAAAGACACTCAAAGCGTCTTCAATAATTCGGGGTAACATAAACATTTGCAGCATGAACTGCTCTCAGCACAAACATTTTTGGGACGACTGTCTTGAAAGTAAGGTTACTCCACCTGAAATTAACACTTATGCACTGCTTATACTTTCACGTACTCATTCTGTGCGAGTTTGTGGCTGACTGCACAGTTATTGTTTCTTATCATAGTTCTTACTATGGTCAGCTAATGTTCTACTGAAACTTGTATTCATACTGATGTTAAAATATTGCGTGATTCGTCCTTATTTCTGTCTCACTTGGTGTTTTCTGTTTCTATTTCTCCAGTCAAGTATTCAACGAAACACAAACTCAATTAACTAACGCAATGTTTCTCCACGAAATCTGGAATGACAAAGCAGAACTACCACGAGCACACGTGAGACATTTCCGAAATAGTGTTCCAGAAGGTGCTTCTAGATTGAGATGGTTTTCAAAGAAGCCATCAGAGCTGTTCTTATGTTTCATGGTATGCAACACCAAGCCTTCCTTTGTCACTTCAAGCATCTTTCACCTTTTCTAATCTTTGTTCTTTCTAGTTTAGTTTTTGAGCTCGAGTTTACAGCTATGTTCATGCGTTGACGGTGCCTGTCAATACTAATACGACCTCAAACATGCACAAAAACATACGTTAATCAATTACTGCTCTGAAAGACACGAGCTTCATTGTGAATACGTTCGCTACATGAAACACCAGGTACAACGATTTGTTCTCAGAAACTCTATGTTACTTTCAACGTCAGTCTTTATTATTCTGTTGGTGTGATGAAACATGCAATGCTTAATTAACTTCTCCGGTAATACCCCATTAGATTCTAGGTATTTGAAAATAAACCACAATAGAACAGCTAGTCAGGTAGATTTGTATATGTGCAAAAAAAAACCTGAATGATTGTAATGCAGAATACAATATTACAAGAAAACCACTTGTTGTGTAAGCTGTTACATCACTGAACAACTTTATTGGTAGTAGTATGTCGTATCGCAACAGAAATCTGCGTTTGCTGTATGAAATGTATGAACCTTGAATCTTAATATGAATCCTAATATGTTGAAACATCTTCGCGGCCAAACAGTTTCATATCTGAAGTACGTTAGCTGTTAACAAACAATTATTGCGCCTTGCATGAAAAATGAATCACACACAAAAACGGGCCTAGAACATTTCCGACACAACGGTACGACACATCTGAAGTATTTATCTTTGTGTGTGTCGTCGTTGAGATGTGTCAAATATATTTAACTACAGCCACTAGCTAACCCAGCCTCCAGTCATTCCGCAATAACACAGCTAGTTTGGTAAATATCTGCATGATTGAAGGCAGTTGACACTTAAAACACGTATTAACGCCCCATGTGCAATAATTAGAGAGAGTAGTGACTGAAATAATTATTTAGTGATAAGCAGGAAGTTTGATCGTTTGCTATTCTTCACTGGGGAAGGGGTGAGGGGAGATGGAAATAAAGGAGAAAAAAAAAAGAAAGTGAGATATTTTTTTTTTTCCACGAACACTTACCCCCGAATGCAGAGATGTTACTTGACTCGTACTTGACTCGTTCTTGCCTCAAGACAGTCTTGCCGGTTCCCATAAATCGTTTTTGAACGTGCGAACGACTTGAAGGCCACTTGGCTCGGTCGATGTCAGGACAACTTTCAAGTCAGCTGCGGGGCTAGCTTGAAAGCGACTTCACGCGTTATTCCAACATGGCCACCTCTCGAATGGACGTCGCGCGGAGGGTGGCGGCTTTTTAGTTTGCTTGCCTCGCCATAAGCGTAGCATCGTCTGAGGCGCACCGCCTGCCGAAGATTCTTGAACCCACTTTACGTGACCGAGGAAATCCGATGGAGTTGTACGAGGAGGAACAATTCCACGCTCGATACAGATTCACGAAGAACGCCGTGCGGCAGCTGCTGGTTATGTTGCCGCTCCGTGAAAGTGGGGACAACTGAGGACAGCCTGTGCCTCCAGTGTTACTGCTACTGATGGTTCTCGGGTTTTACGGCGCTGGCACATTCCAAACAGTCACCGGAAATCTCGTCCGCATTCCGCAGTTGACAGTTTGCCATGTAGTAGGAAAAGTTACGCTACTCATCGCAAAGCACCTGTGCGCAATGCTGGTGCGCTTTCCGCAGCCGGCAGTACTTTCTATAGTTATGCGGGACTTTTATGAAGTAGATGAGTTCCCTGGTGTTAGAGGCTGTGTAGACTACACACACGTGCGTATTAATATCTTCGGTGGGGACGACGCCGAAGTGTTGCGTAACCGCAAAGGCTATTTCTGTTTTTTCTTAAACACGATGACAATTTCCGCCTCTTTTGGTACAAAATTGACTCGGCGCGGTGTCTGTGTGCCTCGTCTATCCTTTCGTCCTGCCTAGGGCGCTGTTTCTCGCTCAAAAAGGCATCGCTTGTAGCACAACGCTACGCAAATTTCACACACATAAAAAGGAGGTGAACCTATCACGAGCTTTTTTTATCCGCTTCACCATCATGCAGCGAGACACTGCTGCACTCCTCGAGACAAAATTCTGCTGAGGGCAATGTCCTGACCCCCGCTTTTTCTCTTGTTTACCAAGCTCAACAAAAGAATACGAATCACATTTGTTCCCAGAACTAGTTTTTTTTCATATATAACTGCAACCTAGCCCACTACAGGCATTCAGACAGGCGAACAGAAAGGCAAATACCGTGAAAATCGCGTCACCTCGTGAGCCAGGTCAGCCCAAATACATGCCATGGCATTCAATTGAAAAAAAAAAACGACGAAAGACCCCAACGCTATGCTTGTTTCGCCTCCAAACAAGCAACCGTGGAGAAACGCACCGCATTTGGGAGGCCACTGAAACCAGCGGGCCACGAACGCTTTACAGAAGAAACACTGCGCATCGCTATGGCGGCAGGCACTACGTGCCGCTCGTTAGCCGTAAAATGACAAGAATATGCTTGTGGCCCTTCGTTCTTATAGTTATTTTAAAACGTATGGTCATTTTTTGATGTAATGCATGCCTTACGCGAAAACTCATTATTACCCTCAATAGCAGGCGAGCAGCGTGTTTCTGCTTTGAAGCTCGTTCTTGACTTGACCAAGCAAGACAGCGTGAGCATCTATGAAACGCGAAAGCTGACTTGGGCTATTTGAAGTCCGCTGCTTGCTTCACGCCGACTTGCTCAAGTTAAGTGGAAGTCGCGAGCCAAGTAACATCTCTGCATTCGGTGTTTAATCAGAGGAGAGTCCTAGTAGTATACCGAATGGAACTGCAATGAAATAGGTACTTAAGTTTGTTCATGAAGACAACATGCGATGGCGAGGTCTTCATATTTAATTCTGCTTTGTCAATCAAAGGTCTGATTTCATCAAAATTGCTGATTTAAGCTTAAAAGAGAGAACTACGTCATTGTATGCCGAGAACATTTCGAAACTACCTCAATTTTAAACTGCATTGTATGACACTAATAGAACTTGCGATATATGAGTACAATATAAGGAAGTCGCATGTACGAACTCCGATTGCGTTACACCGTTAGCTCCTACGTCATTGCTGCGTCGTAAACATCTTTTCACTTTTGTGCAAATGTGTTCATCAATCTCGGCAACAAGTATTTGAGTCGCCGTTGTTACACGAACCTGTTCTCACGAGACCTGGTGTAGCTCTGTGGTAAAATGCTTCATTGGCATCCAGAAACCTGCTCTCACAATCAGTCGCTGAGTCCAAGAACTTTTTTGACCAGCATGACTTAAGCATTCAGACATGCTACAGCGAAATTGCGGCCTTAGAGAGGGTCATTCGTGATTCGTGGGGACTAGTGAAGCGTTTAAAACACTCCATTGAGAACATCCAGCAGTGTCAGGGCTAGTTTGGCTGATGGAGCAAAACCACAGGCAGAACCACAACCACAGTCATAGCCACAGTGCAATCCACAGCGAATCGAATGGTCACAGCACACCGAGCCAACTTTGACCGTGTCAACGACAGTGCTGTTTAACAACGTTATGCCTGAAAAAGACCAAGACGTTCCTGCGACGCTACGGGGTCACAGAATGTCATTTATTCTAAGCATGTCCATCGGCCCTTGAAGTGCTTCTTCAACCCATCCACCATAGGATACCAGAAGCCCTTGTTCAGGTAGGAGTTATCAAGCATGACTTATCATGCCTGATTAATCACTAGCCACTGTCAACAGGACTTATACTTTAGGACCCACCTGTGTACAATGAAAAGGTCGCCGGCTTGCCATGTAATATACTACAATGTGACACTGAATCAAAACTAGTTCGCTCTGCTTACTGCTGGGCACCAAGAAGCGGAGGACACTCTTAAGTGCGCTGTTAACGACCTTCTACGTGCTCAGTAGCTAGCGCACCCGAACCTGAGCTGTCAGCGCAGCCTTTTCGGGCACCACAACAGTTCCAGTAAGTAGTACAAGCATATATAAGCAGGAAACGCGACTTGCAATAGTGTAATGAATGTGGTTAATGGGTAAGTGGAACCAGTGAGTTCGTTGAGAATAATGAAAAAGAGCGCTAAAAATTGGTACCTAGGAAAACTGACTATGACGCTGCTTTTCGTAGTTTTTTCTTTCTTCTTCCTTTCTTTCTCCCTTCTTCCTTTCTTTCTTTCTTTCTTTCTTTCCTTTTTCCCGCTTGTTGAAGTTTGTTTCAGGCTCGTAATTGTGAAAAACACTGCCCCACTGTTTGCCTTTCGCGGTGAGAACGGATGGCTTAATCAAAGGGAAGAAATGTCCGGATTTCTCTGCGTAAGAGCTAATGGGCTCTAGTGATATAAATAAATAGACAGATGACAAGCCTGAAAACTAGTAGGAAACAAGAACAGGCCAGCTAAAAGAGCAAATACGGGGTCCCCGTACACTCCTGTTGTGAAAGGAAGCGCTACCTAAATTATACTAATGCAAGACTGGAATCTGGGCATGGCACTCGCATCAGTTCCAACAACGTCGGTTTTTGGCGGAGAAGACACTCACCTCATTTCTGGCCTCTTGCATGGAAGCAAAATAGCTGACGTCACAGCCTCAGCAGTGCATACTTGGGGATTCACGCGCGTTAGCAGCAGCCTAGAGGGGACTGTGGCGGTGCCCAAAGAGCCTCGGATGACTGGGTGTGTTCTTTTGCGGCATTCTTTTTTCACGGTCTGTCGAAGTCACGTGGAAGAAAAGAAGCTGTTTCAGAACTAATCCAAAATTACACACACACACACACACACACACACACACACACACACACACACATATATATATATATATATATATATATATATATATATATATATATATATATATATATATATATATATATATATATATATATAAATGGCTGAAAGGTGCCGGAGATAACTTGCCGTACTCACAGCAAGTTATCTTTCACCCACTATTTTGCTTGTTTTTAACATTACATTGGTTCTAATAACTTCCCCTCTACATTCCTTGGCATACTGTCTGTTAGATCGCATATATATATATATATATATATATATATATATATATATATATATATATATATATATATATATATATATATATATATATATATATATATATGTGTGTGTATATATATATTTGTTGATTTGTTTATTTATGCTTGCGTGTGCGTGCATTTGCGCGGGCGACAGATGGTCATTGGGATCAGGGCGAGTAAAGCCAGCTATCTCTCTGATTAGTATCGAATCATGTGGTCTATTTAATGTTCTGTATACGCTTGTTCACGTTTTTATGCGTCTATAAATGATCTGTTTATATTTGTTGTATGTGAAATTTATGGCGATAAATCAGCCACATATAATAAATCTTGCCGCGGCCTTCGTAGTTGGCTCATACTCACTCTGAGGAAACAGCGTAGAATTGATTACATGAGTTAACAACACACTGTTATGAGAAAAAGACATACGTAGAACGAAAACAGTGCAATAGGTGTTATTTTTCCTCTCAATCAGAAAAGGCAGTATAGAGTTTACTTAAAAAAGGAACGTGATTAAAGAATAATCATAATAATAAAAATAACCTTTTTTGTGAAACCTTCACTTAACTATTAAAAAACAAATACCCAGTTATGATCCGCTTCGTTTCATTTCGTGAAGGTAAGCACAAACGGAATCAAAAGAATCCTTGTGGCTGAAGCTCAAAGCTGAGGCACAGCTTAAAAAAAAATATGTTCGCAATTGTGATATCCAGCCCTAACCTAGAGAATGGGATACCATGAAATAGTTTTCTTAGTATTCTGTACCTGTGGCATCTTAAAAAATACCATTCTATTGTTCCGGCTTTGAAACAAACGTTGGATATAGAAGATATCACCAGACCAGCTCTGTGTGAACACACACTTAACGACGGGACACAAAACCGTAACATTTCGACTTTTTAATATTTAGCAGGTGACTATTCTTCGTCAATCTTAGGAGAAGCGTGGTATCTGCTACACAGTCGCGAAGAATTCCATGCAAATGTTTTTGTGCAGTAGGGGACGACGATGAAGAATCATACCTGAAGTGGGTATGCACCAAAGTTATTAGGTCTTGAAAAACAAGTTTTCTCAAGGTTTGAAGCATAGGACGACCCACACGTTACGCAATTCGCATTGTGTGACGCCTGATTGTTCCTTTGATGTTCTAAAACACTTTATTACTCATAATAACGCGATTGCTTTCCCGACATCAAGCCTGCTTAAGGCCAGTTAGGAAACGAGTTCCAAGCACATGGGTGACTCAGTTGTAGAACAGTGGGCTGGCACGCACTAGACACGGGTTCAAATTTTCTTGTATCCTAGTGTTTCAAATTTACTAAATTTTTACTTGCACGGGCAGTGGTGATGGCGGAGGTGGACAGTACGGCACCCGTGTTTTGATCTCATAACACGTTTCGCTGTAAAAGTGTTTAAGAATTTGGAGTGTGTGTGTTTAGAAAAAGTTCTTAACGATTTAGAGTACTTGGTACTCTACTCTGGGAGAGGATAAGGCCGTCCCGTATAGAAAAAGAAAAGAAAAAGAAATAGAAGTGATTATAATGTAGCGATGCTTCCGAACTCTCAAATGGGTCGAACTCTCGAGTGCTATCTAGTGGGACTACTCCTAAAGGACGTCGCTAGCGCTGTGAGTCCGTGCTTGGCCGTGACTGTCGCCATAGTGTGTGATCGCTGGTTGCCGGCTAATAAAACCTTAACAAATTGGTGGAAAGTGTTGCGTTCCATTTTGATGCCAATGGAGCTTTAATCACGTACCCTGGCATCTATGCATGCCCCAGAATGCTTCTCAGCAAACGCCTACACCCGTGCCAACCCCCTTGCCCCGTTGTCCCCATAATCCAGGACCCACTCATCTTCACTGGCGCCGATGGCGCTGACGTGCAGGACTGGCTCACAATTTACGAGCGGGTGAGCGTCCGCAACAAATAGGACGAGGACGGCAAGTTGAACATGGTGTTCTACCTTGCGGGCGTAGCCTCTTTGTCTGACAACAACCAGGTGGCCAATTTTGCATCCTGGTCCGATTTTAAAACCGCTTCATCAACGTTTTTGGCTGCCCTGCCGTTCGTAAGCTGCAAGCCGAGCAGCGCTTACGCGAACGCGCTCAGCTGGCTGGTGAGTCATCCATCAGCTACATCAAAGATATCCTGGACTTGTGCAAGAAATCGAATGACAGCATGTCCAAATCTGACAAGATCCCGAACATCTTGAGGGCATGGACGATGATACCCTCACGATGTTGTTCGCCAAAGCCCAAGCACAGTGGCTGAGGTCATCACGCTGTGCCAGAGCTGCGAGGAGCTCCACCAGCAGCGTTTGATGAACAGTACCTTTCCACCATGAGATGCAGCGCTTGCTGGCTTGGAGGTGGGCTGTGACCGGGTGGCGTTGCAGGCAAACCTCGAGTCTTTCATACGTGAGGAAATCGCGCGCCAGTTCTCTCTCCTGCCCTTTGGCCACCCCGGGGCAGTTGAACAATCGGTGTCACACACTTAGAGTGAGGACCTGCCAATCCAAAACTTCGACGTGGGACAGTCTCGCAGGCTTCCACTTTACGCTTCGGCCTGTGACGCCTGAAAGGCATCGAAGTGGCACATCTCAAATTTATTTGCAGGTTGGTCGACCCGTGCGGGGTTGCACTTGTGGTGATGTGTAGGCCTGCCCGACGCACTCATAGAGCAGACACGGAGATTTGATTACACAATAATAAGCATTAAAATTAAAACAGGGGCAAAGGCAGCAGATTACAAAATTAGATGAGGAAAACTGATACGCGCGATAAAAAGAACAGCTATATAACAAAATATGCCAAAAAAAACACTACAAAAGGTACAGACAAAAGACAAATACGTGGAATATTAACAAAAGAACAACATGATGGAAATCAAAGGAGAGGGATACAATGAAATAATTACAGAATGATCATGGTAGCGCTTTTGAATTTCTAAGTGCGACGCAGCGCACACAACTACAAATGTTAAACAAAGGCTGGTTAAAATAAATTAACAGTTTAAAAAAATCACAATAAAAAGTTCCATACGGACCAGGCCAGCTCTTGATACTCGTAGGGGAGTTGACGGGGTGTCGCTGAAGATCTCGCCGGCTTGGTAGACGACGAGGGTGCCCGGAGTTGCAGCCGTCTTAATACGTTGCACGGGTCACTCCATGCTCGCTGCCTATGCGAGACTCGCGACATCTACGACCGCACTTCTTGCTGGCTGTACGTCAACTCTCTATTTCAATGCAGTCCAAACTTTTTTAGAGGCGTACGCGTGCTCCCGTCCGATATGGGGGTAATTTCTTTTTTTAGACCACCCACGCCCCTTTTGGTACAGGTGCAGGGAAGACGAGCCGACGCCACGCTGGCTCGTTAGTCGCCGGATAATGTCCTCCCAACACAAAAGCGACCTTCCTTGGAAGTTGGTGCCCATGGATGATACGAAAATTAGAGTCGTTTGTGACAATCCGCCGCCACCCTTCTTTCTCCTATCCGCTGAATGATTGAGCAGAAATTAGCGGAGGTCATGCCTGCGTACCACCCACAACAACCTCCGGCTCATGTGGTCGCCAGGCTGCCTCCAAGAGTTACTCCTTCTACCAACTCATCGTCGGAACAAACACCTTCCAATAATCGAAGTTCACATAAATGGGTGCCTCATTCCTACAGTATCACGCATTCGTGTGCTAGGTTTATTTATCCAAAACAACCAGCTTAATACGTACACACTCGAAGCTTTACGCAATATCATTGAAAACACCCTAAGAATGATAGGAAGAATTTCAGGGCAAAATGAAGGGCTCCGAGAGTCAGAGTTACTTCGTGTAATATAAGCTTTTGTGATTAGTAAAATCACATATACCCTTTCTTACCTTCACCTTAAATTAGCAGAGGAGGAATCGGTCAACACCCTCCTCCGCAGAGTTTACAAATACGCGCTAGGCATTGGAATCAATACCTCTAACGCACTACTCCACCAGACAGGAGTCATAAATACCCTATGTGAAATCCGTGAAGCCCATTTAACGGCTCGATACGCAAGGCTCGCGACCACTAGCGCAGGTCGCCACATTTTATTGTCTACCCGAATTAACTTCACCTCACTCACTAATACTAAACACAACATTCCCCAAAACATTCGCAAACAATTACTCATACCGCCACTTCCTAAAAACATGCATGCAACATATCATACTATGCGCCGAATCCAAAGAGCAAAAGCTCTTCAGAAAAAATTGCATGGAGCCAATGACGTGCTCTATGTCGATGCGGAATAATACCCCTCATTCTCATCCTACGCCATCTATGCTGTCGACTATAACGGCAAGGCGCTCACAACGGCCTCCATCACTGTCAACTCTTCGGAGGAGGTAGAGGAGGCTGCCATTGCTTTAGGTCTATCCATCCCCAATATCACTGTGATTGTAAGTGACTCCAAAACTGCCATACGCAACTTCAGCGCAGGTCGCATCTCATTAACTGCCATTTCAATTCTTAAGAAACATCTTCCCACGCAACACGTTGCTCTCATATGGACGCCCGCGCATGCGGGGTTGAGTGGAAACGAGGTGGCTCATACCTGTGCTCGAGGAATGACCGGCCGAGCGCAGGCCTTTGATGGCGCCTTAAACCACGCGGCTTTTTTCAGCGCGAGAGATCGTCTTTTGACCTTCCAGGATATAACAAATCACTACCCCCTACAGCGCACTATATACCCCCCCCCCTTACATCATGGAGCTTCGCGCTACCATGAAATACTATGGCGCCAGTTACAGACCCGTACGTTTCCTACCCCACATTTTCGCCATCTTATACACCCTGCGATATACCCCTCCCCTTTGTGCATTTTCTGTCAACAAAGAGCTAACCTAGACCATATCATGTGGGGGTGTACTCGAAACCCACCACCCAATTCTCTACACGTTATAGTAAGAAGCAGTGGGAGGCTGCTATGTGCAGCTCGGCGCCCGAAGTCCAGGACCAGATCTTGGATTGGGCCAAGAAGGTAGTGGAGACCTACGCTGGGTTGGCTCCTCTGACACTCCACCACCGCACCTTTCCCTCTTGGATGAATAAAGTTTTTCTCCTCCTGCCTCCAGTCGTTCCAGTACCCGCCCCACTGGCTTAAGCCGAAGCTGCCGCTCGACCTCCATCTTTTGCTACGGATTTGCTGGCTATGTATGTTGACGTGACCCCTCAGACTCAGCTGCAGCCCATCCTGCAGCCTTTCCAGCCACCATTCCGTCCATCGGCTCTTGCGACATGGACGAGACTTACCCCGGCAGACTCATGGCGCACACCCAATAACCGACCCATATGCTTTGCCTGTGGTTATGCCGGTCACGTAGCATGTTGATGCCCTCGCATACAGCCACCTCCCATCTTATCGCCCATTGCTCGCCAGCTCAGCCGTTCATATCACGACGAACCTCCGTCTATGTCACCGCCGTCTCACCTAGCTTCATCTCCTCGACGCTCGCCGTCTCCACGACGTCGCTCCCCGTCTCCCACACGGCCAAGTTCGGTAGCTCACGAGCGGGAAAACTAGTCGTCGCAGTCCCCGACGCAAGGACTGCGACGCTATCGTATTGAGAAAGCCCTCAGAGCAGCCCACATAATGTCATCGACTTGCTTGTGGACGGTTTTCATGCATCGGCTCTGATTGACACTGCAGCTGCCGTATTAGTTATGGAACAAAAAATTTGCCGCTTACTTTAAAAAGTAACGACGCCACTTTCCGGGTTGTCCCTCCATACCGCTAGTTCACATCGTATTGATCCTACAGCAGTGGGCATAGCTCGCGTTTATTCAGGACGTTCTGTACGTCTTCCAGTTCTTCATCGTTCCTGCATGCTTTCATGACGTCATCCTGGGATGGGATTTTCTCTTCCGAATGGTGCCGTCATTCACTGTGCCGCCGCCAAAATTGAACTCTCTCGCTTCTCGCATTTGACGCCAGAGGACAGTCCCTCGACAATGAGCAAGATTTTCTTGAAAGACAATACAACAGTGCCTCTAAGCTCGACGACGGCTGTGTCGGTCTACTGCACCTGTCTCTCTGGCACAATTGCACTCGTCGCGCCATCCGACCGTGTTTGTAGTAGGAAAATGTTGCTATTACCTTTCACGACCGTGCAAGTCACCCAGGGCAACGCCCCTATTTTTGTAACCAACCCATCCCCATACACTGTTACCTAAGTTCGAGGGGAATGTCTCGGCAGATCGAATGGAACCAGTCGACGACGCACAAGTTCTGGATGTACCCGATGACTCGTCCCAGTTCACGTACCATCAGTGCTGTTTCCACTTCTGATCCGCCAACTGCTGATGTACTTGGCCCCTCCATCGCTGACAACCTCACGTTGATACAGCGTTCCTAGCTTCTGGACCTGTTGCAACAATATCGTTCTTCTTTCGATGTCGGGTGAAGTTCTCTCCGTCGCGCGTCCGCTGTTACGCATCGCATCGAGACTGGTGCTCATCCACCGTTACGGCAAGGTCCATATCGCTTGTCGCCTGCTGAACCTCGGGTAATTGAAGAGCAGGTTGACAATATGCACCGACGCGACGTTATTCGGCCCGCAAAGAGTCCATGGGCGTCTCCTGTTCTTGTTGCGAAGAAAGACGGTTCTCTGTGGACTACAGACGGCTCAATAAGATTACTCACAAAATGTTTATCCACTGCCGCGCATCGATGACGCGAATGACAGCCTTCACGTAGCCGAATTTTTTTCTTCTCTTGATCTGCACTCGGGGTACAGGCAAGTACCCATGGCTTACTACCCTCGACTGAAGCCCACCTTCATCGGACCCGACGGCTTCTGAGAATTCAACGTCATGCCGTTTGGTCTGTGTAATGCACTTGCGACCTTTGAGTGCAGGATAGACGCCTTTCTGCGCAATTTGAAATGGCACACGTGCTTGTGTTACCTCGATGACGTCGTTGTCTACACTCCGGATTTCTCCACACATTTACAACGGCTGAAAGAAGTTTTTGCACGTGTGAGCAATGTCGACTTGCAACTCAATTTGAAAGAGTGCCGCTTTGCAGCACAGCAAATCACACCTTACAGTACGTCGTGTCTAAGAACGGCGTTCTTCATGATCCGGTCAAGCTTTGAGCCGTGTCTGAATTCCCCAAACCTGCGTCCATCCTAAAACTGCGTAGTTTCGTGGGCCTGTGCTCATACTTTCGACGCCTCATGCTAAACTTTGCCATGATCATATCACCGCTGACGAACCTTCTTGGAAGTAACGGGCCCCTCAACTCATGGTCATCGGAGTGCGACGACGTGTTCGCCAAGCTCCGCCATTAGTTGAAGTGTCCTCCCATTCTACACCACTAAGACCCTACGGCCTCAACGGAGGTGCACACAGACGCCAGCGGTGTAGGCCTTAGTGCTATCCTTGTGCAGTGCAAACTCAGATTCCTTGAATATGTCGTGGCATATGCAAGCCATACGCTCACAAGGTCTTAAATATACTACAACTTCACAGAGAAAGAGTGCCTGGCAATCGTCTGGGCCCTTAAAAAGTTTCGACCTTATGTGTATGGTCGCCCGTTCGATGTTGTTACCAACCATCATGCACTACGCTGGCTGTCATCATTGAAGGATCCCTCAGGCAGTCTCGGCCGTTGGGCTCTTCACTTACAAGACTACGAAATGCGCGTGCTGTACCGTAACAGACGCCAGCTTACTGACGCACACGCCTTCTCGCGCTCCCCTCTGCCTGAAGACGACGTGCCCTGCTCAGTACTCTCAATTGATATTGCTCCCATCGATGTTGACATTATCGCTACCGAACAGCAAAAATATAATTGGATTGCCCCGCTGATCGAGTTGCTGTATGATCCGTCTGCAACACCATTCACGCGCACCTTGCGTCGTCGATCTCACCGTTTAGCCCTTGGTGATGGCCTCCTACACCGACGCAATTACGAAGCTGGTGGCCGGCAGTAGTTACTCGTGATACCCCGCAGTCTGCGTTAGGAGCTATGTGAATCCTTGCATTATGATCCGCAATGCGCGCACTCTGGGGTATTCAAAACCTACCACCACATTCGACAACTATACTTCTGGCACGGGATGTACCACAACGTGGAGCAGTTCGTTCACTCCTGCCTTGCTTGCCAACACCGCAAACCGTCAGCACACATGTCGCCAGCTAGTCTGCAACTGTTACCTTGCCCTGACCGTCCACTTGGGTGCATAGTTATCGATTTGTATAGACCACTTCCACTGACGTCGGCTGGTAATTGCTGGGCCATCGTCACCGTAGACCATTTAACGCCGTAGGCCGAAACCACCACTCTTCCTGCGGCTACTGCACGTGAGGTTGCGTCCTTCCTACTGCATCGATTCATACTGCGCCACAGTCTACCCCAGGAGCTTCTCAGCGATCGAGGCCGTGTCTCCTTGTCGGAAGTCTTCCAAGCCATTCTCACAGATTGCCATTCTGTCCACCGCAAAGTACTGCTTACCACCCGCAGACGAATGGCCTCACCGAACGCTTTCACCGCACCCTCGACGACATGCTTTCGTGCTTTCGATGTACGTCGCCGCCCACCACACGAATTGGAATGATATACTGCCCTTCGTCACCAACGCCTACAACACCGCCCCCCAGAGCATGACCGGTTTTTCACCTTTCTTTTTGCTGTACAGAATTCACTCGTGGCACACCATGGGCACAATACTCCTGTACACGCCAAATCCATCTGATTGTGCACCTAGTTCTGAAACAGCCAGGCTTGCTGAAGAGTGTTGCAAGCTTGCCAAGACTTTTACGACGCATGAGCAGAGCGGCAGAAGAGCGATGGCTCCGCCGCTTCTTAGCCCACGTTCTTTCCTTGTGCGACCAACATCACTTCGTTGCAGTGAAGACATTTGTTCTACTATGCACGACAATAATTGCATACATGTACACTGTAGGGGTGGGGGGGGTTAAAACAGTGGGTAATGATTTAGAGCACAGGGTACTCTACTATGGGAGAGCTTAAAGCCGTATGGCTCTCGATACCGACCTCTGTAGCTGGCCTCTCTTCCAAACTACTCCCGAAATACGAAGGCTCCTATCGTGTCATCGAACACACATCTGCAGTCCACTATCTGATCGAACCCATCGAATTATCTTCTTACATGCGCCGTTGCGAGCGCGACATCGTCAACGTGGAGCATGTGAAGGCTTACTATGAACCGCTCATGGTAACAAGCTGTTAGGTCACCAAGTGCTTTGCTCTTCCACCCCGGGTTAATTGTAGCGAAGCCTTCCAATTCTGAAATGGTTCGAGCGTTCAAGTACCTTCTAATGGGGCTACGCAAAAAGGACGCCGCTCGCACTACGAGTCCGTGCTTGGCAGTGACTGTCGTCATAGCGTATAATCGCTGGTTGCCGGCTAATAAACGCCTTAACAACAACACTTTACTTTACTATGGGAGAGCTTTGATCGGTCCCGGAATGAAAACGTTGCCGAATAGCTGAAAAATGTGTGTCGACACTGTAATCTGTTTTGAAAAAAATTATTAACAGTTTACAGAACACAAAGGCTTCTTAACATTCCAGTAACAGGGCACGTACACGTTGGCACATCTCTGTATCACGACCAACATCACTTCGTTGCAGTGAAGACATTTGTTCTACTATGCACGACAATAATTGCATACATGTACACTGTAGGGGGGGGGGGTGAAAACAGGGGGTAATGATTTAGAGCACAGGGTACTCTACAATGGGAGAGCTTAAAGCCGTCCCGAGCTGAAAAGAGTGCAGTAAGAAGTATCTACACGACCCCGCGAAGTAGGAGCGTTGTCCACGCACGCCCAACGAGCGCAATATGGCAACTTCTTCAGGTCACATGTCCCTCTTAGTGTTACTAGTTTTGCTTAGTGAGCCTCTTATTGGAGGCAAAGTTCTTCGGAAGCTTAGTCATTCACACTCGATATTGTGCAATATTTCGACGAGAACATCTATCTTTCATTATAAAACCTATGTAGCATTTACACTAACATATGAAACCCACTTGTTCTCCAAGTGGGCAATACCAGAAAACAGCATGTTTCCGCCATTTTTGGAGAGCAAACGCTGGCTTCATTTTGGCAGGCAATGCATTGCGGGAGCTTTGATCCACTCCAGAAATTTTTGTTTAGGGGCAAAGTTCTCTGTGGTCTAGGGCACGGATGGACCAGAAACACGCGTTCTGTTTTAAGGCCTTCGCAATGAAGTTCAAAGCAATGATAGCGGTTCTCCGCAGTTAGAGCCACTGCTCGACGCGAGGGGCGCAGTGACCCTGCCATAGGTAAAAGCGTTTTCGCCTACTGCTTGGCGTCTGCATACCTTTGTTCCTTTAGGGACGAACCTCCTTAAAGCGGCACCCGTTCGTCCCTCGTAGTTGTAGTAATAGTGTGTAACCAGTCTTCCATTTTGACCTCCAAGGTGGTGCCATTGGGAGAATTTTCTGTGCGTTGTTGAACAATAAAGAAACCGCAGCGTGTGCGTTAACTAAAAGCCAAATTCTCCTGTCTCTCATTCCCCATTAGCAGCCAATGACATGTACATTGAGCACTATCTGACAAGAAAGGGTTGCCGCGTTATACTCGCTGGGCGTAACCTCCTTGGTTTTAGAAAAGTTTAGTAAGTGTTGGGCCGCAGTGCCATGAATACAGTGAATTAGTATATACCATGAACTCGAAGTGGTTGAAGGTGGGAAGTAGACACAAAGCGCAAGCCGTAAGAAAGAGTGCATGTGCCTCCTCTCGTTAAGTGCTTGGAATGTCCACTGGATGGCGGTGCTTCTACGTAAGGAATATATGATGAAAAGATGCGAGATGGTGGTACTTGGAGTGTTGAATAGGTGGACTAACGGACACAGAGACAGATGCATGGACGGACGCACTGATGGCTGCACGGCGGATGGTCGCATGGACGGACGCAGGAGCGGATGCATGGATGAACGCAGGCACAGACGCACAGATGGACGTGTGGACGCACGAACAGACACACGCATAGACGGACGGAAGCAAGAACGAATGGATGGACGGATGCTTCGCTCCTTTCTCCATCAATCACTCCGTGGATATGCGACCATTTTTTTCCGCAGTTGCGCGTCTGCTTTTGCATAGCCTGCAGTCACGAACGCAACGGGGAGCAATGGCAGGGTTGCAGTGACAACACGGTGCTGCGGTGGGAGATGGAAACAGACGCACTGCGAATGCCTTGAGGCGGAACGCTCGCGTGCCTTTCCAGTACGGCCGAGTCTAGGGTAATATATCTCTCCGGCGTAGGGTGTACCTAGTAGTGTCTCCCTTAATATGCAATACATTTCACTGTTCCATAGAGACGCACGCATACTGACGTTGGATGATCGTATACTAGATATTGCTGTACGCATTCCGTGTCGTCATCGCCATTTCTCGTCTAGTTTCCTAGATAGCACTATCCCGTAAAGATGTGTGCATTATAGTGGTAGGGTGGATATACACTAGATGGCGCTTGAGGTTCCACCGATCTTAGATTGGCCGCTGCGCAGGCTGCGTCGGGTTCCCCCGGCCCGCCTGTTATCTCTCAATCTTCTGGATCGACACCGAACGTGTCAGATCGCGAGCGCGGCGCCTGGCAGATCCCGAGTATGTAGGTGCCAAGGACGCCGCTGCAAAACGTGCGCAACAAGAAGCGCATCACGACACTGTGCATGCCAAGGAAGCCGCTGTGAAAAGGGCTGAACGAGAAGCGGATCCCGAAATGCGAAAGGTTCTCGGAGTTTTGTCGGGCGGGTTTCTCGGAAGAATCTTGGTATCGCTGAAAAACCTCGGCAGCTTCGCCCATCTAACCAACAACCACAACGTGGAGATGCTGAAAATTTTTTACGCCACTTTGGTTCTACCAATGTTTGATCTACTTCCCTTCGTAATCGTACAGATCTCGTTGACTATTAAAGCGCGTATTGTGCACGTACCTTGACAAATACAGAAAGGCGCTCTGTATCATACATCAAGTGCAATGTTGCGGAGGCTAGCGATACTTCTTGCAATCAATATGTGCACACAGAGAAATAGCTTCAGCATGTTCGTGCTGAAGACGTGAAACATCTTCAGCATGTTCGTGCAGCCACCACGACGACGATATCTATCACCTATTGCTCAACCCTACGAAACACGACTCACACCGACGGCAACTGCAACAGGTACTCCATACGCTAGATCTCCAGCGAACGTTTGCGTTGTATAAATTCTAGGTCCGTGGATACCACAAATAAATTGCAAAGCAATGAAAGTGGGGCAACGTTTTTTTTTCAAAGAAACAAAATTGTTTGACCACTATTAAGCAGACGAGGTTAAAATTAGCGTGGCGGCTACGTGTTGGTTCTGCGCATATCAGAATTATTGTACTCACCTATTTAGGACTGTATATATGTATAAAAGCACTTTAGTTTTTAATGCTTTATTTCGAATAATCTAGTCAAAAGAGGTAGCCGTCACCACGTAACGTTGATAACAACTCCTTCGTTAATTTTCCATTTCAATAAAAACACGCTTGCGTAACTCGACAAGCGCTAAATTAAGGGTGACTATATTCTTCTTGAATGATTAGGGTCTTAGTTCTGCATCTGAGACAGGTAATTGAAAGTTTAGTTGATCTTATTAGCAAGCCTCGTCTACAAACTACAGAAGGATGACTGAATAATTAAGTTCTTATGAAGGCATGACACTTTTTCATATAACGCCAACCTGCAACGTCCCATCCAAATCTTGTGCACTCCGATGTATTGACCCTTACTGACTCCCTTTCGCACAAGAGTGTCTGCGAACCTCTCCGCTGCAATTTAAGCTTATGTCTGTCCAATCTCGTTGCCGCCGACAGCAACGAGCCTAACGCATTCGCGGAAACAGTTGTCCTTAGTGCGCAACTTGTTTGTCGCGATGTCGACCCTTAGCGGAGCCTTTACGGCGCAGCAAACAGACATCGCTCGAGAATACGCCGTAGGGCAATCGATCGCCTGCTGTCCCGTACAGTCATACCGAATCGCAGCAGCACCAATCATGGGCACGGTGGTTCCCGGGTCGAGGTGATTTCTTCACCGCGGAGAACTGGTTGCCATTCTCGCGTAGGTATCGGCCCCATGTCAAGGCACAATATTTGGTCAGCTCTATCTTGTCAACGCTATATCAAACACGGAGCACCCACTTTCTAAGGTGCCGTCTCAGAAGACAGGGAGGGGCCGCAATTTTCCGAGAAGTCATTGTTACGTTAGCTCGGGGCTGTTCGGTCAAGGACTCTGGTGTGAACTGGAGCGGAGAAATAATTAGCGATTACATGCACCTACTTCGGCTGCAGGTGCAACGGCTTTGCGCTCGGTCAGTAATTTGGCTGGAAATTCTTCACCTCCAGGCGTTCTGGGCCCGGATTCACAAAACTCACTTACGAAAACATTTTTGCGCAAGAGAAATTTTGTTGCGTAAGTCGATTCACGAAACGAAAAAACGTCGTAAGAGGCCATAGTTGTCACATCGGCCACTGCAAATAAAGCGCGCTGTGACTGCCCGGGAACATGTCAGCGATGGTGATGCAGTTGCTATATTTGCTTACGTCACTGAAAAGTGCTCGTAAGTGGATTCACGAAGCGAAATTGTGCGTAAAAACAGCATGGCTGAGAGAAAATCCCAAGAGTGGTCCGGACCACTCTTAGGAACAATGTGGCTACTTAGAACCTGCTGCCGCAGCGGTATACTTTGGTGCCCTGGCTGGTTTTGAGTTAATTCACGCCCATTAAGGGCTGCCTGATGACTGCTGGTGCGTTTTTATTTCTTTCGACGCTTTGAGCTTCGCGTGTTGTTTCCCTTGTACGCAGTGAATGGTGTTGACAACCACCACCGTCCAATAAGTTCGAAGTCGCAGTAATTGAAGAATTCTATTGGGCGTCAATGGCATAAAACTACGCATGTAAAGATTTGTGGTTGGATGAAAACCAATGTGATACGTGAATGGTCGGTGCATTCGAACGCGACATGACATAAGATCAACCTTATTTGTTATGTTGTTGTGTTGCGCCCCATCTCATCCAATTAAAAGTGCGACTCGAGATCCTTGCCTCATTGGTGGAAATTACCACCAAAGAGGTTAATGGGAGCACATTCTTTGCACGCTATTGGAAATAAAAATGAGAGGAAGTTTTCAGTGAGTGGTTCATAAAGTTTGTGCTCTAGTGTACTTTCATTGGCTCTAACTGTCCAATGGTTGCGGTCTCTGAAATACAGCTGTTGATACACTTTGGGACGATCTGGAACAAAGCGTACTTTGTAAACCAAAGCCTATTAGGGGTGCGCGTGATTACGCATGGAACTACAAACAAATCATGCATCTTCACCCTCACTGTTCAGACACCGATATGGACCATGATAATATGGCAAGCAATCGGAATAAAATGACCCTAGTAACTTTGTATGACACCGAAAATATGCAAACCCTCACGATTCTGGAGCAAACCTTGGCTGAATTCATCCCTGCGTCAATTACCAGCCATTTAACTTGGCGCACGAACATCATTCAAAGGTAGAGCGAGCCACTGACATGTATTTTGTGCGACGCAGCGGCCACTTGACCTGAGAATAATAGCGTTGCGAAGGCGAATCCCCTGTCGCATGCTCTGATCGAAGCAGACGACAAACGCGAGCAGACGACGGCTTGGCCGACAGGCACAGCTTGTGATAGGTTGTGAAGCAATACCCTCTACATCAGCTCACTCCGTGACGTTGCCAAAACACTTCTTTCATCTGGCACGCCTGTCCTGTTCGTCATATCACCCCCCTCGCACATAAGAGAAATTTTTTTCACGCCGTGAAAATAGTGCAAGTACTTTCTAAGAGCTCTCTTACGTGCGGTGCAGTTGCCGAAAACAACATGGCGTCGTAAACAGCATATCGGTCGGTGCGACTTTTAGCAAATGCTTCTCACACGAGTTACTTCAGCGTTTGACCGGATGTGTTGTGATTACAGCAGCTCTTTCAGCGCGTGTGAGCAGTGCGGAAAGCTGTGGCAGTGCAATGGTGTACGGTGAAGCGCAGCGAAGCCTGTGCGTCGGTGTGGTTATCAAGCGGGGATCGGCGTCGATGTATCGACGGCAACTAGCACTCGAGAAGCCTGCAATGTGTGTTTGTGTGCCGGTAACAGTTCGTTCGCTTGACTTTCCAGTCTCTCAGTTGGGTGCTGTGCGACATTTCGGATTGACAGCGTTTTGACACGTCACTTGAGTGACCCCAAGTACGTACGGAAACGTATGAACTACGCGCTCGGTTCTTGCTTCGCCACTAGTTAGCCCGTACGCTTCTATTTACTTGAGAGCAATGTACTGTTCGGGAGTGAAACGATGTTCGTTGTGAACAGTGGTGCTGTGTTGACGTTCCAAGACTTGTGAACAAGCTGTGCTCGTGTGACCGAAAATTGAAAGACAGCGTTGATAACTGTTTTGCCCGGCGAAGTTGTGGTGGGGCAGCTTGGCGCTTTTGTTTATTAAGTCGTCACTTCTCCTTTTTGTGATAACCATAGTCCTAGCGCTGTGATGTGATCAACCAAAACTGCGAGATGCTACATTCTGTTGTGGATCGTGTTACTTTGGAAGCGCGCCTAGACTGTTCTTCGGTAACAACTTGAGAGTTCTATGTGGCAGCGAGAGCCCGTGAACGTCAAGCTTCCCTTCGGCCCCCGGAAAAAGCAAAGATTTCACCGGTGCCTTGCTTTGGATGAAGTTGTAGGCCAATATCGCCTAACTACACGTTTCCGAGTTCGTCTGGCCATCGTTTTTCACGGCACTAGAGCCTTGACAACAGCCGGTCATGGCCAGTTTTTACACTTTATCAATGGACGTGCACGCCTGGCCAGCCCTTCATTGCTGTCATTGGCAGCTTCCAGTCTGCAGATGCCCTTTGCCTGTTGGCCGTACTTGGTTCCTCATGACACCGACGGCTACTAAATGCTGCCATCGGTGAGTTCACCTTGCAGAACTAAATTTCACCAGTACTATAATTCACGCAGTTCTATAACGTGTGCAAGTTTTTAAGCCCATCAGATGTAATGTTTCTCTATGGTAAGTTGAAGCATGAAAAATATACTACTACTGCTATATACATACATATATTATGGAGCAAATATATAAAAAGTTTTTTGTGATTTGATACAAGTGAGCTCTTGTTTGATTATGAGGTTGGGCCTGTCGATTGACCATGTTTGATAGTTGCAAAGTTAATGTGAATTTATTTTTCAGAAGACTGGTTGCACCTAAAAAATTTATGTTATTTTGGAAAATTAGTTCTATAGACGATTACCACTGTGCTAGTACTATACTTCAGTAGGACATATATATTGCGGTACGTAAATTTTACATGAGGCTTCAGTTTATTTCAAAGTGATTATAGCAGATTTTGGTCACATTAACGAAGTGATAGCTTCCTCAAATAAGTATTAGAAGTGAGTGCTTTAATGATTGTTTTTAAATATCTCGTTTTTGGCTCTTCACAGATCGCAGAGATTGGTTTGTTAAGGTCCTGTGATTCATCGGTTGAACATTCTGGCACATCAATTCTCATCATTACTTGGAGCACCTGTACAAAAATAGGAAGGACGCGTTCTCCCTAACTATGCAAGCCTATGTCACTGCTGGGACTGTTATCATTCAGCGGATGGGGCGTGGAAGCATGCATGGCAGCCTCATCTGGAAGAACTGCGATCTGCTTGGGAGCTTCGAGCGCACAAAACTGCCTAACGGCTGGCTGCAAGGTTAGTTTTTCTTTAATACATACGATTACGTGAACACCACTTACTGTGCACAAATTGAAAACCCAAGCATGGTTGCTTTCAGTGGATACCTGTAATATTCTTACACATAATTCTTATTCAACATTTATAGAACTAAATTGCAAGATAATTGAGAATGTTGAAAGCTGAAAGCCTGCAGCTTATGAATGAAACTCCAATAATGTGAGGCTCAAAAGCTTGTGCTTTGATACGAGCACAAATACTTTGATTCCTTATTGAGCTCTCGAGCTTGTGACTCCCTCTTAGGATCAAGTGCTCTGGAAGGAAATAGCAAGTGGGTGAAAGTTGCCTGGCTGTTCACAACTTGTAAGGAGAAAGACCTATTGAAGAAGCTTCAGATGACATAGGGCCAGTAACTGCATCTTTTACCTAATGTAGCTTTTTCTCTCTCAGTGCTGTTGCCTATGTTTCAGCCGAACATGTTCACCACGATTGCATAGTGATATATATTTTTCTACAAATTGTACCTGACCTAAGTATGCATTGTTGATCTCTAAAGGTGACGTTCAGTGTGTTTCAAAGCCATGGCTTCTCATTTCTCTGTCTGTGGCTAGCCTATTTCAGCAGCAAAGCGATGCAGCAAGCACACATGCAATCCAGGTCATGGAGCGCTCCTTTGGTGTTCTGTGCAGGACGCAGCATATCCATCCGGCAAGACACTGGTATCAACAATAATGGTGAGTGTTGGTGGCACCTGTAGGAGCCCGTTGTGTTTGTGGCGTATGATTATTTCCCCTGATGAAGTGCATTTTTGAAAGGTTTTCTTCATTTAAAATAATAGATGTCAGCAACAAACACACTCATAATCCACAAGTTCTTTGTGTCTTCTAGACTGCCCATTTGCTCCTATACGCAGTACGGTGAGCTGGCTATGTTAGACAGCCTTAAAGTTAGGAACATTGGCTGTTGCGTTGGAATGCAGTCTAACTTGTATTTCTTAGTGAAATTATTTGTGGTCTGTTTCTCGCACCTAGTGTAAAGTCAAAATAGAAGAAACTTTATTGGCTTTTTATGTCTGGCAGAAGTTTCATGCCTTCATCTATAACATTGTAGTTTTGCTCTTGTATCATATTAAATATATTTTCAGTCTTCACTGTTTGTGTGTGTGTGTGTTGAGGCTTGTCATTGGCTTCTGAAAATACAATATCTGTAAATATGAGCACATAATTGACAACTATACACTCTTGCATGTAGCATGGTTGTAACAATGATCTGTATTTTTCTAAGTTCCAGCAGTAACAAGGGGTTTGGTGCTCCACGGTCATGTACAGTGTATCAAGAACAGAGCACAGAAGACCAACAAGTATAAAGGGACTGCCAGTGACTGTTCTCCTGCTCAAAGTTTACAACAGCAGAAAGAGCACATTGTGATGTCAGGAGCAGCTGCTGCGTAACTTCTTAGCAGTGCATTATTCCGCAGTTCATTTGCTTGCATTCAAAATTATTTAAATTTTGCATAGAAGATACCAAACTATGACACTAATTTAAAAGCTGCTGTAGTGTTAGTGGGCAAATATTTTTGAGCTGAAGTTTTTGACATGTGTGTTAAGTGCCTGCGTGCCTCTACATTTACATGCCAGAAATCACAGCATCCATGGTCGCCAATGGTAACTGTGTCTGCATTTTTTGTAGTACAAGAAGTAAAGCCATGGATGCAGTAATCATGTACTTAGTCGATGTAATCCTTCAGTGTACACTCATTTGTATAGCACCAATGATGCCATGAGTGTATAAGCTCTGGGAAGTGAATCTATGTGGATTATTTTATTTGGAAGGAAGTAGATCATCACTACTCCTAGTATATCTTAACAGAAGATTTTAGTGCTTGGGTATTATCCCACTGCCTGTCCGTCCTTCAACAGTCTACTTATCTACTGTGTAAGTGTAACTTTTTAAATGTATACTTTGCTCGGATAGGTTTGTTCATAATGTAATGCAAGTGACTTATCATCTATGCAGCTCTACTCAGACTAGAAATAAAAGTACTTATTTTTATATGTAGCTATACCATGCATTCACTTGTGTTTTTCTAGGTGCCTGTACAATTGTTCAGCCCTACAAAAGTGCTGGTATACTCTAATATTGAATCTGGCATCTTAAAATAGTTTGTTAGTGGAAGTAAGAATGTGTTTACAATCAATATTACTATCCTCAGATGAACTGTGAAAACTCTGTGGAAATTTATTTACATTTTTTGAACTTTGTGAAGGCAAATGTTGTTATGTTCTTTTATTGTGGTCCCTGTTTCATGCAAATGACACATAATTACTTTGCAGTGGCATATTATTAGTTGTTATTTTACACATATGTGCTGAGCAACATCGCAGTTGAGGCCAGCAGCAAGACGTACATGCAGTGCACTGGAGCATCACCTCACATAGTGTACAGTCTTTGCCCACCAGTAAACTCAATATTTTTCAAGCAGACTAATAGACAGCTGTATGGGAACTGTGTTGATGTGCAAACTTTGAAGTCTTCTTGAGGAGTGTTTTTCATCATTTTTGTCCAAGTGAAGTAGCTACCCAAGGCCACAACTGGTGGGAATGTGGTGGTTTCTTCTCTCCAAAAGCACTCTTACCAGCTGCCTCAATGTTAGCATGGGGTGAATTCACGAACTGGAAAAATAATTGGTCTTTGTTTTCTTGGCCGAAAGAGTCGCTTCCACCGTTGAGCCACCACGACGCGCCAGAATAGAAACTTTTAGCTAAATAAAGTTGATTCTACTTTTGAGAAGTGTTTTGGGGAAACGAAATGGCACCTATAGCTGTCAATATAAACACTGTTTGCACCAAGGAGCTTAGTAGCTTATAATTGTATTATTCATGTTTTGTCTAGAATTTACTCGTGCTGTGTCAACTTTCAGCCCAAGTGTCCTAACATGCTTTGTTAGTGGGTTGTGAATGAGCCAAGCTATGTAAATAAACAGAGTGATATTGCAGACATGTACAAAATATTGATGCACAGCCCTTTTCTTTAGCATGACATTGTCAAGGGCTTTATTCTTGTGTTTTTTATAAAAACTGCTTGTCACTGGGCAGCAACAGAAAACTATGCATGAAGCTTTTGCGAGTTAATTCGAGAAACACCGTGTTCAGACATAACAGTGCCGGTGGATATCTCTCGTAAGTTACTTTCTGTAGTATATTCAAAATGAGTGTATTAGAATTGTTGTTTTATAGCCATTCATTTTAATATTTACACCTGAGTGTATGTATGTATGTATGTATGTATGTATGTATGTATGTATGTATGTATGTATGTATGTATGTATGTATGTATGTATGTATGTATGTATGTATGTATGTATGTATGTATGTATGTATGTATGTATGTATGTATGTATGTATGTATGTATGTATGTATGTATGTATGTATGTATGTATGTATGTATGTATGTATGTATGTATGTATGTATGTATGTATGTATGTATGTATGTATGTATGTATGTATTTTTTAAATGAGAATCCGTTTATCACTGGTGAGTAAGCTTGGTAATGATTTGGCTGAATTTGTTTCTAGTTATTTCTCTTTTGAGCCATTATACATTTCAATTTGTTTTGTACTGCATAAAAATAAATGTAACCTTACACAGAATATTTGTGTTCGAAGAAGTTTCATTTACCAACCTACAGTCATGGGCAAGAAATTGGGTAAAATGGAACGAACCTGCGAAGATTAGTTTCGAGCATAGCTACTCTACATGGCATATCTCGTACACATTGCGTTGGTTGAATATGTCAATCTCAACCTTTCAATTTTAATCAGAATAAGCAAGCTATCACCTGTGGTTGTATATGTGTGTGATATTTATGCATACTGTGATACCGGTTCGCAATTACAATTAAGGTCACAAACCTAGTCAAGCTGAATACACGATTTTTGTCCATGCACCTTTCATCTGCACTGGAACTGTTGTTAATAAAAAATAAACTTCAGTTTAGAAATTTATTCTAGTAGCCAAAAGCAGGGTATCTCTTTATCACACAAATCAAATTGCCATTGTTCTGTCCCATTCTGGACAATACGGGACCCTCTCAGCAGAACTCGATTAACTGCTATAGTTCATTTTAGCCATTGACAGCGACATTACACTGAAGCGTGCAGCATGACAAATAGCAGGAGAGAAGACACAAACTAATTACTCTGTTTGCATCAGCTCTAACTGTCCGTGCTCTTTGGTCTTGCTGCATGTGATGATGCCCACCAAATTAGCATGAAAGCGTGTCCCTACAAAGGCAGTCAACTTGGCTGCAAGCAGTTAGCTCACTGCATGTGTAGATTTTCTTCAAAACACCGTGAAGACTGATTGCTGGTCGAATATCCAAACACGTGAAAAGTAATATACCAGGTATGATATTGGTATTTCAGCACTGGACACTTTTGCGATAAGAGAGGATGGAGGAGAAAATTATGAACCCTGAATTGTTTAATTTTTGAAGGAGCACAGTACAGCGCTTTTGGGTCAAAAGGGGAGTGAAAGAAGCAAGTGCGAAAGCCTACTTCTCAAAAATTTAGTACCCGCCACCACGCATAATGTCAGGCCGGGCAACCTCTTGAAAAAAAAAAGTGCTCAGTGATTCTGCGAATCGAACCAAGTACCTCCTAGATTGTAGTTGAGCGCTGTAACCGCTCGTCCACTGCAGCAGTGCTTGCGTTCGCCTTATTGCTGATATATCGTCATTCCTTCGAATGAAGCCAAATGCAAAAACGTCCCGTGAAACTTTGTCAAAAATAGAAAAAATAGTTAGAATGCGTTTTCCCAAGGTTACTAGAAGATAGAAACCGTCACGTGTGATTGTATAACCGTGCGCTATTTATTCTTGTACATTACTGTCATGACGTTGGGATAGCCGGCTCTAACGTACGCTACCTTCTCATAGTTTTCCAAATATAGATAAGAAAATAAAAATATATATCGGCCTGTGACAACGCTAATCAACTATTATGAGTTCACTGTCACTAGTGTCACTTTCACTAGATGAATGCTCGGTTTGCTTTCATTATCGTTATTTAGGAAAGTTTTGGCTCATTAACTCAACTCTCTTAATTAGCATTGATTCTCACACCTAAGGACAGTCACACTTCATCTCGCTTTCTGAGTGGCTGTCACTCTCATATAACGCGTACTCCACTTTTTTATGCTCTCCGAGCATCTGACCCTGTTTTGCGGAGACTTTCCCTGACGTCTGCTGGGCCAGAAAATTGTCTTTATTATCTATCAATTTCAAGCTTTCGCGAAGCCGAAACGAGAGTCTCTTTCTCTTTTCATCCTTTTCGCACCTGTGATAACGTCTCTCGACCTCACGACTCGTATACACGTCCCTTGCTTTGCGCACTCAAACAACGCTGGGCGAAATATTTGCACCGTGTTTTGTGAAAAGCATTAGCACTGAGACACCTCCCGACGAGTCTCCCTCATTTTACGTAGACATATACCTAAGCGTAAGCGTATGCACGTTCTCGCATTCCGGCTTTATAAAAATGCTGCGGTGCATGGAACCAGCAAAATTGCGCTCACAATTTCATTTGATTACTGCTGTTATCTATTTCCGCACAATTCGTCTGCAGGCACCAAAGTCGCTCATGTGTCTTGTAATAGGAATATTGTAACAAAGGCTACCTTTGACTATAGGTACAAAACACCCTTACGTTCACCACTATACCATGCTAGATTGCACCGAATTAGTTATGTAGCAGCGCAGCTTCAATGAAGTGTAAGGTAACTGGTCGCGTTAAATAGGGGAAGACATTCGAGGCACATTTTCAAACATTGCATGCATCGATTTATGTGTGGTTTCATTTATGTGGTACACCTGGAGTGTTGTTCACTTGTACTTGGCGAGATAGTGCATGGATTGCTCGATGACTTAAGGCCAACGAGCAATTTCGTTTTTAGCTACAGTCGTTGATGAAAGGCGAGTGCTTGGCTTTGCACAGCCCGCCAAAACGCCTATTACAACGTACGCGGCATCCCGTAAGCGCTGTAGCAGACGCTCGCGGAACTGAAACTTAGATGCAGCAAATCATTGGCTGTCATCGTATACTCTCGATGCTAGACACTTTTCGTGCTACCGTGATATCATCGGCACACACTTCTTTCTTTCCTTGTCGTTTCATCAGCTATCGTGTGTCCTCCTTGCCCTCTTAAGTGCCGAATAAGTTAAATTCATACCCGCGCTATAGTAATCCCTCCAGATAAGAGAACTTTTGGCTAAGAAAATGCGTAGCCAAAGAGAAAGCTTTGTGAATTCGGCCCCTGGTCTTCACGGAAAGTACGTTTGCTTACAGTAAGGCTTACATTGAACACGAAGATGCGCTGATGCCACACAATATATGCGAATGCACACTGATCTTTGTTACAACTGAGTGTTTCGCTGCTTGATAATGAAGATCCTTATGCTAACACCCAACAATTCTCCACTAAGCGCAATCATCACGCACAAGTACTGGAGCATCGCTACGGTTGTAACTGCCAGCAAGGATTTCCTGCCATGATGCATCAATACTCTGTCGGCCAGCTATGTTTCGGCATAGCACTCACTGATTCGTTCCACCTAGCCAAATGCCACGGTAGATTCGCACATGTGTGATAATGGCAACTGGGTAGCGCCTCTCTATCATCTCTGGTGTCCTGTCTCCAAATGCAACAACGTATATAGCTGGATTCTTCAGTGCGCATTGATGACATGATCACCCATGTTTTACTTAAAAAGGATATTGGCAGCCTGGCCTCACATCACAACAGCCTAGTAAGTGACACGAAATCTCCTGCAGTTTTTGAGCATAGTCGAGCGACTGCCTGTGGTTCAACTCGCTGTGTGAGTGTGTTTTCAAGTGTGGCTTTTCCTATCTCTCCAGTTTGTTCTCTTATTCTGCTCTCCATGTAGCAAGAAAGGAAGGAAGAACAACAAGAAAGCAGGCAGGGAGGTTAACCAGACATTTGCCTGGTTGGCTACTCTAGGTTGGGGGATTGGAAAAGGGGAGTATAAAGCTGAGGGAGGATGAGAAAGGAAGTCAAGATAAAATTGTGAATACATGGGCGGACGCGTACGCAGATGTGGTATTGTGCTAAAATAAAAGGCCTTCACATAGCTCTGTAGCCCTCAAAAAGCGCAACGGTCCTTTCACTGCCTTGTGAGCCGAGGAAAGACGAGGACGGTTCTTCAGCTGCCTCCGCACAGAGAAGGGACTATCGTCAAGTTGTGGCAACGCCTTCGAAAGTTCTTGTCTCTCAGAGGAAAATCAAGAAAAACGGTATAGCATATGATCGATGTCTTCTTCGGCGCCGCAGACGTCACATTCCGCACATTCGGTCATTCCAATGAGGTTGGTATATGCTTTTGTGAAGGAAACTGCCAATCAAAGCCGACAAAGAAGCGACACTTCACGTCGACGAAGTCCGGACTAAGGTCAAAGTTCTAGTAGAAGGTTTATTTGGTGGAGTCTTGTATGATTTACAGTGGGGTGTTCTAGTCCAGCCGACAAAGATTACGTGCTATTTGAAGAAGTTCCCTTGCAGCATCAGCCTTTGATAGAGGAATTGGAAGGGTAAGCTCTTCTCGGTGACATATGCGCGCCGCATTGTCTGTTCGTTCATTGCCACTGATTCCACAATGACCAGGTAGCCACTGAAAATTGACCTCGTAGCTTGTTTCTGTGACGTGGTCATGCAGCTGGACAATTTCGTGCGTTAGCTGTTCGTGGCAACCTTGTTTAAGAACTGACTGCATGAACTTTGAAGTCGGCTTCAATTCCGAAAACACAGCTTATTTTCTAAGCCCCTGTGATCTGAAATACCAAAGGAACAGCGCAGAGCCACAAGTTCTGGCGTCTTAGCATAGTGATATGTGGCACATTGATTCGCAACGTTATTCCTCGATCTGCTGAGATTACAAACTGATCGTAGACTGGTAAAGCACTCTGTATTTCCTGTATTTTTCTCTCTCTCTCTCTTTCTACGTGACTTCGCGGAATCGCTGCACTCGAGTGATAGGTACGAAGTCAGGTCACTGCCTTGCTACGCACATGTCGATTCGGAAGCTTTGAGACATCTACCTAATTGGAATCAAAATAAAACAAAGAGCAGTTAGATGTTAGACGGCGCTTCACATGACTAAAGCCAGCAAGGAACGCAAATTTTCTGCATGAGAAAGAACCTATTCAAAGAAGGCATGTAAGCAACGAACTGAATTCTTTTGTCGTTTGATCGTCATGCTTACAGGAGGTGAAAACATACGCTTATAAACTATCGTGTCTGGCTATCGATAAGGCCAGAATGATGTGAATCAAGCGAGAATCACACATGCGGGCGACCTGCCTTCGCTTTTTCTAGCGTGAAGCCATGAATTGCGTATATGTGACGTCGGGTGTTAAAACACACATACACACACACACACACACGCACGCACGCACTCACGCGCACACACACACACACGCACGCACGCACGCACACTCACACACAGGCAGCCGCGAATGTATAGCCTGTCGGCCGTGTCGTAATGGGTGGTTTTTATGACCAGGGACGAGATTCATTAGCGGTAAAGAACTGTCATGTATTTGTGTAGTAGTATAAGATTGAAATGCCACCAATAGGCATGGCACACTATGGTATCCCTCTGATGAATCGTTTGTGCACTATAGTGATAAGGACTAATATTATCCTAGACGCGTTTTCTCTGCTGAAACATTAACCTACCTCACGTCGAAAGCATGCTATTACAGTGATTCAGGAAGATGGGATGGTTCTAGATAATTTTGACCACGCGGCTGGTTCGTAGGCGAAGGGGATGACCTAGCGCCTTCTCCCCACCCCACTGAAATTCGGGTGAAGGGGTGTGTTTTACCGGGAATAAGCGTGAAAAATAAGCGTTCATCAAGTGCTTCAACAAGAGTGCCTGCCATGAAAAAATTCCTGGCTGCAGCCCCGCCATACTGGATCCTTCCCTTTCACTAACACCGCGTTGAGACGGGCCTCCAAGATGTTGCTCCATCGCTGCTGGAATCAAACCCGCATATTCCGGGTCAGCATAAAAGGAAGGTAAACGGGTCCGAATTCACTGAGCTCCTCTTTTGTGAAAGAGTTGGGTTATTGATCAGCCGCCTACACTAACTGTATGTCCCGCATGATGATTTGGGGCAGATATTCTCTCACGATCTTCTGTGATTGCAAGAGGCTTTTGCAAATACCTCCTCTGTTGCGCCAGTGTGGTGGCATCTGGCCCCACATTATTTGATTTCAGAAAAATTGAAAGGAACACACTAGCGTCGGCAGGGCAGTGAAAAAAAAAAGCACATGCTCTCTCTGCCACCCTCCCACACGCGTGTCGGCACACGCATGTTTGCATTCTGCAAAGCGAAATCCTGCTGGCACCTATTTAATAAACTACGTTGTAGTAGTTCAAGATCTAAAAAAACGCAAAAAACCAGCAGGACCCAACGCAACTCTCAGCATCAGTGCGTGTAGCGTGTTCCCATGTTTTCTCTGCATCAATTCTCTCTCTCTCTACACACACACACACACACACACACACACACATATATATATATATATATATATAAATATATATATATATATATATATATATTTATATGAAAACTAACAGCAAATTATGCCAAGGAAAGTATAGGGGAGGTTATTAAACCAAATTACCGGGTAAATGTGGAGAAAGTGGGTGAAAAAATAACTTGTTGTGGGCAGGAATCGAAGGTCGCAGGTTCGGTTCATGCCCACGGCCAGTTACCTTTTCATCCACTTTTCTTTCTTCACATTTACCTTGCAATTCAGTCTAATAACCTCCCCTATATATATACATAATATATATATATATATATATATATATATATATATATATATATATATATATATATATATATATATATATATATATATATATATATATGTATTTATATATATATATATATATATATATATATATATATATATATATATTTATATATATATATATATATATATATATATGTGTGTGTGTGTGTGTGTGTGTGTGTGTGTGTGTGTGTGTGTGTGTGTGTGTGTGTGTGTGTGTGTGTGTGTGTGTAAGTGTTGTGGGCACAGGTTTGATAAAAGCTTCACCTACGAAGCGACCAGGAAGTACGCGACGCTCTCCACTGCCGTTATGCACCATAACTGTATACGGTCTGGTACACCGACTCTGCGATACAGCGCAGAGATGGCACTCGCGGCAGGTTGTAAACAAACACAGGTTTGTTTGCCCAAGATACAGCACAGCGCGAGAGTCACAGGCTTGCGTCCCGGCTGAGAGCACCACACGACTGATTGAGCACGCTATCCTCCGGTGCCACGGCTACCAGACAAACGGGAACCATCCAAGTGCGTGACCGAGACGTCACCCGTGCGGCAGAGCATGACTTTCTTCGTTGCAGGTATGCTAGCATCTGCACGGTGGTGGCGAGCGCCAGGAGAACACAAGCTGCCGGGGTAGGGACTGTGGCGGGCGGCCAATGAGGATCGGTGGAGTACCATGACGAGTACTAGCGTGACATAAGGAGAAAGTCCGTTGACCGGGAAAGTTCAGACGCGCGTCTCCATTCAGGGAAAATCAACGCACTCAATGTACAAGATAAAAAGGTCTAGTGGTAAAATTACGGTGGCTATGTTCCCGACACTCGAGCCGAAAAGGGCAGTGCTCACACTAGCACGAAATCGAGGCGCCAAAAGGGGAGGGCGTGCTAGATTTACACGTTCCCCGTCCTAAAAACCGAGGCCAGCCTGAGAAAGAGGCTGTCCGAGGCGAAGTATGAAGGTCGGCTCAGTTGCAAGGAGGCCGGCCAACTGGGCATTGTCCAGCTATGTGGTGCCGTCTCCGCGAAGGCCAGGACAGATGAAGTGCGCCGCATAACACAGAAAGGTGAGGTTGTCGCTTCAGTTGACGCAAGTACAGGGTCCGGCAAGGTCACAACAGTTCCATCTAAAGTTTCCCCACAGCAGGGGAACCCTCTGCCAGGAAGGATGTTCAAAGCCGCCTAAGAACAGGGCAAGGCTACACGCAGGACCAACCGGCACGCTTGAAGAATACCGGACAAGAAGAATTGCAGTTGGGAACGTGCGAGGTGTGGTTGCGGGGTGCCTGCAGCAGCCAACCGCCAAAAAATGTTGGCACGAGGGCTGGTAGAAACGGAAGGCGGCCAGGAACGGAAGCCGGAGCAACCACGCTCGTGCCTGAGCCAAAGCTTGAGTGGGCGGACCAGCCACGGAATGCGTCGGCCGATGCCAATAGGTGGGCTGGGCGGGATGGGGGTGTCAGCCGGACTGCAGGCGGGAACCAAGTCGCTAAAAGAATACCAGTGTACGGTAGGCCACTGCTCGGGAACAGGCAGGCGGCACAGTAGAGCAAGACATTATACGACGATGGGCGACAAAGAAGCAGACAGGTAAGCTTCTGGAATAGCCGGCTTTCCAGAAAGAGTGCCTACCTGACGGTGCTAACCACAAAGCGGATGCTTGCCACAGTAAACCTTGATTGGGCGACACATAAGAGGGTACTATAAGCCCAAAGTACCTTCTACCACTTCGAGGCATGTGACCGCTCACCATAGCAGTTATTCTCCCTTTACTAACGTGGCATAGATTAAAGTACAGTTACCTGCTAGTGGGAGAATGACGGCTCAAACGCGTTTGCGCCGGTTGTACTGGTGGAATGACTTGAGGTGGCTTTTTAGTCTTCCATCCGGTGTGTGACCGCGCACCCTCTCCCAAGTGCCTCGTGTGGTCGGCAAAGGGTTTGAAAGAGGCTGCATTAGCCCGAAAGGTTTACCTGCACGAGACTTCAAGAATTATACCGCGTTGGATAAAGAGCATCATGCGTCATGCCTTGCCAAGTAGCAAAGCGGCACAACGTTTACAAATTCCTACAGCCACTCGCGTTTTCGGCCAACCACGAGTCGCGAAAATAGCCTAGGATGGCTCTCCTGAGCAACTGGGAAGGGAAGCGACACTCTCTACTGCCGTTGCGCACAAGGACGCGGCGGCCGGGTTTGTCGACTCTCGAATATGGCGCAGAGGTGGCATTCGAGGCATGACGTCAACAAATATGGGTTTATTTACCCAAGATGCAGTAAAGTGCGAATAATAATGGGCTTGCGGGCCAGCAGTGAACTCCGCACGACCGATTGAGTACACTATCTCGAGGCGCCATGGCTACCACACAAAGGGGAATGAGAAGTCTGTGGGCTTGCTAGCATCTGCCCGCCAGCGACGAGCGCCGGGCGAACGCAAGCTACTGGTAGAGGAACTGTCACGGATGGCCTATGATGATGGGCGGAAAACCGTGACGAGTGCTAACGTAACATAAGGAGAAGGCGCGTTGTCCGGGCAAGTTGAGACGCTCATCTCCGTGCAGGGAAACCTAATGCCCGGCTCGCACCAGATAAAAAGGGCTAGCAGTGAAACCATGGTGGCCATGTTCCCGACACTTGAGCCACGCAAGACCTTTGCTCCCGCCCGCTAGCACGGAAGCGAGGTGCCAAAAGGGAAGGGCGAACTCAATTCCCACAATATATATATATATATATATATATATATATATATATATATATATATCATGGAGAGAGAGAGAGAGGCAAAGTATGAGAAACGGCCGAAAAGACTCCTTAAGTGTAAAGCGCGGGAAGACCCGTGTAAACACAAAATGGTTTCGTTAAGGTTAGGGCATGGCGCCATAGGCATATCAGAGGGGGGGGGGCAAGGGAGGTGCAAGACCCCCCCCCTGAGGAAAGTTGGGGGGGCTGAGCCCCCCACTTTCGACAAGGGTCACTCTCGGCTGAACACTGGGGCACACAACCACTAAGGCAAAATTTTCCTTCACCACTGCAATCATTCCAATAAATTGTTACGAGGAAAAGAAAATATTACGAGGAAAAGTTACAATATAGTGATGAGTTATCAACATTTAAGGAGTAACGATTTTCTCGAAGGCTCTTTGCAACGCTCTACGTCATGTGCTCCAGCGCTGCAGAGAAGGCTAGCGCTGAACAGGGGCTTCATAATACTACATCACTTCATGTTTTTATTCTGTCGCGACTGGCCGATGCAGTTGAAGATGAGAACGAACAAACTTTTTGTATACCGGTCAAAGTATTTTCTGCTTAAGATTAATCATTTTCTTTCATCGAAAAGCATTACCGTAAATCACCGCTACTTTGTCAAAGCTGCTATGACCACAAGATTGCGACAAGATGGCAACATGAAGCGACAGTGGCATGTTTGCAAAGTGGCGACAAATAAAGCAGTGGATTCGAGCTCAGTGGGAAGCAAAGTAGATAAAAATGCTCAATATACTTTTCGATACTTAAAGATTGCTTCACATTTAGAAAGTGAATTCTTTTTTAGCCGTATTTACTGAAATAAAAATTCCTTTGCATAATATATTTGCTGTTGAGGAAGCTGCTATCAACTTAAGTTCATGCGGAATGTTGCGAGGTAACCGTAATGCATCAAAATCATAACGTGTAATATTGTTACATGCATGACAAACATATATGTGTTGTACCAGTGCATGCTACATGCTTAAAACTAAGTGTCCTTTTTCAATCTATTGGACAAGTGCTATGCGTACAAAAAATCTCATGAAAGTGCGAATGGGTCAAAAAAGTTTTTTCAAAAAGAAGTGTATACTTAACGGCTCGTTTTTCCGTGTTTTGACTGCACAATAACGCAATCTCACAGACAATAATGCCAAAGAAAGTATAGGGGAACAAATTAGACTGAATTGTTATGTATATGTGAAGAAAGAAAAGTGGGTGGAGAGATAACTTGCCGGGGTAGGAACTAAACCTGTGGCCTTCGGATTACCGCTGGTTGGGTTGCTGCCCCCGGCAAGTTATCTTTGCACCCAGTTTTCTTTCTTCACATTTACATCACAATTTCGTCTAATAAATTTGCCTACACTTTTCGTGGCATTAGAAATTATTAGGTGCAAGATATATATATATATATATATATATATATATATATATATATATATATATATATATATATATATATATCGGCTGACGCAGGTGGTAGCTTTCCTCCCATTCGCGAAAGACTTGTACGCCACTGCATTTTGCCATCTTTCGTCAAAATGACTTGGTTTTAACGATGGCCTGATCCATAGCCAAAATTTAGAAAAAGAACCATGAGTTCGCAGATTTGAGTTCTCTGGCATTATACACGGAGCCATTTCCATGAACTTCTATCTCTCTATTTCTCCCTCTGTCTCTCTCATATATATAAATATATAAATATATATATATATATATATTGATGCCCACGAACGACACCACATTTCGGGTGCGCAGGTGCGGGCATCAAAGAGCGCAGCAGAGAAAGACAAGGAGGGTATAGAACAGCCGTCCTAGGAACAGACGTTGTTTCTGTGTTTGTTGTAATTGCAACACTGCAGTCGTCATTAAAAACGCACGGCAGAAGCGACCTGTGCTTTTCCTACCTCTGTGTGTGAGTGTGCGTGTGTGCGTGGGTGTGTGTGTGTGCGTGTGTGCCTGTGTGTGCGTGTGCGCGTGTGTGCACGTGTGTGTGTGTTCGTGTGTGTGTGTGTGCGTGTGTGCCTGTGAGTGTGTGTGTGTAGATGTTTGTGTGTGTGTGCGTGTGTGCGTGTGTGTGTGTTTGTGTGCGTGTGTGCATGTGTGCGTGTGTGTGTGCGTATGTCTGTGCGTGTGTGTGTGTCTGCGCGTGTGCATGTGTGTGTTTGCGTGTGTGCGTGTGTGTGTGTGGCCGTGTGTGTGTGCGTGTGTGTGTGTGTGCGAGTGTGCGTGCGTGTGTGTGTGTCTGTGCGTGTGTGTGTGTGTCTGTGCGTGTGCATGTGTGTGCGCGCGTGTGTGTATGTGCGTGTGTCCGTGTGTGCGCGCGTGTGTGTGTGTGCGTGTGTGCGTGTGCGCGCGTGTGTGTGTTTGTGTGTGTGAGTGCGTGTGTGTGTGCATGTGTGTGTGTGTGTGTGTTTGTGTATGTTTGTGTGCGTGTGTGCGTTTGTGCGTGTGTGTGTGAGCGTGTGTGTGTGTGTGTTTGTGTGTGCTTCTGTGCGTGTGTGTGCATGTGTGCGTGTGTGCCTGTGTGTGTGTGTGTGTGTGTGTGTGTGCGCGTGTGTGTGCATGTGTGCGTGTGTGCCTGTGTGTGAGTGTGTGCGTGTGTGTGTGTGTGTTTGTGCGTGTGTGCGTGTGTGTGTGTGTGCATGTGTGTGAGCGCATGTGTGCGTGTGTTTGTGTGTGTGTGTTAGTACGTACTTGGCGCTCATCGTGGCGTTGCGCAAGAGAAGAACCTGGCGAGCCGCAAAGGTCGCAGTGATGGACCCGTGAGTTCTACTGGGACACGCCAATCGCCGCTACTGGGCAATGAGATACAGAAGGCTACAATCAGACACAAACATCTGCAGTCTGCTGTTAGTTTACGTGCATGGTGTGCTAAGATTGGGGTGCACGTTAAGGAACCTCAGCTGGTCGAAATTTTTCGAGCCCTCCATTACGGTATGTCTCAAAATCATATGATGTTTTTAGAACGTGAAACCCAACAATTCAATCAATCAATCAATCGATCAATCAATCAATCGATCGATCAATCAATCAATCAATGAATCAATAAGCTAACGCACATGCTGCGAACATTTCTTTTGACGTATTTCTTTCCACTTCTTTTTCCTTTCCTTTCCATCTAAGATAACGATCTTCTTTCTCTAACTCTCACCTATCGCTTCTTGAGGAAAAAAAGATTGTGCTCCAGACACGATTGTGCAGTCTCCGGGAACACCGCACGTTTAACATAGCGTCATGTAACGTTATAATTGCGTCCTGGTGATGTTAAAGTTATATTACACAACCTGTCCCTGTAGTGGCATTATGATTTATTTTAATTATTTATTTACTTGTACATATTGCAGGCTTTAACCGGGCCCATGCAGGAGTGGATACTGCATGAGCAGGAGTAGATACTGCATGATAATGATATATTACGCTATCATCACATGATAATTGCGCAATGACACGGACAACGCCGACGGTCATTTTTTCTTCGCTCTTAAGAGGTATTAGGGCTTTCACTTTAATAAGGAAATATTACTTCGTCAACAGGCACGCCCTTAAGACTTACACATCCCTCTGCAGAACACTTGCTTAGTCTATAAAAGGCCCCTAGTTAGGAGAAATAAAGTGATGGCCTGAAGTGGTCCTAGCCAAGTTTCGGCGCTGGATGTGGAAGAGTGCGTGGAATAACCTAAGCGGATGCCCTTCTCCACAATGTGCTGTCGACCGTGTCCCCGAGGTATACCCCAAAGAGTGAGGCACTACGTAAACACTTGCGAGTTCAAACGAAAGACCGCGCACGTTTCCCTCGAGGCAGGCCTTATTGGAAAAACAAGGCCACGCGTATAAAGCTCATTGGCGGCGACATAGACTGCAGGCCACACACATCACTTGGTAAAGGTATATCAGGCAGTGCCTCAAGAATGCGCGCATATATATATATATATATATATATATATATATATATATATATATTGTGAAGAAGAAAGAGCGTCGTTGGCAAGCAACATCGCCACCGCTTGGGTACTGGGTGCTGGGCTTCGCTCGCTCGGCTCGTGCTGATCATCGCCGCCATCTGCTTGACCGTTGCTCTTGCACGATCGTGTTTCTTCGTAGAACCACCGTCGCAACAGTCGTCAATAAACCCTCTTTCAATTGGTGGAAGGTGCTGACATTCCCCGTCGCCTGAACCTGGGTGCTGCCATTCGCCGTCGCCTGAACCTGGAGCTGCGCAACCGAACGCTACCTCCCATCATGGCTACCAACAACGCGCAACCTGGCTCTTCCACTCCATCCCCCAGCAACCCCGGCGTTCTTCGTTTGCGAGAGCCTAAGGTCTTTAGCGGAGCTGATGAGACCGACGTGGACGACTGGTTCGCTAACTATGAACTGGTGAGCGCTAACAACAAGTGGGATGACGCGGACAAATTGACTTACGTCATCTTTTACCTCACTGACGTGGCCGAAATGTGGTACAACAACCACAAAAACGACATCACGACGTGGTCCATCTTTAAAACCTTGTTTGCTGACGTTTTTGGCCGACCCGCAGTCCGCAAGTCCAGAGCCGAACAACGCTTGCGGACTCGCGCACAAAAGCCAACAGAATCTTTCACCAGCTACATCGAAGACATTATTGGTCTTTGCAACCGTGTCAACACCACCATGCCCGAGCCGGAGAAGATTCAACACATCCTCAAAGGGATAAATGACGGTGCATATCAGCTGCTCCTTGCCCGTAATCCTGCCACCGTTGCGGAACTTGTCACTTTGTGTCAAAGTTTCGACGAGTTGAGCAAGCAGCGCGCCCTGACTCGCCCATTTTCCTCACACGCCGACTCACTCTCCAGTCTCACTTCTGTTCCCGACCACTCACCAACCCTGCAAGAGATTAAAGACTTTTTGCGTGAAGAAGTAGCTCGGCAACTGTCGTTGATTCCCTTCACGCAGCAGCCGCCGTCCTCTCGTCTGCCCTCACCACTCCGCGACGTTATTGCAGAAGAGGTAGCTCAGGCTGTTCCCGTCGCTGCCCACCAGCAGCCTGTGGCCATGCCTGTTGCCCATGCGCCGGCTATGCAGCCCGTGGCCGCGCCCCTTACGTATGCCCAGGTGGTACGTAGCAGACCCCGCCAGCAGCATTTGCCACCCATGTCTTCAGTCGCTCCCCAATCCGCCCCATTTTCGACACCTTGGGCCGCACCACGAGTCAGCAATTCCTGGCGCACTCCTGACAATCGCCCGATCTGCTACGCCTGCGGTACTCCAGGACACGTGAAACGATATTGTCGCCGTCGCTTCCAACCACTCCGCGACGCTACTCGGCCGTTACCGTATCACCCACAGCCCATGCACATACCTGCTCCCTATCCCTCACCGCAGTATGGATGCACTAACTTTCATGAGTCTCGGTCACACCAGCCTCAAACTCACTCTCCCCGCTCCCCATCTCCTCGCAGGCGATCACTGTCCCCAATGCGTCCTAGACCCGCTTCCTCCAACCGGGAAAACTGAACGCCGCAGTTCCAGAGGCAAGAACTGCGCCGTCGTCGAAATGCTCAAGTCCTCGCACTTCACCAGCTAACGTCGTCGCTATATCTGTCGATGGTGTTTCTACCTTTGCCCTCGTCGACACAGGTGCTGCCGTTTCTGTTATAGCCGCCCAGCTCTGCCGCTCCCTACGCAAAGTGACCACGCCACTCTCTGGACTATCGCTTCGTACAGCTAGCGCACAACAAGTTCGACCTCTTGGCACCTGTACGGCCCGCATATTCATGCAAGGCTCTATGTACGTTGTCGAGTTCATCGTCCTTTCGGTGTGCTCGCATGACGTTATCCTCGGGTGGGACTTTCTGTCAAATCATCATGCCATCATCGACTGCGCACGCGCTGAAGTTCAATTTTCGCCCCTGTGTGACGAACCTTTGCACGAAACCCTTGAGCGGTCGCCAAAACTTGTCGTGCGTGAAGACACTGAAATTCCGCCAGCCTCTCTTGCCGTTGTCCCGGTTTGCTGCGATGACTATAACGATGCTACAGTAATGTTTACACCTTCCGACATTTTCATGAGCCGCAGAGCCGTTTCCTTGCCTTTCGCTACACTCGACGTCACTGCGGGCCGAAGCAATATTTTCGTCCACAACCCCCTTTCTGCACCGCTTACGCTACTTGCCGGCGAATGTCTCGGTCGAGTGGAGTACCTCGATTCCTGTTTATTCCTTAACATGCCAGACGAATCGTGCAGTAGCGCCTCGACCGAACTTCATTCCCTTTCCCCACTGGAGTGCTCATCGAGTGACACCTTCTCGAGTTCCATCGCCGACACCTTAAGTGCCCATGAACGCGCCGAGCTTCTTAATCTCCTCCAGAACTTCGCGAATTCATTCGACGTTTCTCAGCCGCAATTGGGTCGGACTTCCGCAGTGCACCACTACATTGACACCGGTTCGCCCCAGCCATTGCGTCAAAGACCGTACCGTGTCTCTGCTGCAGAACGTCACGTCATTAACGACCAGGTCGAAGAGATGCTACGCCGTCGTGTTATTCGACCATCGCACAGTCCTTGGGCATCTCCTGTCGTTCTAGTTCGAAAAAAAGATGGATCGATTCGATTTTGCGTCGACTACCGGCGATTAAACAAGGTGACGCGGAAAGACGTCTATCCATTACCACGCATCGACGACGCCCTTGACAGCCTACAAGGAGCCGAATTCTTCTCCTCCTTAGACTTACGATCTGGATACTGGCAGGTTCCTATGGCAGAAGCTGATCGCCAGAAAACTGCGTTCATTACACCAGATGGCCTGTACGAATTTAACGTAATGCCATTTGGTCTTTGTAATGCTCCTGCCACGTTTGAACGGCTCATGGACAACACACTGCGTGGACTGAAGTGGTCTGTGTGTCTATGCTACCTCGACGACATTGTCGTTTTCTCTCCCGATTTTCCTACGCATCTGCTTCGGCTCCAACTGGTTCTGACGTGTTTAACCAACGCTGGGCTCCAACTGAACCTTAAAAAGTGCCGCTTCGCCGCGCGAGAGCTGTCCATCTTAGGGCACATCGTGTCCAAGCATGGTGTTCGACCCGACCCTGCAAAACTGCGAGCAGTTGCTGAGTTCCCGAAACCTACTACACTGAAAGAATTACGCAGTTTTGTCGGACTATGTTCGTACTTCCGGCGCTTCGTGCGAAATTTTGCATCGATCATGTCACCACTGACCAACCTCCTACGCGGTGATGCAGACCTTTCATCCTGGTCTTCTGACTGCGACGTCGCGTTTGCCACGCTCCGTAGTCTGCTAACATCTCCTCCAATTCTTCGGCATTTCGAACCAACAGCTGCAACGGAAGTTCACACAGACGCTAGTGGGGTTGGTCTAGGCGCCGTCCTCGCCCAACGCAAGCCGGGCTACTCCGAATACGTCGTCGCTTATGCGAGTCGCACACTTACTAAAGCTGAGGCCAATTACAGCGTCACTGAAAAAGAGTGCTTGGCGCTAGTGTGGGCGCTTCGCAAGTTCCGCCCTTATTTGTACGGTCGCCCATTCGACCTGGTAACGGACCACCATGCACTTTGTTGGCTCGCCACATTGAAAGACCCTTCTGGCCGCCTAGCTCGGTGGGCACTGCAAATCCAGGAGTATGACATTCGTGTCATCTATCGCAGCGGACGCAAGCATTCTGACGCCGACGCCCTGTCGCGTTCGCCTTTACCTCCCGACTCGGCCTGCGGAACCACTGGTATCTCCATCGCATCTCTCGACCTCGACCCCTTTACCAGTGAACAACACAAGGACCCGTGGATCGCTTCTCTTTTTAACTGCCTTTCTGGATCGTTCACCACTGCGGTACCACGATCTCTCCGACGTCAAGCTGCTCATTTCGCCATTCGTGATCGGCTACTACACCGACGCAACTACGCCCCCGAAGGTCGTAAGTGGCTCTTGGTTGTCCCGCGCAGCTTGCGATCACAAATCTGCGCCTCCTTTCACGACGATCCCCAATGTGGTCATGCCGGAGTTTTCAAAACTTACGAACGCATTCGCCATCGCTTCTACTGGCGCGGAATGTATAATTTCGTTCGAAAATTCGTTATGGGCTGTCCTGACTGTCAACGTCGCAAATCACCGCCTTTCCACTCGTCCGGTGCGCTTCAACCGCTTCCGTGCCCTGCCAAACCTTTCGATCGGATCGGAATTGATCTCTATGGCCCTCTACCGACAACATCAGATGAAAATCGGTGGATTATAGTCGCTGTGGACCATTTAACACGCTACGCTGAGACCGCCGCCCTTCCAAGTGCCACTGCGCGGGACGTAGCATCCTTCATCCTTCATCGCTTCATATTACGACATGGTGCACCTCGAGAACTACTAAGTGATCGAGGTCGAGCCTTCCTATCAGTAGTCGTCACGTCTCTGCTTTCTGAATGCCATGTTGTTCATCGCAAGACCACGGCATACCACCCGCAGACTAACGGGCTCACGGAAAGATTTAACCGCACCCTTGGCGATATGCTCGCCATGTATGTGACATCCGATCATACTAACTGGGATCGCATTCTTCCATTCATTACGTTCGCATATAACACCGCGGCACAGTCTACCACTGGATTTTCACCTTTCTTTCTTCTTTATGGACGCGAACCATCCCACACCATCGATACTCTCCTTCCATACCGTCCTGACGCATCCGAATGCCCATCTGTGTCCGAAGCTGCCCGAAATGCGGAAGAGTGCCGTGAACTCGCACGCACCTTTACGTCTCGAGAACAACAGCGCCAGAAAGAAAACAACGTCGACTCTTCACAAAGCCCCAGCTATTCCCCGGGATCACTTGTATGGCTGGCTGTTCCTTACCAAACCCCCGGCATTTCCTCAAAACTCGTTCCAAAGTACGAGGGCCCATACCGCGTTTTGCAGCAAACCTCGCCGGTGAATTTTCTCATCGAGCCACTTTCCCCATCTGACGACATGCGCCGGCGTGGACGTGACATCGTCCACGTCGCCCGCCTTAAGCCATATTATAGCCCTCTGCCTCCAGACTCTTAGGTCGCCAGGATGGCTCTTTTTCGGCGGGGGCAAATTGTGAAGAAGAAAGAGCGTCGTTGGCAAGCAACATCGCCACCGCTTGGGTACTGGGTGCTGGGCTTCGCTCGCTCGGCTCGTGCTGATCATCGCCGCCATCTGCTTGACCGTTGCTCTTGCACGATCGTGTTTCTTCGTAGAACCACCGTCGCAACAGTCGTCAATAAACCCTCTTTCAATATATATATATATATATATATATATATATATATATATATATATATATATATATATATATATATATATATATATATATATATATATGTGTGTGTGTGTGTGTGTGTGTGTGTGTGTGTGTGTGTGTGTGTATGTGTGTGGGTTGTGAGTGGTGCAGCCAGCGGCTGCCGCACCAGGCCCATACCTTCACCTTCTCTCAAGTTATTTTGGCCACGGCAAGGGACCACGGCAAGGGGGCAAGGGGGTCAAGGTAGGCCATTTGGAGCCCCCTCGCCTCTCCCCCCCCCCCCCCGTTAAAAACAAAAACTTCTGGATAATGCCCTCCGTTTAAACCCACAAAGACTGCTGCCAAAAATTGGCGCAGATCACGTCTCATTGTTTGAGGACTCTCTTGTTTGTAGCCTTTTCATATACGAATTATGACTCCGTTGTCAGAAACGCGTCAAATTCGCGTGGCATAATTCTATGCAACTCAGTATTACATTACAAGAAAGAAAATGAAATAATGTATTGTTTCGGTGGCCTGTCGCTAACTAACGTTAATGAGGGCACAACTAATTATCTGTCTATTCGGCTCTGCTACCTGCCAGTTTTAGTACTCGCATAATAATAAGTACCTGTTGGTTCGAAACGCATGAACAGTTTGTTTTGTGGTTGCATTTGTTTCGAGCGAGGGGGAGGGGAGGGGAATACACTTTTTTATGTTGGTCCTGGACCGCGGTGCATTCAACTATCGCCGAACATGGTAGTGTCTCCAGTAAAGTGGTCCACTGAAACAATATCAAGCAGAATGATATCAAAAGAACGCAGGTTGTTCACCTAAAAAGCGTGCGAAAATTTGCACACCGCGTTTCAAGCCAATATATATACAATCATACAATCATATACAATACAATCATATACAAATCATACAATATATATACAATCATATATATACAATATATATACAAATATATACAATCAGTTTTTACTCAAAGCACGCCTATCGATGTGGAGGCATTTCCAGTCACGCAACCTTCGAAGACGTGTAGGTTGACATTACTGGTGTTGACTGCTTGTTACGGCAGATAGATATAACTGAAGCAGTTGGACCAGATGGCCTATCACAATTTGTTCTTAAAAACTGTGACAGCGTCATTGCAAACTACGTATGCGCTATATCGGAAACTAAACTAAATACTGGAGTTGTCCCACATGATTAGAAAGTTGCAAACATCATCCTGGTTCATAAATCAGGTGATACATGCTCGTCGAAAATTACAAGCTCATCTCACTGACAATTAGCTGTAAGTCATTCGAGCTTATCATATGTAGTGAAACAGGTAAATACCCGAAGTCAATCAACTTCCTCACGCCATATAAGCATGGTGTCAGAAATGAACGTTCATGCGTAACTCAACTAGTCGAATTTCAACATTACATCGCACAATATATAGACAGTAGCACTCAAGTAGAGGCTGTGTTCCTTGATTTTCGTAAAGCCTTCGGTATCATCCCATGTGTTAGAATTTGCAATGCTCTCTGTAAACATGAACTTTAAAGTCATCACTTGGATAAAGAACTGCTTAAACGATCGAATGCAGAGCGTAGTGCTTAACGGCTCAAAATCACCTGCAGTAACTGTTACGTCCGGTGTACCACAGGGGAGCGTATTTGGACCTTCGCTTTTCCTGATTTATATTAATAGCATAGTTGATCGTATTACCATTTCTAATAACCTATTCGCATATGATTGAATAGTGTTTAGAGAGATTAAATTGCACAAAAATGCTGAAATTCTGCAGCATGATCTGTGCCTAATATCATCGTGGTGTCAGTAATGAAAAATGAGTCTAAACGTCCGTAATTGTTGCAATGTATCACTCACCAACCGTATTTGTAAACTAGACACAACATACAATATAAATAACTCAATTATTAGCAATATATTCTATAATAAGTAATTGGAGGTCTATTTTTCCGACAATTTCAAGTGGGATAAACACATTGATATAACCGTGGCAAAGGCAGGCCGGATGCTGTATTTTATACGCAGAAATTTTAACCAAGCTTCACGGACCGTGAAACAAACCCTTTATCTCATGTGTGTGAGACCTATTCTAGATTATGCTTGCGTAATATATGATGCCTATCAGCAATACTTGATTGACACACTGGAAAAAGTTCAAAACCAAGCAGCTGGACTTGTTAGCAGCAACTATAATTTCTTTGCAAGCATCACAGAAATTAAACGAACATTGAAATGGGAGCCAGTGGTGGTAAGGAGGCAGAAACTGCGGTTGAAATTTCTTCATTGTATTTATTACAATAGAAATGCCATTAACCCTGTTGATTAACAGATTGCACCTACGTACGTTTCAAATTGACGAGACCATTGACGAAAAATGTTAGGATACCCCTACAAAACCCACTATTTTGGTAGTTATTTTTTTTCGTAAAAAGAATACAGGAATGCAACCGTCTACCGCATGGTATCATCAATGAAATTGTTAATGAATCCTCTTTTTCTTCTATGTAAGAATGCCTCCAATATCACTGCTACAAAGAATGGTTTTTTGTTTCGAAGAGTGTGGGTGTTTACAAATGCATAACTGTGACGTTGTTAGTAATTTGTGTCCCTCACCCTTACTTGACGGTTTTTTCTCCTAAGATATCTTGAGTGTTGTTGCATTTGTTGTAGTTATTGTATCAATTGCACACTCTGTAGGTAAATTACTTAGGTGTACCTCCCCTACGTTATGCCTTACGGCGATGTAGGTGAAGTGTAAATAAAAATAAATAAACATCCTTTTTGCACACGGCAGTTTGGAGATTGCTTACTGACCAGTCAAGCAGACTGCTTCGTTTTGAATAGTATTGTGTGCAGTGCACACAGTACACGCAGGATTAGAAAGTAAGGCGAGATTAGCCGGACAAGTACCGCTGACATATTTGAATGTTAGCTGAGAGAAATTACTACAGCAAGACAAAACGCGCACTCGCCGAAGGCTTTTTCGAAAACAGCAATGAAGAGGGAGGCCACGCGAAGACACCCGTGTTAGCAGAAAAATATTACAAGCACGTCCACAATGTATTCATCAGAAGATGATAAATGAGTAGCACAATGGAATTTCAAATGGCACCTAGCCTGCCACTAAAACACGGGCATATGTCAAAACAGAAGAAAAAAAAAACAGCTTAACTGGGCCTGACCATGAATCCTGCCTCTTTGTTCCGATGCATCACCGATGCTTAAAGAGATCACAACTGGCTTGAACGGGTGATTAGATTGCGGTGGAAAAGAAAATAGCATGAATAGTGGTGACCGGCGACAGCATACTTTTCGTGATATGAGTAGGATTTATATTTTTAAATCGTGTTCAAAAGTAACCAAAACCGGCATGTCGCGCCCTTAGCGCCCGAGCCATGAGACACTAATATGAAGTCCTAATAACTTTGCCAAGATTATTTAAAGCGCACCACAACAAGAGCTTAAATTTCGATGATGTATGTTATTGTTCATTTGTGTTTGTTTTCTTGTGGCTTACAAGGTGAAAGAAGTATGCAGCATCAAGAGTGGCACTGCTCTCGAGGCCTCCTCAGGGAAACGGGTGCAGTTGCGCATGCGCGTGGCCACACGGCGTTTCCAGAGTAGCTCGATTCCTGTCGTGTCGGGCACGTTCAAGAAGCGCGCGAGCTTTTGAATGCGATCGCCGCGGCGCGCGAAAAGCCGTCGGCCTACTGCCCTGTGGAGAATTGCTTCATGAGTGCTGCTGGTGGTGGCGATGGTGGCGGTCCGTCGTATTCGTCGCTACCACTCTCGACTGTCGAAACATTTCGCTCTGGCGCTATACTCGATAGGAGCCCAAATTTTACGCTCTCACGCGAGCCACAAAATTTCGTCCTCTAAATCACACAAGTTGTCCAGTGATCACTAATCGAAGCCGTCCAACTACGGCCGCACGTGAAATACTGTGCGTGACTTATCGATCAATTGTAAAGGCGTGCGATTCGTTTTCGAAAACTTGGCTTAGCTCGACTTGGCTAAAGTAAAAAAAAAACAATTTGTGCACGACCCAAAGTACTTGCATAAGAAGCCCCTGGAAGATGCTGTAGCTCTTGTATAATAATTTAGCACGCTAGAAAGCCGTCGTGGCGAGACTGCAGGCTTGACAAGCACAACATTACGTGTTTTTACTTAGGTATTCAATTTTCATCACTGCTGGCGTTACACTGGCATATAATCGCTGTCACAATCACCTCCTCTGTTTGCAGCATGAATATTTAAGACTGTATAACTGCCGCAAATAAAAGAATTCCGATTATAAATGTTCTTTGGTGTTTTCCGCATTACCATCCCGTGATTACAAGCTCATACCGGTAAGCTTTCCGTTGCACTTGAGAAAACGGGCACCATAAATATTGGTTGTGGGTTCCTTTACCGCACATGTCAAACATGCAATTGCCTGTTAAGGGCAATTCGAATACACAGGCCTTATAATTTTCATTTTTTAATGGTAATTCCGCACCCCCTTAGTCACGTGTAACATCAGAAAAGTTTGGTGCACCTACAGCGCCTAATATGAATAGAAATTATTATTAATATTTGATTCGCATACACAGATACGCAAGGACACAGAGGAAAGAGGCAGAGAGCAAGCTGGCAACTGCCACCTGGGGGGGCACAACGCCTGCTCACTCTTTCGGGAGGAGGGAAGAAACAGAGGAAACAAAGATTAGAGGGGAGGAAGAGAAAAGAAGATGAGGAATAGAGAGTAAAATGCGAAAGACTGCGAGGAGTATGAGTAAAAATAAATAAAAATATTAAAAACCATCTATAAACGAGTGGCCCGGTCTGTTTGGTTCATTGATGTAAGAAAAGCTCGGTGAGCCTGGTCGTGTCGCGAAGCACTGGCTCTCGGAAAGAGGTAGTCATCAAGGGTCGCATACGTAAGTCCTAGGAATTTACATTTCTTGATCACAAAAGACCGCTGCGTAGCAAATATGGGGCATTGCACTTAAAAATAAACTATAAAACAGTGATCATGTGACAGTTGCTGAAATTAGTTACTGTTTTTCTATATCTATTTTTCCTACTTTTGCTAAGCGCTGAAACTACATTAAGAATACAATCCCAATTGACATAGCTATAGCATCTTAAACTAGTGATTACAGCATTTGCAGTGAAAGGCAACATTAGAGTAAAAAAGCTTGCGTGTATGCGTACTGCATTTCGCAGCACTGAATTATGTATTTTTAGTCTAGCCAGAGGTGATAAATACATCACAAGTTACCACTGATAAGCATCCACAAAAAAAGGCCTCAAAACAGTTCAAGATTGTGTTGAGTTCGGAATTTCGCAAAGCTTCATTGCAAGAAAATGATTGCAACATCGCAGGAACAAAAGCTTCACAAGCGGTGAGTGATTTTTTTTCTCGGACTCTTTCTTCTTGGTGTACTTACTTATGGTTTTCGCGGAACCCAAGGCTCATTGTGGTAAGGAAAAAAAAGAATAACTTCCGGCGCATGGTAGGAACGCCATCGAACTTTGACTCTTTTACGGACATCATTAAGCCTATGAGGACATTAGTCTACGGGCTGAGAAGTCTCATCAGTAGCTGTCACTAGTCGTCAAGTGCATGGACAGTTAACTGCTTTTTGATGGGGGCTGAACTGCAAAACCGAAATTTCCATGCCACGTTTTACACCAGGATTCTCGCAATTGTTCAACGGCCTTTCGAAGCGGAAAATTGGCAGACGGAAACGTGGCAGACGGATAAGCTGAATGAGGAAATAGTGTGCTTTTTTTATTTGTTCTCTTTGTTGCCATTCTGTGTGAACGTGAGAATGAATTTAGCTAGTAATATTTTACACTGGCTGCCAACCAAAGCTGCAGTTCGAGAAAACAAAACCATTACACCAGTATTCTAAATAGCAGACCCCTGTGCATGATGTGGTTTGAATATTTGGTGAAGTCTTTCAGTTGCCACGCGTCAGAATAACAGTAGGGAATCTGTTCTACGAATAGAATGGTGCAGACGGCTCCCGCAGAAATAGGCCTCGTGCAAAAAATTATACAGAGCGAGAGTTGGGCTTGTGGGAACATCGAAAATGACATTGTCCAGAGTGAGGAGCCCCACCGCGGTGGCCTAGTGGCTGAGGTACTCGGCTACTGACCCGCACATCGCGGGATCGATTCCCGGCTGCGACAGCTGCCTTTTCAACGCAGGCGAAAATGCTGTAGGCCCGTGTGCTCAGATTTGGGTGCACGTTAAAGAATTTCAGGTGGTCGAAATTTCGGAGGCCTACACTACGACGTCTCTCATAATGATGTGGTGGTTTTTAGACGTTAAACACCAGATATCAAATCATCAAATCAGAGTGAGGAAGAAATTCAGACATAGCAGACAGGAGGAAATGACAGGACAATGAGAATGCCAGCATTCTTCTTGGACTTGCGTTAGTGAGAAACGTGGTCACAAAAGATAGCACATCATATCGACGGAGCGCATAATATTGAGTGGGGCGAAGCGTCCGTCAGTCCGTTCGAGCCTCGGTCCGTCCGTTCGTTCTTGCTTCCGTCAGTCCGTGCATCCATCTGTGCGACCATCCGTGCGTAAATCCATGCATTCGTCCGTCCTTCTGTGCGTTCGTCCGTGCAACCTTCCGTCTGTGCGTCCGTCTATCTTCTCATGCGTCCATCCGTGCATCCATCCTTCCTTTCGTCCGTGCATCCATGCATCTGTATGTCTTTCTGTCTGTCCGTCCGTCTTTCTATTCATCCGCCCATCTAGTGAACACTCACTCACATCTTTTCATCATATATGCATCACATAGAAGTACCGCCATCCAGCGAACATTTTAGAAATTGAACGAGAAGTGGCACGGCCGGACTAGAGGTGCGGCACGTGTGCACTCTCTTACGGCCTGCGCTTCGTGTCTCGTTCCCACCTTTCACCGCCACTACTTCATGGCACTGTGACCGTACCCTCGCTAAACCTTGCTAAAACAATTGAGGTGACGCCCAGCGAGTTGAACGGGGCAACCTTTTCTTGTTAGATAGTGCTCAATGTGCGTCCTTCTATTACTAGTTCTTAGGGGGGAGGCTCCTTAACCCGTGGGTTGTGCGTTCGCTATGTACGTAGTAGTAGTAGAAGTAGGTCTCTAGTCCGACCTTCACGGCCGGACAAGAGGAGGGGCACGCGCGCACTCTTTTGAATTGGGGAGTAAAACCTCGCATGTTAATCATAAATACAAAGATATTTGTTTTTGATGAAATAGCTTACAGAGACGAGTATTGATGACATACTCTCCAATCAAAATTGCCTCGAATTTGATGCTTGCTGAAAAAACTAGTAACAAAAGGACGTACTTTGCGCACTATCTGAACCGAAAAGGTTGTCATGTTAGACTCGCTGGACGTAACTTCCTTGGTTTTTTTTGAAGAGCATCAAATTCAAGGAAACTTTTATTGGAGGCGAACCCCCACACTCAGAATTACTCCTCGACTCGAATCCCTTCCTTCACTTGACTTGAGCGTTGCGACACAGCTCGATTAAAATTGACGCGGCGCTTCTCAAGAATTGCTGCATATTATTGGCGACATGCTGTGACTTAGCAACTCGACCTTTTCTAGTCGAGGAGAGCCCTTGAGTGAAGGAGCATGTGTGAACACGGGGGTAAGTCACCGAGGCTAGCACAACCAAAAAACTGCTTGGCTGCGCTAGCTTCAGTGTTAACGCGCCAGGAAGAAACGAACACAAACGACGTTGTATGTTTCGTGGATCAGTGAGTCTACCAGACCATCCGACACGCAATAAATCCACTTCGTTTTTGCGAGGCTAAAAAATTTCTTGAAAATACGTGGCAATTCGCGCGTTCGATTATAGCACGCAGAGTACACATATAGACTTCGCGAGATTGTTGAATAGTTATTTCTATCATCAGAGCTTTGCAGTTCAAACTCCCCTTGTTTTACTGCATATAGCATTTGTCAGTGCTTTTTTACTGCATGAATCCCATGACATTCATTGCGTGCGGAAAGTAGCTCAAGCTCGCGACTTGCTCTTCCAAGCCTTGGTCAACGCTGCGCTGCTTGATTTTTACGTTCTTTGACAGATGACAGCACATGCACTGCAAGCAATTCGCTTCTTGCCGGGTGTCTGAGCATATTTTTCTCTGCGCCCAGAATAACGTGGGGACTCACTTCGTGTTAGTGTTGTGCGTTCTGATTGACACGTCGGTGTAATCGAAGTCATTCGACGGAGAGAATTCCTCAGATTACTATCAGCAGTGGTGTTCAGAAACCTATCTTGACGTCAAAGTCTTTTAACTGAACGTAGAAATCCCCGAGAGTGAAAGCGACGATGAATGATCTGCTGCCAACTCACGAGCAGTGGGTTTCGCTTCACGTCCATTCATGCAATAATGTTTTTTAACGCTCGTAAGTTACTTCGATTGTATTTTTGTATACTATCCTCCCGCGATATAAAAATAAAAGGATAGTATTTCTTGTGCATTGCACGTAGCCCAATTGCAGTGGAGCAAGGAAACGTGCAGTTACGACAATTGTCCCCGCCTCTCTGCTAAGTTCACCTGCACATCGCCGGTATCGTCCGAATACGTTGTTGTTCAACGAATTTTTAGAATTTTGACGTTGCGGAAAGCGTACGCGTGCATTAGTTTCGATATTCTTGTTGTGGTCGTGCTGATTTAACCTGCAACATACGACTGCAGTGAATTGCGCAAGATCAGAATCTGATTATGGTCGTCACACAAGCGCTACTAAATAGGAAATTACATGCTGATGTTGCATTGAAGAAGCAACTCAATGCTGCTTACAGCGCAAGTAATGACGACGGCATAATATGTTTACAGACCATCGCCACATCAAACATTCAGTCACTGCGCAGCATCGACGGCGCGCTACTCGCTATGACCTACTATACTGCGGCAAATGCGTCAGACAGGCACGGCACAAATTATCTCAGACTGGCGTTCAGTTAAGACGTCCATTCGAGTTCGCGCAGTTTACTTTTGCACGCGTAGGATTACGCAACACGTCGTTGATGCATGGTCGATCAGCTGACTCCGCCCCCCTTCACAGTGCGGCAAAAAAATGAGATGGCGGACATTTAGCAGTCTCTATCTTTTGGAAAAAAAACTTTGGTTCGATATACATTCATTCGATGGTCAAGAGTTTATCCGGTGAAAGCGGCACGGGGCTTACGTCTGTGCGTGCTATCATTTCCTTGTGAGTGCATGAGTTGATCATCCTCCCGCTGCCATCTTCGATTCCACGGCACGCCACCTATAGTGCATGGGCACTGCGAATACCTAGAAGTAATTTTCTGTGTGTTAATTGTCGTCATCCTGTAATAATTCTACTCTCCTGTTTTGATGTATCGGCCAACACACGATTACGCAAATTTAAAAAAGAGGCAAGAAAACCGAAGAAAGATTACGGGCCAAAGAAATAGCGTCTTGTGGTCATTCTTCAGTAGAACAAAGTGCTGGGCTTGTTGGCTTTCCGGGAACAATGCAATTTGATCGTACAAAAAAGCAAAGAACAGAAAAAGGGAAGCAGACAACAGACTGGTGCCTCTCCGCTTCTACGTTGGTTCGCTGTGTTCGTAATTTATTGTGCTATCGTTTTCTTAGTGTTCATCATCTTCATTTGTTCCGTTTTATTTATTCCCGTGAGCATGTCTTGACCTATTTGTCTCGGATAACCCCGCAAGGCCGTCATCCGTGGCCTCGTCTTGAACACAAGCCTCGTGCCTAAAGATATCCCGTTGCAATCCCCTGTTGCACAACAATGAAAGCTACCCAAACCCCTACCCCGCCCAAAAAAAATAAATGAGAAGAAAGCTTTCCGTAAAAGGCTCTTGTGAGCTAATAAAATCTATGTGCGCTGAATAGGTGCAGCTAAATCATCTTTACGATCGCTTGGTCTGACCAGTCTCTACATGACAAGCATATACTTCTTGAACCCTGTACGAAAGCTCTTATTTTTATATAATTGTCCCTGTTTTATGCACATGAACTACATTACTGCAGCTAGACTGGGCAACTTCATTTTATCTGATCCCATGCATTCACTTTTGTAGAAAGCGGTGACCCTACTTCTGATGTAATCGTTCAGAAATGCATTTATTTTAACTACCCTATTTGTAGTATTGTACTAGCTAGATGTTTAACTAGCTGTTTAAGAAATAACTAAATGACCCTAAGCTGCCCCGCTTGGAGACACTTACGTCTGCGTTTCTTTGGTAAATTACTAGTTTGAAAATCTTTATCTCTTATATTTAGCTATCGCTTGCTCTGGTGGAGATCAAAATATGTTGCCTTTTTTGACCAGTTACTCTTAACAACCTCCCCATTATAGTAGAAGTGTCGTCTGCTGAAATTTTATATTTGTGCCCAAACATTGTAAACATGGTTCATTGTTTCTTTGATGCTTCGAGTTGTCTTACTCGATTTCAAACTATTTTTCTACTGTCTTTAGCTATTGTGTGAAAGCTCCACATTTATTTTACACTTCTACACGTCTATATTTTTCCTTCCCATATTAACTTTCTAGCAACATATCCTACACGTCTATATTTTTCCTTCCCATATTACTTTCTAGCAACATATCTTTTTTCTGGTGCTTCTATAGCATAGGTTGAAGCTTTTTACTGATAATTTGTAGCTTTTATTTCCACTTTCTGTAATCCCCAGACACAGCTGCTCATAGTACTTGATTATAAAGCTTTGCTTCGTTTTACAGACACGCTGTCCACTGTTGTGGCCAAAGCAGTGTTTTGTGGAATTTGATGCCTACAACTACGTTACAATCCCAAATTGTGCCCTAACTTTTTTCTCTTAGTGTGTTGTGCTATATTTCCTATATGTTTTGTGATTCGCTTTGCAGCAGCAATAGAATCCTGGAACAAGTTCCCAAAAATCAACTGTGTTTGCTCACTCAATATTTTTTTTAAATTACTTAGCGTGCAATTTCTTTCAGAATACGAACCCAAAATAAAATTGTTCTTTTCCTTATTAAGGTTAATATATATATTATTACTAATATTGCAAGAAACTTCTCGGTAATCAAGTCATGGTACTTATCCGTGCTGAAACCATTTTATAATCAAGTTCGTGTCCCAATATGACAGCACAAGGTCACGCTTACAAAACTATCTGTTCATGTTAATATCCCACACGCTTCCACCAGATGTCTTACAACGATTCATTATGAGCCAGCAATGACTTAAACGATTGATGCAACGCTGGCAGAAAATGAAGTTTCATCCAGCGCACACCAGCAAGAACTCCTCATCATCTTCTTTCTCGCAATACCTATTTATTCCGCATGCAGCCTGGGAATCCTGAAGACATGTTAATTTAGACCCTGTCTTTCTAGCTCTTTGTCTTTTTTTTTGCGCCTGCAGGAAACTTTGACCATAACATGTAAGCCCGAAAACTCTTCCAATGCTTGCATGCTACAGAAATTGAGCGAGTCCCCCAACTAAGTGTGCTGTTCCACTAGGAGGTGAAGAGGAAACGTAAGAGTGATGAACAACGATTTATGGCTGCGCGTTCCAGCTTCTTTGAGTAACCCTCTGTACCATGTGTTTGGGTGGTGATTCAGCTCTTGTCGGTTCATAATAATCGTTTCTTAAGGACGACACATGGAAGGCTTCGCCCTTAGCTGCTTTGTTGTAAAAAAAAAATGAACGCCCACAACAGTGACATTGTTCTAAACTGCTTCGCTTGAACACCACCTAGCCCTGAATGCACAATGGTTTCTATTTATGGAATAAAGCGGTTGCTTCGAGCTGCAGTCGTGTATGGTCGCCAACCCACATTATAGAATAAGTACTTTAAGCAGCTGGTAAAAACGGAAATGGAAGAAAAAAACAAATTACATGAAGAGAATGCGCGGTAGACACTCATTTACAAAATAGTTCTGACTCTTTTAAGCTTCACATCACTCGAACTCCATATTTAACTTTTTATGAATTTCATTGATGTTTCTGCGTTTGCGTGCGGTGCGCGAGAATAGCGTTCTAGAACAGAGACATGATAGACTGTGCACTGCCTTCTTCCCAAAAACACAGCTTACACGCACATTGGATCCAACATATGACCATTGAGGTGCCAAAAAAATTAACAACGCAGAAGTTGAGGGGAAGATGGGATTGTGAAAATGCCAGAAATTATTCAATAAGGAATGCAGCTCCAGTGAAGGTTTAGGCGTCATTACCTGTCTTCATCTTCTCCCTTACGAATTCTATTTTATTAGCTGTTTAAAGGCAAGCAGTCAGAAGTTAAGAAATTCTTCATCAACCCAGTGTTTGCTAAGGCTAGATGGGGCTGAACCGACCAAGACGCGACGCATTGTCAATATATTGGTTGCAATATAGTGTTCATTTACATTGCATCATGCGAAGGCGGCTTATATTAGACAAAGCTAACGTAGCTCGTTAGAAAAAAGCCTTCGATTCCTCATGAAACGTGAAAATTCGTCACGCCATTATGATGTCAGTGTGAGTTCACATAACATTACTCCACGTGATGACGCAAGACACCTTCACTTTGTTATAAGAGGACCGATCATGGAGGGAGAGTAACTTCTTTAGCGGTGGTGGTTACGTTTGCGTATGCTACTTGTGTATGCTATAGTTGTGTCAAGTTTATGTTAAAAGAAGGTAATATATATCACTGCATAAATGAGTTGAAACTTTTAAAAAGTGAACATCTCTTCACTTAACCTCGGAGAACTGCGTTTGACCGTAGCCAGTTAATCTGGTCAAGGCGCTATGGTGTTCGATAGATAGTTTGACGAGGTGCGTTTAAGCACTAACGTCAAAGTATTTGTTTTTTTTTCTCGAATTCAATAAAACCAAAAACTGCTTTCATTTCCAGTCTACGCTTTTATTCTTTCATGTAAAAATAAAACAACGATTAACTACAGAACATTCAAGCATTCAATTACTTGGTAGGTAGAATAAGTAGAATTAACTAGTGAATTGACATGAAATAACATGCTGCTATATTTTCTTTCCTGCAGTGTCATACTGAGTGCCTTGCAATTATGGTATGCAAATTATTGTATGCATCCATCGATTGTACATCATAATCCATGTTTGAAGGGGTTCAAAACACGTTAAGTGCAAAAATTTTTCGAAAAGGGTGTGAGGTAGGATAAATGAACCAGCTTACAAGAATAAAAAAGGTGACTTACGACTTCGCGTCATTTCCGGTTAACGATCGAGGAAACCTGCGGGTTTTTGCACGGCCAGAGTGAAAAGGCGTGGTCGACCTCTTCAGTGGACCTGTTTACCTCCAACCACACCACCGTGTTGTCCCTGCGACTTTGTTCTGTAGTCGTTGCGTTCGCGACAGCGATTAGCGGATGCGCAAAAGTAGACGCGAGCGTGCTCGCTCACGTCCTTCTCAGCAGCAGCAAGCGAAATTGGCTAAACAACGGCGGGGTCGCTGAACCTTTAGCGTTGACCAAGGGCGGTAAGCGCAGAGAAACGCTCTGTCATTGCGGTCAGCTTGTTTGGGAAGGCCGTAAGACGGAATCACTCGCGCGCCTTTTCAGTCCCGCTGTAGTCATAGATGCGAAAAAGCTTATGAACGAGGTATGTACACAATCGCGCCATACCGCCCCTAGTACTCGGAGCACCCACTAGATTTATCTTTAGTAGAGCGCTCGCCTCGCTCCACTTCGGTGCATGCTCTGGTATCCGCATAGTGGTTGTTTAGGAAGAAAAACGCACTTGTTTCCATCTCCCAGTTGGGGACACTGCTCAGCGCCACGCTCTGGTATGAGTGGAGACTGCTGGAGGCACTGCACTGTATAAGTAAAGGATTCAATCGTCTCTCTCACACAGACACAACGCAGTAGTACGAATTGAGACATGAGCATAAGGGCGGTGGAGATTAGGGCTCGCGAAGCGGCTGCAGCTCAGCAGCACCGGAAACAATCAGAGTTGAGAGCTCGCGAAGCCTAAACGAGACTCTAGCGCCGGCAAGCCGACCCTTGAAGTCCGTAAAGTCAATGGGTCTGTAGACTTTGTAGCTTGAAGTTGATCATGTACAAAACACAACTATGAACGTCTGCGCTGGTAAATAAAGAGAACCTCTTTACAAAACACGCAGTCAACCAATAGCTGATGCGTATACTACTCATTGTTTCCTTTACGAGGAGAAGTACGCGATATTTCTGGTGTCATAATCTTTCGATGCACTCATACCATTGTATTTTTTCTAGTGCATGGCGCACCATCATCCAGCGGTGCTGCTGCTGCTACTGCTTGTGAAGATAACGACGCTGCTTCCCGCTGCTTCTCTCGCTTGGGGAGTGCTGAGCAGCCCCGACGCATTGCCTACGAGCACGGCGAGCAGTCTGGGCTTCCTTCTGCGCTGCAATAAGTCCGAGTCCCAGGAGAATTTGACCGACGACCGGCTCGAGGTGGCAATCGCTTTCCTCGGCACCTTCAACAACAGCCGCATGCTCGGAAAAATGGTATCCGGTGCGGTGCCCCTGGCCGTATCCCACATCAATAGAGACGACAGGTAAGGAATAGGTGCGCTGCACTTGTTGAAAATGTGTACAACATGATGTGGAAGTTCGTCAGATGTTAAGAAAACAAATTGTGGGTTCCTGACTATCAAAAAAAAGTGTACCTATCATCGCAGCCATTGATTTGAGTCGTTAGAACGCAGTAATACTTCAGAAATAATGACATAGCAGTCGATAAGCTTACGTTTAGTATGGCTGAAAAAGTTCTGAAAAACATTTGGGAAAAAAACGGTGAAATATCTGTGATAATCGAATCACTCAGAACTCACGTCATTATTTTTGTGAATGAACTTGCAAGAAATACGCACTGGGAAAGGAACAAAACATAAAAAGAACAGTGTGAACTAGTGTTGCCGAATTGGCGACTCTGTTCTATTTAGATTTCATAACTTGACGCATTCCTATTCCCTTCAATTCATCGGAATAGAAAAATTGCCCATTCCCACTACCCTAATGAGCATACAGTTCAATTCCATTCCTGTAATTTCTCAACGTTCGAAACCCATTTTGATAGTTTTAGGGGCAGTATTGCGAGAAAGTGAGGAGGGGTGGTATGAGGTGCGATGATGCGCAAGCTGATATTCGAAAGCATGCAGTGAACAGAAGCATGGCGCCAAAGTCATTATACACATCACAACTTACAGAAGCGCTTTTTAGAGTATTTGCCCGAATCGGTGACGGCGACTGAGATAGCAGGCAGCAGAGGGAACGGAATATCACAAGTTTTAAGGGAAGAAGGGCGTATGTATGCCACCACCATGGATCTGCAAGACATACGCCAATAGCATAAGAACCGCAGTTACGTGGAGAAAAGAGCTAAACTGCGGAATAAAACAGCCTATAATTACAAATTTATGTATTTCCGTATATAAAGTTATGAGGAGGTAATTGTAACAGGCGTGTTGCGTATACATGTACCATGCTTGTAATCAGCCTAGCCATTTTAAAAGTACTGCTTCATTGTTGTATTTAAGCATAAGACTTGTTAATGTTTGAAGTTTGAAAAAAAAAACAGCATGTAGACGAAGCTACGCTCTGTTTTCAGAAAAAAGACATAATTCTGTTCGCAATCTATACCCTTCAAAAGACACATAATTTGATTCTCATTCGATTTCGCCAAGCCTTGTCCCCATTTTGTTCGCATTTGATACCGAGGTTGAATAAATTCTGGAATCATTCGAATTTCGGCGTGGAAACTTCGCAACACCGGTACGAACTGTTGAATTAACTTTACTATAATTTCTTTTTGGCAGACGTGAAAGGTTACTTCAGAACTTGATGCCACTCTCGATGAGCCGCCTATAGGCAGTCATGAGAGTTTTAATGCTTGTCGTGGTGAATGCTTTAATTTCGGTACTAAATAAACTGTCACTATTATTCGGTCTAAGTGAAGGGTCATCATGATCTCATTACACAACTGTTAATCTTTAAGGAATACCGCTATATTTTATGTCACCAATTAATTTTCAATTCAACTCTTATATGAGTTCACTCAGTTCAGATCGTAATAAGGATGTAAGTGTCTAGATGGGCACCCTTGTGCTTCTCTTGCATCGCAATTTACTGTCGTATAACCATGCGCCATATGCTGGCCTACAGTTACAGCTTGAGCAAATTTCATGTCACTCTCAAAAAATCGTAATACGAAACACTTCGCCTGAACTACTGAGTAGTAAAGTAAACCGGAAAGCGAACAAAGTTTGATGTCCTTAGCACGCCCTGTATTAGGGGCTCAATTCAGAAAACTTTTATAAGTGCATCCACCCATTGGTCAGCTACCTTGCCGTAGTGAGCCGGTCTCTTGGATGATTGAAACACTGTCTTCCTAAAATTTTTCGGCGCACTACATTTCTCTTAGTTCGAGCTTTCGTTACGAACAGCGAAGAAAATAGCACTATTACGTCCTGGAGCACACGACCTCTGGGTGATAATAAGTAGTCAAGTTTAACGTCCCTAAACCACAATGCGATCATGGAGACACCATATTGGATTGCTCCGGAAGTTCGACTGCCTGAGATTCTTTAACGTGCACCTATTTTAAGTACAAGAGCCTTTAGCATTCTCACCTCCACAAAAAGTGCGCCCGCCAAGGCTACAGGATTTGATTTCGTGACGTGCGGGTAAGCAGTCAACCACCACGACTACCACCGCAGCGGGTGTATATGACCCCCATCGAGAAGCTGGCTGTGCTATGAGCACGTCCGAAATTCAAAACTACCATATATAGATTGCGTTTCTCTAACAATGGTAGAGAATGCCATATTTCAGAGACGACACAAAACAGCTTTTTCTATATTTTCTCACTCTACCCTGCAGTGTCAACAGGGTGAACACAGTGAATGCAGGTGTGTAGGCCTTGCCTTATGGCTCGTGGCAGGCATTTTGTTGCAGGTGGTGTTGTGTGCTACCTATATCCTTAAAAATTGTGACTTACCTACATACCTGCATCTATCATTAATACCTTGGGTCTTACATTCTCGAACCAAGAAATGTTTATGAAGAATTCCATACTAGATGGCATCAGAAGTTTCAAGCATCTGATGATGCATCTGATATGCATTGATATCGGTCATACAAGCTCTTAACTCCATTTTAATTGACGCCATTGGGTCCTTTATGTATTATCTAGTGCCTAATTGCTATTATTCGAAACGTCACTTAGTACGGACTAGAAAGCTACAAGGTTTAAAGCGGCGTAGAGGTGACGTTCACTGAATGTACAACATGCGCTGTCAATATATACATATATATTTCTCACAAACCGCTATTGCTTAGCAGGTAAGATGTTAACGCCGCTGAGCACAGGAACGTGGGTTTGATTCCCGGTCACAGCGGCTTCGTTTCTATGAGGCGAGATATAGGAAACACTCTTGAACTTCAAGTCCGTTCTGCTATAAATAATGTCAGGTGGCTCGAATGAATGTGTCGTCCCGCAAGACAGTTTGGCTTGTAAGCATATTGTGGTTTTTGCAGGTAAAGTGTCATCAGTTATTACTAGAAAATATAATTTGAAGTTACGAGTGAAGTATCTTCGAATTAAACTAACTAGTGAGCATGAATTATTCCAGGTGAATTCATTATTTTGCGCACAGCTAGGTACTTCGATGTCTCAGGTTGTGATTCACCAAAAGCCGATTTTATGAAAATTCAGTTTCAGGATAACTTTATTGGTCAAATAAACATGAAAAACATAATACTCTTATGCAGGTGAGAGTCCCACAGTATCAGTACCGCAAACGCGACTCTCAGTTACAACACAAGTGAATCATGGAGTCATCCATTGGCAGATTCGAAGCACTTCCGTTAATGCTTTCTTCTACTCCACGCGGAACAAGTATATTGCAAGGGCATGTTGAGAGTGCTCCCTGTGTGTTCTATAGGCAGATCTGGAGCAGCTCCGTCGCGAGATCCACTGCACGGAGCAACTTTTTCTACTCCGCGAAAATCGGCAGATTTGACCGGAAGTCGCAAGCGCACCGTGTCTTCAAACGTTGCCAACATTGGCCGCCCCAACGGATGCCGGTCGCGTCAGGTACGCCTCCTGTCGGAGCTCACGTTTTTTTAACAGTGAACAGTGAACAGTGAACTTTATTGACATCATGTACATAGTACACACACATAGTACACAATGCCGGAGGCCGGCAGAAAAAGTCATCGCAAGGATAGCTTGACGAAGCGGCGGGCCCCCGTTTTGGCACCAGCGTACAACGGTGTTCTCAGTACATAAAAAAACCTGTTTTGCTAGAGTAGCGTCGCTATGCCAAGCGGGCCTACTCGAGCAAGAAGAGAGACGCGCACATCACGTTTCATTACGACCCTGCCATTTGCTCCACAACAGCGCGTGTGTTCCATTGGTAGATTTCCTTCTGTTGCCCTTCGCCAGAGTGGAGAGCCCCTGCGCAGAGTCGTGGGCCAATCCGCATCAACCATTGGATGATGCCAATAGAAAGAATTGAAAGAAGAATAGCAGGTGGTAATAATAACCATATACAAGGCAAAACGAGCAGCAACAATCCGGATGTCACAGAACGAGCGCTAAAAATGGGCGCGCCGCCAAATTCTTGCGATAACGCGCGGGGGAGACGCTGGGAGGTCAAAAGAAAAAAAAGAAAACAAACATCCAAGGCTCCCCGGGCGCGCGCTCTCCCCTCGGAAGCGTGGCTTCGCCGACGAACCTCCTCACCCCACAACGGCGGCCGAGCAAGCCCGCGAGAATTCTAGAACGAAAGAGGCGTGGTCACGCCGGGTTGAGTCATCCATCGCGGAGGGCATTCGAACCGTCTCACCCCCTACCCAGCCTTCGCTGCGTATCGCGCCGACGAAATGACGAGAACTTTCTGGAATGTGGCGCGGAAGGTATTTATTTAACCGAGCAGCCGAGATGAGAGATCAGGAGAAGACGGAAGTTAGCGCCAGAGCGCGTAGGGTATAACGCCGTGTAGTCGGCGAAGGTTTTGTCCGTAGAGAAAAAGCGGGAGAAGATGATTTCCACCTGAGGGGTGAAGGCTCGAGCTACAGGCAAGAGAGTGTGTTTACCGCTATCGAGCGAAGACGCGTGGCGACAGCTGCGTGTGTGAAGCCGACGTGTTGCCGGCGAAGAAGTTTGAAGCTTGGAGAGTGGTCAATTGAAGACACGAGGTTTCCTGGAAGAGAAACTTCGAGGGCGCGGAACGACAACAACGCTGGACTTTGAGTGAGTGATTCTCGGAAGAGTATCATCCAGACTTTTGTTCCAAGAACTTTGGACTGGATAGGTTTTCTATCTCTTTAGTCTTTAAGTGTCTTGGTGGTTCAATGCATGTGACTGCATTGTAGTGCGTATCGTTGTCTGTGTCCGTTGTTTTGAGTGTGGCTGATTGTACTGTGTAGTACGTTGTTTGATTGGTGACGTATTGTATGTAACTATTGTGGAGTGTGCATTCTTGTGTGTTGTTTTCGATCTGCCATTTTTGAGAATATAATATTTGTTTTGTTTATCAACTCTCGGCTCTGACTTGTTCTTTGGGCCACAGCCGGCGTCCGCTGGCGCGCCAAAAAGGACCACTTCTAAATTGTCCACGCTTTCGTGGTGCGGTTCGGGGGGCCAATACTTCGGCCCTTGGAATTAGCCCGGCGATCGCCTCCCTAATAAACGGGACCTGTGTGACACCGGAACTTTTGAGATACAAAATGAAATATGAGCAGCGCAATAAAAACATGCCAAATTAAATTTACAAAGGCATACAAAGCAAACTCAAGTACATCACACAATAGTGACGTAGAATAAAAGCAGAAAAAGCACACAAAGAAGTTATTGTAGCATGCCTCCGTGAGATGCTTCAGAGTTTTCGCCCGCTTGAGTTTGTTTGATCAGTGCCTAAGTAGAAGTACAGGGGCTCCTGGCATTCTGCTTTCATTGGTATTTGACTGCAGCAGCCGGGATCGAGCGTGTTTTTCGGGTGAGCAGTTCAGCAACGTAACTGTTGTGCCACCGCTGTGGCTAACTGGTTTCTTTCGTTCACAATGAGTTGCGCCACGTATATTGCGATACAAATGAACACAAAGTCCAATTTTCTGCAAATGCAGCTTGCTTCCGGGGTATCGTGTGACCTTCCGACCGGAGAACGTGGGCCAAGTGGGCACATCATCGGCCATCCGAAAGATGACGGCCCTGTGGCAAAGCGGCGTCGTGGCCTTCATTGGACCGGACGAGAACTGCTATGCCGAGGCGCTAGTTGCTGACGCCTGGAACCTGCCCATGATCACTTACGTGAGTGGACAACAGTCTGCACGTGCTCGCCGAATGCACACAGCAGACAGCTGTACTTGGTGAAACGTAATACGTGATTTTAGCTGTTAATATTATGAGGACTCAAGTAAATCGCAATAAAATGTGAGAAACATGATAGAACAGCGGCAATTTCGAAGGATGGCAGTATAGAAAAAGTATAAAAATACAAAGTATAGAACCCAGAATCACTAGGGAGGGATTGAAATTAAAAAAAAATTACGAGCCGTTGAAAAACACCCCTCTGTTGGAAAAAGAAATGTCTTCAATCCAGCAGGAAGTATTCGGCTTCAAATTTCATTGGCACTATTTTGGACGTCGGTGCAGATAAGCGAGATCAAATGAAGTGCGGGAATCTGGGGATAAAGATATGGCCGTTTACTTCATGCGGGACCAGCATTTCACGCATAAGCATGCTTTGTGTTACCCTTGAAGGGGACAAAATCTCATAGCAGTGCCCTTACTGCTTATGCGTTTGTTGAATCCCGAACACGTGCTTCACAATGGAAGAAAATATGAATAGGGAGCGATGACTAGCTTCCCACAATTGACTGTCATGGCCTCAAGGGTATAAAGATATGGAGCGAAGAGTTCTTGGAAGTCAACATGATGAACTTTTGCCTGCTTTGTCGTGAAAAATCTGCATGGACATGAGCTTTTTCTTTAAATTTTTCACCATACAGCTCTTAATAATCACCTCATTCTACGATTGATTTTAAACCGTGTTGATAATGGTAAAAACGTAGGAGTTGCATCATCGCCCACTGAGTCTTTCTTTCAGTCACTTATTCCCCGTTCATCTCGGCTTTGAAACCACCTTCCCTGAAGTGTCCCCACCATCACTGACTGCAAACTTTTTCGCGAAATGTTACCTAATATTGTATAACCGCGAATATCTGTTACCTGTACTCATTACTCCTGCTTACTCTATTTGGTTGTACTATAGTAACCAATATTTTTTATAATGCGAGAAAATGTTGGGTTAACTGAATTCACTGCACTGTTTTAGTTGTATATTTTCTGTATTTATACACTCCACTCTTGAATGCCATTTTATCGTGAAAACACTCTAAATAATAATAATAATAATAATAATAATATTAATAATAATAATAATAATAATAATAATAATAATAATAATAATAATAATATATATTTTACAAAGGCGGGGCAAATTCAGATGACTAACGATATAGGGCAGGCTTTTCACCACCTCCTGCTTTAGGCTATTAAAGGGTCGGGGCACAGCCTCTGTGCCCTCTTCGTGGGAACGCCTATGAATGCAGGCATCAAACTCGTCACTTCGATTTTCTAGCATGGTGACGTCGCGCGTCAGCCCGGCGACATCAAGAAACAGCACCGCAGGGAGCCTGTCTTTCACCAGCCATCATAGGCCGTAGAGGCCTGAAGTTTGTCGTCGTCGAACGTCCTTCTTTTGTCAAAGGTGTCGCGAAGCATTCTGGTAGATAGGCACTAATTGGGAACCTCATCAGAAGAAACTTGTCCGCGAGGACTTCTGATATTGACTGTGGCGGTGGGCGGTCGTTGCCTTCGCAGCGGGCGCACTCGCTGCTAGTTCGTGAAGAAATTCGCGCTCAAAGCAGTATTAATGAGCCGTCCTTGCCTCAAATGAAGTCCTGACGTGCTTTCATTTATTTGCCTTTTAGGTGTATATAATTGTCACGTTGGCAAATTACGTTCCTAATGATGCGTGGCAATCTAAAACATGAAACCTGCCGTGGCTCGTCTTTTCCCTCTCATCATCTACATTGTGCCAGCAAATCTAATCACCCCTGCCTAACCTGTCTCGCTCGCGGAGCTGTGTACATATATACTTTGTAAAAAGTGCGTCGCAGGGGGCGAAATTGTTCCCTTAACGTTACGACGTGCGCTGGATTGAAGACTGAAAATCTAATACGGACTTTGCCGTAAGTGTGTTAATGCTTATTCATTTACTGAAACTGAATTTTCTGCTTCTTATAAACGCTGCCTGTTCTCAGAATTTCAAGTCGACGGCCATGGCAGAGGTAGCAGTGGACAGGCCACTTCACTGTTACAAAATGAGTTCTGCGGACGCTCACAAGTTTTAGAACGGTATACGAAACAGGAGCATCTGTGATGCGCTGCAGTGTACATCAATGGATGCTATGCGTTAAAGTATGTGCTGCGTATAGAACTTAGAGAAAAAGGCTGAATTGTGAACGTTCTCGCCCACAGTCAGTACCCTTTCAAGCGAGCTTGTATATATTTCTGTATGTAAGGAAACATTGGAAACATGTCGATTCGGCATATTGGATTATAGACTGGTACCGATCGAGAATCAGTGTAGACAATGTGCTTGGTTTTATCTATACGCATGCGTGTAAAACAAAGAAGGGGTCGAGAACGGGTAAGAGAATTGATAGAAAAGCCGGTTCCGGACCTGTTTTACTTTGTAAAAGCAGTAGGCGCGGGAGCTATGGCATAGTTAGCATAAGAGGATATTTGGATCCTTCTAAATTTCCCTTTCTTTGAAATATTGTGTTTAGAAAACACATCCTGTGTTTGTAAGGCATGATAGGGGGTCGGTTGAGGACATGTTTCGTGATACAAGGGCATCGTTATGGTAGATGTGGGGTCTCGTCAAAGAAGGTCTAATGGATATTTGGGTCAGTTAAACCTGGATGGTATACAGAGTCACACGTTTTCACAAGTAGAAAGTTAAGGTCGAAGAAAATTGGAAACTTTCGGGGCAGGGCGGGGGTCTCGTACTCAAACCATGTCCCAAGGAAGATAACGAAGCTGTAAGATAATATGAAAAATAAAAATACACAGCCATACCTAAATTAACAATCAGAATAGACTACAACATGACAGCATTGATATAGCTATTCATCGTGCAGAGAATATAGCATAGTCTGGCATTTGTGATGAAGCCAGCAAACACGGTGGTCAGGATGACAAGATCTTGTGTCCACAAAGTTTCGTTTTGTAACGGCTGTGGAAGAAATACGCCGTTGATGTCGTACTGAAGCTATCTTTGTTCATAAAGTGTGGATTTTAACGTCGTCCCGCAAAGTTGCTGTAATGTCAACACATTTAAAAGGGATTTCTACGCCCAGCTTTTCTTTTCTCGTTTTGTCACTTAGCAAAAAAAATCTGCTGACCATTTAGGTTATGAAAGGTTCCGTGTGCGCTAAAATACACATACACAATGCTATCGTAAAGGAATGCTCCAGAGTTGCCGTCTAATTGTTCTCTAGTCTAAAAAATCTCAATATACCACATCTTTGTACCAAGTGAATATTCTATGGTATATTCGGGACTGCGTATTCGGGACTGTTGATGGAACTGCATTAAGAGGCCTCAGGTGCGGCCTCACCGGTAACCACCGCCGGGAACGCACTCCCTCACCAGAGAACGATTGGCCACCCTGGTGCAGTATCTGGCCACTACCTCCCACATGCATACGTCAAATAACTCACGGCCCTCAGTTCCCAGCAGCTGCGAAGTCACTGACCGTGGCGGCGGTCAGATCTGCAACGCAGAAGAGGGTGCTAAGAATCTCTGGACTACAAGCCACCTTTGGAACCTGAACTTGGTAACGTTTAACGCTAGAACTTTATCTAGTGAGGGAAGTCTAGCTGTATAATTCGAGGAGCTAGAGGGTGTTAAATGGGATATAATAGGGCTCAGTGAGGTTAGGAGGACAGATGAGGCCTATACGGTGCTACAGAATGGGCACGTCCTTTGCTACAGGGGCTTGGCAGACAGAAGAGAACTGGGAGTGGGGTTCCTCATTCACAGAAACATAGCTGGCAACATAGAGTAATACTATAGCATTATTGAAAGAGTGGTAGGTATCGTAATTAAACTGAATAAAAGATACAAGATGAAGGTAGTACAGGCTTACGCGCCTACATCCAGCCATGATGACGCTTTAGTTGAAACCTTCTATGAAGACGTGGAATCGGCAATGAGTAAGGTAAAAACACAGTATACTGTAGTGATGGGCGACATTAATGCAAAGGTAGGGAAGAAGCAGGCTGGAGACCAGGCAGTAGAAGATTATGGCATCGGTACTAGAAACGCCAGAGGAGAGCTACTAGTAGAATTCGCAGAACGCAATAATTTACGGATTTTGAATACCTTCTACCGAAAACGAGAAAACCGCAAGTGGACATGGAGGAGCCCTAATGGCGAAAATAAGAACGAAATAGACTTTATAATGAGTGCACACCCTGGAATCGTGCAGGATGTGGAAGTGATTGGCAAGGTACGATGCAGTGACCATAGAATGGTACGGTCTCGAATTTGCCTAGACTTGAAGAAGGAACGACAGAACTTGATACGCAAGAAGCCAATCAATCAGCTAGCACTGAGAGGGAAAGTACAGAAATTCAGAGTGTCACTGCAGAACAGGTACTCGGCTCTCAGTGAGGAAACCAACCTTAGCGTAGATACAATGAATGATAATCTGACGAGTATCATTATGGAGTGTGCAGTGGAAGTTGGAGGCAGGGTAGGTAGACAGGACACTGGCAAGCTTTCACAGGAAACGAAGAACCTAATTAAGAAGCGTCAAATCATGAAAGTGTCAAGTACAACAGACAAAATAGAACTGGCAGAGCTTTCGAAGTTGATTAATAGACGTAAAGTATGCGATGTAAGAAGGTATAACATGGAGAGAATTGAACACGCTCTGAAAAACGGAGGAAGTGTCAAAGCATTGAAGAGGAAACTTGGGATAGGCAAAAGTCGGATGTATGCACTAAGGGACAAAGAAGGCAAAATAACTACCAATATGGATAGGATAGTTAAGATAGCGGAGGAGTTTTACAGAGATCTGTACAGTAGCCGAGACAACCACGACCTTAATACTATAAGAACTAGCAGTAACCCAGATTACACCCCACCAGTAATGATAGAAGAAGTCAGAAAAGCTTTGGAGAGCATGCAAAGGGGCAAAGCTGCTGGTGAGGATCAGGTAACATCAGATCTGTTGAAAGATGGAGGACAGATTGTGTTAGAAAAACTAGCCACCCTGTTTACGAGGTGTCTCCTGGCGGGAAGAGTACCAGAGTCTTGGAAGAACGCTAACATCATCTTAATACATAAGAAAGGAGATGACAAGGACTTGAAGAATTACAGGCCGATCAGCTTGCTCTCTGTAGTATACAAGCTATTTACAAAGGTAATTGCTAACAGAGTAAAGAAAACATTAGAATTCAATCAACCAAAGGAACAAGCAGGATTTCGAACAGGCTACTCAACAATTGACCACATTCATACTATCAATCAGGTAATAGAGAAATGCTCAGAGTATAACCAACCACTATACATAGCCTTCATAGATTACGAGAAGGCGTTTGATTCAGTAGAAATATCAGCCGTCATGCAAACACTGCGGAATCAGGGCGTAGATGAAGTATATATAAACATTCTGGAAGAAATCTACTGGGGATCAACTGCTACCATAGTGCTTCATAGAGAAAGCAACAGAATACCAATCAAGAAGGGTGTAAGGCAGGGGGACACAATTTCCCCAATGCTGTTTACCGCGTGCTTACAGGAGGTTTTCAGAAGCCTAGAATGGGAACAGTTAGGGATAAGAGTCAATGGAGAATACCTTAGTAACCTTCGCTTCGCCGATGACATTGCATTGCTGAGTAACTCGGGGGACGAATTGCAACTCATGATTACGGAGTTAGACAAGGAGAGCAGAAAAGTGGGTCTTAAAATTAATCTGCAGAAAACGAAAGTAATGTACAACAACCTCGGCAAAGAGCAGCGCTCCGAGATAGGTAATAGTGCACTTGAAGTTGTAAGAAACTATGTCTACTTAGGGCAGGTAATAACCGCAGAGCCGAACCACGAGATTGAAGTAACTAGAAGAATAAGAATGGGGTGGAGCACATTCGGCAAGCACTCTCAAATTATGACAGGTAGATTGCCACTATTCCTCAAGAGGAAGGTATATAACAGCTGTATCTTGCCGGTACTTAGCTACGGAGCAGGAACCTGGAGACTTACAAAGAGGGTTCAGCTTAAATTGAGGACGACGCAGCGAGCAATGGAAAGAAAAATGGTAGGTGTAACCTTAAGAGACAAGAAGAGAGCAGAGTGGATTAGGGAACAAACGGGGGTTAAGGATATCATAGGTGAAATCAAGAAGAAGAAATGGACATGGGCAGGGCATGTAGCGCGTAGACAGGATAACCGCTGGTCATTAAGGGTAACTGACTGGATTCCCAGAGAAGGGAAGCGGGTTATGGGGAGACAGAAAGTTAGGTGGGCAGATGAGATTAAGAAGTTTGCGGGTATAAATTGGAAGCAGCAAGCACAGGACCGGGTTAACTGGCGGAACATGGGAGAGGCCTTTGTCCTGCAGTGGACATAGTCAGGCTGATGATGATGACTCAGCAATTGACCACATTCATACTATCAATCAGCTTATAGAGAAATGCTCAGAGTATAACCAACCACTATACATAGCCTTCATAGATCACGAGAAGGCGTTTGATTCAGTAGAAATATCAGCCGTCATGCAGACACTGCGGAATCAGGGCGTAGATGAAGTATATATAAATATTCTGGAGGAAATCTACAGGGGATCAACGGCCACCATAGTGCTTCCTAAAGAAAGCAACAGAATACCAATCAAGAAGGGTGTAAGGCAGGGGGACACAATCTCCCCAATGCTATTTACGGCGTGCTTACAGGAGGTTTTCAGAAGCCTAGAATGGAAAGAGTTAGGGATAAGAGTTAATGAAGAATACCTTAGTAACCTGCGCTTCGCCGATGACATTGCATTGCTGAGTAACTCAGGGGACGAATTGCAACTCTTGATTACGGAGTTAGACAAAGAGAGCAGAAAGGTGGGTCTTAAAATTAATCTGCAGAAAACGAAAGTAATGTACAACAACCTCGGAAAGGAGCAGCGCTTCGAGATAGGTAATAGTGCACTTGAAGCTGTAAAAGACTAAGTGTACTTAAGGCAGGTAATAACCGCAGAGCCTAACCAAGAGATTGAAGTAACTAGAAGAATAAGAATGGGGTGGAGTACATTCGGCAAGCACTCTCAAATTATGACAGGTAGATTGCCACTATCCCTCAAGAGGAAGGTATATAACAGCTGTATCTTGCCGGTGCTTAGCTACGGAGCAGAAACCTGGAGACTTACACAAAGACGGTTCAGCTTAAATTGAGGACGACGCAGCGAGCAATGGAAAGAAAAATGGTAGGTGTAACCTTAAGAGACAAGAAGAGAGCAAAGTGGATTAGGGGACAAACGGGGGTTAAGGATATCATAGTTGAAATAAAGAAGAAGAAATGGACAGGGGCCGGGCATGTAGCGCGTTGACAGGATAACCGCTGGTCGTTAAGGGTAACTAACTGGATTCCCAGAGAAGGGAAGCGGGTTAGGGGGAGGCAGAAGGTCAGGTGGGCAGACTAGATTAAGAAGTTTCCGGGTATCAATTGGCAGCAGCAAGCACAGGACCGGGTTAACTGGCGGAACATGGGAGAGGCCTTTGTCCTGCAGTGGACGTAGTCAGGCTTATGATGATGATGATGATGATGATGATGATATTCGGGACTTGTATTCAGTGATAACTGAAGAGGTCTGTTCATTGCTACTGGAGCTACTGCTTAAAATATGCGAAGTCAGAGTTTCACCTCAAAGGCGAAGTAATTAAAGCGACAGCAACAAATTGAATATACGAAGCAAGGCTGGTAGCTAACTCTTTTGCATTGGGTGTTGCGTACCTGTACAAAATGTTTGTGAAAGTGGAGGCTCCGGGGACAGGTGCTATTTTTCCACAGCTTCAAGGCATTTAGAACGCAGCACGAATAGATGCACATACCAGGCATCCGCGCTGTTGTCTACCGTGATAGCGCGCGGGCCAGCGATGGCGACTGCACTCTTCGAATCAAAGTTCACAGTTGCTACTCGAACCGACACCCCGCTCCCCCCCCCCCCCTAATAATAAGGCCTTTTCCGATGGCTGCGTGACGTAACCCTCTTTGTCCTCGCGGGTGCTGTGTTTCGGTATTCCGGTGCGTCGCGCTCGCTTCTCCTGGTGTTGTAACAGTCTGTTATAAGTGCAGAATTTTATGTGATGTCTTCGAAAAGCTTTCTCGGTAACAAGTGAAACGTTGTGCATCTACTTTTACTATCGTAAGAAGAAACCATACTACACTTGATAAGCTTTAAAACAGCCTGCGAAAAAAAAAAAGGTGGCTGTTATAAATGCGCTGTACATGAAACACACTACGGGTAGATATAACCTGCGATTTCCTTCATAATTATTGAATTGTGGTATACTCACAAAGTGAAAAAAAGAAAAAAGGCCAATGTCATACGCGTGAAACCACTTTCGGAGGGGGGTTTTACACCTGCAAGGAAAGGAAAAAAAAACATTTTGTTGTGTCTGACTACTGATGTTTGATGTGTTTGCACCGCATCGTGAGAATTTCATTTCTGTTGTCGCAATAACTCGCTACATAAACGCTCGGCATCGAAGGATGGTTGCACACATCAAATTGTAGAAAACAAAACAACGAGATTAAACAAGGTGCAGTTTGTGGCATCAAGAGCAAAATAGAGTATATTTTGGCTTCTCGGTGAGAAAAATATCCTTCTAAGCACTGCCCATTTACTAATGCACCCCACTGCTCAGTGCGTATTAACGAGAAACGCATGCTTCTTTCTGGTTGAAGTATTCTCATTAGTATTGTGTTGAAGTATTCTTATTGTGTAGAAATAAACATTGCCATTCGACAATACCACTGTTGCAGCTATTAACGAAGATTGACACGCTCTATAAAGCAAGTTTACTACTCTTTACCTTCGAATGCACTGTTGGCATGAAATCCTTGTATGAGATAGCTCGGAGCCACGCTTTTTTTTTTTTTGGCTTGTTGAACAGAAAAAAAAAACCTGGCTGTCGGACACTTGTTGTGACCTAGCACCAGGGGAAAAGAGGATGTCAAGAGGCTTGAAGATATATAAGAGAGCGTTCCTCGAATCCCCTCCCCCCGGTTTCGCTATGCACGCCAGTTCGAAGAAGAGTAGGGCATATATTCAGTGTTTGAGCATTTGACTGCAGATATAAGAACGTAGGATAATGTTATCGCAGTGCTCTTGGACTGACGGAGATGGGCTGGTTTATGAAATGCCTGCTTCAACCTCATTCATCCTCTCCACTCATGTGCTCTTTTCCACAGGTATATATAACATTAGAAGGGCGAGAGATGCCATCAAATCGGACTTTGTACAGAACATGAAGGTGACGGCGATAGCAACGGAAACTGCGAAAAGCCGCCTGAAGTGTCGACACAATTTCAATCACAATAAGCACATGATACAGGTTGATTCTGACACGTAATATCAGATAAGTTGTGTAATTAGCTAAATGAGTGAGTTTCTACCGCGTAAGAGCCACTATGGCTGCACTGAACCAGACACAATATGTTACGTAAGCTACGTAATACAAAACAAAATGTATAAAAAGTTGCCTTTCTGTGAAAGGTCTAAACGCGCCAAATAAGCCTACGAGTGGGTTCTCTCCAATAATCAGACTGGGGCGGATAGGTGCTCAAAGTTAGTACAATTCACGGAAACGCTTTTATTTTTTTTTTCTGTTGCGATCATATCCGATAAATGAATTTAGTTTCCTTAAAAAGGTGGATTAGGGGAGAGCTGAACCATAGTGTTGTATCTGCTCAAATATATACGATTAGCTTTTGTTCTTGCTGTAATGGGTTTCTAGACTGGTTCTTTGTTGTTATTCTTTTTTGTGTGTGACTGCAGTATAACGCAACGCTACTCAGAATTTACGCGGAATCGTTCTAATGATGCCAGCAGATTAAGTAGGTAGCTCACTCGTGCCTGTAGAAGCATGAATAAGGCGGTTCGAAACGAACAGGCTTCCCAGGACAAGGAAGCTTCTTTATTTATTTTTACCGCTTTACCAAGAGGCGCGGATTAACAAATCTGCTTCTAATTAGGATGTTATTTTTTTCGCAGCGCTGCTCCGATTTGCGAGTGTCCGGCCGGTCGTTCGGAACGTTCGCCCGAACTCTGCCACCGCTGTCCAAGGTCTCCAAGTCGGTCATATCTTTGCTACGTCACTATCGCTGGGATCAGGTAAGGAGTTTTTTCAATGTACACAGCCAGCCTTTCAAATATGCGGCCCATAGACACTTCGTCAGCAGCGCGCGCGTCGTGCACAAAATTCGTCTTGCCCTAAGTTTTGTGATTTCCAGATCATTAGCGACATCACTAGATTCTGATAGCTGTATTATCTCGCCTATCATGAATAATATCTCATTGTTCATACAACATACACTGGTGTGACTGGCCTGAAGCATTTATTTCTTATAGGGCAGCTTCTGCAGTCACATTGTGGGGAAAAGAACAACGAAATAAGCAGTCTTTACTTCACAATCGGCATCATAGACTGAATCACTGTGGATTTTCTACAGTTCATTTGTTTACTCAAAACGAGCTGACGCCACATCAACATGGCCATCACCTAACTACGGCCACCCTTCTGCCGTGGCCTTCTGCTGATGGTTCAACATCCACGTCGCGTCGTCCGCTCGGCGTTCTGAAAGCGTCTGCGCGAAGCAGTCGCAATAGGCACGCCTATAGCTATAGCCGAGTGAAGCAGACGGACGTACCGGAAAAGCCGACATATCTATAGGTGCTGTCTCCGTTCCCCTCAAGTTTATCAAGCCATCGTTCAGTGCTGTGTGACCAGTAAGTTTCCAACGCATGAATTTATTTTCTTTATATTTACGTCCTGAAGCTTCGAGAGCAATGTATTCGCTGGTATTTTGCAGTGTTTTCAAGATGCATTCCCAATTTATTAGAGATCATGCTAAGCAAGCATGCCTGAATAAACATAGATAATTTCCATAATAAAAACTGCCACCTGATGCTTTCACTCCAGCGTGAGAAGACACAAAGCGGTAGCTGCTTCCCCATGTTCTTATTGCTGGGACGACAGTGGGCCTGTTGCAAGCGCGATTCGAATCGAAGCGGGCAGTCACGTCTGCGTGGGTGCTGCCAGTTGGCTTCTAACCTCAGTTACGGTTACAGTCACTTAGCTGGCCCAACGTGTTGGCTGGGGAAACTGGCTGGGAAAAGGCCAGTTACGGTCATGTGATCGAACATGGCGGTGTCCCTACGCTGCTGCGGAAAATCGTTAATAGTTTATTGAAGGTCGATGCCCAAGCTCACTCAGAAATGACGTCTATATGAGATATGGGAAAAGCTATCATTCAAAGTTCATTGCTAGCTGGCATTTTGATTTGACAACCCTTTTATCCCTCCCCCCCCCCCACATACGCATACACACACACACTCGCTCACGAATCTTGTTTTCAGCTTTTTTTTTTACTATCCCAACATTTTGCCAAACTTTCGGGACTGCGGGCTGGCGCCGAATGTGAATTCGAGACTCCTGGTGTACAGTGACAAAATACAATGAAAGATAGAGAAAATTGCTATAGAATGCGAAAGGTTAGAGAGAGAGAATTAAGGAAAGGCAGAGAGGTTAACCAGACGCATGTCTGCTTTGCTATCCTGCGCCGGGAAGAGAGATACAACTGCTCGAGAAAGAGCTCAGATGAAAAGAAGAACGACAAAATAGTTTTTACTTGTAGCTGCTACATCATTTAAAGAAAACTCACGCAGCTATTGATGTGAGATAAGCTGCAAAATACATTAGCCGTGACCTCTTGAGTTCAAATGACGACGTTAGTTGGTGTGCGCGCGTCTCATGTGTGTTGATCATTTTTTTTTGACCAGACGCCTCGGCATTGTGACCTAGCATAAACCTTATAGTTACGCGACAATACATTTTAAGCCACGTCTGCAAGGCGCTCACAAGGATAGCTGCCCAGATTTTCCGACAACTACCATCTCTACGATCAATGAATGAAGCGAATTGCTTTATCTTGAGACGTGAGAGACCAGTCATTTTGAGCATTTTGTGTGTTTTATTTACGTTGCTTACACAATTATTTTCATTTTACTTGCTTCATTAATATCAGCACTGAGGACGAAGCCGCACGATTTGCAATAAGCAACGTTGCAATGAGGGTACTGGCACCAATAGCACAGCTCAACAAAAAATTTTGCCCATTTCTTTCTAAGACGAACAGTGAGACCCTAATGTTAAACAGAATCGAAAGTTGGGTAGTTGGATATGCATGGATATTGTTTTTTTCTTTCTAACAATCAATTACCTCTCGAGTTCACGGAAGCTTTTCACATAAGAAAAAGAAGAGAACAGCGCGTGAGCCAATCTTCGGTGTTGCTGCACTATAGGGAGTTTCAATTTATATAATATGTTTATGGTTATTCAGTCAGTTTTTCACGGACTGTTCTCGAGTGGTCGCAGCTGTACTTCGTGCCTTCACACGCATGCGTTCATATTGATTGTGTGCGTATATGTTCTTTTCTTTGCAAGTAGCGAGAAAGCGCATCTATTGTGCTCCTTTGTTTCTTCATGCGCTTACACTACAGTTATACAAAAAAGTTCAGTTTTAGTGCAGTATAGCAATTAACCAACACGCTCAATTTTTTAGCTCAGGAGGCGTCGTTTAACGCGTGATTGGCATAATAATGTTTTCATACTGCTTATAGGTGTTGGTAAATCCTCTGCGATGTCCTGCCTATATCGTTATTTTTGTACATGTGTTTATGTATGACCAAGGGTGTTCGCAGAAGTTTTTTGCCAGGACGCCATCCTCTGGGGAGCAGGGGGGGGGGGTAGTGTCATTCAGCACAGGCAGCCTTTCTTTCACTATCTTGGCATGACAGGAGAAAAAAATTAGATAAACGTAACGTGCGAAATTAAATGACAACGCTGAATACCAGGACGTAACTTGGTTAATCAAGATGTTCATGCATAAAAAAATATTAGGCCGAATTGTCAGGAAGGTAGTTATACCGCCCCCTCACCCTTGCACCACCCTTCAGAGGCCCATGTGTGTCACCTGTCCTTAGGTGCGTCAAAGCTGTTTCACATGCCGCGATGGCAGCGAAAAAAAAAAACCGTTCCGGTCGCTCCAATCGCTCTTTTCGTAACCATAGCAAATGGTGGTTTCGTTTCACATGGACCGAGAGTTGTGCTCTGCGACTGGAGCGGCAAATCCTTGCCATCGCTCTTAATGACTGACACTAATGTAATGTAATAATATGCGCAATATGATATCATGAAGTGTCCGTGAACGGTAATGAAGGGCCCACTTGTTTCGTCATTTAAGATCACTTTCCAGTCTAAATTCATTTTAAAGTGCACAGCATCGGCCATTACCAAAACAAACACGTCGACTTAATCTCGACGGCTTGCCTGGATCAGCCCTATTTCGACGGGTCCCGGCCAAAATTCGCTCCCGCCGCTTCGATCAGAGCGAAAATTTTCAACAGGTTGGAAGCTCGCCGCGGACCACTGCGTCGGGATCAAACTGCAGCCCTTTTTTTTGCTGCGAGCGAATTCGCAGCTTAAAGATCGCTAATTTTTGTGTCATGTGAAACGGACTTTAGGTAAAGTGTCAGTTGATAGTCAGTGCTGTGTTGATATATATATATTAGTTTAGCTATATTTCATTGTAGACAATGTCACGGAAGCCATTTTAAATATCTTGATCCTGTCTTACTCTGGAAGGAAAGATGTGAACGTAGATAAATTTGTTTCATGAAAACCATGCGCATAAACTTGTATACACCCAGAACAAAATGAAGACTTTCCGGTATGAGTCAGCTGTTGCTCGAACGGAATCACTGCGGCTACAGTCTCCACTTAAAAGGCAGTCTGTTGAAGGCTTTTGAAAAAGTTTGAAGTAGACTAGAAATCTTGATGGACCCTAACACGAAACAGTTTCATGTAAAGATAATTATGCTGCATATACGAAGCCCCACAAGCACTACAAATAAAGTGACGAGTGCCAGTGCTCTACATGTCGAAACCAGTATGTTTAAATGAGACGCTATGTTATAAATCACAAAGGCATAATTACGCCAGCGCGAGTGCTCATAAGTTTGTGCTCATAAATATGTGTTCACTTGCATTTATTTTTAGACTTCACTCTTTTCGTGCTTTGTGGCCGGAGTACTCGGTCATCGAGAGTGCTTCCTCCAACACAGTAGCACCAATTGTTGGTTGATAAGCTGCCATGACGGTGACACAAAACAAGAGCTGGAGAATACATTCGCGGATTTAGATATTGACTTGTACTTGCCATTCGTTTCCCCCGGATATAAGTTGGTAATTTCACACATCTAGGTGACTACTGATTACATTAGAAAGATCGCTCATGAATACATAGTTATATGCGTACTATATTGGCAACAATACAACGCAGAATACTCGCTAAGCCACCCACCACAAGAAAAAAATGAACTGGTCAACTCCAGATCGTGCTAAAAATGAACTGCAACACGTTATCTGAGGTAGAAAAAAAGCCCCAAGATTGCTTTGCGACTCAGGTAAACGCTGTTTTGCTAGATATCATCATCAGCAGCAGCAGCCTGACTACGTCCACTGCAGGACAAAGGCCTCTCCCATGTTCCGCCAGTTAACCCGGTCCTGTGCTTGCTGCTGCTAATTTATACCCGCAAACTTCTTAATCTCACCTGCCCTCCTAACCTTCTGTCTCCCCCTAACCCGCTTCCCTTCTCTGGGAATCCAGTCAGTTACCCTTAAGGACCAGCGGTTATCCTGTCTACGCGCTACATGCCCTGCCCATGTCCATTTCTTCTTCTTGATTTCAGCTATGATATTCTTAACCCCCGTTTGTTCCCTAATCCACTCTGCTCTCTTCTTGTCTCTTAAGGTTACACCTACCATTTTTTTTTCCATTGCTCGCTGCGTCGTCCTCAATTTAAGCTTAACCGTCTTTGTAAGTCTCCAGGTTTTTACTTCGTAGCTAAGTACCGGCAAGATACAGCTGTTATATACTTTCCTCTTGAGGGATAGTGGCAATCTACCTGTCATAATTTGAGAGTGCTTGCCGAATGTGCTCCACCCTATTCTTATTCTTCTAGTTACTTCAATCTCGTGATTCGGCTCTGCGGTTATTACCTGCCCTAATTAGACATATAGACATAGTCTTTTACAACTTCAAGTGCACTATTACCTATCTCGAAGCGCTGCTCCTTGCCGAGGTTGTTGTACATTACTTTCGTTTTCTGCAGATTAATTTTAAGACCCACCATTCTGCTCTCCTTGTCTAAATCCGTAATCATGAGTTGCAATTCGTCCCCCGAGTGACTCAGCAATGCAATGTCATCGGCGAAGCGCAGGTTACTAAGGTATTCTCCATTGACTCTTATCCCTAACTGTTCCCATTCTAGGCTTCTGAAAACCTCCTGTAAGCACGCGGTAAATAGCATTAGGGAAATTGTGTCCCCCTGCCTTACACCCTCCTTGATTGGTATTCTGTTGCTTTCTTTATGAAGCACTATGGTAGCAGTTGATCCCCTGTAGATTTCTTCCAGAATGTTTATATATACTTCATCTACGCTCTGATTCCGCAGTGTTTGCATGACGGCTGATATTTCTACTGAATCAAACGCCTTCTCGTAATCTATGAAGGCTATGTATAGTGGTTGGTTATACTCTGAGCATTTCTCTATTACCTGATTGATAGTATGAATGTGGTCAATTGCTAGATATGCCAGTAATCAAAACAAAAGAAATGGCCCCGTATCTTCATGTTTCAGTGCAAGTGTCATAAAAAGACGACTGTCTTGCGTCTGGAGAGAGTGAACAGAGCGTTTATTTGATGTCCTGCGCGAGAAAATAGATGACTTGTATTCCGAATGCGCTGCGTTAGAGTCTCGATCCGTGCAGCGAATGTAAACGAGCACATCGAGGCACGTCAGACACGAGTGCTATCTGGCAGTTATTTTCGAAAACGAAGGAAGGCGTGCGCACCTGTCTTGGAGGCAATTAGTTGTAGGGCGCAAACAGACGGGCAGGTGCCACTACCACGTCGTCTTAGCTAGGCTGAGCAAAGCGTTAGGAACCCTTGCATTTTTGAGCATCGCGTTGCACTGTCAGTGCAGCATGATAAACACTAAGGTCGTTAGAATTACTTTTGTATGCCTTCTCTAGTGTAAAGTCAAACATACAAAATATTAACGTGTTGTTACGGTGCCTCAGATATGCGCAATTATTGTGTTTTAATTGACAATCGCACAAGTATTAACGCTGAAACTTGAGCAATTTTGGTCGTCGCTGCGAATAGGTTATGTCATTTCGGGTATTGTTTAGGGTCGTTTGGGGTATCATTACGCCAGACAAACAGGGAAATGGACATACATACATACATACATACATACATACATACATACATACATACATACATACATACATACATACATACATACATACATACATACATACATACATACATACGAACATACAGACCAAAATGTTTGCGTCGAAGTACCCGAGAAAGACTATCGTCCTTAAAATGTCTCATTCCGGTGGGCACGGTAGAGTATCGACACTTGCTCAACTGTGGTCTCTACGTCATCTCAATGAATGCTCATATAAATTGAATCACGCTATAGAAACTCCAGCTCTCCGATACATTCTGAAACACTCGCATAGAGAAACTGAAAAGTCTGATAACTTTAAATGTAAAATCCAATGTAAACAAAAATTTCGCATGAGCAATGCAAGATCAAGTGATGGCACGTATCAGTAAACCTGCATTACTCGTTGTATTCACGTTGTATTCTGCTTGCAGCCTCAGTGGAAACTGCAAGCTGACCAGAGAGCGCTAAATCATATTGAGCGTATGAACCGAGCCCCAGATGGCAAGACACTCGTTAGCTGGTTGTTACAGTGCCCACTTTCTAGAATGGGTAAAACGGCGGCTTTGTTCAACGACATTCCTGGCGATTCCGGCGAAACTATTGTGTTGCAAACATCGACAGAGCACTGCCCATGTGCCCTCCATACTCATCTGTTAAGTCAAGGAATACGCAAAAACTGTGACCAACGTGTTTCGGAACAATATCAATTAGACCATTCACAGTTATTCAAAAACTTCGAAGACTATGCAAAAAAATTTATGGACACTTCTGTACGCAGCGATGGCCTGAGCGCTTCTGCAGCTTTCTTCTGCCCTTCAACCGATATCAGGTGGTTGTTTAAAATACCGCACCCCTCATCGTCGGTGAAGGCCGAGCTAGCAGCGACTGATGTAGCCCTTAAGTACGTACAATAAGGGTTACCAGCATGGAAGGTTGTCATGCTCATCCAATTTCGTGGTGCCCTCAGCAGACTCATTAGCAAGGAGACCGACAGCCCTATTCTAAAAAGCATCATGTAATTCATAAACAATATTCTCTCACGTGGCGTATGCCTAGCCGCACAATGGGTACCTTCGCACGTGGGCAATGCGTGTAATGAAGAAGCGGATCGTCTTGTTTCGTCATGCAACCATGATGGCTGTGACTGTCCGGGAATTCTATGTACGATGGACAACGCTCGTCTGCTTATACGCCGACACCTCCTAAAGCAGCACCCAGACCAGAGTGTGGCGAATGGGTCGTTCCCTCCCCGTGTTCGTGGCCGTGGCTTATCTTGTTGTTCCCGTGTGCTTTTTTAAGTGCGAATGCACTTTACAGGCAGCCCTGAATCCACCGTCCGTGGTGCGCTTCCTCCTCTCCCCTAGCAACAGCGCGAGAAGCGGAGAGCAGCGTCTGTAGCAACGGTGCAGCGACGTCACACACCATGTGATTGCGCGTGCTCCGCCCTCCGCTCCGTGGCTGCACACGCGCAGCCATGACTTGCTCTAGATCGGCAAGTCGCCACAGGTATGATCCATCGCAGGCATCAACCTCGACTACGATACCTCTAACAAGGAGTACAACGCAATCGAATGCGAGCATTGCACGCTTCGTTGAAGATGTCACGCCGGTTGAAGACAAGGCAGCGCGGCGATGGGCCCGTGATGCCGAGCGCAAGCGGGCGAAGCAGGCCGTGGACATAGACATCAATAAAGTGTGAATTTACTTTCGCATATACGCGTAAACTCACCAGAATTTACCGAGAGGGTTTAATGGTTCCTGGGAATCGCAATGTGATCACACGGGGGAGTTTACGTTAACTCTCTGGGGAATTCCAACAGATCTTAACGTTACTCCCCTTCATAGCATCACGCCGGGCATTCGCAATTAACCATGTTCACCCTCGGGGTAATGCTTGGGAGTTTTTAGAAACTAAGAGTGGGCTCTGTGATAGTGCGTGAACGATAATTACACCGTCAAAGGCGTCTGGACAGTCCGTTGTGCGCAGCTAGCGGCTTCTGCGAAACACTTGAGCATCTCGTAGTGCACTGCCCCACTTTTGCTACGCAGCGGTCTTTGCTGAATAAAGAATATAAATTCCTAGGACTTAAGTGCGCGACCCCAGACGACTACCTCTTTTCGAGTGGTTGTGCTTCGCGACGCGACCAGGCCCACCAAGCTCTCGTTACAGATATGAATCAAACAGACCTGGCCACTTGTTTATAGATAGTTTTTATTATTTTTCATTTTTTACCCATACTCCTCGAAGTCTTCATAATTTTTTTTTCCTCATCTTCTTTCCTCATTTTCCCCTCTAATCTTTGTTTCCTCTGTTTCTTCATTCCTCCCAAAAGAGTGAGCAGGAGCTCTATGTGGCAGTTGCCAGTGCACTCTCTCCCTCTTTCCTCTGTGACCTTATGCCTATGTGCATGAAAATCAAATAAATAAATAATTCTGCAACATAAATGACCTGCAGGCAGCGGTGCAGAGTCAAATGCTGTAGGAAAGACAGCATACACCACAATGGGCTGAATTGTGTTGCCGATCACCGATAATAGAAGAGATGTTCGCTAGCAGCATTCGCAGAACTATTGCTAGGGTCCTGCATTAAAACCCATAACAAGTTCTTGAATTGGCCCTGTTGGTACATTTCTAAAATGAATAGACTACAAGCTGTAATCACAACAAAACACGCGAAAACTACGAGATAGAGCACCAAAGAGCAGGCTGGCCTTATGGAAACTGGCAGCACAATTCATAGATTACAGTGGTTCAGCATCTTGGAAAGTGTTGTCTCTCTTTTCAATGGACGCTTATCTGTTGAACGGCTAGGTCAAGACAATAGGCCTACATTAATGGACTTCCACGGTGAAATGTAAGCATGGAGTCTCTGTAGAGTCGGGTACAGTTGCAGGGTGAACCTGCATTTTCTTGACAACACTTTCCGGCATGTTACATGATAGTGTACAATACGGTGAAAGTCGGTAGATACAACGATAGTTTTTCAGGGATTGTAAATATGCTATCCCACAGTAGTGTAAGCCTGCGGGTATAGACATTATTTAATAGTTTAGGGCCGGTGCTGCGTCTCTTCTTCTATGAATTGCCACAGAGTACTTCAATTATGTTCTTCAAGATGGAAATAACGTCCAATGTTGACATAGATGAGTGATTGATGTAAGCTCCGGGTACGAGGAGGCATTTCGTCATACAGCTTATTCTACTGAGAATAACATAAGGAGTACAGCTAATGTCTTCTTCGAGGATGCGCTGCAAAACAGCTGTTTCCAAATGGGCAGCTATGGAGCAAGAGTAGCAAGAGTTTAGATTAAGCATTTGTGGTGTGTGCGGTGTCTATGTTCAAACGCGTAACTAATTCTTGTGGTCTCCTTGTGTAGCACTCGTCTTTTGTATTAGAACATTTCCTAGTTATTTATATTTGCATTGTGTAATTTTAAAACACTATAACATTAAGTATTAGAACGTTGTTGCTAACCGAAAGCGCCACTGCTGTCTCTTTATTCGGAACCCTCTTTTACATACTATTAACAATGAACTCTTGCATTTCGGACAAATAGTAAAGTGAAACAGAAAGAAAAAAAGCGAGTAGATTGAAGTCGGCTGGATTTTAGACTATGCGACGAGTTCAGTAGCCGAGGGGCTGCCTAAAGAACTGGAGAGAGTTCCACTGAAATAATAAAAGACAAATGCGGCAGCTACATCTTCTCGCAAGAAAAAAATATTGTCACTGTTCCATATGTGTAAGAGTTACCGCACAATGACAATAACGTGGAGAGCAGAAAAAACACGAAATGTGTATAGCTTATTTGGTGCCGCGACAACTGAGTGGTCTTGGTAGCAGAATCAACCATCAGCAAACATAATTTATAGTTGTGTGTAGCGTGAGTTTTGTGTAGAAGTCAGTTTTTTGGGCTACATACGTAATACATCGCGTTCCTTTATTGCATGGCAGTGCATACTCCGGCCAAACATGCTGGTGCTTTAATAAACGCCTCAGGCAACACAACGCTTTGTTTTACGCAAATGACGGTGCTAATTTGCAAAGCCACTCTAAATAGCACGCCTGCAATACTGTGTATGGCCACACATTTAAGGTTGTGGGAAAACGAAGATTTATTCAGAGATTTCAGATATATTACATCTAAAGAAGTGGAGAAAAAATCGTGCCAACGATACGTTATTGCGCACTAAGAGGTGAATTTTCTAAACGCCACGGTTAAGCGTTTTGCGTGCTCCGATAGATTGGTCTCGCATGCGCTCATCCGCCATTTAGTTACCGGGGTGTGTAAATTAGTAGGTGAGTGTGTGTTATGTTCAACGAACGCGTCCAGTAGGTTTCCTGTCGGTGATGATATATATATATATATATATATATATATATATAGCTGGGACGTTTCGGCCGTGGGACCGGCCTTCTGACGAAGGCCGGTCCCACGGCCGAAACGTAAAGAAACCTTTCCGTTTTTCGACGTGTCTCCTTTTTTTTCATACTATTTACCGGCGTCCAAGAATTTATTCCCTGCAATTATATATATATATATATATATATATATATATTGTCACGGGCTAAGTAGATGCCTGAGGATTACGACGAAGTGCTGAACGGAAACGTGCTCGGACTGCAGCAGCGTCGTACGCATTAGCTCGCCAGTATGTTCACCAGTACGCATTTGCTCACCAATGTATACTTTATTCTCCGTAACATCATTGGTGGAAGGTGCGGGGTACCACTCGCTATACAGCCGAACGAGCTGGATCTTTGCAGCGGACGGCGCATTGCAGCTACCACGATGACTGACCAGGCTACTCAATGTCAACAAGATCCGTCAGCCCCGCAGCCGATCGTTGTGGTGCAACCTCGTGACCCAGGTCCATTCAACGGCACGAGTGACATAGACGTCGATGACTGGCTGGTTCAATATGAGCGCGTGAGCAGCAGCAACCATTGGGGTCCGACGCTTATGTTGGCGAACATCATCTTCTACTTGCATGGCACGGCAAAACTCTGGTACGAGACACATCAAGAAGAGTTGACTAGCTGGGACGTCTGTAAGCAGAAATTGCGCTATCTATTTGGGAAACCCATCGGACGTTAAGTGGCCGCAAAGAAAGAGCTTGCGACTCGTGCCCAGACATCCACAGAGCCGTACATCGCGTACATCCAGGACGTGATGGCTTTGTGCCGCAAGGGCGACAAGGACACGCTCGACGAGGACAAAGTCGGACACATCCTGAAAGGAATTGCGGATGACGCCTTCAATTTCTCCTGTGCAAGGACTGCTCGACGGTGGAGTCGGTCATTGAAGCATGTCGTCGCTTCGAACAGGCAAAAAGCAGGCGTGTAGTTCGCCGATTTGACCACCTTCCCAACACGGCGGCTACGTCCTCTTGCGAAGATTTGCCTACACTACACCAACCACCAGCGCCAGAAAACGTCACCAGAAGAGTCCGCCGGGAACTCGAGGCTATGGCTCCCGCTATGTCTAGCGTCAGCGCGCCAGGACACAACCTCGATGTTGTTTCAATAATACAGGCCGTGGTTCGCCAAGAGATCGCGAATATGGGCATTTCGCCACCTCATCAAATGCCCCTGCTACTTCCAGCTCGGCTCCAGTCGTTGCGGCTGCCACTCCGAACCGCACGTTCACGCCACGACGAAACCCAGCTGAATGGCGCACTCATGATGATCGGCCCATATGTTTCACGTGCCATCGGATAGGACACGTCGCTCGCCATTGCCGCAGCCGTTGGACCTCATCACCTCGACCGAGCTTCTATGATTGGCGGCCTCGCTCTGAACGTGCACCTTATTCTCCGTCCTACCGTGCTGTGACAGATGCAGAGCATAATTCAGAACGTCGGACCAGCCGCTCGCCATCGCCCGTGCATCGTCAGTTCCGCTCGCCCCAACCCCGCCGTTCTCGGTCTCCCTACGACCGTCGCTCGGAAAACTAGCCGATGCAGCCCCCGGAGGTGACGCTGCATACACGACCTCGGACTGCAAATCCTCTGATTACTCCCGACCAGCGGTGCAACCTCCTTACAATTCTCGTTGATGGTTTACCTATAGCTGCTCTTATTGATACCGGTGCACAAATATCTGTGATGAGCTCAGACCTCCGCCGCCGCCTCCAAAAATTTCTGACGCCTGCAATTGCACCCACCGTTCGCACAGCGGATGGGAGTACTCCTGCTGCGCTTGGAATGTGCACTGCGCGATTAACAATTTCTGAGCATCAAACTTCAGTTCTGTTCGCTGTAGTGGAAAACTGACCTCATGACCTCATCCTTGGACTCGACTTTCTGACTTCACACGCTGCGCTCATTGACTGTTCCAAAGGTCTTCTTCGGCTCGACCTACCATCCTTTTCGGAGACCGTCTCTACCAGCCCACCTCGTCTACGCCCTGTCGATTTCCTTAGACTTCCGCCGCAAGCCGCAGTCCAAGTCCAACTCTCGCCATATCCTGCAGTACCCGATGGTGATTATGTTTCTGCCCCAATTTCTGACGTCGCCATGACACGCAATGTTGCACTCTCCAACACGATGGTTACCCTTAAGAACAACCGAACTTCGTTTCCCGTCCTCAATTTCGGCCTCTCAGCGCAAGTTATTCCTCGCGGCATGTCACTTGCGCATCTTACACCAATGGTCGACCACACAGTTTCCGCTTTAACCACCGATTCGCCACCCGATTTTTCATCAACGTCGTTCTCGTCACGTTCCTGTTCCGACCTTTTCAAGCCAATGCTATGTGACAAGCTCACCTCTGAACAAGTCTCTGCTTTCTGCCGTGTGCTTGCTTCTTATCAGGACATCTTTGACTTCGGCAACCGTAATTTGGGCCAGACATCCGTGGTAACCCACCGCATTGACACCGGTGACACTCGACCCATTCACCGACGACCCTACCGTGTGTCAGCCCCGGAGCGTGTAATTATACAGCGAGAAGTCGATAAAATGCTTGATAAGGGCATAATCGAACCCTCATCTAGTCCCTGGTCCTCACCCGTTGTACTTGTTAAAAAAAAGGACAATAGCTGGAGATTCTGTGTTGATTACCGCCATCTCAACCATATTACCAAGAAAGATGTCTATCACCTACCGCGCATAGATGATGCACTGGATTGCTTGCACGGTGCCAAATATTTCTCTTCAATAGACCTTCGCTCAGGCTACTGGCAGATCGCTGTGGACGACAAAGACAGAGAGAAGACGGCCTTCGTGACTCCTGATGGACTTAACCAGTTCAAGATGATGCCTTTTGGATTATGCAATGCCCCCGCGACATTTGAGTGCATGATGGACTCTCTCCTTCGAGGCATGAAGTGGACCATCTGCCTCTGCTATCTTGACGACGTTATTGTTTTTTCGACTACTTTCGACGACCAGCTTATCCGTCTGTCCGCAGTGCTTGATGTTTTTCGACAAGCCAACTTGCAACTTAACTCGTCCAAATGCCGCTTTGGTCAACGCGAAATCTGCGTACTCGGCCATCTTGTTAACGCTGCGGGCGTTCAACCAGACCCTGCGAAAGTCCGAGCAGTTCGCGACTTCCCCACACCCCGCTCAGCCAAGGACGTCAGAGTTTTCTGGGACTGTGCTCCTATTTCCGTCGTTTTGTCGAGAAGTTTGCTGAGTAGCCCGTCTTCTAACCTGCCTCCTCAAAACGGATGTCACATTCACCTGGGGCCAACAGCAAGCAAACGCCTTCTCATCGCTCGTTGACATTCTCACCAATCCACCAGTCCTAGCACACTTCGACACATCTGCCGCCACGGAGCTTCGTACTGACGCCAGTGGCCACGGCATAGACGAAGTGCTCGCGCAGCGGCAACAAGGCATGCACCGCGTCGTCGCGTATGCAAGCCGACTGTTGTCGCGCTCGGAACAAAATTATTCCATCACAGAACGCGAGTGCTTAGCTCTCGTCTGGGCCATTGCGAAATTCCGACCGTACCTGTATGGCCGACCATTCTCAGTTATTACCGACCACCATGCGCTTTGCTGGCTCTCCTCACTCAAGGACCCTACGGGACGCCTTGGTCGCTCGGCGCTGCGCTTACAAGAGTACACTTTTTCCGTATCCTATAAATCCGGACAACTTCACAAGGATGCCGACTGCTTGTTTCGTTACCCAGTCGATCCCCCTGACACGAGGGAAGATGAGCAAGAGGCCCTCGTTCTTTCCATTACCGACTTCACCGACATAGCTGCTGAACAACGCCGCGACCCCTCTTTGCGTGCTATTATCAATGTTCTGCACTCTCCCCACCCTGACCACTCCTTACAACTGTTCGTTCTTCACAACGACATCTTGCGGCACCGCTACAACACCCGCCCTGATGGTGCTGAGCTTTTACTCGTTGTTCCTGTGCATCTTCGCTCAGACGTTTTGGCCGAGCTGCATGATGCCCCCTCCGCTGGACACCTAGGGGTGTCACGCACGTATGACCGCATTCGCCGCCGATTCTTTTGGCCTGGCCTCTACCGTTCTGTGCGACAGTACGATGCGGCATGCGAGCTCTGCCAGCGCCGCAAGACACCTGCTCTGAGACCTGCTGGTACCCTCCAGCCCATTGTACCAGATGAGCCATTTTTCCGAGTCGGCCTCGATCTTATAGGACCCTTTCCCGTGTCGGCTACCGGTAATAAGTGGATTGCTATTGCTACCGACTACGCAACGCGGTATGCCGTTACACGCGCCCTACCCACCAGCTGCGCTACTGATGTAGCCGATTACCTTCTTCATGACATCATTCTGCGTCAAGGTGCTCCTCGTCAGTTGATCACCGACCGCGGCAGCTGTTTTTTATCTAAAGTAGTCGACGAGCTCCTGCGATTCTGCTCTACCCACCACAAGTTCACTACAGCGTACCATCCGCAAACCAACGGCCTCACGGAATGCCTCAACCGTACCTTGACGAATATGTTAGCGATGTACGTCTCCAAGGATCACAAAGATTGGGACATCCACTTACCTTTCGTTACCTTCGCATACAACAGCTCACGTCATGATACAGCTGGATTTTCCCCTTTTTACCAACTGTTCGGTTATGACCCGCCTTTGCCCATGGACACCATGCTCCAATCTGACGCCCCCTCATCGACTGCTTATGCTCGTGATGCCCTGACCCGGGCTGACATCGCCCGCCAAGTCGCCCGGGATTGTTTATGTGCCTCGCAGCTTAACCAAAAGAGTGCTTACGATCGCCGGCACCACGAAGTACAGTACTCTCCGGGGTCACTCGTCTTGCTGTGGTTACCATCACGTCGTTTTGGTCTCAGCGAAAAACGAATGTCCCGTTACGTTGGCCCCTACCGCGTCATACGCAAGGTCACCAGCGTGACCTATGAGATAGCTCCACTCTATACCACGTCAGTACCAGCTTCAGTCCCGACCGATATAGTGCACGTCTCACGGCTTAAAGCATACTTCTCACGCCTCGAGAATTGATCGCACCGGGACAGTGCTTCTGCCACCGGCGGGTAATGTGACGGGCTAAGTAGATGCCTGAGGATGACGACGACGAAGTGCTGAACGGGAACGGGCTCGGACTGCAGCAGCGTCGTACGCATTAGCTCGCCAGTATATTCGCCAGTACGCATTTGCTCACCAATGTATACTTTATTCCCCGTAACATCATATATATATATATATATATATATATATATATATATATATATATGTATATATATACATACATATACATTTATATGGGATATGGCACAACGAGAGCGTTGTCAAGAAGGATAAATATATTTATTTCCCAGCAGTTTCGGGAGGGGTCCTCCCTTCATCAGGGGATGCGTTATACTGACATGACCTTCCAAACTGTGTTGCTGCCGCATTCCTCTCGCCTTAAAAGATGTTTGCGAGAGTGAGAGGGAACTAAAAGGAAAGAAGAGGAAAAAAAGAATCAAAACAAATCAAAACAAATCAAAACAAATCAAACAAGAATCAAATCAAAACATCCTTACTCTCGAATATGACGCTGACACTCCCGTGCCACGCGATAGCCAAGAGCAGCCGAAAACTTATCAGAAAAATGTCCTTAATCTGTCAAACACAACACTCAAACCCGCTCAGCTTCAACTTTTGTCGAGAGGCTTAACCTTTTGTCCATCATCGGGTAGATTCAATGAATTTTAACTGTACCAAGACCTCGATAACTTTGCGCGTAATCTCCGCCCAAACACGTCGGACTACCTCAAGGAAGGGGAACGACAACTATCAGACACAATTTGTGTCTGACACAACTATCAGACACAAATTCTACAAAGAACTTCCAACGAAACCGACTCCCGAGTTTGAAAGGGAGATAAAAGTAACCCTAAACAATCTCCGCCGGGACGAGAAAATTACCGGCAAAATGTTAAAAGCAATATTACCGGCCCATTATGTTCCCGGTCAATTCTATTTGCTCCCCAAAATACACAGGGCAGGCAATCCGGGACGTTCGATAGTATCCAGTAACAGCACATCAACAGAAAATATATCAGAATTCCTCAATTCCTTAATAAAAAACATCCCCCCAAACTTTCCCTTCTACCTAAAGGACACAAACTACTTCATCTGCGAAACTTCAAGTCTCGACATCCCAGGCGGCAGTTTTCTGGTGACCATGGACGTCTGCTCACTGTACACCAACGTACCCCACCATGACGGAATAGCGGCTATGGTTTCTGAATATGTAAAATCTAACTCACCAACTAGTGTAAGTGGCGAGGTACTGTTTACACTTCTTGAACTTGTTCTAAATGATAACCATTTTGACTTCAATGGCAAGCAGTTCCTTCAGGTCAGTGGCACTGCAATGGGCACGAAAATGGCCCCAAACTTCGCGAGCACCTTAATGGCTTCACTTGAAATCCTATTCATTGAGGGACGCACCTTGAAACCTTTGTACTACAGAAGATACTTGGACGATATTTTTATGATATGGAACCATCATGAGGAAAGTCTTTTCCGCTTCATAGAGGGTTTTAACAAGTGCCACCCGTCAATTAAATTCACGCACAAAATTTCCAAAACTAGCAATAACTTTTTGGACGTCACTGTCACGGTCAAAAATGACCGCTTGTCAACAAACCTTTACAAAAGGCCTACAGACCGTCAAATGTATCTACATTTCAATAGCAGCCACCCAAAGAATCGCTAAACGGGTATTCCATATTCTCAGGCCTACCGGTACCGAAGAATATGCACCGATATGCGGGAATTTGACAGACACGCGGAACACCTAAAGCATTCCTTAGTGAAACAATATTATCCGGAAGACATTATTGAAGATGCCATACTACGTGCTCGCAAAGTGAACAGGAATGATATAATTAAGGGACCAAACAGAGTATCTAAAACGACTTCCCAAACGAACCTTGTACTAATTTACTCCTCATCAGCGCCACAAATCAACAACATACTTTCCCGCCATTTCAGCATAATCAGGCAAAGCAAACTACTAACTTCTATTTTCGCGAAGCCACCTCACGTGGTGTACCGCAGGGATAAAAACCTGAAGGACATTCTTGTCAGAGCAAAAACAAACACCCCTAAAATTCTATCAGGGTGCCATTCCTGCGGAAAAGCTCGATGCAAGGTATTCCCACAGATGGTCTCAACACGTGAATCCAAAGCGAACTTCTCTGATTTCAAATTCTACATAACTGAAAGCCTTAATTGTGACTCCAGTAACGTAATATACATGCTACATTGCAACATTTGCGGACAAGAATATATCGGCCAAACAGACACGCCATTTCAGGTGTGGTTCAATAATCACCGGTACCACGCCACTTCACTGCCGAAGCTACCTTTATCTAGACATCTGCGCCTGCCAAACCACAGTTTTGAAAATATCAGCGTAACTCTTTTGCAGTCCGGTTTCTCAAACAGGCGCGAGCGTGAACAGCGTGAGGCATATTTTATTTTCAAATTTCGAACATTAGTAGCCGGCATCAATGAGGACCCCGGAAAACTCTCCTGCCTTCGAGAAGTAAGCCAAGAGGAAATCGGTGACAAAGATTGATAGCTGGAGACCATGCTTGTTTTTTCTGACTGACTCGTACGTGTACACTGTCCTTTCTTATTTTTTTCTGTCTTTTTCTTTTTTTTTCTTTTTTTCACATGCACATACAAAGTGTTTATGTTCGCCTACCACTTGATGACCATTGAAGGAAAACGGACGAAGATTAGAAGTAAAGAGCCGACCGACCCATTAAGGGGAAACCCTTTCTGTACGCACACCGTCACGGACCCCTCCCGCCACCGCGGCGACAATCTTGGGTGGCCCGACACACGTCGAGAACTGAACAGCACGTGATAAAAACCGGATGTGGACGTACACGGACAGTTGGTTTCTTTCTCAGTGTTGAAAGTGGTTCTTCCTCTTTTTTTACTTTCTTTCTTTTGCTCTTTTTCTTTTCCTCTTTTTCTTTTTTTCTTTTCGTCTTTTTTCTTACCCCTTTTTCTTTTTTTCTCTTTCTTTCTTTTTTTTAGTTCCCTCTCACTCTCGCAAACATCTTTCAAAGCGAGAGGGACGCGGCAGCAACGAAGTTTGGAACTTCATGTCAATATAACGCATCCCCTGATGAAGGGAGGACCCCACCCGAAACTGTTGGGAAATAAATATATTTATCCTTGTTGACAACGCTCCCGTTGTGCCATATCCCATACCTTCACGAAGACTAACTGGCCCATTGAATTATTACGCCCACTATACACACACACACACACACACACACACACACACACACACACACACACACACATATATATATATATATATATATATATATATATATATATATATATATATATATATATATTGTAATGACGAAAACCGAAACTGGAACTCTCTCTGGCACAGACTCGCATGCTAGGAGGAAGAGGACGAAGACGAAGCAGAATAAGAACAGCCGGCCTGCAGCAAAGGCGTTGTGTCTTATTTCTCTCGTCGTTACAATGGCGCAGTCGATGAAGAAGACGTCATACGTCCCGGCTTCGTCATCCAGGACGCCCGCCGACGTGCAGATGCGGTAAGCGTCGCTCGGGGACGGCGTCAAGGCCTCCTCAGCAGCTGTTCACCTGCCGCCACTGCCACCACCGTTCGGGGATGGCGCCAAGGCCTCCTCGGCGGCTCTAGTATACCCATCACCGGTATTTCTTCATGAAAAGGGACACCGTCTACGCGTCCTTCGCCACGGATTGTGCCGTGAGCACAGGTCGACAAGTGAACCCTGCGGCACAAGCCACCTGTCCGTACCCTCGTGGATCATCGGCAGCGTGGTTCTCTCATCGTAAAAACGCTGTTCACGCTTCCTCGATCATGGAGCCGACAGCCCTCCTGCAGCCGGGAGCACCTGTGCCGCCATTCGGGGACGGCGTCCAGGCCTTCTCGATGGCTCCTGGGCAGGCTTGCCCCGGCCCCACCACGACAGTACATGGCCTGTCGTTGACCGGGAATGCCGTTCACGCTTCCCACTGCGACAACGTCCTGCTCAGTGCTTCATCGGCACCTCAGCCGCTCAGGGGTGCTGTTCAAGCTCCCTCGGCCGAGGGTACCACAGCAGTGAGTACGCTGATCGGGGAACACGTCCCCACTGGCTCCGCATGTGGGCCGCCCGAGAGTGCCACCGAGCTTTCGCGCACCATTGCGCGACTCCGCCTCGAGGTCGGCGCCCTGACAGCGTCGAGTTCTGCGATATTCCCTGCTGCCTTGCCGGGACTTCACATTATCGATGAGGCGTTGGCCGCGGCCGCCTCGCAAGACCATTCAACAACTTCCCCCGAGAGCCGCAGCAAGCTCCAGTATACTCTCGCGGCTCTTTCACACCAACTTGGCTGTGTGGCGTCGCTATTTTCTGGAGCTTCGCCTGCCGTGACACCACCACCGGCTGCCTCCGAGCTACCCGAGTTTCGCGGCTTCCAGGACGATGCCGTCGATTGGGTGGCTACCATCAATGCTCTCGGAGCTCGCAAGGGATGGAGCGACAATCAGAAGTGGTGCGTGGCCTTAGACCGCCTTCAAAATCCTGCTGCTGCGTGGCACAGGTACGAAGGCGTGCGGCAGCAGTCCTGGGCGGACTGGAGCGCCAAGCTCATTGCTGCGTTTGGAAGAAATGAGTCTGACCTCACTGCTACCTCTCATTCTACCCTCGCCACTACCGAGCAAGGGGCTATTGAGAAGCACAACGACGAGGCAGCTGCACCCTCTGCCAACCTGCCCTACCTCGGAGATCAACCTCACGAGGCGCCGCGCCCCCCTACAGCTGTGCCGCGTGCCCCCTCCCCGGACAGCTTCCCAGAGTACCCTGCGGCAATCATCGAGACAAGCTGGACGGTGTACTCCTCCGGGCAAATCTCTGACTCCGCGTCGACACCTGACACACAATTACCCTTGACCCAACTTAGGACCGCCTATAAAGCACAGAAGCCAGTGAGCCAGCCTCCAAGCTGGTCAGCCCCAAATGGCCTGGATCCATTGACCTGCTGCGTGACGACGGCGGCTCTTTCACAACCAGCCGGAGACCAAGCACACGTCACAACGGCCAGTTTGACCCATAGTAAGGAGCCGCACCATCCCCTGCCACCTTTGCCGTCATTGGCCGAGTGCGTGGACGCTCGTAACTTGCCAAATGCCGTCTCCCCTAACGAGCCACAAGTGCCTACTCCACCTGAGGAGGATGCCATCGAAGTCATTCCGGTGCAGTTCACGGTTGCTCCGGATGGCGAGGCAACTGGCCATGTCGACATGAACGCACGTGACGGATTGGCAAAAACCTCCACTTCGACCAGCAGTGCATCAGCGAAGACGCTAGAGCACGACTTGCGTCGCAAGTCTACGCGCAAAGTCTACACAGCGATGTCGCTGATATCTATCGATATAGCCCATCGTACCTTCCCTCGCTCTGAACAACGCAGGCGTCCCCGCTCAGTGTGGGCCGCAGTACTGCATACTGGTGTCCCTGCAATGTCATCCAAGCAGCGAAGGGGTAGTCATCGCGATGGTCCGCCACCAATGCGATCACTCCGCACCAGCCAGTATCACCTGCTGGGTTTACATTCTCCAGGTGACTACATTAACTTGCCGCGCGGACGCGACCTGCAACGACCACCTCGACACAGCCAGGGTCGTCCACCAGAGTACAGGACAGTTCCACAGGACAGCTCGAGGCGTGCACATGACAGACTACCACGGCACTCCCAGTGCCGCCCTCCAGAGAAAATTGCCTTTGCGCGCTAGCAGTCATGGCCGAGTGTAATGACGAAAACCGAAACTGGAACTCTCTCTGGCACAGACTCGCATGCTAGGAGGAAGAGGACGAAGACGAAGCAGAATAAGAACAGCCGGCCTGCAGCAAAGGCGTTGTGTCTTATTTCTCTCGTCGTTACAATATATATATATATATATATATATATATATGTATATATATATAATGAATTTGAATGACGGACTTTCTGCTGTCACTGAAGGAGACTATAAAGATTGGCTGTAGTGGTAGCTCGCACAGGCCACTCGCCGGCCGCAAGACCTGCCTCGTAAAGCACCTTTCGCCAAGCAGCGTCTGAACCTTTCTCGACGTACAACACCTTTATTTTAAGTGGTGGAGGAGCCGGGGTTCACATCAACATAGAACTTCGCAATCGGACGCTACCCTTACCGTTCCCCACGACTGCTCCTGGCCCTTCTCAAGCTACCTCACCAACGAGAGTCCTTTGTACTGGCGTGTCTCAGCAACGCAACCCCCCATTTTTTCGCGGCAATGAAGAACATGACGTCGAATACTAGCTCACCAACTACGAACTCATAAGCGCTTTCAACAAATGGAACGCCTGCGACCAGCTCAGAACGTGCGCTCTTACCTCACTGATGTGGCCAGACTCTGGTTCAAGAGCCACGATGGCGAAATCACTAACTGTTCCACCTTCAGGACCACCATCACCGAGGTCTTCGGTCGTCCCACCGTGCGCCGGCTTCGTGCGGAACAGCGTCTGCGCAGTCGAGCTCAGTGCGGGGACGAGACCTTTACGAGTTACGTCGAAGATGTCTTGTCTCTTTGCAAGCGCGTCGATGCATCTCTGACCGAACATGACAAAAGCAAGCACTCCACGAAAGGAGTTGACGAAGATACCTTCCAGATGCTCGACGCAAGGAACCCACAGACTGTCATCGACTTTGTCCAGCTCTGTCAAGAGTACGACGAGTTGGGTAAGCAGCGTGTCTCTACTTGCAGGGCCGCTGAATATACAGCTGAAGTTTATGCACTCGTACAAGACATTGCTGCTGAAGACACCGTCTTACTGCCACACATTAAACAATTCATCCGTGAAGAAATTTCGCGTCAGCTTTCCTTTGGGGTCGAAGCATCCGAGCCAGTGACCTCAGTAGACCCACGTCTACGCCAGGTCATTGAGACGCAGGTCCCACAGGCACTACCTTCATCGCCATCTGTCCCTACGCCACTGACTTACACTTCCGTCGTTGCCCGACCACCAGCCCCACCTGTCTCTGGCGCATACCGGGGCACCGGGTCTCTCTACCCTACGACGCTGCCTAAATATGCAGCACCCCATCCTACTTCGCCCCTGCATCTTCTGTCGTTAACCCATGGCACACCTTCGATAATCAACCCATCTGTTTTGCACGCGGTTTTTTGGGACATGTAGCATGCTGCTGCCACCGTTGCAACTTCCAGGCTCCGAACAGTGGGAATTCTGCAAATTACCATGCTTCCCAGAATCCCCAGCGATCATGTTCCCCTATCGCCGACTCATTGTCCCCACGACACCCTATCGACTCTTGCCGGTCTTTACCGCCCCGTCGCCGACCTGTATCTCCTATGCTTCGGCACACGAGCCCTGCTCGAGAGGAAAACTGACAGCCGCAGTTCCGGAGAAAAAAACTGCGTCGTCGTCGAACTCTCCAAGACCCCCTCTTTGTCCACCCAACGAAATCGATGGGCTAGTAGTAGGTGTCTATGTACGTGCACTTGTCAACACGGGTGCCATCGTTATTTGTAATTAGTAAAAAATCGTGACGCAATTTGACAAAAGTTACTACGCCGCTTACGAATCTTGCCCTACGTAAAGTCACCTTCCAATTCATCGCGCCGATGGCTCAATGCACAGCACGTGTTCTTATTCAAGATGTTTGGTACGCCGTCCAGTTAGTTGTTCTTCCACGTTCATTTTACATCATACTAGAATAGTATTTACTTTCTACCCATCAAGCCCTTGTCGATTGCACTCGTGCTGAACTCACGTTGATGAATCCGTACTATGATATCGATCACCACAGTACCTCGAAAGTGTTTGCCGCAGCTGATGTACGGATCGCGCCTTTGTTCACCGTCCTAGTGCCTGTGTTTTTACCTGCTGCCACTAACTCGGCGCTCCTGTTCCAACCATCTATAGCTAGTGCGCATCACCGTACCACCGTCCTCTCGTTCACCAGCATCAACTTTTGCAACGGTTCGGTTCGGCGATACTTTATGCGTGCAATGTTTCTGCTTGTCCATACATCCTGCTACGCAGCGAGTGTCTGGAGAGAATCGAGCCTTCAGGTTGTATTTTCGAAGATCCGATGTATTCAGACAAGCCATTACACCAGCAACTGATGCCAATGACGCTATGAATGTTTTCCGCAAGTCCATTGATTGCCACCTCACGCCTGGGCAGCAGGAACAGCTGATCAAGCTCCTCCAGCGTTTTCGAGCCTTCTTTGACCACAATCAGCCTCTCTTAGGTCGAGTGTCAGCTGTTGTTCACCGTATATATACCGGTCAAAAACACTATTACATCATCATCATCATCATCATCATCATCATCAGCCTGACTACGTCACATCCACTGCAGGACAAAGGCCTCTCCCTTGTTCCGCCAGTTAACCCGGTCCTGTGCTTGCTGCTGCCAATTTATACCCGCAAACTTCTTAATCTCATCTGCCCACCTAACCTTCTGTCTCCCCCTAACCCGCTTTTCTTCTCTGTAAATCCAGTTAGTTACCCTTAACGACCACTGGTTATCCTGTCTACTTGCTACATGCTCGGCCCATGTCCATTTCTTCTTCTTGATTTCAGCTATGATATCCTTAACACCCGTTTGTTCCTATAATCTACTCTGCTCTTTTTTTTGTCTCTTAAGGTTACACCTACCAATTTTCTTTCCATTGCTCGCTGCGTCGTCCTCAATTTAAGCTGAACCCTGTTTGTAAGTCTCCAGATTTCTGCTCCGGAGCTAAGTACCGGCAAGATACAGCTGTTATATACCTTCCTCTTGAGGGATAGTGGCAATCTACCTGTCATAATATGAGAGTGCTTGCCAAATGTGCTTTACCCCATTCTTATTCTTCTAGTTACTTTAATCTCGTGGTTCGACTTCGCGGTTATTAGCTGCATAGTCTTTTACAACTTCAAGTGCACTATTACCTATCTCGAAGCGCTGCTCCTTGCCGAGGTTGTTGTACATTACTTTCGTTTTCTGCAGATTAATTTTAAGACCCATCTTTCTGCTCTCCTTGTCTAACTCCGTAATCATGAGTTGCAATTCGTCCCCCGAGTTACTCAGCAATGCAATGTCATCGGCGAAGCGCAGGCTACTAAGGTATTCTCTATTGACTCTTATCCCTAACTGTTCCCATTCTAGGCTTCTGAAAACCTCCTGTAAGCACGCGGTAAATAGCATTGGGGAAATTGTGTCCCCCTGCCTTACACCCTTCTTCATTGGTATTCTGTTGCTTTCTTTATGAAGCACTATGGTAGCAGTTGATCCCCTGTAGATTTTTTCCAGAATGTTTATTTATACTTCATCGACGCCCTAATTCTGCAGTGTCTGCATGACGGCTGATATTTCTACTGAATCAAACGCCTTCTTGTAATCTATGAAGGCTATGTATAGTGGTTGGTTATATTCTGAGCATTTCTCTATTACCTGATTGATAGTATAAATGTGGTCGATTATTAAAAACACTATTACGACACCGTCCATATCATGTGTCAACTACCGAATGCCGCGTCATCAATGAACAGGTCGACGATATGATGAATCATGGCATTATCTAACCATCAAGCAATTCCTGGGCCTTTCCAGTTGTGCTGGTGAAGAAGAAGGACGGTTCCATCAGGTTCTGCGTGGGCTACCGACGTCTCAACCGAATCACAAGCAAGGATGTCTATCGTGAACTTTCTTACAGCGCAACACTAGAAAAAATACAGGACAGGGAAGGAGTAGAACAGAAAGAAAAGACGGCGCTGTTCTGTTCTACTCCTTCCCTGTCCTGTATTTTTTCTAGTGTTGCGCTGTAAGAAAGTTCACGATGGATCCCAACCAACTGGCCCGACTTACCGTCTTACTACAAGGATGTCTATCCGCTGCCACGCAGTGATGATGCCTTGCACTGCCTACAAGAAGCCGAATTTTTCGCTTCTTTAGATCTTCGCTCTGGACACAGGAGGGTACCCATGGCAGAAGCCGATCGTGAAAAAACAGCTTTCATCACGCCTGACGTGCTGTACAAATTCATAGTCATGCCTTCCAGCCTCTGCAACGCGCCAGCTAGTTGCAAGCGAATGATAGACGCTATCCTTCGTGGCCTCGAAGGAAACGTTTGCCTTTATTTAGATGACATTGTCGTCTTTTCATCTGATTTCACAACGCATTTAATCCGCCTCGAGAAAGTCCTCGCTTGTCTTTCCGTGGCGGGGCTGCAATTGAATCTGAAGAAGTGCCATTTCAGCACTCGAAGGCTCACGAACCTTGGACACGTGCTTTCCAAGAATGGCATTCTTCCTGACCATGCCAAACTTACAGCTGTTTCAGCATTTCCTAAATAGACCACCACAAAACAGCTTCGAAGCTTCATGGGCCTTTGCTCCTACTTCCTGTGCTTCGCCCGCGATTTCGCGACGTTCAGCGCTCCTTTGACGAATCTCCTCGTTGACCCTGGCGACCTTTTTGCCTGATCTACCACCCTTAACGGTTCTTTCATTATACTGCGCCACCTCCTCACGTCGCCGCGTATTCTGCGACACTACGACCCATCGGCACCCACAGAGATTCACATCTACGCTAGTGGTGTCGGGCTAGGTGCTATTCTTTCGCAGAAGAAAGACGCCTTTCAAGAATACGTGGTTGCCTACGCAAACCGAACTCTTAACAAAGCCTAAACCAACTATTCCGTCACTGAAAAGGAATGCCTCGCAATTATTTCGGCAACAGAGAAATTTCGGTCTTACGTGTAGGGGCGCCCTTTTGACGTCGTGACTGACCACCACGCCCTCTGCTGGTTGCAGTCACTGAAGGATCCGAGTGGTCGCCTCACCCAATAGGCGTTACGCCTTCAAGAATATGGTATTCGCGTGGTCTATCGCTCCGGCCAGAAACATTCGGACGCAGATGCCCTCTCCAGTTCGCCCCTACCCCCTGGCCCCGCCTGCTGTGAAAGTCTCATCTATGATGCCACTGCCGTCACCATCGCCGACATGCCATCTGAGCAACGCAAGGACTCGGGTTGCTTCGATTCTAGAGATCCTGGCTGAGCGAACGGCTTCTCCCCCTACTCGCACGTTGGGTCGGCAAGTCGAGCACTTCACCACTAGCGACGACTTGCTGTACCGATGCAACTACGCACCCGGTGGACGTCAGCGGCTACTCATGATTCCACGTGATCTGTGATCCCAAATTTGTTCCACGTTTTATGACGCCCCCAATGTTTCCACGCAGGTTTCCTGAAGATTTATTCTCGCATACGGCTCCGATGTTGACCGGCGTGGCATGTACCGTTTTATTTGAAAGTACGTTCGGGCTTGCTCAACGTGCCAGAGACTAAAGACTCCCCCTCATCACGTCAGCAGTACTTTATTACTTTTACCATGCTCCTCCCGACCATTCGACCGTGTCGGCGTCGATATTTATGGTCCCCGTCCCAACACTGCAGACGGTAACCGCTGGATCATAGTTTCCGTCCACCACCTCACGTGGTTTGCCGAAACTTCATTCCTTCCTTCGTCTATACAGCAAAAGACGTTGCGACTTTAGTTCTTCACAACATCGTATTACGTCATGGAGCACATCTGGAGTTACTGAGTGATCGTGGTCGCGTATTCTTGACAGACGTCATCACAGCATTGCTGCGTGAGTGCCACATCGTTAATCGCACTTGAAACACCTGTCATCCCCAGACCAATTGAAATGCAGAGGGCTTCAACCGCAATTTTGGTGATATGCTATCTATGCACATCTCGTCACACACACACACACACACACACACAAACGCACACACACACACACACACACACACATATATATATATATATATATATATATATATATATATATATATATATATATATATATATATATATATATATATATATATATATATATATATATATATATATATATATATATAATACAAGGAGAGAGTAAGACGCATGCTTGATGTTTTTGAATACTACGCATGCCTGCAAGTACACGTCAGACAGCGGAAACCTAATCAACCTTGTGCAACTTTCGAATGCATTTGTCCAACTGACACCTGGATTTCTCGTGAAAGCGACATAGTTATCCATTTTCGTGCTCACCGGCATAACAAGCATCGAGAGAAAGTAGGAGCATCATTTCAGTCGCGTAGAATGTACCTTCTTCAATGTTGTAGTCCTCATCATATTCTACCATGTACGCAAGCGCAGAATAAACAATGCAAGCACACATAAACATGCGCGCAAACATGCATGCACACTTTTCGAGTTACTTATATTTTCGTAAGGAACAGGGCGGCGTTAGTAAAATTGAAGATACATGTAGGACATGAAATAATTTAACTGTATTTGCAACTAAAAGAAAACACATAGTGAATTGATTCAACTTCCTTGCTTCATCGCTTGCAAAAAGACACAATGACCTTTGAAACCCCCAATCAATGCGTCCATCATGTAATACTATGCTGCTTTGTCCGAAGTCTGTCTATAATGTTGGTTTATGCCTGTTCTGCTTCGAAAGACCTCTGTTTGTTGATTATTCGTGCAGGCCAGCATTATGATAGTTGAGCGATTTCTCTGTGGCAACACTTGAATTTTTAGTATAGTTTTTGGACATTATGGCTACTATTACTTGGCGAGTATTAAGCCCTGAGGGAGCCGTGAGAACCAATTATTATATTTTATGGAACAATTCTTCTTTGTTGTACGCTATTATTATTATAAATAAAAATTGTCCTGTCCAACGCAAAAAAAAAACGTAGGACAAGACAAAGGCGAATCATTGACTCAGCCAAAAGTTCAGACTTCTATATTGTTTCTTATCATTTACATTTCTGTGCTTTACGATGTCGGTGATCTCTACTGCCTACTGCCATAATGAATTTGTCGAACGCTTGATTTTCAGTCCGGATGTCTTGTTTCAACAGCTCAATGTTTTTTTTCTTTATTCTACTTGGCAGCTGTCGTTGATGGCTAAACACTAGAGACAAGCAGAGTCGGACAGATAATCGAATAGAAAACAGCCTAAACATGCTAATATTATAATTTGCAGTTAACGTCTAAAAAATACAATATCATGGAGGCCATTGTGGACAGCTACGAATATTTAGACCAGCCGGGGAATAATAACGTGTTGCTAAATTTAAGTTCACGGGCCTTTAGCAGATTGCCTCAAGCTATATGCGTCCACCGCGGTCGATTTCAGAATCCTGTCACCTACGGGTTACCTTAACAAATACGGAGCCGGTAGATCGCTTAGATTCTGATCGTAACAAAAATGTTTTTAACACGTAGTTTTTTTATTGCATTGATGACGTTATAGTTGTTTTCGCCAATGTCTATCCTGTTGAAATGCACTCAATACCGACTGGTGTCGTGCCGTCGTGCGTAGGTGGTGTTGGTGGTCTCCGACCGTGGTGACAACAGGCTCATTGCGGACGTCTTGAGTGCGCAGGCGCGCGATCATAACGTCACGGTGCAGCACACGTACTACGTGCCGAACGACTACAGAGACGACGCCAATGGAACGATACGACGCATCATCCGTGATTCCCACACCGCCACAAGAGGTGAGCGTCGCTTCAATTCTGGATGTTTGAAAATTTTCGTTCCTACTTACGTAAAGCTAGCATGCACGCATCATCAGTATCTTCATATTCATTTCTTCTTGGGCTGCATAACCTTGTAGTGCGGTCGCTCTTGCAATTTTATTAAGTATAAGACTTACTGTTTAGTGAGGCTCTTCTAACTCACTTCTAGTTCTTGTTAGGAGGTCAAACCGACAGCTTTACCTTCCGGACCTTCGAATGTGTAATGATTTTTCAATACTCTTGCACATTTTAGTTGGTTTTACAAAAGCTAATCAAATTGGGAAAAAAGATTGCAAACATGTTTGAGTATATCTGCTGAAAATGTTTCGTTCAAAACACGTTGAAAAACTAATTCCAAGAAATACAAAGGAAAACGCAGGAAAAACTGTCCGGCAAACATAAGATGTAACGAGCAGGTAAATTAGAAGCGCGGCGGTTCGGACTGGTTAGTATGACATGACGATTGTTACAGCGTGAGCTTATGCATGATTGATAGCGGATATTAGAGACTATACAGCAACTTAGAGACTACAGCAACTTGAGATATTTTCTTTGCAAGTCTCAATTACGTTGCACGAATGTTTAGTAATTCTGTGGAAAGCACCTTGCCCATTACATAAACATTATTTGCAACAAGTGTTATTTGCAACAAGTGCAACAACATTATTTGCAACAAATTACGCGCACGCACATAACATCTCGACGTGCATGGGGGCCACTGTGCAAGGCTCAAGTATGCCTAACTCAATAGCAGGCATTACAGCTTCACCTGGAAGGCCAAGAAAGCATGAGAATTTCGAAACAACAGAACAATTTATTGCGTTGCGTAAATAATCCTATTGTAATTTTTTTAATGCGAAGTATTTCTTAGCGGACTTAGGCAACTTTGAGCGTATCTATCTATCTATCTATCTATCTATCTATCTATCTATCTATCTATCTATCTATCTATCTATCTATCTATCTATCTATCTATCTATCTATCTATCTATCTATCTATCTATCTATCTATCTATCTAGGCGCATACGTTTGGGTGCTCTCATGGTCATGCCTTTAACTTGGCGTGAACCAAAATTAGCAAGGAAGGGTAATATGGTTTGACGAATATGACGTGCTGGTCAAGACAGGAATAATATCACAATCCCGTCGCGTACGTCGTCAAACACTTCCCACCAGACAGTTGCACATACCCATGGACGGGTATGTGTCCCTGGCATGCGGGTACGTGCCACAGAAGGTTGTAGTATCTACCCACGAACGACGAGAACACACACATGGGCTACTTTAACGCATGAGTGCTAAGCAATACGCGACATCGGTAGCGTCTACTCAACGAATGAATAGAATAAATATCAGTGTTATGAAAAACCTGGCATAGGCAGCGTTGCTGTGAGTTTTGTACAGTTCCGCCCCCATGATGGTTTATATGTCCATCCGTCTGTCTGTTTGCATGTATGCCTCTCTTTCCGTCTGCATGTCTGTCTGTTTTCCCGTCTCTTCGTCTATCTGTCCGTCTACACGTGGGTCCATCTGTCCACCCGTCCATCCATCTGTCCACCCGTCCATCCGTCCGTCCGTCCGTCCGTCCGTTTGTCTGTCTGTCTGTCTGTCTGTCTGTCTGTCTGTCTGTCTGTCTGTCTGTCTGTCTGTCTGTCTGTCTGTCTACAACGGAGACGGACAGACAGATGGGGTGGCTACGACAACAGAGGGGTATTGAGCCACAACGTAAGTGCATGAGGCCCACTGTAACGCCATGTTCTCAGAGCACCTGGATACTGAAAAGGCGCGAAGTGCTTACATTCCAGTCCAATCCATGGCACCTCGTGGCCATTTAAATTCAACCGTTCTATTTCGAACGGTCTTTTTGACCGTTCCTTCACCTCCGTCCGGAAAACGGACGATAACTGACAAGTGACATCTTGGCTCACGTGACATAGAACGCTACGGCATCAGTCATGGCTAAAATTGGGAAATCGGGTGCCACTTGATGGAATCGAACACGTCCGTCTGAATTGGGCTCACGGGACACTCAACGTCACGGCATTCCCCATGGCTCAGATGGGCCAATCACGAGCGCCTCGATGGAAAGGAACGCCTCCATCCGGATTTCGAATGTGTATAAAATTGTACCACAGCTCTAGTGAAATAGATGACGTCATACATAACTGGGTTGAAGAGGAATCAGTGATGTATATGTTCTGAACGTAGGCAGCGGTTAGCCTTACTAGCAGCTTACAGCTTGTCAATGAATACAGTTGCTTGACAATTCAAAAGAATAACCAACCAGTCATCGTTACATGCACTGACTATTTCACCAAAATTACATAGCTTAGCAAAACCTAGGGATGACGGTTAACGCTAATAGTGGAAGCATTCGTAAACCACTCTGAAAACAAGCGAACAAAGCATTAACGCACACAAAATGTTTTTGGCATGTTGGCCTGCGCAGAAGAGGCGCTGGCCAGTTGTGACACTGGCCAGCGCCTCCTCTGAATTGGCTTTTTGTGGATCGGTTGACGTTCATGCCACCTTGGCTACTCATTTTCAGTTAATTTACGAGATAAAAATAGTTTACCCAAAATGAAGTGAAAGTAAATAAGCATAAAAAACTGAAAAAAAGGGAAACATATTTAAAGGGCAGTTTATTTGCAAGATTTTTTTTTGTGGTATAACGTTCACGCGCACATATTTCACGCGCAGCCGCAGTGTACGGACTACCAAAATAATTTTGTTCATAGTAACGGATATCTGCTACAAGCGCTCCTATAATGCACAGTCCTCTAAGAACTCTTTTAGTAAGATAGATGCCTGTATAGATGAAAGGGCACTGAAGCGCACGGTCCGAGTAATTTCTGCTGTGTGTGACGGCGTATGTCCAAGCTTACTTGTTCTTAGTATAAGTTTTCTTTATCTTGCATTTGCATACTTTGCGCACTGTAGAATAATGTACTTAACATTATCATCATGATGACCGCAGGGGCTTTTCGGTTAGTTGTATTGGTGTACAGTTGTAGGAAACTGTTGTAGTATATTTAAGGTGTGTGAAATAAGGTCTGTGTGTATCCTAGGAGATAAGGCACGATAGAGAATCATTTTTTTAATCCACTTCGTGAAGTAATGATAGCTTTGGTTTAGTGTAATTAAATCAGCTCTTTCGTTGCAAGATGTTGTTATGTGATGCTAACTAATCCTTCATTAAGAACATTTCAAACTAATTGGGCTTGAGCTAAAACACATTTCGACTCTCCATTCATTGTCTGCAGTGTACGTGCTTTTAGCGGAGACTGGTGTCCTCGTGGATTTTGTGCGCCTCATGCATCAGGTGGGACTGCTGGAGGGCGGCGAGTACGTCATCGTCTCTGTTGAGGAGGAGGATACGTACGACCGGAGAAACAAGTACCAGTATATGAAAAAAGGTGAGCCTATAAGCAGTGCGAGTCTGACCTTTAAGCCTTTCTTCTTCTAAAACTGCCATTTTTAGACTGCTTCTATGTAAGACGTATACCATAGTAACAGTAGGGGAGTACGTGCAAAACCACAATATTATACAGTTACAGTTACACGTCTGCAGAGGCTATGCAGACGGAAGCTGCAAGCCATGGCGCACTGCGTCGTTATTGGAGGTGTTGGAGGCGCTCAACTAAAACTGCATATTATTATCAGGAAACTTCTATTGGAGCGCTGTTACGATTTCGACCATATACTGTTATTTTACCTGCACCTAAAGACAACACACCCCTCTGGCATTTTGCCTCCACCGAAATTCAGCTGCCATGACCGGGATTCAAATCCGCGACTGGTCTGTCAGTAGTGAAGTGCCGTGTAAAAACTAGACAACTGCAGAGGCTTATCAAATTAGTGTTGGTCACGTTGACAATACATCTCCTGCAATTCTTGTGTTCAAAAGTGTCGCAGAAAGCAAGAATGATTTTTCGCCTTCTGATTATTTGATAACAGCACGACCACGGTAGTGCAACAGTAAATAGAACAATTAATTTACGCTACATCTATGGTAACCTAGTTTTAACTGAACGCCAAGCCATGGTATACTAATCCAGGTCCTCCTCTTCGTTTTGGGAATATTTTTGGGATTTCACGTACGCTTCTTCCCCCTGGGATGTCGGTATTTATCTTAGCTTTTATTCCGATGCTTCTTGTGCACTACGTGAGCGTCAAAAAGCGGAAAGCAAGGTGTATACTGCACAACACCTAAACCTAAAAACAGCGATTATTTACTGAGTTTGTAAAATCAGTAGCACGACAGCAATTCTTCCTTGTATAGAAAAATAATAACGACATTTAAAAGAGCATTCATCTAAATCTGCTTATGCCAAAATTATGAATAAAAAGGCGGAGGAGAAGCACAATTTTTGGATATGCATCATATAAAATGTTAAGGATTTTAGGCACGAAGGAGCGCAGCATGCTTTGCTAGGAATGTTCCTTGTTCATGTGATGCGGTTACTCAAAGCAAAGCAATTATATGTTGAATATTTTACGGAAAGCGAGAGGTGTTCAACGGAAACTCATTTCCTTAGAGGTTCAAAGTCAACAAAGTTTTTTCTGAAAACCATACGGACCGCCAGCGTACATAAAATACTGCACGTTAAAAACCAGGAGAAAAGAAAAAGACGCACAGCCATAAGTACACCTATGGACAACAGGACTAAAGTGGAACAAGGACAAGAGCTTATTCTCAGTTTCTTAATTTAAAGACGATAGTCTTTCTTAGTGTACTTTGACGCTAAAATTTTGGCCTGTCTGTCGACTGTGCTTGGAAAAAAATGTTTAACGATTTTGAGTGCTTGGTACTCAACTATAGGAGAGCAGTAAGCTGTCCATTGCTGGCAACTTTGGACCAGAAAAGACTTGCCTAGTTCGAAATAGCTTGTTTTCTTTCCTTGTACTTCGTTTGCTTTTAATTCCTAAATCACATTTGCAGCGCCCACCAATAATACTCTGGTTTCTTCATTCATACTAGTAGGTAGTGCTGAGTGAAAAAGCAAACTTAGCGCATATATGAGACACAATATTAACACATCCATATACTGTTGCGTGTTGTTTTAAACTATAAATTGCATATATAAGTAATTCTAATGCAGGGTTTAATACGCTAAGCTAGCACTTCAACGCTATGCCCGAAAATATGGGTGTTACCTGCGCTTTGCTAAAGTGGTGGCACCTACCCGCTGCGTGCATTTGGGTACTTTGATGCAGCGCCTCCAGAATCCCATTCACCCACTTTCTCGCACAGAACATCAAATAAATATTTCATTCCCTCTCTCGAGGCGGAAGACAATCGTTATTCAACGACATTTTCCATGAAACATGCAAATATGGTGTCAATTTGTTTTTTTTTTCATCAAATACTGCACGTGTCTTTAAATGGGGAGGAAAGGGAATAACTTCCAGAGTATTTATTTATTTATTTATTTATTTATTTATTAAAAAATCCTTACAGGCCCTTTACAGGGCATTGAGTAAGGGGGGTAATTGGTGAAGTTTTACATATCACACAAAATAATTCACAAAGCGTATCACAAATAATTCACAAAGCGTTCAGCTTAATGAAAGTATGACACCTAGCTTCATGTTTTGCTGCAACTCTATAATCCCGTCAGTGCAACAGAGCAAGTAACCAATTGTAGCCATGCGTTTCTTATGTGTTCTCTGATAATGTTTTCTGCATCTCAGTTGAGCAAACGCACCGGCAAATCGAGGCGAAGCGTTGCGACGCACTATATCAACCAGCATAAGAGTTTCAATCCACTTTCAAACTCGCGAGTAACAGGAAAAATTTCAAAACATCTATTACCACAACCTGCATCGTTCACAACGTCAACCGGTGATAAAAAATGTGTTCTTTCATAATATTTTTTGCGTACGCTGGCTTGTAACTTTAAACAACATTCTGCGTGGGTGTCTAGCAACACTAGTTCACATAGAAGGCGACAGAAAAGGGTTTTCTCTGCTGTTGAATACATCTTAAAGATAGGCCATGAATATATGCTATAGCCTTAGAGCTTTAAGCAATAATTTAAAAGATGACGACGCGGAACGCTTGACCCAGCTGAAGCACATCAGGCCTGTTTGCTTTGATAGCATGTTGCATTAACAACACGAACATGTAGAAGAATAATAGTGTTTTCCTGCGTACAAAGCAACTCGTGAAGCGCATGAAATAAGCAGAGTGAAGTTTAGTGGTCACTTCAATATCCATGTGCTTTATGTTTTCTTTTATTTTATGTGTCGAGTTATTATGCTCTGCGCCAAACCTTCAATATTGAAAATTTTGTGCACAGCCACGCGAACTGCCTAGCCGGTAATACACGACGACAGAAAAAAAAAGAAATTGACTGATTGCTATAATGAAGACAAAACCATAAAAAGCAGGTATTGACTCAAATGAAGCTTATGCAAGGTTGCCCTGAATATATTCACGCTCCAGAGAAAACTCCAAGCTCTGAGAAATGCATAATTCTTTTATTTATATCAAAGTCAGATGTTTAGCTATTGAAATTTGATGCCGAATGCCATAGCACAAGCAGTTATCTTTCCCATGAATAGCGTCACAGTGAACACTCATGAGATGGGTGACATTAACTGGAAATGAAACAACTTCGGCATACGTCAGCAGTCACTTTTCCCGCCCACGTTGTTCCTAAAATGGAAGCTGTTTTATAATAAATACGCCAGATGTGAAGGTAATACGCGATCATGCCGAAAACGCGTGAATGATTAGGTGAAAATAAAGCGTCTTGGCTGACAGAAGACTAGCCATGGATTGATTGATTTGTGGGGTTTAACGTCCCAAAACCACCATTTGATTATGAGAGATGCCGTAGTGGAGGGCTCCGGAAATTTTGACCACCTGGGGTTCTTTAACGTACACCCAAATCTGAGTACACGGGCCTCTAACATTTCCGCCTCCATCGGAAATGCAGCCACCGCAGCCGGGAATCGAACCCGCGACCTGCGGGTCAGCAGCCGAGTACCTTAGCCACTAGACCACCGCGGCGGGGCCTAGCCATGGATCTGAACAGCATGGAATGGTTGCCTTAAGTATACCAGCTAATTTTAGAACAAAAGAAGAGGAAAAGCAAGGGCTCGATTTTGTTTGCTAGCAACAACAGTGAGAAAAAAGGTGACAACAAAGTACTGGAAAGTAGCGTGTGCGTTATTTTACTGATTACTATTTAAATGCGAATTATTTAAAGTGCACTAAAAGATACATGGCGCTGGAACAGTCCAAACCTCCGAAAGCTAAACTTTACGTTTGGCCCTCTGGTGATCCCTCTTTAACCAAATTGAACTAATAATATAAAAATTTTTGTTTCGGCGCGTACAAGCTAACTGAAGCGCATATCGCAGATTTTTTTTTTCTGTGTGACAAAACTGTGTTTTTGTTTGGTACAGGAACCATTGCGACGGCTTCTTCCTCAGCGTCTTGTTAGTTTTTAGCGCCTCTTCACTTATACCAAGAAGACGATGGTATGAGCAAGGTTTTTCTAACACGAATGATAAATTTGCAGTTGATTACAAGATAGTTTTTTTAGAGTGGGTTGAAGCTCCAACATCAATAAAGCATTTCTAGTGGGTTTCACTGATGCGTTATCGCACATTTGTGCAATCATCAATATGGAAAATGTGACGTTATTTCGCTGCTGATAATTAAAGCTTTATAAGATCTAATATTTTACGAGGGTATGAAAGAATTGAATGTGAAGTGTTACATATTTCACTTAATAGAGTTTCCGCTAAATACCGTCACGGGGTCGTGACGTGGCCGAAGACAGGAGACTTCGTGTTGGGATTTAACTGTTTATTTGGGCGAACCTGTACCCGGTAAACGGAAAGTCTAATTACAGCAGCAGTCTTGCACAGATAGCAGTCTCGGACTGCTAGCGGGGAATGGAGCGTCGGCCTTCGATCAACAACTGACAAGTGGCGAAGCGCGTCGGCATTTATACTCTTGCCGTCGAATGTTCTAGCGTTATTGCTGGCGGTGGTGTAGGTTCTAGAACAATCTGTACTGTTCTCACAGTGGGCGTGATCTTATCGAAATGATCTACTACAGTCCGGAACCTTCTCGAAAACTGCAGGCGTGGTTGACACTGAGAATTGTTTGGTGTTTTGGGACGACAACAAAAACTTCGGAAATGGAACGTGGTATTGCCCCCCTCTGAAAAAAAAAGGCATCGTCCCGATGCTTTAACTAAAGATGAAGGTACAATAATAATGCAAGAAAGTATAATGAATAAATTATGATACAACAATAATACAAAAAAACACTGTTTCAGTTCGTGAACGCGCGTGAAACGGCTTGAGGCGCGCCGCATTGACGACTTCAGGTCGCGATCGGCGTCGTTGAGAGTTCGTGATGCCGACGGGGACAACCTCGTAATCAAGTGGGCCGAGACGTCGAACCACCCTGTACGGTCTGAAGTACCGTCGCAGAAGCTTTTCACTTAGTGCACGTCGGCGTATCGGCGTCCACATCCAAACACGTTCACCGGGCTGGTATTCCACGAAGCGTCGTTGAAGGTTGTAACGGCGGCTGTCGGTCATCTGTTGATTCTTGATACGGAGACGCGAGAGTTGTCGGGATTCTTCGGCGCGTTGAAGGTACTCGCTCACATCGAGGTTTTCTTCGTCGGTGACGTTGAGTAACATGGCATCGAGTGTCGTTGCCGGGCTCCTTCCGTAGACCAATTTGTATGGAGATATCTGCGTCGTCTCCTGCACCGCCGTGTTGTATGCAAAGGTCACATACGGAAGAATGGCGCCCCACGTCTTGTGTTCGACATCGACGTACATTGACAGCATGTCGGCGATCGTCTTGTTAAGCCGTTCGGTGAGGCCGTTGGTCTGTGGGTGGTACGCTGTCGTCCCGCGGTGGTTTGTTTGGCTGTATGCCAAAATCGCTTGAGTTAAGTCGGCAGTGAATGCCGTTCAACTGTCGGTGATAAGGACCTCCGGGGCGCCGTGACGTAGGACGATATTTTCGACGAAGAACTTAGCTACCTCGGATGCACTGCCTTTTGGCAGGGCTTTTGTCTCGGCGTAGCGGGTGAGGTAGTCGGTAGCTACCACAATCCACTTGTTTCCGAAAGCCAACGTCGGGTGGCCCCAGTAGGTGCATACCAATCTGCTGGAAAAGTCAGCAAGGTGGATCAATGGGCTGCAGAAGTTCCGCTGGCCTTGTCGGCGGTGTCTTGTGTCGCTGACAGTCCCGGCATGTCCTCACATAACGAGTGACGTCGGTGGTAAGACGTGGCTAGTAGTACCTTTCTTGTATCCTCGCGAGCATGCGAGAAACACCGAGGTGCCCTGCCGTCGGATCGTCGTGCAGGGCCTGCAGGAGTTCTGGTCGCAGAGCTGAAGGCACCACAAGGAGGTACTTAGCTCGAAGTGGTGAAAAGTTTTTCTTTTGTAGAAGACCGTTTCGTAGGAAGAACGACGCAAGTGCGCGCTTTAATACCTTCGGGACTTCGGTGGTCCTGCCTTCGAGGTATTTTATTAGGGCTTTAAGTTCCGGGTCGGCCCGCTGTCGTTCAGTGAAGTCGTCGGTAGTTATTGTTCCAGAGAAGTAGTCGTCATCCGGGTCGTCGGGTGGTGGTTGATCGACAGGCGCACGAGAGAGACAGTCGGCGTCGGAGTGTTTATTGCCAGACTTGTAAACGACGAAAATGTCATATACTTGAAGTCTCAGGCTCCATCGTGCGAGGCGACCAGAAGGGTCCTTCAGGGTAGCTAGCCAACACGAGGTGTGGTGGTCGCTCACAACTTTGAAGGGCCTGCCGTAGAGGCAGGGGCGAAATTTCGACGTAGCCAAGATGATGGCGAGGCACTCCTTTTCTGTTGTGGAATAATATTCTTCTGCTTCGGATAGCGATCGGCTGGCGTAACTAATAACCATTTCAAGTCCGTCAGCCCTCTGCACAAGAACGGCGCCAAGACCTACGCTGCTTGCGTCAGTATGTATTTCTGTCTCGGCGAATTCGTCGAAATGGGCAAGTAACGGAGGCGTCTGGAGGCGATGTTTAAGCTCCTGGAAAGCGTGTTCCTGTGGCGTTTCCCACTTGAACTCCACGTCGGCCTAGGTAAGGTTAGTGAGAGGATCAGCGATGCGCGCGAAGTTTTTCACGAATTACCTATAATAGGCGCACAGGCCCAGAAATCGGCGCACGGCCTTCTTGTCAGTGGGTGGCGGGAAGTCGGCGATGGCGGCTGTTTTCCGTGGATCGGGACGAACTCGAGACTTGCTGATTACGTGCCCCAGAAACAAGAGCTCCTCATATGCAAATCTGCTCTTTTCTGGCTTCAGAGTGAGTCCGGACGTCTTGATGGCTTGAAGTACAGCTTCGAGGCGCCGAAGATGCTCGTCGAAACTCGAGGAAAACATGACGACGTCGTCCAAGCCAAGTCTGCCACTTCAATCCAAGTCTGCCACTTCAATCCTGCCAGTATTGTATCCATAACGCGATGAAAAGTTGCAGGCGCTGAGCAAAGGCCGAAGGGCATCACCTTAAACTCGAAGAGGCCGTCCGGTGTTATAAACGCCGTTTTCTCTCGGTCTTTTTCGTCGACTTCGATTTGCTAATAGCTTGTCTTGAGGTCCATTGACGAAAAGTACTTGGCGTTAGGGAGCCGATCAATTCCGTCGTCTATTCGTGGGAGAGGATACAAGTCCTTTCTTGTGATTTTGTTCAGGCGACGATAATCGACGCAGAAACGTAGGGTCCCATCCTTTTCTTCACTAACACCACGGGGGATGCCCATGGACTCTTGGACGGCTGGATAATGTCATCCCGCAGCATTTCATCAACTTGTATCTTCATGGCCTCACGTTTTCGCGTCGAAACCTTGTACGGACTCTGACGGAGTGGTCTGGCGTTTTCTTCGGTTATGATGCGTTGTTTCGTGATTGGGGTCCGCCGAATTTTGGATGACGACGAAAAGCAATCTTCGTATTGCAGGAGCAGGGCGTTGAGCTGTTCTTGCTTATGGTTCGGAAGTCTGGGAATGACGTCGAAAGCTGTGGGAGGGGCTTGGTTCCTCTGAGCAGGTTCCGCTGAATCGGTGAGGGTGAAAGGACTGGTGGCGTCGACATCTTCGATGTATGTGGCCATTGTTCCTTTGTTCATATGTTCGTACTCATTGCTGAAATTCGTGAACATAACCGTTGCTTTGCCTCCCCGCAGCTCTGCAATTCCTCTTGCGACGCAAATATTTCGGGTGACCAACAGATGCTGATTGCCTTCAACGACGCCTTCCAAGTCAGGTAATTTAGGAGCGCCGACTGAAGTAAGGACGCTTGAGTGAGGCGGAATGGTGACTTGTTCTTCCAGCACATTCACGGCATGGTGTCCTGATGGCGTGCGCGGCGGTAGTGCTTCTTCTGTGGATAAGGTTATTGACTTTGTTTTCAGGTTGATGACAGCACCATGGAGGCATAAGAAGTCCATGCCAAGGATGACGTCTCTTGAGCAACGCTGTAGGACTACGAAGTCTGTAGGATAAATACGGCCGTTAATGGTGACTCTCGCTCTGCAGAATCCTGCAGGCGTTACGAGATGACCTCCGGCTGTGCGGATTTCAGGGCCTTTCCAAGCTGTCCTAACTTTCTTTAACTTCGCGGCGTACGACCCACTGATGACAGAATAGTCGGCTCCAGTATCGACGAGAGTGGTCACACTGTGGCCGTCGATAAGAACGTCGAGGTCGCTAGTTCGCCATCTCGCATTACAGTTAGGGCGTGGCGTCGTGGTTACGGCTGCGTCGGCTTGTTCCGCTGCTTCCATGCTGCGTCATCAGGCCACCTTCGGTAAGTGAAATTTCGTCGTCAAGGCTTTGCCTGGTTGGCGTTGTGTTCGGAAAGCTCCGTCGCGGCGTCGTCGTTGTCGGAGGATCTTCGATAGTTCGTCACACAGCAACCGCACCTCCACCGATTGCTGCCCTTAGTTTCCCGGATACAGGCTAGGAGACCGGCCCCCCGTTGGGCCGGAGTACTGCCGCGGGTGCGGTGACATGCGGCGGCTGGGTGACGGCGAACGGGAAGGACTTCGGGGTGTCCATTGAGTTCCTGTCAGGTTGTCGGCGATGTCACGTGGCCGTTCCCCTGGCTGCGGACGTAGTGCATCGACGGCGAAGCCACGCAGTCCCATCTGTCAGTACTGGCAACAGAGGTAAGTGTGCTCGGCCTCGCCGCAGTGGTAGCACAGTGGGCGGTTGTCAGGGGTGCGCCAAACGTCGGTTTTTCTCGGCGCACTGCGCTGGCCCGCTGGCGAACGGTAGATCGTCGGTGGGGGTGCTGGCGGCGGTGGTGTCTGGCGAGGGAAGTGCAATGGGGCGCCGTTTTGGCGTGCGCGTGGAGGAGGGGCGTGGCGGCGTGCTGCAGCAGCATAGCTCATGACTTGCAGCTGCGGCTCTTGAGGCTGAGGAACGCCCAGCGACTGCTGGATCTCGTGGCGTACGACGTCCGCGATGGATTCTACGTGAGGCTGCGCTGAAGGAAGTAAATTTCGCAGCTTCTCTTGCACGATCGCTCGGATCGTCTCACGCAAGTCAGTGGTTCCGAGCGCTCGAATGTCGGCGTAGCTTGTAGACGAGAAGCTACGGTTATATTGCCGCGTGCGCATCTCGAGCGTCTTCTCTACCGTAGATGCTTCGGAAATGAATTCGGCGACTGTCATAGGCGGGTTTTTGATCAGCCCGGCGAAGATTTTTTGCTCTACTCCTCGCATAAGTAGACGCACCTTCTTCTCCTCGGACATGTCGGAGTCAGCGTGGCGGAAGAGTTTAATCATATCTTCCATGAATATCGCCACGTTTTCATTTTGCATCTGCATGCGGGTTTCGAGGAGAGCTGCGGCCTTCTCCTTGCGCACCACACTTGCGAAAGTGGTGAGGAACCTGGCGCGAAAGGCGTCCCACGTTGTGAGGCTTCGCTCATGATCCTCGAACCAGGTCCGAGCAGCATCTTCCAAGGCGCAATACACATGCCGTAGCTTGTCTTCGTCTGTCCAGTCATTGAAGGCCCTTTCCATCCAGCTTTCCGCGTCTTCCTGTGGCGAACCGCGGAAAGTTGGCGGCTCTTTGGGTTGCCGGAGCAGGAGTGGTGCAGGTGGAACCGGCGTTGACATGGTCGCCGTGGTCGACGTCAACGTCTTGGTTTTCCGAGCCTTGTCCAGTAAAAGCCCGTACTCCGGTGACAGACCTTGTTGCCTGCGGCTAACTCTCTGCTCATTGCTGGCGTCGGTGTCTTCATGGCGTGGGCTGGGTTCACAGATTGACGGAGGCGTCCGGTACATTGAAGAAACAGCACCTCCACCAGATGTCACGGGGTCGTGACGTGGCCGAAGACAGGAGACTTCGTGTTGGGATTTAACTGTTTATTTGGGCGAACCTAAGCCCGGTAAACGTAAAGTTCAATTACAACAGCAGTCTTGCACAGATAGCACTCTCGGACTGATAGCGGCAAACGGAGCGTTGACTTTCGATCAACAACTGACAAGCGGCGAAGCACTTGATTGATTGATTGATTGATTGATATGTGGGGTTTAACGTCCCAAGATTACTATATGATTATGAGGGACGCCGTAGTGAAGGGCTCCGGAAATTTCGACCACCTGGGGTTCTTTAACGTGCACCCAAATCTGAGCACACGGGCCTACAACATTTCCGCCTCCGTCGGAAATGCATCCGCCGCAGCCGGGATTTGAACCCGCGACCTGCGGGTCAGCAGCCGAGTACCTTAGCCACTAGACCACCACGGCGGGGCAAGCGGCGAAGCGCGTCGGCATTTATACTCTTGCAGTCGAATGTTCTAGCGTTATCGCTGGCGGTGGCGTAGGTTCCAGAACAATCTGTACCGTTCGCACAGTGGGCGTGATCTTATCAAAATGATCTACTACAGTCCGGAACCTTCTCGAAAACTGCAGGCCCGGTTTGCGCTGAGAATCGTGTGGTGTTTTGGGACGATAACAAAAACTTGGGAAATGAAACGTGGCAATACATTTGTTTGCTTCCTCGTCTCTCTAATTTTTTTGTTGTTCTTTATGCCGCACATTTAAAATAATAATGTGTAATGGCTAAACAATTATTTTCAATATTTTCCTTCTGTAAGTCAGTTATTTTCCTAAACAAGGCACTGTACAACCCATGATCTAAACCCTGATGTGGGTTTCACAAAGATGCTCGGGAACGTACCAATCAACCAATAATAACTCAAAAATGATCATTTATTACCTCGAAACGAAACGTGGAAGCAAGCGTAGAAGCCACCACTCTGCTGTGGATTCTACGCAGCAGAATCACATGTGAAATAGCAGTTATAGAAATTCGGGCACATGCAAGAAATACTATATCCTTTATAAGGCACAGGGCATTTCGCTGTGCCTTTACAAAGATTTACAAGATATGGGGACATCTATACGAGACACTATATCTCAGCTGAAAGGGTCATAGGTAAAAAAGTCACATCTAACAAACAAACAAAGCCGGTTACCGCAAAGTCCTCTCGGTTCTATAGATCAATTCACCTAAGACATGCGGGCGCCGCCATCTTGAGCTGTTAAACAGAAGTTTTTTTTTTTGTTTTTGTGGATTGCGACCTGAAATATTACCGTGTAAAACATCACATGCAGCAACTCAACAATTTTCATGCGCGAATGTTTTGCGTAACAGTGCTCGTGTAGTTGCTAAAAAATGGCAGTGGCTTAGCTCAGCTATGCCAGGATATACGTAGCGTTAGCAAAAGTTGAGCTGATTATTCTTAGCTTTCCAGATATCATGCTTACAGCTGTTCCAATGACGCACACACGGTATACATATCATGTAGCACATGTATATTAATTTTGCCGGGCAACTACTTCGGGATCCGATGAGTTAAGCTTCTTCGCTCTACTGCACCGTTGAGCAGCATTTGCAGTCTCTTTCTCCATGGCTATACCACAGTGGCAAACGCCCGTCAGAGGCGCTATCAAGCGGCTCCAGCGCAGTGTCAGATGGCGACATCACAGGGAAGGCGCGTGCGTCGGCGTCCATATGTCTACCAAAGCTATGAGGGCACTCCTCTGGAAAGCGCCCACCGGCGGCGGCGAGTGGCGCGTGGCCGCGGCCGAGTGCGAGGGAGGTGACGGCTCCGGTGCGTGACACCACTGATCGTCTGCGCAGCGCATCGAATTGCGCGCACACCGGCGGCGAGCCGCGCGCGGTGGTGGCGGAGTACCATTGCGCATGCGCAGACCAGTGCCACACAAAATTGGCTCAGCGAGGCCAGTGTAGATAGCGCTACAAAATGCAACAAACAAATGACAACAGCCCAGCATGGCGGCACTCAGACCTACCCGTAAGGTAGACTATATACCAAGCAGACACGTGTAAAGATATTGTACTAAGTTCCAGTATTGCCCTACAGATCATGTATTTTACCAGGCAATTGTATATTGCCTATTAGGAACAGCCCGGGCAACGTTGAAGAATAAAATGCTCTGCGAAACTCCACCATTTGCCGCGCGAAACTGCAATTCGGCAAGTGTTCCAGCGAGTCTCTGCAGTAGGCAACCAGGAGTCCTTCTTGTCAGCTAGCTTTTCTTGTCAGATATAATTCTTTACCACTTCTCGTTCTGTTACAACTAGCCCCCGCTGTCAGCGGGATGACTTGACACACCACCCGTATTAGCGCCTTGAATTGAGCTGATTGGTATGTACTGATACAGAACTAGACCTGGACTGTACAAGAGGACACAAACAGTTCTAGCGCCCTGTTCTAGCGATGTTCCTCCATTCAATGTCGCATCGGCAAATCCTAGTCTGAACGCGTAGTTTAACCTTGGATGACACTGCTCTTGTATTTCTAAACTTGGTCAAAGCCGCTAAAAATTGAAAAATTGCCAACTTTTAAAGGCTTGCAGGTGCCACACAATTAAATCAGCCCTAAATATATTTTCCATTGGACGTTGCATATATGTGTACGATTGCTGGTGCAGACATATACACCTTCGTGGTATAGCAGTTGTGAAGTTGCACAGTGGCGTAGGCAAACATTTTTGCTGGTGTGATTCACCAATACTTTATGCTTTGTGCATGAGTTAGCACATTTTCGTGTGTGTATACACAAGCAAAATGAAGGATATTCAGGAAAGGGTGTGAGCCCCCATCCTCTCACCGCTAACATTCCTTCGCCGCGGCTAAACCTCTGCATTGCACTGTTTTCTATGTTCGAAGATGCCAGCTTAATTCCCCATAATTATGACTCTGATTCGATGGAACATAGTGCAAAGGTACCCGGATACATAACAAGTGCGTTACGATGTTACGTCGTGATAACTGCATTGTGTGCCGTTAAAGTGGCACTGATCTAGCCGTCGAGCTTTGCACTCTGTGTGCGATATTTTGCCGCAATACTCAAGCAGATTTTTGCTTGCCTGTTACTGTCTCTCTGCGTCAGTGGGTGTGTGTTTGTGTGCGCACGCATGTGTATATGCGTGTGTGTAGGTGCGTGCATGCTTGGGAATTTATTTTATCGCTCACACCAGTGGTAAAACATTATTCTTTACCTATGCACTTATTAACAGAGCTGTAGTGTGGTTTGTAGGGCAAGAAAATTATTACCAAAACATTCGAATATATTACATATGATATAAGTAGCTATTGTAACAAAATAAATCAGCATGTCTAAACATACTTTATCGGCTAACGCGCAATTGCATTGCATTAAGCCAGGTTATTTCAGAAAGCGAAAAATTAGGATAGCGTGATTACGTTCCTTCGTGACTTTTGAAACCTTAATACGGCGTGAGATACACGATACAGAATTATCGAACCATCCTGTTCTAATCCTCACTGAGAAAAAAATTTATGGAAGCAGAGGCAAAGTGTTTCAAAATAAGAAAAAAACAAGAATGCTCCTCGCACTATTGTGCTTTTTGATTAATCCAGTACCTCACTAATTCATTTGAGCGAGTAGTTTCACTCAACTGAGGGCTTTTTTTTCTGACTTAATCTCTACGAGTGCCTTCATCTTATTTCAACGTTTATTTCTAGCTTCTCTGTTTGATTGCGTCGCCACTGGTGAGGGCACAGTGCGCTAATTAGTACAAAATGCCTTATTAGAAATTTTCGTAGGGTTCGCAACGAACCATTACTAGGCGGAACACCGTACGAAACATTAAAGACAAAACAAAGGCACGTGTAGCATGTGAATTTGAATAAGTACTTTTTCGAAGACCTGTGTTTATTATCTATTGGGTGTTACAAAAACAAAATAAACATTGATGAAGTGCCATTGAGTGACCTACTTATTTGATGAAGCGGAAAGGCACAAAGCAGACAAAGCTGTTTTTCATCATTTCTTACATTCCAGGCGTTGCTTTATGAACGCTTTCTACTACTTTTCCTTATCTCAAAAAGTCTGTCAGCTGTACAAAGTTCGAAAAGAAAGACAGGTAGCAATGAAAGCATAAAGTAGGTGGAAGCCTCTAGAGTACGGCGTTTCTTGTTTGTAATGGGAAATATGGCCTTTAAATGCGTGAATATAGGGCAACTGTTGGTAACTTAGTACCGTGCGAAAGCCTACACACATTGGGAAAGGATCGCTTAAAGTGAATGCTTTTCAAGTCGTTTGGCAAGTACTAATACATACAGTCGTTTCCTACACTCAGTGCAAGAATAGGAATGCGCCATTCGTGGTTGTCTGTCATCATCATCATAATCATCATCATCATCATCATCATCATCATCATCAGCAGCAGCAGCAGCAGCAGCAGCAGCAGCAGCAGCAGCAGCAGCAGTAGTACAGCAGCAGCAGCAGCAGCCTGACTACCCCATGCTTATCTTTCTAGTTACTTCAATATCGTGGTTCGGCTCTGCAGTTATTACCTGCCCTAAGAAGATATAGTCTTCTGCAACGTGAAGTGCACTATTACCTATCCCGAAGCGCTGCTCTCTTCCGAGGTTGTTGTACATTACGTTCGTTTTCTGCAGACTAATTTTAAGACCTACTTTTCTGCTCTCCTTGTGTAACTCCGTAATCATGCGTTGCTATTCGTCCCCCGAGTTACTGAGCAATGCAATATCATCGGCGAAGCGCAGGTTACTAAGGTACCCTCCATTGAATCTTATTCCGAACCGTTCCTATTCCAGGCTTCTGAAAACCTCCTGTAAGCACGCGGTATGCAGCATGGGGGAGATTGTGTCCTCCTGCCTTACATCCTTCTTGATTGGTGTTCTGTTGCTTTTTTTTGATGCACTATGGTAGCAGTTAATCCCCTGTATATTTCTTCAAGGTTGTTTATGTATACTTCATCGACGCCCTGATTCTTCAGTGTCTGAGACGGTTGATATTTTTACTGAATCAAAAACGCCTTCTCGTAATTTATGAAGGCGATGTATAGTGGCTGGTTATATTCTGAGCATTTCTCTATTACCTGATTGATAGTATGAGTGTGGTCGATTGTTGAGTAGCTTGTTCGAAATCCTGCTTGTTCCTTTGGTTGACTTAGTTCTAATGTTTTCTATACTCTGTTAGCAATTACCTTTGTAAATAGCTTGTATAATACAGAGAGCAAGCTGATCGGCCTTTAACTCTTCAAGTCCTTGTCATCTTTTTTCTTATGTATTAAGGTGATGTTAGCATTCTTCCAAGACTCTGGTACTCTTCCCGTCAGGAGACACCTCGTTAACAGGGTGGCTAGTTTTTCTAACACAATTTTTCCTCCATCTTTCAGCAGATCTGATGTTATCTGATCCTCACCAGCAGCTTTGCCTCTTTGCATGCTCTCCAAAGGTTTTCTGACTCTTCTACTATTACTGGTGGGATGTCATCTAGGTTACTGCTCGTTCTTATAGTACTGAGGTTGCTGTTGTCTGTAAGATTTCCGTAAATCCTTAGCGCCTTTGTGCGCTAGTTCATCACGTGATATATATATATATATATATATATATATATATATATATATATATATATATATATATATATATATATATATATATATATATATATATATATATATATATATATTGTAGGAAACTATGCGAAGGACGACACGAAGAAGCAAGAAACGGCAAGCCACAGCGTTGGTGCACACGCGCGACCCGAGCTTGCGCTTGTTTTGTATTTTCGGCCTTTTGCGTTCCTCGCTCTTCTGGCGTTCCTTGGCCTTCCAGTAGGTCTGTACGTAATTGAACTACGTGACATTTGGTGGAGGTGTGTGGACTCCCGTACAAACCTGGAACTTCGCTCCTGTAAGCTTCCCGCTCTACGTGACACGAACATGGCCACCGAGACGCCTCTCCAGGTGGGACCTTTGACCGTCCACGTCCCTTGCGGCACCATGTATCCTCAACGAGACCCTCCTATCTTCATAGGCTCCACTGAGTCGGATGGTTAAGATTGGTTGGCGAGGTATGACAAAGTCAACGCAAGTAACAAAGGGACGACCCAAGTAAGCTGGGCTACGTCACGTTCTACCTTGCGGACACCGCGCAACTGTAGTTTAATAACCACGCAGCTGACATTCCTAGGTGGTCTGCATTCAAGACTGCTATTAGGGACGTTTTTGGACGACCTGCGGCACGCAAGCTTCAAGCCGAGCACCGTTTACGTCACTGTACGCAGCAACCAGGCGAGACCTACATGGGCTACATTGAAGATTTGTTGCATCTATGCAACTGCGTCAACTCTACCACGCCTGAGAAAGAAAAAAATCAGGCACATTTTGAAAGGCATTGACGACGGCGTCTTTCAGATGTTACTCGCGAGAAATCCCCCCACAATTGCTGTGCTCGTTTCTCTCTGTCAGAGCTTCGATGAGCTGCGTAGGCAGCGCGCAATTGCTCGTCAAGCCCTCAAAACGCCAGACACACTCGCAAGCTTGCACCCAGCTGCCCATCCAACCAATCAGCAGCCGCTGCTTTCGACAATCAAGGACTTCGTCCGCAAAGAGGTAGCGCGCCAGCTGTCACTGCTGCCACTGACACATGAGCCCGCGCAAGCTTTGGCACCGGACCTCCAACACGCCATTCGAACCCAAGTCGCTGAAGCCCTTCAACCGGTGCATCAGCAACTACCTGTCACTACGCCTCTCATGTACGCCGCCGTCGCTGCTCGGCCTACGCAACAGCGTATGGCGTATGCTAAACCTGCCACGCTACCCTTTGTCATGCCTACGCGAAATCTTCAGCTTTATTTTACCGTCGAGCAGACGCTTGGAAGACGCCGGTTAATAGGCCCATTTGTTTCGCCTGTGGTATTGCTGGACACGTCGCCCGCCACTGTCGGCAAGATCCCCCTCCAATTGACACCATGGGCAGGCCAATTGCGTCGTGTCGATGGTAGACGCAATGTTTCTCCTTCCGTTGACGAGCAGTCATTGCTTCCTCTAGCCAGCCAGCAATAAAAGAGTAACCTTTATTGTCTCTACCTATGCCTACTTTCCCTTGTTAAATTAAATGCCATACGTAACTGCCGAGGCACCACCCTACACCTTCCACCTTTCATCCAGAAAGGTGGATCAAATGCAGACCTTTTGAAGGCGCACGCAATTGTTTAAATTGTATTTGGATGCCCTACAATGCTTCTTTTATATTTTAGAGACGAAGCTCCTTAGGGTATGGATCATTTCCTCCTTTTAAGTAGAATGTTGTAGTAGCCACTTATTGTTAGTTTGAAGAATCACTCACAAGATGGCGTCGTGTGTATATGTCCTTCGAAATATTATTACTTGGGGGTGTTAGTGAGTTTCGTATATTTGACGATTTAAGGGGATATCTGGTACTGTTATATTTCGAAATTCGGAGCATATCCACGGAGTGAGTGATGATGAATGGGTCCGCCCATCCGATGCGTGCTGTAGTGTGATAAGAGCGGACGGATGGACTAATGGACATATATACATATATACATACATGAATACATTTACACATGCATGCATGCATACATACATACATACATACATACATACATACATACATACATACATACATACATACATACATACATACACACACATACATACATACATACATACATACATACATACATACATACATACATACATACATACATACATGCATACATACATACATACATACATACATACATACATACATACATACGTACATACATACATACATACTGTAGTGAAGAGGAATGCCCACTACTGCAGCGACATCGACATGTTGGTGCGAGGCACGAGCTAAGACTGCCTGGTTGCTGCTGCAACGCTGCCCGTACATCTGGCTAGCTCTTGCTGCTTCTGTACCGACGCTGATACTGCTTTTGACCTTGCATTTAGATTATAATACTTACATACAGACGCTTCGCCCCACTCATCATCATTCACTCCGTGGATATGGTGTGAATTTTTTAGAACCGTACATTATTAGTGAAACTTTGTGCTCCTTAAGGCAGAAGCCCATGCGCTTCCTTACCTAGAATTCTTTGATGATATCTGGTGTTTTATAAGTCTCAAGACCGGCTAGGTGACGTACGCTGACGTTGCACTGTGCAAAAGGCTCCAGCAGTTCGCCTATGACGAAATGCGACCAACTGGGCTGGGAACAAACCCGTGACTTTCGGGTTAGCAGCCGAGCAGTAGCACCATAAACGCCCCGCCGCCGCGGCAGATGAGTAGAGATAAAACAAAATGCAGAGGTTTTTTTTAAATGATACGTGTGGCAGCACTATCATCAAGTAGTTTTTTTTGGCTTGGTGTTAGCATATATATGTAAGGCGGCATCTTATGTTAGAGGAATGGCTTTTTTTTTCTTGATTCTAAACAACAATCATTTATTGGTGACAACCAATTGTGTGATTTGCGCGATGTCTCCAGCGTATACCACCCTAGCCCACTCTAGTCAATCACGGCCGTACACTAAAGGAGGCTTAGGGGAGTCTGCCTTCAGCGAATGGCAAACACAGCAGTGGTGGAGCCATCGCTGGTGATCAAGCTTATTCGGAATGATCAACATTGTTCTGTCGCGTGTAGGAAGCATGCAATGGCCTTTCTTTTAACATAACCGCCCTCTTGCCATCAAGTTGTTTTTATTACATTGCGCTGTAAGACCAATGCCCGCTGCACAGCTTTGGCTCCCTGTAAATACATCCAACATAGTGGTTATGAAGATTGCTCTGCAGTATCCGTTGTTTCTTCCACCTTATCAAGGTGCTCGGTCTCACGCTCTACTCTTGATATCCTTACGCCGTTATTTTTAGCCTGTAGATTGTCCTAGATTCAAAGCCCACCTTTTCAGGGAATGACTTTTTTTTTAATGCGAAGCATTTCTTAGCGAACTTCAGCGACCTTGAGCGCATCTATCTATCTATCTATCTATCTATCTATCTAGTCGCTTGCATTTGTGTCCTCTCAAGGTCACCCCCTTCACTTTTCGTGAACGAAAATTAGCATGGGGGGATAAGATGGTCATACGAATATGACGCGCTGGTGAAAACATGAATAATGTCACAATCCCGTCTCATACGTAGTCAAACACTTTCCGCCAGACAGTGGCACATACCCAGGAGCGGGTGTGTGCCGCTTGTGTGCGAGTATGTGCCACATGGTATTGACACTTATTGTCTACCTAGGAATGACGATATTCCACAGGGGCAATTTTAACACGTGAGTGTTGTAGAATACCAGACATCAATATCGTCGACCCAACGAAGGCATAGAATAAATATCAGTGTTAAGAAAACCCTGACATAGGCAGCGTTGACCCCCTGACGAATGCAAATAATAAATTTCAGGGTCCCAGCAAGAATCAAACCCAAGTATTCTGCGGTGTAGTCAAGCATTCTACCACAGATCTGCGACAAGTCTCAGAAATACTGTTCAAATAGACGCTAATCTTCGTGAAGCGTCAAAAGTGGTTGCAGTGCTGCCTACCCAATTTTCTAAACATTACATATGCACACCTTTGATACGGCCGTCACGTCAGGTTAACGTAAATTTTGATTGGGTGCATGGCACTGATGTTGATTTATGTAGCAGTGTTCAGAGCAAGCATTTTCGCGAGCATAAGCGCTCCACACCAGCTTACGGTGGTGCTAATAAGCATGTTCCAGTTGGCATCGTTGCGCAAGTGCAAAAAACTGGTTATATAGACGCAATAAAGTCTTCGACATATGTAGGTGCGTGCTATATTTGTACATATATTTAGCGTCTTTTCATGACGTGTCGCTCAATAAAAAAAATTGCAACATGGTCACCATTCCTCCGCACGCTTTGCATAACATCAATTCCCAGGTACGTGGCATCTGCCGAATTTTTTTTTCTCTAAGACGAAGTCAAAGAACGAAAAAATGGGTCGAGAATTCGTGGGCGATGGAACTTCATTTATGCGAGAAAGCATCGTTCTAAATGTTTCATTTGATTTAAAATCACAAGCGCCCCAGTGTATATAGTATCTAACATCTACAGGACTTGCTATTTTTTGAAACTAGCAAAGTCAAGTGGTGACGCATGGCTATGGTAGACAAACGGAAGCTATCGCAACAGGGGCACTGCTTTCTGCATTCCGTCCAAATGCTGCCTAAGGGACACTTGGCTCCCATAGATGCACTGTATGTGCCATTCACTAGGATTTCCTTACAGACGGGGATGTTAACCAGTCGAGAATAGTTGGTTTGCTACCTTACACGTGGGAAAGTGATGGGGGAGTTTGAAAGAGAGAGTTTAATGAGTGGAAATAGAGAGAAATATGGAACCTTGCGTAGCCCACACACGAACGTGCACTCAGTGAGACGTACATAACGCCGGCATGGTACACGCAAGACCTTTGTAACACTGAAGCAAGGCATGTTGTTGGGCTCGTCGGTTAATCACGGTTTCAAAAAAAATGTAACTGTGCAATGACAATAGGACGAATAAATGTGTGTTTCTACATTCATCTCGTCCTAATCGCACAGTTAAAGCTTGTTTTGGAACCATTTCTACCATTGCACATGTCACTAATGTTTTACGGGCTAGTATTCGTCATAATTAGCCTGACTACGCCCAATGCAGGACAAACAACCATGTTCAGCCAGTCAACTCGGTCCTGTGCTTGCTGCTGCCACTTAATACTGGCAAGCTTCCTAATCTCACCTGCCCACCCAACTTTCTGCCCCCCCCCACTTACCTTCTCTGGAAATCCAGTTAGTTACCCTTGACAAACCAGGGTTGAGAATATTATAGTTGAAATTAAGAAAAGAATGGACGTGGGCCGGGTACGTAGCGCGTAGGCAAGATAACCGCTAATGTTTAAAGATGAAGCAAATACAGCTCTAAACGATAATACGATGCCCCACAGTGTTTTCAATGATACCAGGCAGATGCGAGGCAAGTATAGAAGTGTGGTACAATACATTGGATTTGTGTGACTACTTATTGACCACATGCGATGAATGCAGACTGGGAAGACTCTTCTATCGTGCGGCCGTTTCCTTTCCGAGCCGTGCTTCTGCTGTCGCCTCGCGTGCCCTCGGACGAGCACTATGGCCGTTTCTCGGAGGCAGTGCTGAGCTACGCCGGCACACAACCACTTTGCATACCAATGCACACCGAGCTCAAGTTTAAGGTAAGTACTCCATAAAACCTACTGATTTTAACTTTATTGAGGAAAGGGGGAGGTGCGAAAAAAAATTGCGATGCAGTTGTTATTACCCTTGATTTTTTTGCGTCGGCAGCTATTCTCAAAGGTGACTACACCTATAGCGGAGTCTCTGTCTCTAATAACACAGATGTGTTAAGACTTTACTACTGTTTTTTCCGAATATCCAGCTATTTTTGATATCCACAGCTGTTCTGCTCTTTTCTAGTATGATGAATTCAAATTATTAGCTACATATTATTTTTAATTCTCATATGCGTCGTCGCCTAAGAGGAACTTGAGGTTCATGCTAATGCACACTTGTCTTAATCTCATTTAGATAATTTGATCACCTTATATGCATATTATCGCAATTCATAATTCTTCACAAGTCTGTTGTTTATAATTGTGGCGTTGATAGACAGTTTCGGACCTGTGTTCGCCTTTGTAAAGATCGAAACTTAAAACAAAATGAACAATTAAAACCTTACTCTTAGCATTACATTCTCAATTACCGTTTTACGGCTAGAATTTTTTAAGTCAATCTGCGTTAAATAGCTACAGTCTGGGTCAGGTGTGCCTGCAATACACAGAGGGAGTTGTCAAGTCAAACTAAATCGGTAAAAGCGGCAGTTGTTCACCATACTTGCAATAGATAGTGCAATGAGAAATGCACATGTGCAAAAACAAAAAAAAAAGATAATACTGACTTATGTCTTGACATGACAACGGGCGCATATTAGCTGCGCAGTATATGCATGAGAAAATGCTTGCTACGCTGCGCGCACACTAAAAAATAGCATCTAGAGGTCATTCCTTACTGATGATCGATAGCACTACTGAGCTAGCTCTGAATATTTCTTTAGTTTTCTTACTCAGAAATGCTTGCTGCAATTTTATTCAAATTGAATATAATTAGAAATTCATAGTTTACTATTAGCGTGAAAGCGGAGGTTTAGCGAATGGCGTTACCATGAAGCAAATGCTCGTTGTGAACAGCGTCGTATAGTTAAGCGGGATAACGTTTAAGTGATTTACGTTCCCTAGCTGGGGTGGTGGCGCCACCTCTCGGATAGTTAATAAGTTCTAGAACAGTGAAAAGGACAAGAAAATGAGAATGCCTATGCCACCACGCGAAGCATTGTTAGAAATTTATTTTAGTAATAATAAAAGTAAACAAACATGAACCACGCACCAAACGCGAAAACATTTATGTTGCTGATTTGTTTGCATCGATTTTGTAGTTAAGCCTAGAAGCGTTCGAAATGGGAAGCTGTCTCTAAAACTACGCCAAATTATCCGTAATACTCGGTCATCGAAGCTAACTGATGGCAAGCGAAGCCATTTTTAACAGTCGTTTGCTGCGAACAAGGTGTATCTTTCAACAACTACGCCAAAATCACTTCGAAGCTGGCGTCCGAGAGCGCCGCCATGTTTACGTACACTACGTACACTTACGCTACCACGGTAACCTTAAATCTGAAAAATACCACGCGTAGGGCTAGCGGTGAGGGTAACGTACGTATCTGTGCAGGCGCACTTAAACTGCGGTTTGACGGTACGCCCGGAATCCTGGTAAGCCCGGTGTACTATAACTGTCTATTGTGAGGTGAGGTGGCTTGGACAACTTGAGTTTGAGTTTGTCGGGAACACCAGCGAAAAAGTAGCGTTGTAGAGGGCAAGATCATGAATTTCGAGAATGCTGAACTTGACGAGATGATGAAGTGCAGAGCGGGAAAGCGGTCAAGTGACGAAAACAAAAAACAATGTACGGCACAAAAGCTCACAGGCAACTCAATTTTATTTTCACAGCACGAAGCAAATATGTACGTGCTTCCGTTATCCACTATTCAAATTCCCAAATTATACGATGGAGAATCTTCACAGTCGCACACGTTCGTAAAGCAGTGTATAAATTAGCAATGATGTTCGATTACCATCTTTATGCTTTCACTACAACAGCGAGGTCGGCGCAGGCACATTTAAGCAATTTTTTGCCAGTATTTTTTTGTACGAGATAACAAATTTTGTAGTCACTACGAAAACACTTACGTAATGTGGAAGCACTTTCCGTACAGTCAAAGCTAGGGGTACCTGCAAACACTCAGATAAGTGATAGTACAATGCCCACTTCACTTATTGCATGTTCCTCTGGTACTCGCAGGTCCCGATATACGCCGGCCTGACATACGACGCCGTTATTCTGTGGGCCAGGGCCGCAACGCAGGTGTTACGCGAGAATGGATCGCTCACCAACGGCACTGCGATTGGGCTGAAGATACGAGGCAGCCTATATCGAAGTAAGATGCAATTGAAGAACGTGTAACGATTGAAAGCTGGGATGATGGGTGACTGTACTCGAACAATTGTGGACGCAGCGCAACGACAACGTGGGCGAAGATGAAAAAAATATTGAAGGACGTGAAACTGGCTCATGGGCGCACGTCTAGGGATGTGTAAAAAAGTGTTAGGGTGTCGACGGCACCCCATAGCTGCTAGTAAAGATTCGGGAACCCTATGCTCTGGCCTTGCTGTGTTGTTACTGTAATGGCGAGTTGATAGAGGCAAATGGAACGCATCACCACCGTTTATTTTATGAGTTGACCCGATGAGTTGCATTGTACTTGCCCTGAGATTTCTACGGCTTCATTGCTCTCATTTAATTTCATGATAGTCTTATTAGCAAATTTGACTTAAGGTTGTCGTCTTTTTCTGTTAAGATTTTTTCTGCAAACCTCGACATGAATATGAGAGATGCCGCAGTTTGTGGTCTGTCAAATTTTGACCACCCGGTGTTATTTAACGAGCATATATTTCTCAGTAGACGGGCTTAAAGCGTTTTGCCTTCATCGAAATGTGGCCGCCACGGCGGGTTTTGATGACGCCATCTTCGGGCCAAAAGTACAGCACCATAATCACTATAGGCCATAATGGCGGGTACGCTGTTGTTTTCTGGATAAAAAGCACGAGCGTTGTTCAAACGTCACGTATGTCTCGCTAACCACTTTTAACAGAGAAACTGGTTAGCAAATTGTTCCTTGCTAGTTGATCGCAATAAACTCCCGTCATTTTAGGCGGTGTGCGCCACAAAAATTACGTTGATCTCATTACTCCCTACTGGTCCCTCAAAAAGGGAGAAGACAACACGTAGAGCGAAACAATTCTTTATAAAATATACGCAATAATTCAAGCTGCATGGTTTCCTAGGTGATCTGTAAGAAAAAGAACAATAAGTGATGGCGACGAGCATAACACCACGAGTATACGCACAACAAGAGAAAACAAGGAAACTTGAAGGCAGCGAGGCGCTGTTAGAAGACGCCGAATCGATGGAAGTCTTGCGCCAACAATAATTTACCCGTATATCTAAGAGAAGAACTCGTTCTCTGTCTCAACGCCAATTTCTGTTTCTGGAGGCCTGGACAACCGTCTTGTGTCTTTCAATACCTGTGGTTCAACTCGAACGTCTCTGCGCAGAAAGTCTACGTAGAAGCGACCTATAGCATGATATATATGAATCCCAGCAAGAACTTACAAGCAAACTTGAAGCTGGGTGACCTAGCTAATACCCCGAAACAACCTAAAAGCAAACACATTAGTTTTCAGAATCATCCAATGTCGCTCTTTCAAACCTTTCGTTCATGACTGCAAGCTTCGCAACCTTTCTTTTTTTTAAATTAGAAACTCTTTTTACGAAGCTGACCCAGCTCATGCATTCTAGCGACCACACAATTACGAATAGTTTTTGTTTTATTGACCATTTCCTTCTTGTCAATGCGGGACCAGGTGCTCTCGGCTTCGACATTCGCGTCGACGAGAACGGCGACGCTGAAGGCAACTACACGGTGCTCGGTTTCTCAGTGCCAGAGGATGATCACCTCACGCCCGTGGGAAGGTTCACTCTCGCGGAGAATGCCAGCTCTCTGCCCGTACGTATGCACTTGTTTTATTCGTATGCACTTCACTGCATCTTGCATAGTTTGAAAAAAGACAGCACAGAACATACAGTACACTGTAAAGGCTGCTAGACAAGTGGTAATAGCTGTAAAATAACCAACTATAAGATTCGTGAAAATAAAACGAACTTGAGAGCTCAGTTTTCTTTGTGAGACACAATCTTGAGTCAAATCAAACGGAAATTCAGCCACGGAAAGTATAAGAGACGTAATTTGTAGTACTTATGGCATATATTGGAACGCAAATTTTCCGAAAAGACAGCTTACCACTAGAAGAGACCATAGCTGCCACCTTTGAATAACACATCTGGTGCCATGCCGTCGGGTATGCCTGCATATATATGGGCAATTATCTGGGCAATTATTTGTGCATATACATGGGCTCTAGCCGTACTAACACTCCCAGGCGTAAATGCGCACTTATACCCTTTAAGGTGAGTGCGAGAACGATCATTGCTGCAGATAAATCGGCAGAGAGTTAGACGCGATGTTTGAAGGGTGTAGGTTTGGTCTCTGACAAAGAAAAATTCTGTCAGACGCCAAACGTTGCCTATACTTTCCCCAGCTAGATTTGCATGTCGGCTTTGCAGTTGTTTCACTTGACGTCTTATTAGAAAGCGTTGCTATGTTCATTCGTATTTGAAGAGTTCAAAGTACACTATCACAGTCCCGAAAGCTGTGACACGACGCTTGGCAAATGGTCGAAAAGAATATGCAGGTGGTGACGGCACCTTGACGTCTCCCCACCAAGCACCATCCCGTCACATATTTTTAAGGCGCCTACTGTGTCATACATAGTTTCTAATCGATTAAAAATTAAGTACATTTTCATCTGTTGGTGTCATAAACCCAGCACCGAAATGTCAGAAAATTTCGTGGAGTCATATATTGCGAAAATACAAAAAATACATTTTTATATTTTTGACGTCATGTATGAAGATTTTGGCATGACATTTAAAAATGAAGCTTCAACTGTGGTTTTCTCTGCTAGTAATGAAGTTATTTTGAAACATATATGGTATTCGAGTTCTCAGAGGGCATCTGTCAATCTAAGCGGAGTCAATGTTTCTTTTTACCGCCCCTTCAAATAAACATAAACTGTGCACGGGGTGGAGTAGACTATTTAGTGCTATCCCTGAGTCCCCTTCATTGTCTTGAAATGTTAGTACACGCAACTGTGAAAGTATGAAGGAACAAGCGCCACAACAATTCCTGCTAATCTCTTTTCATCATCATTTTACAATATTTTACGCGTCAGGTAGCTTCATTTTCGCGTAAATACTAAAATAATTGAACATTATGATTAGTTTTTGGAGTTCGTAAGTTACAACATTGTGCGGATGCTGCGATGTGGTTTGACGGTTTTATTTTGTATGCTGAAATTTCCTTGTTCTTACGTGGTCTTATTTGGGAAGAACTAGATCTCTCTCGGAAGTTCGTGGTATACATGTGTTCTTTAAAGGTTGATATATAGGGTGAAAAATTGTGCCACGTGGCACTGGTGCATAAGAAAGAGAAAACACTACAACAAACAAACAATATGAACGTCTCGGGTTTTACGTCCCAAATTTGAGATGATTAAGAGACTAAGTAGTGGAGCAATTCGCAAACTTGAACCATCTGGTGTTCTTTAACTTGCACTGACATCGGACATTGAACGGGCTTCTACCGTTTCGCCTTCGTTGGATTGTGCACTAGCGCGGACTAAATGGAATTCAGTGATGTTCGTTACTACGCCGAAGAATTCCCATTTAGAGACATGAAAATCCCTATTTCGGGCATTTTTCCCTGCACACGTTGACCAAATTCCCAGCGAAATTCTCTGCGCAAGATTACTAAGCTACGCCCCCATCTACGCACAAACTTAGTATAATTACACGTGTCTCACAAACTGGCGACTTTTGAAATCGTGACTAGCCCCTCTATAGACGCACAACAAAAGCATGACTTTATTAATGCCTATACTACATTGCTATTGAAGGCTTCTAGTCCAACAGCACTGGTAGGATCTGCTAACAGCACATTGGATCTGCTAACTTTTTTTATCTCAACGTTCCAACGTATGACTTTCCATTTGTGCTGATGACATCTGTTTGTGGACATCAGGTGCGACTCAATTTCAACTTCACTTCAGAAGGCAGCATCAGTGACATCGCGCCACCTACGCAAACAAGGGCTTGAAATCGCAAATGGAAAAAGTACAGTCGTGGCTTTCACCAGAAAGCCAATGTCTGCTTACGGCATATCAATTAACGGGCAGTTGGTGCCATGCAGCCGGAGCCACCAGTTCGTGGGAGTCATAATCGAGCGAAACCTATCTTGGACCCCACATGTAAACTACGTGATTAAAGTGGCTGACCGCCATTTGTCACATGTTCAAGTTTCTTGCCGGAAAAGTTGAGGAGTGTCTGTCGAGTCTATGTTACAGCTGTACAAGGTATACGTGCTTTTTAAAGCTGCAAAGCTAGTTTTTCTGACATCAACCCAAATGGTTTTTTAAAATAGTTTTCAGGTAGCATGCCTGGCTCCTAGAAATACAGCTTGAAACTATTTCATACCTGAAAAAAGCCACCGTGTACGAAAAAGACGATGGTTAGGTTACCAGGACAAATTCGTCCATCACATGTGGGCGTCCAGATATTCAGGTGCAGACAGTCTTCAGATGTGCTGTCATTCATTGCATCTGAAAAAAAAAACACTGATAACAATAGATGAAAGCCATTGGCTATACAAACAGTCTACCTAGAACGGCTTGCACTGCTTATACTTCCGGTATATTCGACTGATTTCCGCCGCTCTCCGACTAGCATTGCAACAATGTGGAATTGGGTAGCGATCGAGAAGAGATAGATGCCTTATGCCTTATGTAATATATACTTATCATCCACCACTCACAGCTGCTTAGTCACGTTGATAATGCAGACGTATCGATCTCACCCGTGGTACGCGCAAAAAGCACAAAAAACATTCGCATGAAAAAAAGCATCGTTTCGGCATTGCGCCCTTCATTTGCACTCATTGAGAACGTGTACGAGCCGAGAGAGCAGCGGCTTGGCCGCGTAATCTGACAAATAAGCACTTAGGCGGGTCTTCAGTTGCAAATAAACAAGTTGTGTAGAAGCCGAAAAGCCACTTCTGCCGACGTCAACGAAGAACGGAAGCTGTAACAGCCGCATCGCCAAAATCCAACCAGTTATTGCTCGTGCCCCTAGATAAGGCGTATTAAAACTTGGCAATGCTCCCATTGTCTCCTTGGTGATTCAAAAGCTTGATTGATTGATTGATTGATTGATTTGTTGGGTTTAACGTCCCAAAACCACCATATAATTATAAGAGACGCCATAGTGGAGGGCTCCGGAAATTTCGAACACCTGGGGTTCTTTAACGTGCGCCCAAATCTGAGCACACGGGCCTACAACATTTCCGCCTCCATCGGAGGTGATTCAAAAGCAACAATCTAAAGGTGTTTTGAGCGCTCAATGTTTGACCAGATGAAAGCTACAGGTGCTGTTACGAAGGAAAGAAGACAACGACGAAGCGAAAAGGCTGACCCACTATGCACGTGTTGTTCTTCTTCGGATTCTCTGTCGCCATTAAAGCGTCGTTGTGTCCAGTACGCTTTGAGTGTTTATCGCCGTGTGCTATAGGATCGGCTACGTCGTGCCATAACAACAGGTGTTGCTGAAATGCTCCTGACATTGCGAAAACGCGCTGAAGATAGCGTTGTTGTATACGTGTGATTCGAGACAAACGTGAATTATTTATTAGATTCCTGCGGTACAGCCTACCTGTTATATTTAACATGTGCAAAACGAACCTGCGCACAATCCAAAATATTCAAGCCAAGGCGCTTAGGATATGCCTTCGTTTACCCCGCTGTGCCTCAACAGCTGAAACAATTGCTATTGCACCGGACAACTCGATCATGACGCACACCACCATTGAAACGATGCCTACGTACCTCGGGCAACATGCTAGGCATCCTTCCCACCACTTGGCAACCCCCGCTACTGAGAGGCCCCACACGAAACTTAGTGCAATTGTCTGTGCACATCGTGCGTCGTTTACGCCAGGTTTTGCGCCTGCTGACAAACTGGTGGATCTTCCGTGGTGCCTGACAGGCCTGAAAGTACGTCTTTTAATTCCAGGCCTAGAGAAAAAATCTAATTTGCCTTCGTCAGCCCTCAAACAATTGACCTTGCACCTCCTTCACGAAATGTACAATAACCATGGGCACATATACACCGATGGTTCAACCACAGTGTCTGGTTCTGGTGGTGCGGTGGTGATTCCAGCTAGAGGAATCACTCTGCGAATCAAACTGTCACGTGTCACTACGTCTACGGCGGCAGAACTTGCGGCTTTGCGTGGCACCCTAGAGTACATCAAATTCCAAAGACCGAGTAAATGGGCTGTGTTTTCCGACTCAAAACCAGCCCTACAGAGCATGCAGTCAGTCCTTCGACGAGGTTGCCATGAACAATTAACTTACGAAGTTGTCAAGCTTGTTCACCATGTCACAGAAACAGGCCACGAGGTCAACTTTTAGTGGCTACCTGGCCATTGTGGGATCAGTGGCAATGATTCCGCCGACAAAGTGGCTCGCACATCGCACCAAGAAGAGCACATCATTTTGATTCCTTTGTCAAGGACAGACGCTGCAAAGCAATTTCGTCACCTGGCACGTAGTCTGTGTCTGCTGGAGTGGAACACCCCAAGCATAAGACATACGAGGCTCCACCAAATAAACCCTCGACTGGAACTGCGACCTCCACCCAGACTTCGTCAACGTGAAGCTTCGCTTCTTTGTCGCCTTTTGTTGGGGTTGCCTTCACAAAAGCCTCTACAACCCTCATTGGATAGACCACCAATGCGGAATGCGACGTCTGCGGCACCGAAGAAGACATCGACCATATGATAGGCCATTGCCCTCGATTTGCCACTGAAAGACAGAAGATATATGACACATTGCGACAATTAGACGATCGGCCACTCTCCATGCAGACGCTACTGGAACACCGTCCTCGCCTTTCGTCGGCTCAAAAAGCAGTCAAAGCCATCTTGTGCTTTTTGAGGACTACTGGCCTATGTGAACACCTTTAACATTTGTGTAGTGCCACCACTGCATACGTGTCAGCCCATTGACTGACAATCCTTTTTTTTTCTCTTCTTCTTCTCTTTTCTATCTCTCTCTTATCTTTATGCCCCCTTCTCATTCCTCCAGCGCAGGGTAGCAAACTCGGCATGTGCCTTGTTAACCTCCCTGCCTCCTCTCTTGTTGTTCTTGTCCTCCTCCATCGTTCCACTCAACTTCCTGTCTCCCCTATGTGTGTTTGTCTTAACAATAAATTGGTCATTTAGGGAGTGAGAACGAGAGCACCCAGCTGTAGGCGGCTAGATAGATGGATAGATAGATAGACAGACAGATAGATAGATAGATAGATAGATAGATAGATAGATAGATAGATAGATAGATAGATAGACAGATAGATAGATAGATAGATAGATAGATAGATAGATAGATAGATAGATAGATAGATAGATAGATAGATAGATAGATAGATAGATAGATAGATAGATAGATAGATAGATAGATAGATGATAAAAGTGCTTGCAGTACGCAAAGAAACGCTTCGCAAATAAAAATATTCTGTATACACCTCTGCTCGGGTCTGAATAACTGACTTGGAAATGCAGGTGTGCTGAGATGACCATTTAATTTACATTGATGTACACAAACTTATACGTACACTTATAAGCACATATATACGCAAAAGAGCATCCATAATCATAGTGTTTCGCTTTGACAGGAAAAACACAAATTGTCACACAAGAAAACCTATTGTAACCAGCATAGTCTTACAAGATAGTGAATAACTATATGAACAACCGATTTTCGTATTTGCATTGCGCAGGTGTTTCGGCTTGACAAGGACATTGCGTGGTTAGGCGGTGCCCCACCCGTCGGAGAGCCCAAGTGTGGCTTCAAGAACGACAAGTGCGCTTCGAAGCAAGGTGAATATACGGTAATATGCGATTGGTAAGCACTCCCGACGCTGTCACCTTGATAGCAGTCTTTAGAAATGGAATATTTCTGTTAGAACGGTGGTAGAGTTCCGCAAAGTATTGCTGCTAGCATGGCCTCTCTTGTGAAGAGATGTGGTCATTTATACCATGCTACTTTCCAGGCTCCGTTGTATTTTGTGGCAGGACAGCAACATTTGCCATTATATTACGAAAGGGTATTGTGACCCCTGTTGCCAAGGCGAAAACGACCAAGTGAGGGAGTGAAAAAAAAAGCAAAAAGAAGTGGACAAGTGTTTCCTGGAGACATGCGCAGCAGCTGAAACACAAAATTTCACGCACACAAAAAAACCTCATATGGACATTCATAGCAACTTTGATATTTGTATTTTTTTCAAATGTTGAAGCAGTGATTTGAGCGAAATAGTGAAGCAAATGTTTATAATAACACCCTTATGTCCACGAGGTGCTTTCTTCGGTAGTATTTTTATTGTTCTACTTTTGCTTGCGCCTGCACTAGGACAGATTAATATATTTATTAGTAGACTTTAACGTACACTGCTTAGCTGCATACCTTAAAAACTAACTGTAAATATAATTTTTAATAAATCAATCAATTATCTACCATGCCCTCCAACAACCATGAGGCGGAAGTGCGCCTGACTGGGCTGATTGTTACATCGTTGGGGCAGGAGGTAACAGCGCTAAAAAACGGGAAGGTAAAAAAAAATAGGGAGACCACAGGCGCTAAACTAACAACCACTGGTTTATTGCACGCAAATGCAATATACACTGAAATGCTTCACGGAAAAACGAACAACAACAGATAGCACAGCATCAGCCCATGTAATAGGATGATCTTCATTCTGTCATTGCACAGATGCGGTTTTCGTTTGCTTGTGGGCAGAGCTTGCGCATATACTGAAATCGCCTGTAATAAAGCGGCATATACTAGATTGGTGCTCAGTATGCTGTTACCTTACAGTATCGTCTCTGACACTGTTTGCTCTAACTCCCAAAGACTGTAATAGGCGGCTTCACACATCCTGCAACGAGCAGGCTAGTTCCGTGCTGGACACCACCGCAATTCAAAAGGGACGTGAACCAACATATTAATTGTGATAGTGAACAATGCCATCATTATAATCATGCGAGGCTGTTTGGCGTCTTCTAGGCGCTGTTAGTTGTCGACCGCAGAGAATAGTGCCAGTGAGAAACAGCAGCAGTGAGAGCATGGTAGAAAAACTGCAGGTGTAGATTTGTGTCACCGGCGTTGGCATGAGCGGAAGGCGTAGGCCTGCCTGCTACAGAATATCAAATATTGATTAATAAATATTTTCACAGGTATTTGAGTTGAAACTGTTCAATAAGTTTGAAATGTCTTGGTTATTTTGAAAAAAAAACGTTAACGGTGAAGAATCTAGAGTGGAAATTTTGTATCAGAATTAGGCCGCCTTGTGTTCATTATATAGGAGGTATATACAATCATTGACCACAGAATATTTAGCGAAGCCACAATGCCTTGTTTATTTATTACTTGAAGTGGGTGCTATAATATCTGTGGTTTTATATACGAAAACAATTATATGTTTACTTGACACGCCATATGAGAGGAATTCCGACACTTTGACAATATGGTGCTTAGTAACGAGCACTCACACTGCAAGCTACATGTGTCGCTAGCATTTCGTGCTAAGCGTGTTTTACATATTGTGGATTTTATAATTGAATTTATTTTTTGTGACTACATATATAGACATGTATAAGTAAACCAAGCTAGTTAATTCATCTACGCACCTTGCTTTATATGATCGAGATCAAGTTGTTATTGATCATGTACGGTTTTTGCTTGTGTAGGAGTTCATCACCTCAATTTGGTATATTTTCTTCCAGATTGGCGAGTCCTTGTAATTTGCATCACATGTGCCTGTGTGGTTCTCGTGTTGGGTGTCTTCGCTTTCAGGTGGGTGTGCCATACTACATACCACGACAAAAATCTGACTAGACCCTTATGCTGTCGAGACTAAGATCGCGTGTTCGGTTTGCTGACATAATAAGCACATCCGGGCAGGGGCAGTATAAAAAAAAAGAAAGAACAATCACATGCCATGTTTCCTACCTACGACAAAAACACAGATATCAACAACGACCATTAGTCTTCCTTATTTGGTCTTTTCGAAGAGAAAGGGCCGATTGGTAGAATTGTTTGCACGGAAAAGTATCACTGAGGCTCGTACCGCCACGTGTAAACATATCAACACACTTACTCTGTGTTACTTTTCAGCTCGTGCATAACGCTTTGTTGAAGCTGTTCAGACTATGCTTACTTGAATGTTTTTTACTTATATTGCATAGGCATCTTTGGCTTGTGAACAAAATGTCACTGCACAATTTAGGTGCATATATGTATGGTTGTCTTTTATTTAGAGCTGCATCTTTGTCCGCAGACAAGAGTTCAGTAGAAAGTATTCTTAATTTTTCTTCAGTGCCTAGGTTTGCTATATAAGCTTTAACACACAGTATTAACATTGTTATTAATACAAATATCATTACCCCTGATATCATTTATAACAAACGCAAATGTATAATATATAAAGCACACTTGACACTGATTGCAAAGCGGTAAACGAGTGGTCATAAGGTGTCTAGTTTTTTTTAAGATATACAAGTTGTGAATATTCGCAGTGTCGTCTATCTTCACAGCGTGGGTAAGGTTAATACATATTTAAATTACTGAGGAAAGAGAGAGACTTCATAAGGTCTTCTTTGAATAGGAGAAACTAACATATGGTCAGCGAGTAGGACGCTGTTGAAAAAAAAAAACAGGGGAAAGGGGGGGGGGGGGGGGGGGGGTGTTGGCATTACCACGAAAAAGCGTTCCAGATTAGCGCAAGTATATTGCTCCCTATCATCGAATTTATGCCCAATTTGTGGCTCTGCGTCCGTGGAAATGTTGAGAAAGAATCTAAATTTAGGACGCACTGGTAAGCATACTGGTCCGTGATGAAAGCTTACGGCAGTGCAACGGCTAACAAGGATGGCAGAGAACCTACTGCTTTACAAACAGAACCCCCTGTTTGTCTATTACTCTCCATGTCGCCCGTATATATGATGTGTGTTGTACCCTAGGCTCTAACAGTTGTATGATTAGGTCGCGCCGCTATCTTCGCGAAAATCGAGAATCGGGCGAGACTATCTTGTCAAGATTGGCATCGTAGTTTTTACTGCGTTGTCAATACGTTTCGTAACGCCAATTTTGGTGGCCAACGTGTGTATCACCAAAACAGCAAGGTGGCGTGAAGTTGGTGATAAGACAAAATGCACCAGCAATCCTTAGTGTGGGATCAACGAATGCACGTATTATTTCTGGTAAACTGCACAACCTTGAAAAACACGTTAAATTAAAATGGCGTCCGTCTTTAGGTTCACGTTGCTACAAAAAGCTTCAGTAAACTCAATTTGGAAATTTTGTCCTTTTCTTCTGATATCATCAAGAATTGTGCTCTTGCCAGAAAGGAGGTTATCTTTGTACAAAGGCTGTACCCCCTTTAGTCACGAATTACGATGCGGTGTCAGAAATCCGTAAAACTTGCTTGGCATAATTCAAGGCACTCACTAATACATTCTGAGTAATCAAATGAAAAATATTTTTCTGTGTGAGTTCTAATAATTAAATGTAATGAATGCTCAACTAATTATCTAATTATTCTTAAATCAGACAGCTTCAGTATTTGCATATAAAATCCGCTATTAGGCCTAAAGTGCATGCACCATTGTTTTTTGGTTGTATTTGTTTCGAGCGAAGAATAAAAATACCCTTGGAATGGTGCCCTTGGAAGGCGTCAAACCAAACAATTGTAAAACATGGTAGTGCACCAGAGAATTGATCCTCTGCAACAATGCGCACCATGATGAAGTTAAATGATCACCACTGCTCCACTGAAGACGCCTGCACAAACTTGCATACGAAGTTTCAAGCCATTTGACGAAACACGTAGTGCGTGATGTGCCATTAAAGCTGGCGTCTCCATTTGTGCACAACATAACTTAAAGGGAACCTGTTTATAATTTGTTATGAATCACAGTTGTCAGCATTTATTATAATTTCTAGTATTGCTAGAGCAATTTTGAACATCTGCGTTTTATGTTGAAGATCCAATGTTTACTGCAAGTAACCAAACAATCAACCTGCCCCATGAGGGCCAATATGATTACCACTGTTCATCTCTAGAAGCCCACTATCATTTAAAAAGGACTTCGCGTTTGAAAACTTTGAATTATTAAGCCTTTCTTATTCGGATTTGGGTCGAAATGTTCATATATATGAACAATTCGTCCACATAAAAGCGAGCATCATATTAGGAAATTAAGAACATGTCATGATTGTATAAAACGCGAACTTCTTGCACCTCTATCAAATACAAATAAACACATCATCTTGATGCTTGAGAAACAGCGTTACCATCGGTCACCTAAATGTAAATGCAAAATTAAATGCAAAATTGTTTGCATTTCTACGATATTTATTGCGATAATCACACTGTAGAAAGTGCAGAGTCTTGAGAACCAACTGTCGCTCCATAACTGCAAGTGGTGCTCTAGAAAACATTTGCACGTTTAAGGACTTATCTTGTGCCGAGATAAGGCTCATCTGCAGCGTGATTTCATATATGTTCGTCATGAAGCTTAGAATATGGGAGAGCTACATTCATTTCACGCCAAATAGGGCGTTCAAACACGCAAGGAAGAAGTAAGTAAGGACACCACAAATGCCTACTATTAACTACTGGAAACTAACCTTTGAGTTGTAAGTAGGCGTTTCTGGTGCTCTGACTTCCTTCTTCTTTCCGTGATTGCAGGTCCTGTCTCCTTTACAATTCGTCATAACTCTTCGGGCGTAATTTTTTTTTGTAGCTAGGAGTACGAGAAGCTTCAGTTATATTGAAGGGATGCACTTCGTTAAAGAAAGGAAGCGTAAGCATTATTAAAGCTATCCTTTTTCAAAGTGCCGTTTTAATTCTGTTCCTTTTCACTATGCACCTTTTCGTGCAGGCACTACCATTACGAGTACAAGTTGGCCCGCCTCTTGTGGAAAGTGGACATGGATGAAGTAGTCGTGTTGCGCACCAACTCAGAGCTTAGTTTCCAGAACACAAATGTGAGTTCCCGGCGCGTATTGAAACGAAACTTTAAGCATGACGCTGAATTTTACGTAACTTACTTCATTCGCACCAGCATTACCACATGATAGTAACTAATTGATATCTCTACGATAATGCATCCTTGACTTCTTCGAAATGATGGCGATCGTTAGCCATATTTCTTCTCGAGCGATTCAGGTACTGTGCTTCGAGCAGACGTTGTCGCCATCTCCAACAAGATCGTCCGGATGGCATCCGTGAGAGAACGAAGCATAGTTCCGACTTTGCCATCTTTCTTATGCGTGTCATCTGCGGCTGGTGAAGACCCCTGAATGGGCGTGATCTGCAGACGTTCTATGGTTAGCGGCTGACTTGGAAGAATAGGCCATTGCTCTGTGGAGATAGTCCTCTCTGAAGTCTTCTTTGAATTCGTCTGTCCTGTAGAGGTTTGACTTATCGGTGCAGCAGTAGAGGTGGTGCTGTCTTTTTGAGCTTGCGCAGTCTTTGAGCTCGAACGATGGCCCCGACGCTGCTGCCGACGCCGGACTGTTTCGGCAGCATCCCTGTGGGTTGAATTGTCTGTGACCATTTGCTTAAGCACCGCGCGCTCCTTCTTAATTCGAGGGCACTCTTTCGATTAGGCAGTGTGTGAGTCATTTCTTACAGTTACAGTTACTCCTTTTTTCGATCTTTCAAACTCCCTCGTTGCTATGCCCAGTGGAGGGTAGCATACCGGTCACTCCAGACTGGTTACCATCCCTGCATTTTCTTTCCCTCCGGTTCCTCCTCTTCTGTGATAATTGGATCCTATTGCTAACGGTTTACCTACCGTTTTTCCTTTGTTGGACGTGCTATAACATTTACTTTGTTCGCATGTTTTCTGCCATCTTTATGAGTGAACACAAAATTCTTTCTTCTCATTTCAAAATGAAAATAGTCACTGTATATTTTTTGCTTGAAGAAAACCAGTTGTACCCAGAGGATTGCTGATGTGCTAATTCATTTCAGTTTACCTTATGAAACTGAGTGGTTGTTTCTCCTGACCACTTTTCTGGCTCTAGCATGACTCTTGGGTGCTTTGATTATTCAATTGTAGTAAATTTCTGATAAGTAAGGTTAAAGTAACGTTATAGGCACTTATTCTTGGCCTTCTTGTTGACTTTTTCAAAGCCTTCGATTTAGTTAACCATAAAATACTGCTAAAAACTTACACTGCAATGATATTCGAGGCGAGGCTCTATCACAAATGGGTGCTTACCCATCGAGCAGACGACATGTTTTACCCTTAAACAACTCTTTCTCTAGTATGCACCCTGTACTATGTGGAGTGCCGCAATAGAGCATATTGGGACCACTATTATTTAGCATATATCCTAACCATATCATAAATCTTTCCAATGAGGCCAAATATATCATATATGCCGATGATTCTAGCATATTTTTTTCAGGTCCAACCAATTACGAGCTTTTAAAAACTTGTATCACAGCAATGATAACGCTAGACAGATGGTCAGCAAGAAATGGTATGCGCATTAACAAAAACCGTACAAAAGCGTTTATATTTCGAGCTAATAACAAACTTATTTCGTTTAACCATGCTATAATACTTGAGTACTCGTAAAATTGAGGTATGTGTTGGCACAATTTTTTCAGAGAACAGGACCTGGAATATCATGTGGAATATGTCTTGCAAAAATTATTTCAAGTAACAGGTGTAATTAGTCGCCTTAAGTATTTGCTTCAGAAAATTAAGCTTTTACTAAATAATTATTTTACCTCCCATTTAAACTATTGTCAATGTGTATGGGTACAATGACGGCTACTAATGTTGAAAAACTATACATGCTACAGAAAAAAATATATTAGGCATTTGTTTGATAACTCACAGCGTAAGAAAGACGAAGACGAAAGATAAGATAACACGACCTTTTTAAAAACTTCAATTGAGAGTCGACACTTATTTTGTCTAATCTTTCGTCTGCGTCTTCATTTTTTTAGGCTGTGAGCTATCGAAAAAAGAACGAAGTATCACCAACAATAGCCCAGATTTTCCTTCTTGTTCATTGTATTATTCTCATATTTCTTGCTCAATTTGTGGCATCCTCTAGACTCTTATTTTGTAGCTAAGAGATAATTAAGCTGCAGCAGCTATACAGTTATGCATTAAGCTGGATATTTAGATCGGAAACTCAGGCACATAAGAAATGTAAGCATTCTAGCCAAACTGCGTGCAAGAAATCAAAAGTACCCCACCCATCATGGAGAGAAATGGGAGGTTGACATAAGCTCAAGCATACAGCTTATCTTGCACTCTTCCAGCTCTTTTGAAACACTGTAATCTGAAAGGTATTGATTTATTCTTCTGTTCTTACCAGGACCTCCAGGAATTATTCAGTTATATACTTTTCCTTTTGGTCACAAAATAACTCCTATATATATATTTCCGCTTTTATCGCATATAGGTACTCCTGAGATTATGATCGATATAGTGTAAAATGTTCCAACGTATGCATTTTGTATGTATTTATTATGTGCCTTATATCTTGATTCTGGATGACAATTGCGTTATCATGTTTAATTTCTACACAGTGTAATATATTGCTTTGAATCTAATGTTAAGTCACAACTACCTTGTGTATGCGTGGTGGTGGCGCGCTACCCGCAAGGTGTTATATTTTCCTGTTTACCGCAATGCTGCTGCCTATCCGAATTTTTACATTGTATTTATTTTTTGCTGCAATTTTGTATGCGGCTGTGAACTAGTCAAACTGTTTCAAAACACACAATTTTTTCACAGTCCTTTATTTCTGTATTCCTAAACAAAAAATGAACTTCGATTTGATATAATTCGATAGCATAGGGGTTGTACATATTATATTGTTAAATTTGCTTTTTGAACTCGCTTATTTCTGTGAACTTTTCGTGCTGTTTTATTTTTTTAATCTAAGCCTACATTACTTGATATGCAACGTATATATAATGCGAGTTTAGTTTTGTTGGATTTTTAACGCATTCTTTTGAACGTTTCAGTTGTTTGGAAATATGTACAAGATAAACTAAATTACGGTGGTGATGTGCTGATTCATATTACAAGTGAAGCCACAATTAGGCTCACTATGTGCATTAAGTTGAAAGTGCGCACAGTGGCTGTGTTCTTGTTGTGCCCAAATGGGAACTTTTTGACCTACCTATATAGGACTATATATATGTATATGTGCTATTTTGTTTCTCGATTTATAATCTGCAACAATCAAGTGAAAAAGGGTAGCCATTGCAAAGTTCGGATGACAACAATTCCATCGTTTATTTTTTATTTACTTACGAATATATTGATTGCGCTGTGGGTAGCAAACTAAAAAATTTTGAAGCACAGTTTAGTGCTGCAGTGAGATGCGTCCCGAGTTACGCCTCATGAATCGGGCCCCAAGTGGCACGCGTCAAGCAAGGTTTTTGGCGCCCAACATTGCTGCAATATTATGCAAAACCCTTAACGCTTGCGCTGTGTCATTGGAGAGTTGCAAAATAAGAACGCATGCGGGCGCTCACTGATTGATGTTGGAGACGCAGTTTCTTATCATATTCTTTTCTTCGGAGTAGCATGTACGTTAAAGCATCGCCTTCTCAGTTGGCATCAGACAGGCTAGCAGGAAGTGAGTGCGCTCTGCCCCGGTGGTCTTGTGGCCAAGGTACTCGGCTCCTGGCCCGCAGGTCGCGGGATCGAATACCGGCTGCGGCGGCTGCGTTTTCGATAGAGGCGGGAATGTTGTAGGCCCGTGTGCTCAGATTCGGGTGCACGTTAAAGAATCCCAGCTGGTCGAAATTGCTGGAGCCTTCCACTACGGTGTCTCTCATAATTATATGGTGGTTTCGGGACGTTAAATCTCACATATCAAATCAGTTAGATCAAAAACTTTGCCACAAAGTGCAGTTATATAGCCTGACAACTCTCTACATACTCGCTCATACATCCTCTGTGCTCTGGTTTCTGGTGACAGCGTGGCATGCTGGAAACCACACGCCTTGGTTTTGCGTTCCCGGACGAGCAGCATTTGCTCAAACTGCGGAGGAGGCTGCAGAGTGCCGCCCCCTGGGTTTGGTCAGCGAACACAGTTCCGGACACCGAGACTCCAACGGTGGCCGCAGGGCGCGGCCGCGTCGGTTTCTACAAAGGGAACGTTGTCCACATCAAGCACGTCTACAAGAAGAGCGTCGACCTAACACGCAGCATACGCAAGGAACTCATACAGGTTTGCTTATACGAAAGCAGTTGACAGTCCTGATTTATCAGAAAGAAAGACGCCATTGGGAGCCACACTGTTCCAACTTTGTTTTTTTATGTCGGTCAAACTAAGTTGCATTTTGTAGTGTTCAGGAAGTAGCATGTTCTGCATAACAATTTTGCACTAATGACACGTGAGCTATTTTTTGCGATTAGGGGTCAAAATATTTGCGAAAGGTTATAGCGCTTCTCATTTTATTTTATGGCATAAAAAATCATAACCTATTTCCTCTAAGGGAATTTCATTTTGTTTACAACATTCTGAGGCCACCAGTTAGGTGTTAGATACGATTAAATGACGGAACCTTTTTACAATGGGCTCTATGATTCACAAGCTGTCGTTTACAGACTGCGTCATTCATCTCAAACATGTCCCGTACATCACTATCCACTGCGCCAACGTCATATGTAGCATTCAGACTCGACGCTCGACCACGTTACGATACGTGGCCAGTCTTGCAATGATCGTATAGCCTATTCAATATAAAAAAGCAGAAACTTAGTGATAGCGTTACTGCATTGCTGCCCACGTTGTCGAAATATTGGCATTTATTAAGAACTAAACTTTACATTAGTAGACACTGAATTTCCAAGTATGTTTAGAATTGTTCAACAGTCATCAGTTATGCACACCTATTTGCATATTTGAGCCCAGAAACCTCGAAATGAAAGATAAATACCTTATTTACCTTATTTTATACTACTACTACTACTACTACTGCTGCTGCTGCTGCTGCTAATAACAATAACAATAATAATATTTATAATAATAATAATAATAATAATAATAATAATAATAATAATAATAATAATAATAATAATAATAATAATAATAATAATAATAATATAAACCATTAATAATAATAATATAATAATAATACTTTATTGTACACATCCATGAGAAATACAAAGAAACGGACCTGTGTAACTCCCAAGGAGTTGTGCGACTAGGCCCGTCAGAGCCGGTTACAGCGATATAGATACAGGGTAACAAAAACTATTGGGGCTTCTTTGCCAACGAACAAACTAATGATTGATACCATTGTTTTTTTACAGGCAGTAAATAAAAATAGGAACAAAAAAAAGAACCCAGAGCATGCGTGATATCCAAGTAGATTATATTATTTTACAGCTCAGCGAGCAATTTCTTTAATCGCTTTTTTGAAATCGCTGAAAAAAATTCTTCAGGTAGTGAATTGAAAATTTCTGGAATATATGCACTTCTACATGCTTCCCCATATATGTTACAAAACCGAGGTACTGTAAAACGCTTTGTTTCTCTCAGGGGTCAACGGGTTATATATGGCACTTTAATAATAATAATAATAATAATAATAATAATAATAATAATAATAATAATAATAATAATAATAATAATAATAATAATAATAATTGTGATCTCTTAACAGACTTCGCGGTAAAACAGACTGTTCGAACGCACGCTTCATTAGGAAGGCAACTCAGATTGACATCTGTCCCAACACCTTGCACTGTGCCATGCATTACTCACCTATGTTTCATGAAGCTGAAGCGTTGTGAACCGAATGAAACGAAACCACACGACCAATAATTGAAGTTACATGATAGTGCGTTCGCATTTTAAATGCGCAGCGTTTCTTAGCGTATTCAGTGACTATGAGCGTATCTATCTATCTATCTATCTATCTATCTATCTATCTATCTATCTATCTATCTATCTATCTGTCTGTCTGTCTGTCTGTCTGTCTGTCTGTCTGTCTGTCTGTCTGTCTGTCTGTCTGTCTGTCTGTCTGTCTGTCTGTCTGTCTGTCTGTCTGTCTGTCTGTCTGTCTGTCTGTTCAGCTGCCTGCGACTTTTTGCTCTGCTGGCCGTTTAGATAATGGTATCAATATCAAACTTGGTAAAGCACACCATGACTGTATGAAGAACACATATGACTAGTCTTAACATGAAAATCATGACTTGTAAGTAATAAGTGTCATGATTTACAATTCATGGTCTTGTAGTTCTTGCGGTGGTTTCGTTCACATGGCATGTTGCAAAACTGGTATGATATGACATGATTACATGGCGAACACAAGCGAAAGATCCTAACGTGAAAATCATGACATGTGTGTCATGTAACAACATTACTACGTTCCACGCTCATGACGCGCTCGTAGCCGTTTCGCTTGCCTCACATATATCAAATTTGGTATTACGGTTTGTGAATGCATGATGAAGGTACGTGACTGGAGCAAACATGATAATCATGACATGCGCGTCATGTATCAACATGAATACATGCCACGCTCATGATGTGCTAGGGGCCGTTTCGCTAGGTTCAATTATACCGAATTTGGTATTATGGTACGTGAATGGAAGACATAGAAATTTGACACATCCAATCATGATAATCACGACATGCGTGTCATGTAACAACATGACCACATGTCACACTGATGATGCGCTCGCGGCCGTTTCACTCGCTTCAGATGTGCCAGATTCGGCATTACGTGACGCCGATGGATGACGAAGGTATGTGTGTGATATGTGTCGTGCGCGAAGCTTCAAAGTGCGCGCCATTCAAAGTGCGCGCCATACAAAGTGCGCGCTTGAAGCAGACAACGACGAAGGTAGCACGAGCGCTGAGTAGCGGGGCGGCGAAGGTACGAGAAGGAACGAGGAAGACGGGGCTCTCGACTCGGCCGTTTCGGTGCCTTTAGCTTGGGACATTGCCACAGGAGCGTATTCGATGCTGTATGCAATTTCATTCGAGAATCAAAGCGCATGTCATAATAATGCCTGCTTAAATATATTTCTGAAGACACTTGTCTAATTTTGAATGAAATTTGCATATTCATTTGATTGTGACCGGGTGAGATAAGCTCGATTGTCTGGTCTACTCAAAATTTCTGTCTTCCACTGTAGTATTACCTCACCTTTTCTCTTCTTGATTCAATCTTCAATTATTTGTTTAGTTTAATATTCCTTTTTAGTTAATTATTATTTTCTATTACATCATTAGTTTTTTCATTAAGGATAAACCTTTTAATATATCTCATATAGGATACTTCTAGATTTCATGGCCAATCCCCCATAGTGGGTATGTGCCAGTGCGAAGGGGCAACAACAACAACAACAACTCGGCCGTTGGGTTCCGGACCCGAGCCTAGTAACAGTCGAGCCCGGCCTACCTGCCACGTTCTACCTGCCACGGCCGTGCGTCGCTGACGTGCTGCGGCTTCAAGGCATCCTGTGCTTGAGGACACGCGGAGCTGTCGGGCTACGGGCACGAGTTCCAGCAGAGGTGTCCGGCCGGGACGCGGCCGGTGGTAGTGCCTGGTCTACCGCGCCAACTGGTCCACCTGGTCTACCGTGCGAGCAACGCGGAGCTGTAGGGCTACGGGCACGAGCTCCAGCAGATGTGTCCAGCCGCGACGTGGCTGCGGGGGCGGAGCCTACCCATCAACTAGTCGCCTGGTTGACCGTGCGGACAACGCAAGCCAGCTCAAGACGTAGCAACGAACCTCGGTGAGACCGACCTCATGTCTTGTGTCCATGCTAAAAAGGAGGGACGGTTAGTTTAGGACTGATAGTTCACAGAGACAGTGAAGGATTCTTTAAATAGCCTGTCCATGTTATGTGTGTTCGTTTTTCGTGTGTATAAAGTGTGGCGTACAAACGGCCTCGTCTTTTCGTGGGAGTCTGGGGCGACGGCTCGGACACCCATTAACTAAGAACCTGCACGTTGCTATAACACCCCCTGCAATGTAACACTGGCGTCCGCTGCGACAGGACGAGGCCATTTGTATCGCTTGAGTCAGGCTGACGATTAGTGAGGAAAAGATGAGCTCGACAGATTTAATGGCGTTAGCCATGCGCATGGGTTTGGAAGGTGCGGAATTGAAAACTTGGATTGATGAGCGAGAAGCTCGAGCTCGTGAGGAAAGGGCGGCAGAAAGAGAGGCGAAGAAGGAACAAATGCAGTTGCAATTACAAGTCGAGGAGCAGGCCCAAAGGACGATCCAATTGCGCCTTCAACTGACTCAGACTGAAACCGCCAGAGAGCCTGTCGGGGCAGACATAGGTCGATCATCAAGGGTGTCTTCCAACGTCAATCCTCATAATTTTATACCAGGATTTGATGAAAACCGGGATGACCTAGATGCGTACTTAAAAAGGTTCGAGAATGTGGCGACAGGGCAAGAGTGGCCTAGAGACAAGTGGGCCACGGCTCTGAGTTTGTGCCTAAGCGGAGAAGCGCTAAAAGTGTTTGGTCGCCTATCCCCTGAAGATGCACTTGATTACGAGAAAGTGAAACTGGCTCTATTTCAGCGATTTCGCTTCACAGCGGAAGGGTACCGTGAGAAGTTCCGGCACAGTAAGCCTCAAGAGGGAGAAACCGGCCGGCAGTACGCTGCACGATTAATGAGTTTTTTCGACCGATGGGTGGAAATGTCGAAAGTAGACAAAGAATACGCGTCAGTTCGTGACCTGATTGTAGCTGAACAGTTCATCAGTAAGTGTCATGATCGAGTGGCGCTCTTTTTGCGTGAAAAGAATTGCCGTAAACTTGAAGAAATGGCTGAAGCGGCAGATCAGTTTTTAGAGGCACAGCGACAGTCTAACCTGCTTGTTTTCCGAGAAAAGGCTGAAAACGGCATGGCTGTGAAAAGTGGGAGCACGACCTCAAAAACTTCAGTGCAATGTTTTGTTTGCAACAAAATCGGCCATAAAGCCTCAGATTGTCGCGCTCGGACGAAGCAACCTTACTGTGGGCATTGTCGTAGGGCAGGACACGATACCCAAGTTTGCACCAAGAAACCCGCCACGTATAAAAAGGCTTCATGTATATTATCCGAAGAGAACTCTAAAGACAATGATAACGCATCCGGCGGCGGGTCCGAGAATAATGTGTCGGGGGCAGTACACACGCAACAAATGGCAACGAAATATCAGATGCCAGTTCTCCAGGGTCTCCTATTTGATAAGCCTGTCTCTGTTCTTCGGGATACAGGAAGTAACACGACGGTTGTGCGACGTTCCCTCGTGCCCGACGAAGTGCTGACAGGAGCTATGACGACAGTATTTTTAGCCGATGGGAGCAGAATAAAAGTTCCCGAAGCAAAAGTGGAGATATTTTCGCCCTATTTTTCTGGCACGGTGATCGTTAAATGCATGACTTCCCCATTGTATGACGTCATCGTGGGAAACGTGCCAGGATCCCGTGATCCCAATGATCCGGATAGCAGGTGGAGCGAGGGACTGTCGGAAAGGAAGACGAAGTCTAAAAGCGTCAAGGAGAGATTAGGGGTGATGAAAGCAGATCGCTACGAGAGACCAATGATCAGCGTAGTCAAGAAATCAAGTACTTCGTTGGATTCGGGGAAAGCAACCGCTTTGAATATCAACCAACGAATCTTCAAGATTGAGCAGGCGGAGGACAAGAGCCTAGATCTCTGTAGGAACAAAGTTGGGCAGGTGTTTTTTGGGAGAGGATCGACAGAATATTCGTTTGTTATGCAAAAGGGAGTTTTATATCGCCATTATCGGTTATCCTCCGGCAAGATAGTACAGCAGGTAGTTGTTCCTCGCAAACTGCGGAGCCAAGTACTGCAGCTAGCTCATGAAAGTCTGATGGCGGGCCATCAAGGCATCAAGAGGACAATTGACCGAGTACTAGGATCATTCTATTGGCCAGGAGTTCAGGAAGAAGTAAAGAGATACGTGCGATCCTGTGACATTTGCCAAAGAGCATATCCAAAAGGTAAAGTGGGCAAGGCGCCTCTGGGCGTAATGCCGTTGATCGACACCCCTTTCGAGCGAGTGGCAATCGATATTATCGGTCCTTTAAAACCTGTGTCGAGAAACGGAAACCGCTACATATTGACCATGGTGGACTTCGCCACGCGCTACCCGGACGCGGTGGCCCTGCCAGCAATCGATTCGGCGACAGTAACAGAGGGCCTGGTGGAGATGTTCTCACGCGTAGGATTCCCGCGTGAAATTCTATGTGATCAAGCATCTTGTTTTACTTCCGAACTGATGAAGGAAGTCAACGAGTTACTGGCCATTAAGCACCTCAGTTCTACACCTTACCATCCTATGTGTAACGGGTTGGTGGAACGATTTAACGGTACGTTAAAACAGATGTTGCGGAAGCTCTGCCAGGAGGAACCAAGATCCTGGGATCGGTTGCTTGCCCCACTCCTTTTTGCCTATCGTGAAGTGCCTCAGACCAGCACGGGATTTTCTCCCTTCGAACTTATTTACGGGCGTGACGTCAGAGGACCACTTAGTTTGTTAAAAGAATTATGGATTGGAGAACACATCGGCGACGAGGCGAAGACAACTTACGGATATGTATTGGATCTGCGAGATCGTCTTGAAAAAACACTGCAGTTGGCTCATGAAAACTTGACACGAGCAAGAAAATCACAGAAGCAATACTATGATCAGCGAAGCACGAAACGTCAGCTTGAAGTAGGCGACCGGGCCCTTATTCTACTCCCTACTACGGAAAATAAATTACTCATGCAATGGAAAGGACCTTTTAAGGTCACAGGGAAAAAGGGCAGTCATGACTACTGGTTGGACTTGGGACGTGACACCAAGTTGTTCCACATCAACATGTTAAAGCGTTACGAGGATCGCGAACCGGAGAGGTTTACACAAACAGCGTCATTCGTAGTGATGGAAGAAGAGGAGGCAGATTCACCTATACCAGTTTACACTATTGACCAAGGGACTGGGGTGGAGACAATTAATATAGGTGAAGGGCTGGCTGAAGAGGAAGCTGCTGAGCTCCAGCGGATTCTGACCAAATACCAAGATGTGTTTTCCGAAATGCCAGGAAAGACCAATTTGCTGGAATGCCCGCTTCGACTGACAACACCGGATCCGATTTGCACTCCGCAGTACCCACTACCACTGGCGATGAAAGAAGTGGTTGAAAAGGAAGTTCGAGATATGCTCAAGCTCGGGGTGATTGAGCGATCCAATTCGCCATACAATTCCCCCTTGGTGCTAATTAAGAAGCCAGATCAAACTTATCGGACATGCATAGACTTTCGTCGCATCAACGAGGTGTTGATATCAGATGCGGAACCCATACCACGGACGGATATGATGTTCGCAGAGGTTGGGACCAAGAGGTTTTTCTCGAAATTCGATCTTACCAAAGGATACTGGCAAGTTCCACTGGAACTGGAGTCGAGATCGGTAACCGCATTTTCAACTCAGACCGGACATTACCACTTTATCTACATGCCATTTGGAATCAAAACTGCGTCTGCAGTGTTCACGCGTTTGATGAGAACACTTCTCCAAGGCCTCCTGAACGTAGCGCATTATATAGACGATGTTCTCATCGCTACTATGACATGGAAAGAGCATTTAGACACATTGCAGCAATTCCTGCACAGAGTGAGAGAAGCAGGATTGACTATCAAACCCCAGAAATGCGAAATCGCTATGACTTCCGTCGTATTTTTAGGCCATCGTTTAGGAGGAGGGACCATCCGAGCAGTGGATAGTACTGTCGAGAAGATTGCCAATGCACAAAAACCTCAAACAAAGAAGCAGCTTCGATCGTTTCTTGGATTGGCGGGATATTACCGCGATATGATTCCCCATTATGCGGAGAAAGCTCAGCCTCTCACCGAACTAACTAGGAAAAAGGAGAGAAATAAGATTTGTTGGAATCCTGAAAGAGAGGCGGCATTCGAAACACTTAAGCAAGCCCTTGCTTCTGGACCAATTGTAAAGGCTCCTGATCCGGAGCGAAGGTTTGTACTTCGGTCGGACGCATCTGACACCTGCATCGGAGCGATATTAATGCAGGAACATGACGGATTGTTACACCCTGTATCTTATGCAAGCCGCCAGTTGCTGCCCCGGGAAAAGAATTACTCTACCATAGAGAGGGAGTGTTTGGCATTGGTATGGGCGGTACAGAGGTTTCACATTTTTTTGTATGGGAACCAGTTTGTTGTACAAACAGATCACCAACCTCTACAGTACTTAGCCCGAGCCAAACACTTGAACAGTAGGGTCCTGAGGTGGAGCCTGGCATTGCAAGAATACTCATTTAGCATTCAGCATATAAAAGGGTCGGAGAATACCGGTGCGGACTTCATGAGTAGATTGTGAGCCAAGAGTTCGGACTTCATGCACTGTGATATTGGGTGTTGGACACTCAAAGTATGTCAGTGTATTTAACGGTGTTCTTGTGTATTTAGTAAATATTGGACCTCGACATGTGAACTATACAGAGGACATATACAGTGAAGGGGTTTACAGACCGCGCACGTGTCAGCAGTTTTTTTTTTTTTTTTTTTTTAAAAAAAGAAGAAAAAAAAACTCATTTAAGGGGGGGCTTTTGTGATATGTGTCGTGCGCGAAGCTTCAAAGTGCGCGCCATTCAAAGTGCGCGCCATACAAAGTGCGCGCTTGAAGCAGACAACGACGAAGGTAGCACGAGCGCTGAGTAGCGGGGCGGCGAAGGTACGAGAAGGAACGAGGAAGACGGGGCTCTCGACTCGGCCGTTGGGTTCCGGACCCGAGCCTAGTAACAGTCGAGCCCGGCCTACCTGCCACGTTCTACCTGCCACGGCCGTGCGTCGCTGACGTGCTGCGGCTTCAAGGCATCCTGTGCTTGAGGACACGCGGAGCTGTCGGGCTACGGGCACGAGTTCCAGCAGAGGTGTCCGGCCGGGACGCGGCCGGTGGTAGTGCCTGGTCTACCGCGCCAACTGGTCCACCTGGTCTACCGTGCGAGCAACGCGGAGCTGTAGGGCTACGGGCACGAGCTCCAGCAGATGTGTCCAGCCGCGACGTGGCTGCGGGGGCGGAGCCTACCCATCAACTAGTCGCCTGGTTGACCGTGCGGACAACGCAAGCCAGCTCAAGACGTAGCAACGAACCTCGGTGAGACCGACCTCATGTCTTGTGTCCATGCTAAAAAGGAGGGACGGTTAGTTTAGGACTTTGATAGTTCACAGAGACAGTGAAGGATTCTTTAAATAGCCTGTCCATGTTATGTGTGTTCGTTTTTCGTGTGTATAAAGTGTGGCGTACAAACGGCCTCGTCTTTTCGTGGGAGTCTGGGGCGACGGCTCGGACACCCATTAACTAAGAACCTGCACGTTGCTATAACACCCCCTGCAATGTAACAATGTGACTCGTGTAAACATGATAATCATGGGATGCTTGTCATGTGAGAACATCACTACGTGGCACAATCAAGACGCCAATAGATTTCGACGTGACGCGGTGCGCGTGCTTACTGGCGTTCATTTCGTCGCGTCACGCCGGCGTTTTGCCACGCCAAGTGCCGGTCCTGCATGCATATACTCGGGCACACGCACCGCGCTGCGTTGCTTTGACGCATGCGCGTTTCAGCGCGTCCGGCTTCCCTCCCTCATGAAAAGAGGGAGATGCAGTGTTCTCTGGGTAACGCATCGGCGCAAAATGCAGCAAGTCGCATTTCACGGCAGTTGCCGACGGGCCGCGCCGACGGACGTTAGTCGCGCCTGGCGTCAGACTATGAGTGCTCGCGTTTTTCTAACGCAGCGTCGCTGTGCCCAGCCTGCACGCACGTCAACGCTACGCTGCAGCTTATTGGGCCCTTCATGATGTGCTCACGGCCGTTTTGCCAGCTCCACATATACCGAATTTGGTGTTACTTGACGTCAATGATTGACAAAGGTAAACAACACATCCAAACATAATCATGACACAGAAGTCATGTACGGCATCATTTACCTCCACCTCGTAACGTTGTGATGATTTAAAAGTGACATATATAAACATTTCTGATTGCTGCTTCGCATATCATCGATTCCCACTGTACGTGGGATCTCCCAATTTTTTTTTTTAATCGAGTACAGAGTCTTATTACTTCTTGTCCTTAAGAGTGCACGTGGTAGGTGGTCCTGTTTATTTCACGTCCAAGGTGAGACCTTGCTTTCTGATTTTGCTATTAGTTTCTGCTTTAATATAGTCACATCGGTGTTAAGGTTGTAGCATTCTTTTCTCTCATTTGCTTTCAATAAACATTCAGTAGCGAATCAGCGCTGAGGATTGTTCCCTTTTCTCTTCGTCCACATAGCCGTTGCGCCGTGTTTAAATATATACTGTCACCACCGCCCAGCTTTCTATCTTACTACGGCCGAATGAGTACGGTTAGCTTGATTTTTCAGCTCTCCAAAAGTTGCTTTGTTATTTTTTTAAACGTTACTTGTTTTTATACTTGCAGGTGCGAGAGATGAGGCATGAGAACATCACTCCCTTCATTGGCGCTTGCGTTGATCCACCGAACATCTGCATATTGACTCTCTTCTGTGCCAGGGGAAGCCTCGAGGTCAGTGTGCAATGCTACGCGAAAAGCGTCCTGCATGCGAATCTTATTCGGTTAATTCGATACTTATTCTAGTTTGAGACGACTGACATACAGGTTTTACATACCAGCATTTAAACCGCATTGTTGTGGGCAGTAGTATACACTTATAGTTGTCAATATTTATTTGATTTCATTTCAATTTATTCAGACAAAAAAAAACTGCATACATTGAAGATTCTAAAGCCAGACTACCTCTGCCTCACCGAGGTTCCTCTACCCGTACAGTTCCTGAGATGTAGGAAAACAAAAAATATAAATTTTATTTTTTTTGTTATGAACATGAAAGCAAATATAAAACGTAGAAAGCTTAACTGATAGATGCATGTTAAAATTTTACGTTACAGTCAACTCTAATTAGCCCACAGCCAGATCAGAAAAATATGTAAAATACAGGAACCTGGAAGGTAAGTCCGAAAACAAAGTGCAATAGAGTACGAAAGTAAAGTACGAAATTACATTAAATTATTCATAATAAAAAATTCATAATGGCACAGTACAAGAGAGGAAGTGCATTTTATTTTATTTTCCTTAGACAATTTTTTCATTACTTTCAAAGTTCAAAGGCATAGCTTTTGTTGAGCAGTAACTGAGGTAATTGATTTCATAAGGTGTATTAGGGTGTCTCATAAGAATGTGCTCGGAGCTTTTTTCAAATATGGCAGATGTAATGAAAACGGAAATGACAATGATCTAAATTAAAATGCAAATAAGCACTAATCAAGATCACATATATAGACTATGCCAAACCACGCTAAAAATGAATCAGCCTACCGCTTTGTACACGCAGGTTATATGCTTCTCCACTACCTCCTTCCGGTACTATTGTGAGCTAGGGCCAAATTTCTCAAGCAGTGCTGCTGCAAACTTTCCCAGTGTGCCATAGGTGTACCACCTCGGGAGTTTCTGTCCATTCATTTTTTATTAAACCGTTTCCAGGGAGCCCAGCCCGGAATTTCCGTTAACACAAAATAGTGCTTTATCTTGGTACAGAAATGCTTGATTGATTGATTTGATTGATTTATTTGTGGGGTTTAACGTCTCAAAACCACTATTTGATAATGAGAGACGCCGTAGTGGAGGGCTCCGGAAATTTTGACCACCTGGGGTTCTTTAACGTGCACCCAAATCTGAGTACACGGGCCTACAACAGTACAGAAATGCTTGCCTGACGTCGATGACATAGGTAAGCAAGCACTCGGACAGGTCTCCAATAGCCCTGCCGCGGTGATCTAGTGGCTAAGGTACTCGACGGCTGACCGCAGGTCGGGGGATTGAATCCCGGCTGCGGCGGCTGCATTTCTAATGTAGACGGAAATGTTATAGGCCCGTGTGCTCAGATTTGGGTGCACGTTAAAGAACCCCAGGTGGTCGAAATTTCTGGAGCGCTTCACTACGGCGCCCCTCATAATCATATGTTGATTTCGGGACGTAAGACCCCGAATATCAATCGAATCAGGTCCCTCATAGAAATAGCCATATAAAAGAAAGCTTTGGATGGGGCACTTGATTGTTGGATCGAGCTCCCGACTTTTTTGTCCTAGAAGCTGGAGGCGCTAACCAATACGCCATAGATCTATGCCACTTACCCGATGCGAAAGAACCGTAGTCATTTTCCCCCACCCTTGGTAGACTTGGCGTTAATATCTAGGAGTCGCGCAGTAAAGTACTGCATGATGACACACACTAACAAAAGAGGAACGTTAGCAGCGGGGGGGCCTGTCAGCATGGCGGAGGCTGAAAACAATTACCAAGCGTTAACTTTAGTAACAACGAAGTTTCACCATATGAAAAATAGAAACCCAGTAAAGTGGTCATTTTGTATACTGTGCAACGCCAACGGTGAAAACACTGTGCAAAATATTTCGTATTTCGAGTGACACCTACGCAATATCAATAAAAGGGTGGACTACGTCATGTTTAGTTTTTTAGGGCTCAAGCTTTTTAGGACTTGGCATTGTCTTCTGTTATGGTTACTTTATTGAACAGTTGCTATAATTCTAACATAGGTGAAGAACAACAAAGGTTTTTACCATAGATTTCAACGTAAACAAAGGCTAATTATAAGGTAACTGTTCCCAGCGAAAATAACCTATGGAGAAGTGTACTGATGAGTTGATGTTTATTAAAATGTGCCTAAATGTTGAGGCTTCTCAAGGAATCCTATGACACAATGGCACACGTCGAGGATTATATGTTCCAAGAAATTACTAGTATTCAAACGCTATCTTGCCGCATGTTAGATGGAGGGTTCTCGAGTTCGATTCCGAGCAATATTGTAAGTCCCGCTTGAATTGCCTAACATGACAGGCAAGTAAAATGAATTTAGATTATATGAGGCAAGGCTTAGATGTAGCGTTAATCACTGATACGATACTCGGAGCTTTGCTTAGTTGTCATAGCTCATTTCGTGGAGAGGCCTGACTTTTTTTCTTTCATTTAAGTATAAATATTCTCCCGTGTTGTTTAGATTTCTTAAGACGTGTTTTGTTACTTTTTATTTGAAATCGTCAAAACACTCACGATTGCATGACAAAGAGGTAATAAGAAGCTATTACAAAATCGGTTGCTGTTCGACATCCGAAAAACGAAAATGAATTAATTACGCCCTATGGATTGAAAAAGATGTCACTTGTTTTCCAGAGCAATGCTGAAGAGGAACAATAGTCTATATTTGGCAATCCGAGTGAAGCTTTCTGTAGTAGTAATACCAGCGCACTACACTGTTGTGGGTACTAAACTTCATTGTGTATTGCCAAACGAGAAACATGGATCGCAAACACGGGCACCTTCGTCTTTTGAACTGTATCGCGAAGCTGTGACGTCACGCCCTGTGATAAGAATACTCCAGTTACAATTTTTTGAATAGGTCACATAGTCGTTAGAACGGTAATGGCTGCGATAACATTGCGCGGTGTGCAGTGCACCTACGCTTCCTTTTTTACAGGAAAGCTAGTATAAAATCACAACAAGGATGGTATGATGGTCCGCCGCCACTGCCGCTGCCGGTGTTCGTAACCGCCATAGCGCGAAATGAGAAAAAAAGTGAAATAAGAGACAATATCTACAATGAAATAGATGTCGAATCGGAGACCTCTCCGTGGCAGCCAAGAATTCTGCCACAGAGCCATGCCGGTACTCAATACCCCACCGCAAACATACGCTATACAGGCGCTATGTCGGGAGGCAACCACGTTAGCATGCGTTATACAAAATGGTAGCAGAAAAAGTAGCAACCACACCCAACTCAAATTGTATAATCAGGCGTCACGTAATATAGTTTTGGTAACGAGTGAGTCGTTGATTGCTTCCAACTCATTACAAAGAGATCATCGACAAGTTTTGTTGTCATCAGGCATCACATACATTTTGTATCTTAGTGGGTACCTTAGTAGCGTATATTGTAGTGGGGACTGCACTTGCGTACGATGGGCTCTAGAATTGCCGCTCTTCCAGCTTTCGCTGTGACTGTGTTTCGGTTTTCGCGCAGGCTTTTTTTTTATTGCGATAGCAAATATATTGAAACTGTCGGTTAGATTTTGACGCCGATATCACTCACCAAATATGTATACGTATGTATATGTATGAAACTGCGAGAAAGAAAAACTCCAAAAAAAAGACTCCAGCGCCATGGAAACGAACTTGGGACCACTGAGACGTAAGCGGGGGACTTCAACTACTGAGCTACAGAGAAGCACGTTCCTAAACGTTCAAACGGCAAGCAATTTATATCTAACGCTTACCGCTGGTGCCAAGCATCTCGGGGGAACTATAGTCCTTTCAGCATTACCAGCAAGATGGCGCAATGAACGCGTGTCATCACATAGTCACGACGCAGCGGCATGCGCTCATCTCCCAGGCGTACTTTGCCCGCGTTGAGAATAAGGGTGGGGACGCTTGATCGCGCGCCCTTATTTTGCTGTGGCGGGATCGTACGTCTCGGCTAGACTTTGGGTTTCGCCGGAACGATTTTGTTGTAGTTACCGGGCACACAGAGGTCACTTCAATCATTGCATAGTCTCAGTTTGCGAAAAGAGTGCTCTTTCCAGACACAGCAAAGTAACAACTGAGACGCTAATTCGCGTTCATCTGTACCTGTGAGCACGTTTTATGCAATAGTTGTGCCTGAGAAACGCGGGGAATGTTTTGATTTACTTGCCATTCTGCGCTGACCTTCCAATTTGTTGCTATCGTGTTCATTGATTCGCCTTTGCGGCAAAGCTGTGACTTCTTTTTCTTAAGGCACTGTCATCGAGTGCCTCAGAGTGTGAGCTGTGTATTTTCATAGCATTTTTCTTGTAGTTTGTTGACATAATGTTACTATCGTGTACTTGTTAGTGCTGTATTTCGCGTGTATATTTATGCAATGATGATATGCCATAGAGACATATTGAAAGGGTGTACATTATTACTCATTTGGCACTTTTCCACACTACATACACTCTTTATTATTATGTCATTCCAGTGAATCCTTTCATATATAAAAAAATGGCAGCATATCCACGGAGTGAATGATGGGAAGTGGGGCGAAGTATTCGTCCGTCCATTCGTTCTTGCTTCCGTTCGTTCCTGCGTACGTCTGTGTAACCGTCCATGCGTCCATCTGTGTGACCGTCCATGCGTCTGTTCGTGCGCCCGTCCCTGCGTTCGTTCATGCATCCGCCCCTGCGTCCGTTTATGCGTCCATCCATACATCTGTCTGTGTGTCCGTTCGTCCATCTATTCAGCACTCCAAGTACCACCATCTCGCATCTTTTCATCACATATTCTCCATATAGAAGCACCGCCATCCAGTAGACATTTCAAGGACTAAACGGGAGGTGGCACATGCACACTTTCTTACGGCTTGCGCTTCGGGTTTACTTCCCACCTTTAACCACCTCAAGTTCATGGCAGATACTAGTTCACTGTACTCATGGCTATGCGGCCCAACGCTCGCTAAACCTTTCTAAAATCAAGGAGGTTACACCCAGCGAGTATAACGTAGTAACCCTTTCTTGTCAGATCGTGCTCAATGTACATGCCAATAGCTGCTAATGGGGATCGCAGCGTGCGCGTTACCTAAAGGCCGAATGCTCCTGTCTCCCATTCTTCCTTAGCAGCCAGTAACATGTGCATTGAGCACTATCTTTCACTGTTCAACAACGCACTGAACAAATCTCTCACCGGAACCACCTTGGAGGTCAAAATCATAAGGACCGCTATTTCAAGTATGTGCCACTGGTGGTTACGTCCTACGAGGGACGCACAAGCCACGCCATAAGGAGCTTCGCCCCTAATAAGCCCAGTGACTCAGTTATTTGGCACGCAAACGAAAAAAAAGTTTTGCAGTTGTGTAATGCAGGATATATGTCGATATGATAACAACTGCAATGTTACCGAATATGTCATACTATTTATACAATGCTTACTAATGCTGTGATCAAAACACTCAAGTTTAAAAGCCTTAGTAGCCTAACATGCAAGGTGTGAATTTTCATAGGCTTTCTTTAAGTGTTCCAATATTATTTATAAGAGAAAAGGGACATGTCTAAGCAAAGGCATATTTAGTGTGAAACAACAAATATCGAACGAAGAATTAAAGCGCCTTTTTCGTGAATAGAAGTCGGGAGAAAATCGCGTGGTTTGTCTAAGCCATGTACGAAATTAGATGTTGAGGATATTAAATAAAAAAGTAGAGCAGGTCAGCCTTGTGATCATCGGCAATCAACACAAACTTAAGTTTAGCGGACATGTTTGCTACTGATACGTAACCCGCAGCTCTCTCCTTCACGTCAGAGCATTTGCAATGCGGTCCAATAGCAAAAGTTTTTTTTTAATTTTTTTGCCTGCAGTTCATGGACCGGACAGGGGAGGCGAAAAGACGGAGAATAGTGAAAAATGTTAGTAAGTTTTACAAAAAGTGCAACTAAATACTACTGAAAAATAGATCATATCAGCTAGAATTATTAAACATAAAATTCCAGAAGTGCACCAGTTTCTAGAAACAAATTGATGCAAAATAAAGTAAGTCAACACAGCTCGTACCATGGGATTAATTATTCTAGCAGGGTAATATAAACATTGTTGTTTACACGCAAACATGCATGTATCTTTCAAAGTCATGAATGCTACTGTCAGGGAAAGCGTGTCAAGGCAGGGTATTGCATTCGCTAATGGTTCGCGGAAAGGAGGAGTGTTTAAAAAAGATAGTGCTTGCAAGGTATGGTGTCCGATCATTAATTTTACCACGTGTTGTTAGCCCTAAAGAAGGTGGTTTAGTATTTGTTTGTCTGGTTATTCATGGGAAAACCTGTCATTTCACACGCTGCAGGATGTGCTGAAGAACGACGATCTCGACCTCGACAGTATGTTCATCTCATCTCTCGTGGCGGACCTTATCAAGGTAAATGAAGCTTTACTTTATCTAGTTACAACTGCAGAATGAATGTAGCAAAATATTTTCTACCTTTAAGGTTTCACATAGTAGCAGGCGTCATGGTGACAGTCTATGCGAAGCACACTCGCAGGTAGTTTGCTGCATCTACTGTTGACTGGCTAACTTTATTTTCTTCAGGTGATAACAATGTACAATTGAAAAAAAAATAGTTTCAATCAAGAATAAATACCAACAATGCAATTTCTTCTGAAATTATGAACATTTCTTAATTTATACGAGAATGTTCTCTTATACTTATTGTTTACACATTCTGCGGTTCGGTAAGTGACGCACAATAAACAGTCTACTCCCCAATACACAGTCTACCGGTAAGTTTTATTAGAGCATGTGGAAGCTTGTACAGAAGTTACAAAGTGCATTAAATGAAGTCAGTGATGGTTTGCGCAAATGAAGCGTTCCTTAAAAAGTAGAATTAAGGAAGCGACTGAAACTACTTATGATCGACACGATTACACCGTAAATTAAAATGTTTGTCTAGAAAACGTACACTTTTTTTTGGAGGGGGGGATAGAGTGATGTCAATTATCAGCTCCCCAAGGTTGGCTTTGTATTATTTGGAAATGCATGATACTCTGCATTAGGTTAGGCCGACGTGCGAGAGCCTAGTGGCACACAATTATGCCTTGATGGCAAAATATTTTTTTTTCTCAGGTTCTTTCGAGATCTTTTGGTAAACAAAGTTTTATAAATTGAAGAAAAAGAAAAAGTGACACATGAAGACAGTAAAACGCAGTACTTCTCTCGATATGAACGAGTGCTTGTGACGCTCTTATTCGGGCTAGTTTGTACATACGTGGAACATATTGCATGAATCCACCGCAAATAACAGGCAAGGAAGATATGTACACGTGATAAATTACACGGTTCATCTTGATTACTATTTTAAAAGACCTTCTTCTTTAATACAGCTTAATGTGTATGACACTGAGTATCTCTGTTTGTAACTCTTAATTTATTTCTTTGTGATCCTGTAATTCAGTCCATTTTTTTCGTTTTATATTTTTCAGTACATATCTTTAGGCTAATGCATCGATGAGGCGAGAATGTTTGAGACCGATGTGAATAGATTCAGGTGGACGTTAAAGCACCTCAGGTGGTAGATATTTCCGGAGCCCTTCACTACGACATCTCTCACAATCCTACTGTCGTGGCGTGCTGTGTGCCAGGGCACCACGAGATACAGGGAAATATATTGGCGGACCAGCTTACTGCATCAGTCCACAAAAATGCTATTGATACTTCCGTAGCTGTACCTCCACTAGACAGAAAACCCCGGTTAGGGTGAAAACTTGGAGCATACTGGCATACCTTATGAGACACACCAACTGTAAATAAGGCACGTGTCATCAAACCGAACCTTGAAAGTTGACCAGCAGTATCAAAGTCACGCCATGCACGAAACAAATAACACTCAGCAGGCTACGAGTAAGAGACATACACAGCACACATGCACATCTTCTGTGCGGTGGTGATCTTCTGTCCATCTTCTGTATGGTTGCGACAAATGAGGTGAAACCCTTACTCTCTCATACTTTATTACAATGCAGATAACTAAATCCTGTTAGGAAAAACAATTTCTCATTATCTTACCGAGTGTAAATGCCACTCCATTCAGCCATACTCATAAGTAGGGATCCGTTTTTCTTCACTTTTTTAATGATGTTTATTGCTTTCACGTGATTTACCATGGCAATCTGCAGCACAATATCCAAACGGAGATCGCTGCTGCGGTAGCTGCATCACAAAGGCACCTCTATCATGGCTCTTGGAGACAAGTGTGTTTAACAAGCCATCCGTGCTTGTACCACTTCCCCGAAATTTCATTGTATTTAACTTTTTGCCGCTCATTTTCCCTGCCCTCATTTCATGTCACACTCATGATTCTAGTACCTATATGTTTTACTCATCTTTAGGGCGTGGAATTGCAGGCTTTTATACAGTCACCTAACATATTCAATAGTCACACTCGTCACCACGTACTGGCACTCTTTGCAATGAAGTTGCCATCGCACCAATAAAAAAACATCAATCAACAAGTCTCATTATTATACGGTTGCCTTGGAACGTTAAATTCCAGATATTACTGGTATTAGCCAGTGTATCGAAATTGCTTGCGTGCTACCACTTCATGATATTGTTGGAAAAAAAGATAGCCGTAAGGGAGGTGTATCGCTTATAAGGGTGTGAAGGTGTATGCGTATTTAGTAAGAGCATATGGTGATGCAATTTATGTTTATAGAAACTTGCTTTGTCGTAACGTTCGGAAGATGGGAGTTTGTGCCCATCCTTTTCTCATGCATTCCTTGTGGGTTTTTTAACGCCGCTCCACATAATGTTCAGAGTCTACGTATATCACTTTGGTGGAGCTGCTGATTAAGAAACAAGTTGAAATTGTCCACCTGTCTAGGCTAAACATAACTGTTGTCGTTTGGTTTCGCAGGGCATGATCTACATCCACGACAGCGAGGTGTTGTCCCACGGCAACCTACGTTCATCAAACTGCCTGGTGGACTCGCGCTGGGTGCTCCAAATCGCCGACTTCGGGCTGCACGAATTCCGCGCCGCTCAAACATGCGCTCCAAAGGCGGTCACCGAGAACGCTTATCGAGGTCAAGTCTCACTCTTCGAATTATTGTTATTAAGAAACTTCACAGCGTTCTGCTTTATTAGCCTGGAACGGGACAGGAAAGAAAGCAAATGTGGTAAACTTGTGACGCATGAGACACAACTTAAAGCATGGCGTGGAGCGCGTATATATAAAAAAATTATCAAGCAGCTGATGTGACCTGATAACACAACAGCGACAAACAAGAACGAAGAACAGAAGCTTATAACGCGTTAAAAACATAATAGTTAGTTTATGTCTCAAAATGTTTGCAAAAATAAACATTGAATAGAGGCAGGGAATGAGTTCGAAGCATCCATGCAGTGAGAGAGAACTTATTATGCCGGCTAAAGAAAAGCAAATAGAGAATATTACGCATGACGTTCTTGTTTTTGTTGATTCTTGAACCAAAATCGCAACAAACAGCATAGTGACTGTGGTGCTGTGCGGCAAAGCTCCAGAACACGGTTTCGACTTCCAACCGCAGGAGACGCGCTTGCGTGCGGCGAAATGCAAGAAGTTACCCCTGTGTACACTTGTACTTACTTAAGAGCGGCTCAAATAAGTTTCCTAGAGGTGGACGAAATAAATCAGCAGACAGCGGCGTGTCATTTTCTTCTAATATGGATACTGTAAAGGCATATCACGCACGATTGCACAACATGACATGCCTAAATCTGACATGCCCAAATGACATGCCAACTAGACGTGCCTAAATTGCAGAACATGACATGCCTAAAATGCCATAAAACACCCCGAAAGCGTTTGAAAAAAGAACACTTACCTCCTAATATTGTATGAAAAAACGATTAGCCGCGTCTTCTTGAAATGGGGCAAGCCACACTAAAGAAAACCGCATTTCTTTAACGCAGTAAAGTTTGAAGATTCCTTCCCAGGCAGAACCACCCTAAATAAGATTTCGGCAAGAATTCGCCTGTCGACATATACAACTTCAAGCTTCAACTCTAAAGCTTCGTAACAGTAGCTATGGTTGCGCGGAAACACTGCAAACGTGATTGAACTTTAGCTGAACGATGGCTGCTTTCCGCCAAAACATGTGCAGAAAATTTTAGAGTGTGATGGACGCCTTGTTTATGCTGATACGCTGTGTACACGGGTAGAGCGTCAAATTTCAATGCGGGAAGTACCGGGTTCAAGAATTGCGGACCGCAAACTCACAGATTGTTTTCAATGGGAATAGGAGCACAGCATCCTGGCGCTCGGTAGTTTGTGGGTACTCATCTCGAAAGGTAGTCCTATAGGTTCTGCGAATACGCTTGGAAATACCTTAACCTCCCACGGCATTGGTGAAACAGTTGAGCAACCACCGCTGCTGTGGGCGGCACAAAATTGATAGCACAAAATAACCTAATGGTTATATAAATACAAGCGTAATTCCTGCCGGGTGCTTGGCAGAACGAAGTTCATAGTCGATTGAGAGGGGAATCGGTGACATAGAGCTGACATAACCGAAATTGAGGTTATCGTCTTTTTTTTTTTTTTGCAGTGTGCCTAAAAAATGAAGCTCCCGATGTCTCAATGGCTCGCTGGACACCTCGTGCGCAATCATGTAAACTTACCCACACAACTTCCGATTGGCTGTCTTTAATAAGCATGCTTGTAGCGGTTAAAATTGCTGTATCAAATGGTGTCACTTTTCGGTAGCAGTAATGATCATTTTCCCATATGCGATTAGCTTTTCTATTTTTTCATGGGCGGTAATGTTCATAGGCCTCCTGTGGCGTGCTCCTGAGCTTCTGCGGTCACCTAGTCCACCGGCACGCGGTACGCAGAAGGGTGACGTCTACTCCTTCGGCATCGTTCTCTACGAGATCATCGGCCGCCAAGGGCCCTGGGGCAACAAGGCCCCATCGACAAATGGTATTGCTTCATTTATTGCTTTTGATTTAGTTTTGGTTAACTTGTCGATTCTTTTAAATGACGCATTTGTATCACTGCTACTTTTGGCGCATACCATGAACAATATATTACAAATTTTCCAAGAACTTTAAAACATGCAATTCACAAGCTGATGTATTTGTGAATTAATGCACAAATGAAGGCTTAGTCCCACTTCTCTACAATTAACTTAAAAAATTATGCGCCATCTCCCCGAAGGGACTCCTGATTGGATGTGAAGCAGCAGTGGTGTGCACGGCATTGATTGAGTAGAAACGGGCGTCAACGCGGGTGCTGGAATAATGGTTTGAAGTGAAACTCGGTGCAGCATTTACTCGACATCCTGCGCCGCTTTCACAGGATGTCATATGGCCGCAGCCTGTTAGCAATTTGCAATGGCGCGCCCCGTCTGTACGGCTGCTGTGGACGCACAACAAAATCTGCCTATCGTTACCACTCGACGTGTGGTCGAGCGTCGTGGGTGACGCAGAGGATGAAACGAGAGACGTGTGTTGCGAACTGGCGTAAGAGCCAAGAGCAGCTGCAGCGGGTGAGGGAGAGAGCGACATCAACGCCCAGCTACGACTTGACCTACTTGGCATGATTTCAGCAATTGCGGCGAGGGAAGCGCAGTGCGGTGCCTTGGCGCGGAGACATGGACGGACAGCGTTACACTTGCTATTCAAAGAGCTGCTTCGCATAAAAAATTATGTCTTCCTTGTTTTCACATGTTATATTGCAGCTTTCCGCATCCATATCGCCGTTTTTTTGACTTGTTTAATGTGAAAACCATTGCATAGACATGGTAATGCTTCAAACCAAGCTTTTTTTTTTCAGTGATAGAATCATAGAAATGTCTCACTGGTCAAGTTGTCATTCGTAAACATGCGCCTAAAATTTCCATATCTGATGATAAACCCAAGTGTTGTGCGATGTCAGTGCACGTTAAAAAACACCGGAAGCAATATTTCCGGAGGTTTCCACTACAGCGTCTCTCACACGTCAGAAATTCCTATATCAGTTAGTTCACCAACAGCTAAACATTGACAGTTCAAAGTACATGACATTTAAAGAAACAAGGCCAACACGACAAAAGCATTCTCAGACACTGAATGAATATCAGTGCCGGACGGACTGTCTGAAATATTCTTTTTTTCCACTAGCGATTCGCGAGTGGAATAACTTGCCAATCAGTATAACAAACAGTCAATCATTGGAAACTTTTTCATCTCTGCTTGAATGTTATTTATTGTCTTCAGAACAGACGAACCCTGTTTTTTTCTTGTCCACTGTTTGAAGTGCTCACTTTTCTTTTTTCAGTACTAGTAGGAATTGATGTCCTATGCTACTGAATGTATGTTAGTGGTACAGATGTAGTCATCAAATGTATTTCTGTCGGCTTTGTCTCACTCGTTAATATAATATTTCAGTGAGTACCCTCTGTATAATTTTGCCCTTTCACAATGTATGTGCCCTTTCTGCAATAATCCCTATTGGGATTGGGAGTATATGTAAATAAAATAAAATAAAATAAAATAATGAGATTGTGGATTGGTGACTATAAACGACAGATAATATTAATATATTTATTATTATATATAATATTATCGTGATGATAAAACAAGTGATAAAGTAACACCTACCTTTCAACGAGTCATGTTGCTTGAGGAAGCCTAGTGAAATTCTGCTACTTATCTTTGTTCCGTTTGTATGTTTTTTTATTTGTGCTCAGCTTTTTACAATAGAAGTTTCTTGAGAGGGCTTATGCCTATTTCACCTCCAATCACCTAACTGCGTCAGAACTCGTTGTAACTGTGCATATTGGCATGAACAAACAATCTTAATTGACGTATTCCAATACCTCAGTCTTCCCCTCTCGACCTGAGAAGGCGCTCTTCCGAGCGTTTTAAAATAATAGGTTTGCTGATCACGTTCACTCACGCTGTTCAAACTTAATATTATTGTCAACTTTATAGCCTATACCGGTGCATTTTGGCCAATGAACTAGGGTAAACGGAAGTACCAGTATTCTGTCCTTGAACGTCTTTTTGATGTTGGCATGGCAACAGTCGCACGAGATATTTCTACAATTCATTCCAATGAAAACTCTAGAGATTCTAGAGTATCACTTATGCTACAACTGTGATGCAATGCAAGGGTAAGGCCTTGGCTTTGAGTCATTGGGCGCGTTACCTCCGGTATTCGTGCTACGCTTTGCTGCGGCCCTCCCAGATGACCTAACTCCTGACCATCGTGACGCAGAGGTGATCGAGCAGGTCAGGCGGCGAAACAGCGTCCCGTACCGTCCACCCACGGACTGCCTCTCCTGCCCCGACTACGTGCTACGATGCATGCAAGAGTGCTGGGACGAGAACCCCGACAGTAGACCCGACTTTCGATTCATCAATGTGAAGCTGCGACAAATGCAAGCCGGCCTGTGAGTGTACACGCGCTAGCATTTATCCTCACTTTACGGTGCTAACCGAGTCTACTGTGTAAACATCCGTCGACTGTTTTATTGTCCTAATGAAGCAACATATTATCTCCCGAATATCATCAATTCAATGTCCTATTTGACTTGTGCCACGCGATGCACTTCTGATCGCAAGTGAGCGCGATAGGATTGAGATTTATCAGCAGTGATTGCGAATATTTAGCAGCTTGCTCAAATGGGTCCCTCAGAGTAAAGAAACTTAACCCGAAACGGTCCAGATTGCGATAGATACAGATATAACACCAGTATTCCACTGCTAAAAATCATTTTTCTCTTTTTTGTGAATTGATACTTGCCACGGTAATGACTCGTTTTAAAGAAACATGTTAAAGCTGTTTCGAGAACACAATGTTGCCGTCTCTTCAAAGTAAGTTATTTATTTGGGAAGTCGTCCCCGTTTAAAAAGAGTAACACGCAAAACGTCTTTTCTCAGGGTGTACGGGTTGTCAATACCCGTTCGCTTTTAATAATTTCTGAAATAATGCGCGAGTACTGCCTGCTGCACACAGACTAAGGCAACTACGTGATTATCGCTTCCTTTTGTTTGCGTACTTGCAGTAAGTCCAACATATTCGATAACATGATAGCCATGATGGAGAAGTACGCAAGCAACCTGGAGAGTCTGGTGCAAGAGCGCACCAGGCAACTCCTCGAAGAGAAGAAAAAGACTGAACGCCTCCTCCACCGCATGCTGCCGAGGTATTTTTCGTGCTGTATATTACATAGCTCAAGTGCTTACAAATTGGCCGATATCAGACCATGCTTTAACTTGCTCGCTACAAAGCTTTTTACGCCTCGCTAAAATATAACATTAATAATGTTATCAGTACACGCCATTAAAATATGTTTGGAGAGAACAATGGGTGCACCGTACAGAAGTCAGCGCGTTAAGAATGGCATGAAAAGAACTACACCAACACACCACTTATGATAGACAGGTCTGAGAGGCTCCGCAGAAGTGTCGGTAAGAACACACAACCTATAACAAATTACATAGAGTACATGTATTTGACTTACACAACGGAAATGATCTTTATGTTTTGCATTACGGTGAGTAAAATTATCAGTTCTGGAACCACCGATGGTGAATACAAAAATTGAAAAAATGCAAACTTCCTGATGTCATACTCTCTTTAGAAGCGTTTTTTTAGTAATGAGTAAAAAGTAAATGAAGAGGTTCTTGTGACCCCTTTTTAGCGACGGCGAACCCTTTCCACTTTGTTATTGCAAAATATGAAATGAAGAAACTGAAATAATAAATAGACATTTATACATGCCTACATTGGTGAGTCCGAAGCTTAGGGTTTGGGCAGAGCGACCACATAGTCTCTACGCATGCTTTCAATGTAATCACCTCAGTATCGATCGCAAATGTCAGTGTCTTCAGAAAAAAAAATGTTGGAGCACTTTCAAAGTTTTACATGCAGTTTAATTGATTGATATGTGGGGTTTAACGTCCCAAAACCACCATTTGATTATGAGAGACGCCGTAGTGGAGGGCTCCGGAAATTTTGACCACCTGGGGTTCTTTAACGTGCACCCAAATCTGAGTACACGGGCCTACAACATTTCCGCCTCCATCGGAAATGCAGCCGCCACAGCCGGGATGCGAACCCGTGACCTGCGGGTCAGCAGCCGAGTACCTTAGCCACCAGACCACCGTGGCGGGGCTTGCATGCAGTTTATCTCATATGGTCATGCACATAGTAGTACCGCAAACATAAGCAATCGCTACGAGCCCCTTATGTGAAGTTCCTGTTCGAGTCACCGTATATTTGTGTAGCACTTACGACAATCGAGCAACGGTGGTAAGCATCCTTGTCGTTTTCACTACATGAACATCGTGATTGTGGTGCACGTGGAATCGCCGAGACGAATTATTCATCTTCATGCACAAGCACTCTATTTCCAAAATAAGCGATGAATAATAAGACGAAATGCACTTCCTTGGCATTAGGCCAAGCTAAATTATGTCTCTAGGCAAGGTCGATATTAGTTTTTAAATCAGCTTCCAGGCGCTTCAAGTATTTTCGGAAGGCTGCCAATAAATCCTAACAACGCATAGGTCACATATGTGTGCGTTCAGGAAATGACGAAAAATAAGCTAGCATTTATTTATTTATTTGACCGTCAGGGTCTTCACATTACAACATCGTCTTCAAACCCACCACGTGACAAAGATATCTAGTTAGGAACCGCCCTGAATTATTAATTATGCATCATCTGGTTAGGCAAAGTACTTTGACCAGTAATATTTATTTATTTATTTTATTTATTTATTCACAATACTGTAAGCCCTGTCGGGCTGCTACAGAGTGGGAACTACATCATACAATGACAATTCTAATTTACCAACAAAAGATTCAACTGTGTCTACATTCTCAAAGAAATCGGCGGCAAGACAGTTCCAGTCGACAATCGTTCTGACAAGAAAAGTGTTTTTAAATGTGTCAATTCTCGGTGTGTAGGGCATAATTACGTGTGGGTGATTGGTCTTGATGAGACTCTTCCTGGGGGACGCAAATAGAGAGAAGGGTTTAAATTGAGCTTATTGTTGAAAAAGCTGATATAAAAACTTTAGTCGAGTGATTTTTCGACGAATGGCAAGTTGAGGAAGTTTAACCTCAGTGAGTAGGGTTGTTATTGACTGCCTCCTCTCATAAACGAAAAAAATAAATCGCGCTGCTAGCCTCTGAACACGCTCCAGTTTATATATTTGATATTGGTGATGCGGGTCCCAGATCATACTAGCGTATTCTAAGGTAGGCCGAACAATAGTTTTGTACGCCTGAAGTTTAACCTCAGGAGGAGCACCTCTTAATTTACGTCTCAGTAGTCCAAGTTTCCGCTGCGCTGATCCGCAGATATTGTCAATATGTGCATTCCAATTTAGTGTATCTGTAATTGTCATACCAAGATATTTAATTTGGGTGGATCTTTTGATTTGGTTAGTATTCACTGTATAGTCAAACATTAAAGGCGTTTTCTTGTTTGAGACTGTCATGCAGGCAGACTTCTTAGGGTTGATTTCCATATCCCATTTTGCACACCAATTGTGAATAATATTTAAGGCATCATTTAAACAAGTTTGGTCAGAGACAGTCTTGACGCGTGTAAACAAAATACAATCGTCGGCAAACAATCGCACTTCAATGTTGGGATGTACACCACTTGCAATGTCATTAATGTACAGCAGAAACAAAATTGGGCCTAAAACCGACCCTTGCGGCACACCAGAAGGAATGGGCAAAAAAAGATGAATGTTCGCCGGCTATTTCCACAAAATGTTGACGATTCGTCAGGTAAGCTTGAATCCACCTAATTATTTGTAAATTAACACCGTAACCATGTAATTTATTTAGAAGTTTCGCATGACATACCCTGTCGAAAGTCTTTGATAAATCTAATGAAATAACATCTATTTGTTCTTTCGAATTCATAGCTGCAGCAAAGTGATGAATGGTTTCAAATAACTGTGTCACAGTTGAAAGGCGTCGGCGAAAACCATGTTGTTTGTTGTAAAAGAGGTTGTTATTTTCAAAGTACGCAACAAGATGTTTACCAATTATATGCTCTAAAAGTTTACACACTGTACATGTAATGGAAATGGGGCGATAGTTTTCAACCATCAGCTTGTCTCCAACCTTGGGCACAGGCACAACCCTTGCTAGCAGCCAATCACTCGGTACAACACCAGTTTCCAATGAGGAGGCAAAAATTTTGACTAAAAATAATGCAACCCATTCGCAATAGCGCTTTAAAAACTCGTTCGGTATTTTATCAGGCCCTGAAGACTTCTTGACATCTAATTTTAAAAGCAATTCAATTACACCTTCCTTAGAGATAACAATGTCATCTTCACAATGGCTACCATGTTCTTGACTTATCGAGGCCATGTCCGTCGGGCTAGTATATGTACTGTTAAAGAAATTGTTAAAAGCTTCAGCAACTGAAACTGGATCACTGCAAATGTTTCCATTTAAAATTACACTGGTTGTAGCCGGCTTTGACCCAACCAAGTATCTCCAGAACTTCTGAGGTAAATTTTTCAAATAATCAGCCAACGTTGTTGAAACAAAATGCTTTTGAGCAGTTTTTAACTCCTTCCGTACGTAGGTACTAAGCGTAGCGATGGCAACGGGGTTTCTCGGTCTTTTTTGTCGTGTCCGGCGCAGTCGTCGTTTCAAATGAATTATATGTCGATTAACCCACGGGTTTCTTTTTTGTAAGCATTTCTTTCTTTTCGGCACAAAACGAGATAAGCTTTCACTCACAGTAAGTGTAAAGTATTCCCAAAGTTCATGAACGTTATTTCCTCTGGGCATCTTATCAAGAGCAGTTTCTAGTAGATCAAGAATGGATGTGTCATCAGCGCGTTTGAAGTTGTAAACCTTCACGATCGGATTCTTTACTACGCCCTTATTCGCAATTTGAACCGTGGCCACGACAATCTTATGGTCAGAGATTCCTTCCTCAATTTCGACTGTGTAATGAAGCGTTTCCTCTGACAAAAATACGAGGTCCAGCAAACTCTGGCACTGTCTTTGCATTCGCGTGGGGCTGTCAACTACCTGAATAAGACTGTGTGTTGCCATAGTTTCCAATATGCATTCCGCGTGAGGCTTCTCTAAGGGCCCAGGAATGCGCGCCTCCCAATCTATTCCAGCCAAGTTGAAATCCCCAACCATTATTATCCGGCTTTTGGTACTAGTTAGGGCTGTTAAGTGATCATATATTTTTTGAATGAATTCGACCGGGCTTCCCGGGGGTCTATAAATAACGCCAATTATTGCAGCTATTTCGTCAAGAAATATCTTGCACCAAACACTTTCGTGGTCATCTAAAAGGGGTAACTGCTCATACTTGATGAAACCTTTGATCAGCAATGCCACACCACCCCCTCTCGTTGCCATATCTTTACAGATTACGCTGTATGAACCGGGAAATACTTCGTCATTCGTAATCTCTTCGTTTAACCATGTCTCAGTTATGGCAATTAAATGTGGATCATGCTGTAACGATACGCACTCCAGTTCTTCAAGCTTGTTTACGACACTTTGGGCTTTTATGTTTAGTAGCTTAATTCCATTGCTCGCCTGCTGTCAGTCCCGATCCCGCGAAGCAGTTCCATTATTACTGCGAATTCTGGCCCGAGCATTCGACTGCTTGTCTCACGTGTACATTGTACCATTAATATCGAGCTTGTCGTGAACAAGCTTGACTTTCGCTCCCTCTTTCTTGTCTTTTTGGGCTGATTGCCAAAGTAACCTCCGTTTTTCAAGAGTTTCCTTTGAGTAATCATGGGATATACTGATCTCTGGTCCTTTCAATTTTTTACACTGGTTTATTATCGCAATTTTTTCGTTGTAGTCATATAGCCTCATGATAATAGGTCTGTCTTTATCGGCCTTTTTTCGCCCAAGTCTATGGATTCGCTCTACGGACGACACAGTGACACCAAGACGTTTAGTGAATACGCTTTTTAGCACCTTATACTGCATATCTTCTCGCGTTTCGTTCTCCGCTTCCGGAATACCGAATACAATCAAATTGTTCTGTCGGGCTTTATCTTCCATTGTAGTTATTCTTTGCTGTTGGTACTGGATAGTTCGCTCTAGGTTGCCGACGGTTTCTTTGAGGCCAAGGAGCCTCCCACAGTGGTGCGCCAGAGATTGAATTTTGCCCTCAATATTAGCAAGCCTGGCCTCCATTTGATTTTGGTTGTCTAAAATTTTTTGAAGGAGTTCCTGAGTGCTTGGGCCCGGATTTGTTTCAACATCAACATAAAGTAACACTTCTAGATACGACCACAAAGAGCACAGAATTTCACAACACCTCAGTTGGAGCGGCAGCACAACAAGAAAAATGCAGTTAGAACGATAACTTGTTTTTGAGTAATAACTAACCTCCAAAGAGAGCCATGCGTGCGTGAGCGACATGGTCGCGAGCGTACTGCCGCCCACACTGAAATCCGGCGGGCTCGGCGACGGCTTTATATCCACGCTGCGGCTGGCTTCCGGCGTTGTCCCACTAGGCTGGTCCCGCTGGGTGGTCCAAGTGACGTTATATGCTTGCAGACACGGCAGATCCGGATAAGTTGGTAGTTCCAAGCTTGATAACGTTTGGTCGACGATAAGCGGAATCAACTGCAAAGAGAGCCATGCGTGCGTGAGCGACATGGTCGCGAGCGTACTGCCGCCCCCACTGAAGTCCGGCGGGCTCGGCGACGGCTTTATATCCACGCTGCGGCTGGCTTCCGGCGTTGTCCCACTAGAGTGGTCCCACTGGGTGTTCCAAGTGACGTCATATGCTTGCAGACATGGTAGATCCGGAAAAGTTGGTAGTTCCAAGCTTGATAACGTTTGGTCGACGATAAGCGGCATCAACTGCAAAGAGAGCCATGCGTGCATGAGCGATATGGTCGTGAGCGTACTGCCGCCCCCACTGAAGTCCGGCGGGCTCGGCGACGGCTTTATATCCACGCTGCGGCTGGCTTCCGGCATTGTCCCACTAGGCTGGTCCCACTGGGTGTTTCAGGTGACGTCATATGCTTGCAGACACGGCAGATCCGGAAAAGTTGGTAGTTCCAAGCTTGATAACGTTTGGTCGACGATAAGCGGCATCAACTGCAAAGAGAGCCATGCGTGCGTTAGCGACATGATCGCGAGCGTACTGCCGCCCCCACTGAAGTCCGGCGTGCTCGGCGACGGCTTTATATCCACGCTGCGGCTGGTTTCCGGCGTTGTCCGACTAGGCTGGTCCCACTGGGTGTTCCAAGTGACGTCATATGCTTGCAGACACGGCAGATCAGGAAAAGTTGGTAGTTCCAAGCTTGATAACGTTGGGTTGACGATAAGCGGCATCAACTGCAAAGAGAGCCATGCTTGCGTGAGCGACATGGTCGCGAGCGTACTGCCGCAATTATGGCATCTACAGCGCACTTTTGGTGTCAAAACTGAAGTAGCAGTGAAGCTGCTGACCTTCTCTGTCTCCTCTCCTTCAGCGTCATTTGACACTAAACAGGCTGGTTTCACTAGACTTTCAGGGGATTGTTAGCAGCCCCCATTGTACTAATAATATCTCGGGTATAGTGTTCCAAAACCTTGATGTAATTATGCGTGACTCAGAAGAGGAGGGCTCCACATATTCTGACCGTTGGGTATTCTTCAATGCGAATGAAATCTCACAGTATACGGGCGTCTAGCGTTTCGCTTCCAATGAGCTGCCGCCGCGACCGGGATGGAACCAGAAACCTTCGGGTGCTGAGCACTTTGACCACTGCACCACAGCGGCGGGAAATCACCCCACTTGTGCAATTTTAAATATTACGCAATATATTTTGTTGAAAGCCGTGAAATTCTTGCGTGTCACTATTAGCAATCCTCCAACTGTGATGACATATGTGACCACATAGCGCTCTACGTCTACATTATAGTTTGCCCTCACTTTTTTTCTTAATAGTGTAATGCCCTAACTTTTTTCTTTGTACAAGCGGAGCGAGTAAGCATGGCTCCGATTTCTGAGCTCACGTTAAGTAGAAAAAAGCCACAAGTAGAAGCTTGCGCTTTCGAAAATTTATATATCCCCCCTTCCACTTGTTAGAGCGCCAAGAGACAGATTTAGTTGAGGGCACACCGTGTTTGAGGGTCCGCAACGGCTCAGCGGGTGGAAGCCTCGGTTGGAAATGACTGGCAGGCTACCTACGTCTACAGAGCTGCTGTGAGCGCTCAACTAAATCTGCCTAATCTATTAGGCCTAACAAATGGCTCCGATCTTTGTTAGGTCTTATTAATAAAGCTGTCATCGCCACTGATACCTTAGAGTTTTCTAAATAAACACTATACGGGACTCTGGCTCTTGTGTATATGGGTGCTGCAATGCACGGTGCTTCGGTGAGCATAGGGAGGGTGAGTAGCACACGGATTTGTCTGATCTTCGTACTTCTGGCTCCATATGTTTTCGTGCAGCTTTAAGCTGTCTTTTCACGAAACAAAATCAGGAAATGCTCATTACTTACGCTTAACCACGTTGTTGTTTAAGGCGTAGTATTTCAAACGAGGTCACGAAGTTCAAAAGGGTTTGTTCTTTCCTTCTAGACAAAACCTAAACACAGTAATAAAAGAAGCCACAAGTGGGATTCGCCGCCCGCAAGTATGAAGATTAGTCAAATCCATGTACTACCCATTATTACCATGGTCTCCGAAAGACGGCAGTGCCAGAGTCCTGTCAAGTTGATATTAGGAAACTCTATCACAGAATGGTCCTGATAATCTACCAACTTTAATATACATAACTGCTGAGCTTGTGGTGCAATCTATTGCGGAGACGTTAAAAAATGCTAAAGATTGTGCAAAGTTGCGCAAGGCTTGGAACAGTGAAACTTGATAATTGAGAAGTCTAATCTGGTTGCTTCTAGGTAGTTGCTAAGCTTTAGTGAGGTGGTGTTTGGTTGTCTCTCGGTTGTGTCTCCGTGCAGCGAGATTTTGTTTATACCACAAACAGTCACTGGCTCAACGCGGATGCCCCATCTCCAGAAACAAGAACTCGCGCTGAAGCCAAACGGTAATATCTGCCGTAAATATACGGACGCATCGTTATTCGCGAGGGGCTACAATGGCTTGGCAGTCATGAAGCCACTAATGCTTTTTATCATTCCTAGTGTTCTCTCGTTGTACGTGCCGCTGAAGCATTCCGCACAGATGATTCAAAAAAACTTGAATGTGCAGCCTGCGGGGTTTATCACTTGATTAACCTCTAAGGTTTATAATGTTTTGCTAATTACTGGTTACGGCTCTTTAGGAACATTATTTGGTGTTTGCCGGCCATTTGTTGCCATTTTGTTTTTGGTTGACCTACGGTGAGTAGTAGTAACTTTTAATAGTTTGTGTCAAAAATACATTCCCGTCTGTTTTTTTTTACTTTTTTGCAAGAGCCTGTCCTTAGGCATATTTATAGGATCTTTAAAACGTAAAAATGTAAATTTTCTTTGTGTATAAAGTGTAATAATTATTTATGGTAGAGTCCACGAATGCAATGGTCGAGGCGGGGTGGCCAGCCAGGCCGGAACACTTGTTGCAAGGAGTCGGTGAAGATGCCTTAGTTGCATACATGTGCATCTTCACCAGAAGTGTATGGCAGTCACATCGCAGATTGAGGAGTCGCAAGTGAGCATAATATATACGTTTTTGACCAGAGTACTTTGTACACACCGATCTTTTTACAACCGGCGCGAAAAGCTTACCTGTTATAAACCCCTGATAAGTTCACTTGTGCAATGTTCCACATTGTCTTCTTCCTCAGGTCAGTAGCAGAACAACTGAAGCGAGGCGAGCGAGTGGAGGCCGAGAGCTTTGACAGTGTGACGATCTATTTCAGCGACATCGTCGGATTCACAGCACTCTCGGCAGTGTCATCGCCACTGCAGGTGGGTAACTTGCGAAGGCGGTCGATGAAATTTATCACTTAGCCTTCCACGCCGAGTTCTTGGGGTGCAGGTGCACTCGTGTGGATTTACTTCAATGAAAGGGTCTCGTGGCATGCGTTATGTAACAATGATTAAGCTCTCTGAAATCGTACACCTCCCATCGAGCATATTGTTAAAGCCAATAACCTGTAAAGCTTTCACCTAAATGTGATTGGAAAACTACGTTATTGCTATATAATTGCAAAACAGCTTCTGGTAATTCTGTTGTGGCATGGTATCCACTCATCTGTGGCCAAGAATGTTGCAGTTACTACTCTTTTCCGTCCGGGTCATCCTTTGTGTTGGGCGATTTGCTGTGACACACACAAACACACACACACACACACACACACACACCACACACACATGTATATATATATATATATATATATATATATATATATATATATATATATATATATATATATATATATATATATATATATACTGCTACGGTATGAGCTGAGCTGTAGTCTGTGCCGGGTAGGTAAAAGAGGAAGACGACGTTGCCAGGTGCGGCCTGAGGACTCCATCTTTACCGCGACTGCCGAACTGCATCCTCACCCTGTAAATAAATCCACATCCTTTAATTCAACCGTAACAGTTTTGTGGTGGCGGTGCTGGGTAACCAACCAAGCAACATGACGCTTCAAGCGCCTGATCTACAACGAAGCCGCCGCCTTGGTGGACTGCTCCCGTTACCACTGGCAGCTGAGATGTCTCTCGGCGAAGAAGGAAACCGGATCCCCGCAGCTGCAGACCTTCTACCAGTCCCAGCAGCACCGCTAGTGCCAGGTTCGCGTGCGGTTGGTCCCTGGTTGCGTCAGGATCTGATAGTGCCTTGCACATTCAGTGGCGAATCTGGCGAGGACGTGGACGCCTGGCTCACACACTTTAAACGGGTGAGCAAATACTACCAGTGGGACGCGGCGACCCAACTGACCAATGTAGTATTTTTCTTAACGGACACAGCACTCGTGTGGTACGAGAACCACGAAGATGCCCTCACGACATGAGATCGCTTCGTTTCTGAAATAAGAGCGTGTTTCGGAGACTCCGTAGCTAAGAGAAAGCAGGCCGAACAAACGTTACTGCAGAGAGCTCAGATCGCAGGAGAGACGTACACGACCTATGTCTAGGCAATCTTGAAGCTCTGCAAGATTTTCAGCCCTTGTATGTCAGAGGAAGACAATGTTGGCCACCTGTTGAAGGGCATTGCAGAGGACGTGTATCAGTTCCTCATCAGCAAAGACAGCATTGCTACGGTAACCGACGTCATAAACCACTGTCGCACATTCGAGACACTGAAGATGCGACGTATCACCCCTAAGTTCGGTCGCCTACCAAATGTAACCACCGTGGCAAGTGTTGACGAATACACGCCGCTTGATCTCGCGTCGACAATATGCCAGATTGTTCGAGAAGAGCTCACTCGACACGCTCGCCTGACGCCTTACGAAGCTACACCCGCACCGCCTTCGTCTCGCCCTCCTATGTCGATTGCTGCAGCAGGCATCGATGACTGGAACTACAGGCCACCCTCACCACCGAGGTCACAGCGCAATAACTACCCGCTGCCGAGGTACGAAGACCGCTTCAGTTACCCCCATCAGCCAGCCAACACCTATTACGACCCGAAGGAAGATGCACCTGTACCACCACCACGTCGGCGCAATGCCTTCCAGGAGTACAATGCATACCACCAAGCCCCTGTGTGATACCGTTGCCCTATTGCCGGGCGTATAGCTCGGTTCTGTCGACGACAGAGAGAGCCACCATCCCGATATCATTCCCCATCAGAGTTTCCGCCAGCGGGCACTGGTCACAAGAACGGTCATTGGCCCGCCTATTCTAGGAGTACCTCACGGCGGGGAAATCACCGTGGCAGTTCTCCTGCTTCTGACCGTAGTTTGACGCCTCAATCTGGCCGACTGCATCGTTCCCCTTCGCCGGGACGACGCCTGTCATCACCGCCGCCGCCGGGAAACTAGCCAGCGCGACCGATGGAGGTGAGATCGCACAACAGGATTTGCCTCAGATGCCTCCGCCAGTTATAATGTCGAAGAACAAGATACGTGTGGAAATAGATGGCTTTTGTACAAGTGCTTTGGTGGACACTGGTGCTACGATATCAGTTATGGGTCTTTCTTTCAAAAGTCGCATTGGCCGCAAAGTTATGTTTTCTTGGGGCGAATTAACAAGGTTTAATGGTGTTGGTGGGGAAGTACTCCATCCTGTCGCAGTTTGTGCCGTCAATGTCTTATTGGCAGGAAAGGTGTTAACCAACAGAGTTTCTTGTGCTGCAACGTTGTACCCACGATGTGATTCTCGGTCCTGACTTTCTCCAAGGATGTGGCGCTTTCGTCGATTGTGGAAGCGGTGAACTTTCCGTCAGCGGTGACATTGTTCCTGCCCTCGTCGATGAGGCGCCGCAGGCCGCGAAGGATGCTCTGATTGTTTCCGACGAGCTGACAGTGCCGCCATGGTCAATGAGGTCAGTTGCGTTGTTCGCCTCAGAATCTGCCACATCTTTTGACGCCATCGTTGAACCTGCCATCGTTTATTGTGCAAAGAAAGGCATACTCGTCTTTCGTTGTTTGGTATCTGTAGATGAAGGAGCAACCTTTCTGTGGGCACTGAACTGTTCGCCAATGCCGGTTGTGCTCCCTCGAGGAATGAAGCTTGGCGTCTTCGACGATTCCACTGAAGGTTCTGTAGCGGTCGTTGACAACGATGAAAGCGAGAAAGGTACAGTCTCTGGCAAGTGCAGTTGCTCTTACGAGTCGCAGATCCTAGGCATGATTAGCGCCACTTTGCGGTCACACGAGCAGCGGATGTTACGCCATCTGTTGAGGCGACATGCTTCTGTGTTTGACTTTTGCCAAGAGGAGAAGCCACTACCTTTACCGTGTTCTTGTGCTCACCATCTGATTGACACCAGCACTGCCCATCCGATCCGACAAAAGCCTTACCGAGTGTCGTCATCAGAAAGAAAAGTTATTGCCGGCCAGGTTCAGGAAATGCTGAAGAAGGGTGTCATTGAAGAGTCGTGTAGCCCGTGGGCAGCACCAGTCATCTTGGTTAAGAAGAAGGATGGTGCCTGGCGGTTCTACGTTGATTACAGAAGACTTAACGCCGTGACCAAAAACGATGTATATCCGCTGCCTAGGATTGACGATGTTATTGACTGCTTACACTCGGCCTCGTACTTTTCTTCACTATACCGACAATCAGGATATTGGCAGATACTTATGCACCCTTCAGACAAGGATAAGACCGTATTCGTGACGCCTGATGAACTGTACGAATTCAATGTGATGCCGTTTGGGCTTTGCAACGCGCCTCCCACTTTTGAAAAATTTATGGACTCTGTCCTTTGTGGTCTTAAATGGGAGGTGTGCTTATGCTACCGGGAAGACGTCGTCTTGTTTGGGCGTACCTTTAAGAGCACAACGTCCATTTAAGCCTTGTTTTAAACTGTGTCGGTAAGGCTGGCTTGATTCTGAACTCTAATAAATGCCGGTTTAGTGAACGACAAGCTTTAGTCCTCAGTCACCTAGTTGACAAAGATGGTGTCAGGCCGGATCCCCGCAAAATCGATGCAGTCGGCACATTCAAACCGCCCCAGACACTGAAAGAACTTCGCAGCTTCTTGGGCCTATGTTCCTATATTCGCTGCTTTGTGCCCCAATTCGCGGACGTAGTACACCCACTGACGAGCTTGTTGCAAAAAGACAGTCCATTCGAATGGACACTTGATTGTGATGCTGCATTTTCTGAACTGAAACTTCTACTAACATCTGAGCGTATTCTTCGTCATTTCGATCCTTCTGCTCCTGCAGAAGCGCACAGTGATGCAAGTGGAAATGGCATTGGAGGTGTGCTTGTTCAGCGCCATGATAATGCAGAGCATGTTGTTGCTTATACAAGTCGATCTCGAAGCAAGGCTGAAATAAATTATACGGTGACAGAGCAAGAATGTTTAGCGGCTGTATTCGCCATTCAGAAGCTTCGATGTTACCTCTACGGTCGTCCATTCATGATTGTGACACACGATCATTCATTATGTTGGCTTGTTACCCTCCGATACCCTTCTGGCCGCCCAGCTCGACGGGTTTTACACCTTCAAGAATTTGACTTCAGCATTTCGTACACAAGTGAACGACGTCATTCGGACGCTGATTGCCTTTCTCGCCTGCCTATGACCATGACGAAGGACAGTGCAGATACCCTCGACGTCTGTTTGCTGCGGTCTCTCACATGTTTCCTGACGCCAATATCTTCAAACGAGAACAATTGATTGATTTATCTTTAGACCCTTTGTTCGTTGACGCTCGGAATCTCAAAGGCAGCGGTCGCTTTCGCATTCGTGATGGACTGTTGTGCAAAACTAATTACTCAGCAACCGGCGCACGTTATTTACTGCTTGTACCTCAAAGTCTTCGATGCGACGTTCTCCATACAATGCACGATGATCCAACGTCAGGACAACTTGGGTTCATTCGCACCTTGCATCGAGTTCAGCAGCGTTTTTACTGGCCTCGAATGTGAGATTTTACGAAACAATACGTCTTGAGCTGCGAGAACTGCCAGCGGTACAAACGACCTACCAGTGCACTGCACGGTCTTCTTCACCCCGTAGAACCGCCTACTACGACTTTCGGGCAAGTGGGCATCGACCTATTGGGCCCGTTTCCGCGATATTCAAACAACAACCGCTGGATAATATAGTGTGCGTCGGCCACCTTACCAGATACGCCGAAACCACTGCGATACCATCTTCTACAGCTGATGGTGTCGCTGCCTTTTTGTTACGTTCCGTTGTTCTTCACCATGGTCCACCTCAAGTAATCATCAGTGACAGTGGTCGCCAATTCATCGTGGACGCTGTGGAAGAATCGCTTCGCCTCTGCACTTCTCAGTTCAGACATCCGACACCATACCATCCCCAGACGAACTGTCTTGTAGAACGCACCAATCGAACTCTTACTAACATGCTCGCTATGTACGTCGCATCCAATCACGAAAACTGGAATGAGATCTTACCATTTATTACTTACGCATACAATACAGCGAAGCACGAGACCACGGACTTCACACCCTTCTACCTGCTCTACGCTCGATCGCCGCGCAGCTCCCTTGATACAATCCTCCCATTTAAGCTCCATACCGATGAGTCCATGGCCGAAACATTGTGCCGGGCTGAAGACGCCCGCCAAATTGCTCGCTTGCGCACACTGCCATCACAAGATCGCTCCAAGCAACGGTACGATCAACGCCATGATGCCATTTTATTCTGCAAAGGTGAATTCGTGTGGTTGTGGACCCCCCAACGAAAACCTGGTTTATGTCAGAAGTTTTTACCGCAGTACACAGGCCCCTACGTCATTTTAGATCGCTTGACTGACTTGACGTACGTTGTGGCCCGCTTGACACCTTCTCGTCGGCCAAATCGAACGCAGTTGGTGCACGTGGCTCGCCTTAAGAAATTTTATCTCTCCAGTGACTCAAACTCGCCCAGTGGGCTTCGTCTGTGAAGCGGGGATTGCTACGGTATGAGCCGGGCTGTAGTATGTGCCGGGTAGGTAGAACAGGAAGACGACGTTGCCTGGTGCGGCCTGAGGACTCCATCTTTACCGCGACTGCCGAACATCATCCTCACCCTGTAAATAAATCCCCATCCTTTATTTCAACAGTAAAAAATATATTGTAGGGAACTATGCGAACGACTACGAAGCAGCATGAAACGGCAAGCCACAGCGTTGGTGCACGCGCGCGACCCGAGCTTGCGTTTGTTTTGTATTTTCGGCCTGTTGGCGTTCCTCGCTCTTCTGGCGTTCCTCGGCCTTCCAGTAGGTCTGTACCTAAATAAACTGCGTGACATCTGGTGGAGGTGTGTGGACTCCCGTACAAACCTGGAACTTCGCTCCCGTACGCTTCCCCATCTACGTGACACGAACATGGCCACCGAGACGCCTCTCCAGGTGGGACCTTCGACCGTCCATGTCACTTGCGATGCCGTGTATCCTCAACGTGACCCTCCTATCTTCACGGGCTCCACTGAGTCGGATGTCGAAGATTGGTTGGCGAGTTACGACAAAGTCGGCGCAAGTAACAAATGGCACGACCCAAGTAAGCTGGGCTACGTCACATTCTACCTTGCGGACACCGTGCAACTGTGGTTTAATAACCACGCAGCTGACATTACTACGTGGTCTGCATTCAAGACGGCTATTACGGATGTCTTTGGACGACCTGCGGCACGCAAGCTTCAAGCCGAGCACCGTTTACGTCACCGTGCGCAGCAACCAGGCGAGACCTACACGGGCTACATTGAAGATGTGTTGCATCTATGCAACCGCATCAACTCTACCATGCCTGAGGAAGAAAAAATCCAGCACATATTGAAAGGCATTGATGACGGCGCCTTTCAGATGTTGCTCGCGAGAAATCCCCCCACAATTGCGGTCCTCGTTTCCCTCTGTCATAGTTTAGATGAATTGCGTAGGCAGCGCGCAATTGCTCGTCAAGCCCTCACGACGCCAGACACGCTCGCAAGCTTGCACCTAGCTGCCCATCCTACCGATCAGCAGCCGCTGCTTTCGACAATCAAGGGCTTCGTCCGCGAAGAGGTAGCGCGCCAGCTATCACTGCTGCCACTGACACATGAGCCCACGCAAGCTTTAACACCGGACCCCCAACACGTCATTCGAACCCAAGTCGCTGAAGCCCTTCCGCCGGTGCATCAGCAACCACCAGTCACTACGCCTCTCACGTATGCCGCCGTCGCTGCTCGTCCTACGCAACAGCGTATGCCATATGCTCAACCTTCCACGCCACCCTATGTCGTGCCTACAACCCCAATTGCTGCGCCGTATCCCTACGCGAGATCTTCAGCTCCATTTTACCGTCGCTCAGGCAACTTGGAGGACGCCGGATAATAGGCCCATCTGTTTCGCCTGCTGTATCGCTGGACACGTCGCCCGCCACTGTCGCCGAGATCCCCCTCCAGTCGACACCGTGGGCAGGCCAATGGCGTCGTCGTCTAGGACGCCATCAAGGTACACCACTGACGGTCCTCAACCCTACGCAAACCATCGGTCACCATCGCCCCGACGACGCTCCCTGTCACCTATGCGTCGCCGACCTGCTACGGAAGAAGGAAACTGATCGCTGCAGCTCCGGAGGCAACAGCTGCATACAATTCGAACAGCTTAAGGCCTCCATCTTTCTCGCCGCAAAACGTTATTGATGTCAATGTTGAGAGGACCGCCGCACAAGCACTAATCGACACAGGGGCCGCTGTTTCCATAATCTGTGAGACCTTATGCCGCAAGTTGAAAAAGGTGACGACGCCTCTTTCGGGCCTGATGCTCCACACGGCCAAGTCGCAGTGCATAGAATCTACAGCTGTGTGCACTGCACGTGTCATTATCCAAGGTGAACATTATGCCATTGAATTTTTTGTGCTAGTATCATGCTCCCACGAAGTCATTCTTGGATGGGACTTTCTTTCGCGTCATTGGGCCATCATAGATTGCTCACGTGCAGAAGTTGTCCTTACACCGCTGCCAACCTCTTGTTTGGTGGATTCTCTTCCTGAACCTTACAAACTTGTCGTTGTTGCAGATACGGAAATAGCACCGAGAACATCCACCCTTGTAGCCCTGACCTGTACGGCCGCTCCTGCCGGAACTGTTTTGTTCACCCCGTCTGACGTATTTACCCGCCGCCGTAGCCTACACCTGCCCTTTGCCATACTCACCATGGAATCCGGTGCTACCGCCATGCTCGTCGCGAACTCGCTATCGTCGCCAGTTACCTTACTTCGCGGAGAATGTTTGGGTAACATACAAGACGTTGACCTCTTGCGCCCTCTAGAGTTCGCCGAACACGCACCTCACCTCCAGCTCAATGCTATGATGCCACCTGTGGCCATATTGCCTGCGCCAGACTCATTCCAGCCCTCTGTTGCCGTTTAGCTATCGCCGACACAAAGAAGGCAACTCTTGTCCCTTCTTCGAGAGTTCCGTTCTGTCTTCGATTGCTCTCAACCATCTTTGGGTCGCACAGCGAACATCACGCACCACATTGACACCGGTACTCATGCTCCCTTACGCCAACGACCATATCAAGTTTCAGCGGAAGAGCGCCGTATTATCAACGAAAAAGTCGACGATATGCTCAAGCGTGGTGTCATCCAGCCATCGCAGAGCCCTTGGTCGTCCCCTGTTGTACTTGTGCGCAAAAAGGATGGGTCTATCCGATTTTGTGTCGACTGCCGCCGGCTCAATTAGATAACTCAGAAGGATGTGTACCCGTTGCCACGCATCGACGACGCTCTCGATTGCTTGCAAGGGGCAGAATATTTCTCCTCTTTAGATTTACGCTCAGGATATTGGCAAGTTCCAATGGCTGATCCTGACCGATAGAAGACTGCATTTGTAACACCTGATGGGCTGTATGAGTTTAACGTCATGCCGATGGGACTCTGCAACGCCCCAGCTACCTTCGAACGGATGATGGACACCATCCTTTGCGGCTACAAGTGGAACACGTGCCTTTGCTACCTAGACGACATCGTCGTTTTTTCTCGCGACTTTTCAACTCACCTTGTTCGTCTTCGTGCTATCTCACGTGTCTCACCTCTGCTGGCCTTCAACTTAACATCAAGAAGTGCCATTTTGCCGCACGTCAGCTCACTATACTGGGTCACGTCTTCTGCAAAGAGGGCGTTCTCCTGGATCCGGCGAAACTCCGCGCCGTGGCCGACTATACGAAGCCCAATTCCATCAAGACGCTTCGAAGTTTTATCGGCCTGTGCTCATACTTTCGTCGATTTGTGCGCAACTTCTCTTTCATCATCGCGCCTCTTACCAACCTGTTGACAACTTCCAAAGGCATTTCTGCTTGATCAAAAGAGTGCGACGAATCCTTCACCGCGCTTCGATGGGTATTACTAACACCTCCAATACTACGTCATTTTCGCCCTGATGCGCCTACGGAGGTCCACACCGACGCCAGTGGTGTCGGTCTTGGTGCTGTATTGGCTCAACGAAAACCAGGGTACCAAGAATACGTTGTCGCTTACGCGAGTCAAACCCTCAAGAAAGCCGAGTGTAATTATTCCGTCACGAAAAAAGAGTGCCTCGCAATTGTCTGGGCTTTGACGAAGTTCCGCTCATACTTTTATGGCCGCCCTTTCGAAGTCGTCACAGACCACCACGATCTATGCTGGCTATCATCGCTCAAAGACCCGTCGGGGCGCCTTGGTCGTTGGGTGCTTCGCCTACAGGAATACGACAATCGTGTTGTATACCGATCCGCCCGCAAGCACTCCGACGCTGGTGCACTATCCCGTTTGCCGCTACCGGCTGACCCAACCCCCTCGTCACCTTCTTCAGCTGTCATAACACCAATCGACTTCACAGACATGGCATCGGAACAACGCAAAGATGTGTGAATTTCCCAACTCCTCGCCTTTCTGACTGATTCGTTAGCTAATTTGGTCTCAAGAACTATCCGCCATCAAGCCACACATTTCGCTATTCGAGACGACCTACTCTATCGGCGGAATTACACGTCTGAAGTTCGGAAGTGGCTGTTAGTGATACCCAACCACATGCGCTCGGAAATCTGTACTGCTTTCCACAACGACCCGCAAAGTGCTCACGCTGGCGCTCTCAAAACGTACAACCGTTTACGTCAGCGGTACTACTGGCGCGGCATGTACACATTTGTCCACAAGTACGTACGTGCTTGTACTGCATGCCAGCGACGTAAAGTCCCACCTCAACGCCCTGCCGGTACACTTCAGCCTCTGCCTTGTCCAGCGCGTCCTTTTGACCGCATCGGTATCGACCTATACGGACAACTTCCCACGTCGTCTTCTGGAAATAGGTGGATAATTGTCGGCGTGGACCACCTCACGCGTTATGCGGAGACGGCAGCACTACCCGCAGCAACCACGAGGGAAGTTGCGTTTTTCATCCTGCGCAACTTTGTTCTTCGCCATGGTGCTCCCCGCGAACTTTTGAGCGACCGGGGGCATGTTTTCTTGTCTGACGCCATTCAAACGTTGCTCGCTCAGTGCAACATGGTTCATCGCATGACGACAGCATATCACGCGCAGACGAATCTTCTTTTTGCGTACCCTGATTCCTGTTTAGAGCTAAACTCTGATTGAAACGTCGAAATAAGTCACGTTGTGACTGCTCACAGAATATATATATATATGTAGATATATATATATATATATATATATATATATATATATATATATATATATATATATATATATATATATATATATATATATATGCAAGTTCATATGGAATGAACTTGCAGATAGCACATTTGAAAAGGACATTGCGTTTCCTAACGTTCCGGCCGTGGCACAGCCTTCATCAGAGTTCATCAGGTGAGCCCATAAAAGCGGCTGCATTTTATTATACCTACTTACTCTGACGAAGGCCGTGCCATGAAGGCTGTCATCCCTGCAAAAAACCACGTTGCAAAGTGTGCGTGCACATGACGACATCTAAAACAGTTTCAAGTACCTGATCCAGCTTTGAATTAAAAATAAATGGGGACTACACATGTGATAGCACTAACGTCGTCTATCTTCTCGAGTGTTCATTATGCAAAGTTCAATGCATAGGTCAAACAGAGACAAGTTTGAGAATTCATTTTAATAATCGCCGTGCACACGCTGTAAGCCTCCCCAATCTACCACTGTCGAATTACGTCAGTATGCCTGGCCAAGGTTTCGAGAAAATTAGGGCCATTAATATTCAGTCCTGTTTCAAGACAAATCACGATAGGGAAGTTAGGGAATCCTTCTTGATTCATAAATTCAACACCATTCGTTCAGGTATCAACGAAAACGTAGGAAAGCTCACCTGTCTTGCACTATAACAACACGACTTCTTAGATTTGTAAAATCCTTTAATGTACTATAATATGTATATTAGTCATCCGTGGTTTCTCTATTTCAGAGCTCTTTCACAAGTCCTGCCAACAACACTGTTCCCCACGTGTTGATGCGCAATGAAATTAGAAACTTGTATATCCACGCATTCGTCTCATGTCAGTGATGTTAACAGAAGCTTTCTCACAGATTACTTATTACTTTGATTGTCCTAGCTGCTGCACCGTGAGTTCGTCACGTGAGCCCATAAAAGAGGCTGCATTGTATCATACCTGCTTACTCTGACGAAGGCCGTTCATGGTCGAAACGTTAGTAAAGGTGGTTTCTATTTCAAGTGTGCTATCTGCAAGTTCATTCAAAATAGAAATCGCAGTCATACTTTCTCATATATATATATATATATATATTGTTACGTAAACATGACACGAGGCGTGTCTATTTAAAATCTATATTCAAACTGATGCGTACGGCGTCGACTAAGAAGAAGCACAGCACGCACAACCAACATACCACTTCCTCGTTGTCGTATTCTGACCCCTGATAAGTCAGCTATGTAGCATTACCCTCCCGGCAGTAAAAGCGCCGTCTCGGTGCACATTAACTACGGTCTTCAGTATGCAGGTAGTAAGGTTTCAGCCTGCTGACGTGTACAACATCACTGGGTGTGGTTGCAGGCAGGCTCGTGGTCTCAGATGCAGGAATGATCTTATAGGTGACGTCGGTTACCTGGCGGATGATACGGTAAGGACCCATGTAGCGAGACAACAACTTCTCTGATAAGCCAACTCGACCAATTGAGCACCACAGGAGAACAAGAGAACCGGTGAGAAGTGAACGTCAGCATTCCGGCTGTCGTAAATGGCTTTCTGGGTGGGTTGCGATGCCGAAAGTCTAGAGCGGGCGATCTGACGTGCGTGGTCGGCACGAGCAATAGCGTCGCGTGCATATTCGGTTGGCGGCGTTGTAGTGGTTGGAAGTAGGGTGTCGAGTAGTAACGTGGGATCATGGCCATAAAGCAAATAAAAGGGTGAATAACCAGGGTGTCGTGGCGCGAAGAATTGTACGCAAAGGTCACGTGAGGTAGCGCCAGGTCCCAGTCATGGTGGTCGGAGGACACATGCATCGCGAGCATGTCCGTGAGGGTCCGATTTTGTCGTTCGGTTAGGCCATTTGTTCGAGGATGGTAGGAAGTGGTCAGCTTGTGGTGCGTCGACGAAGAGCGCAGATGATTGTCGATTATACGGGACAAAAATGCGCGGCCGCGATCCGTGAGTAATTGGCGAGGAGCGCCATGGTGTAGGATGACGTCGTAGAGCAAAAACTCCGCAACGTCAGTAGCGGTGCTGGTGGGGAGCGCTCGAGTGATGGAATACCTAGTTGCGGAGTCTATAGCAATGGCGACCCACTTGTTGCCCGATTATGACTCGAGAAAAGGACCAAAAAGATCCAAAGCAACACGGAAGAAAGGTTCGGTTGGGATGGAGATTGCTTGAAGAAGTCCAGCCGGGGGCGCCGTAGGTCGCTTCCTACGTTGGTATTTATCGCAGGGGGACACGTAACAGCGAACGGGCCGGGCGAGACCGCGCCAAAAGAAGCGGTGACGCACGCGGTCATACGCCTGAGATACACCGAGATGACCAGCAGTTCCTTCATCGTGAAGCTCGTGCAGCACGGCTGAACGCAAATTTTTCGGCACGACAAGAAGGAGCTCAGTGCCATCTGGCTGAAAGCTACGACGGTACAGCGTGCCATTCAGGAATACGTACATGCGAAGTGACGTGTCATTCGGAGCAGATTCGAGACGGTAAATAAGTTGCCGCAGAGAAGCATCACGACGTTGTTCATCACCAATCTGAAGAAACTGGGGCATTGACATGACGCTGAGGCTAGGCTCGATGTCTGGTTTGTCGGGCTTATCAACAGGATAGCGGGATAAGCGATCGGCGTCCAGATGGATACGTCCAGACTTATAAGCAACCGAGTAGGAATACTCCTGTAGCCATAATGCCCAACGACCAAGTCATCCAGTGGGGTCCTTCAGAGAAGAAAGCCAACACAGCGCGTGATGATCTGTGATGACACGGAAAGGGCGGCCATACAAGTAAGGACGGAATTTCGAAACCGCCAAACAAGGGCGAGACATTCCCGTTCTGTTATAGAATAATTGCGTTCAGACTTACAAAATGGCTTGCGCACGTGATTACACGGTCGTTGCCCCGCTGAATTTGCGTCAAAACTGCACCGATTCCGTGACCACTCGCGTCTGTTTGCACTTTTGTAGGAGCATCGGGGCAAAATGAGCAAGATTAGGGGCTGTCGTTAGAGCGGTGATTAGCTGAGAGAAGGCGTCAGCTTGAGGAGGGCCCCAACAAAATGGGACGTCTTTTTTAAAAAGGTCGGTGAGTGGCCGTGCGATTGCCGCATAGTTTTTCACGAACTGGCGAAAGTAGGAGCAGAGGCCCACAAAACTGCGAACATCATGAACAGAGCATGGGACTGGGAAAATTGTTACAGCGCGTACTTTCGCCGGGTCTGGCCGTACGCCGGCAGCGTCAACAAGGTGACCCAATACGGTAATCTGACGAAGACCGAAGTGGCACTTGGAGGAATTGAGCTGCAGGCCAGCCCGTCAAAATATGAATAGGATGGTCGAAAAGCGTTCAAGGTGGGTTGCAAAGGTAGGTGAGAAAATGATCACGTCGTCCAGGTAACACAAACATGTCGACCATTTAAATCTATTTACGAGCGTGTCCATCATTCTCTCGAAGGTCGCTGGAGCGTTGCGGAGACCGAATGGCATGACCTTGAATTGGTAAAGACCGTCAGGGGTAACGAAGGCGGTTTTTCCTCGGTCCATGTCATCTACAGCAGTTTGCCAGTAGCCAGATAGGAGGTCGAGAGATGAAAAGTAGGTGGCGCCATGGAGGCAATCAAGGGCATCGTCAATGCGTGGTAGAGGGTACACGTCTTTTTTGGTATTTTTTTGCGGTGGCAATAATCAACGCAGAAACGCCATGAGCCGTCTTTCTTTTTTACTAATACCACGGGAGATGCCCAAGGGCTCGTTGTTGGTTCGATTACGTTTTTCGTAAGCACTTTGGGCACTTCTTTCTGAATCACTTCTCGCTCGGACGCTGACACGCGGTGTGGCCGACAGTGAATGGGCGCAGAGTCACCAGTGTTGATTCGGTGAGTGACAATTTTAGTCTGGCCCAAGGGACGATCGTAGGTGTCGAAAATGTCAATGTATGAGGCCAAAACTTGACAGAGAGCGTCAGCCTGGTGAGGCGACAGCTCCGATCCAATCATGTTTCGAAAAATACCATCGTCTGAGCTGGGTGACCGTGAGACTGCGCTTCGATCAAGAGCAAATACAGCGACAACACTGACATCGTCCTCTGTTATGGCAGTTAGCTGGGCTAGAGACATCTGGCAGGGCAACACTTGCGGGGTGAAACCAAAGTTAAGGAGCGGAAGTAACACACAGATATCCGCGAGGGTCGCGATGGTATAGGCACAGTAACGCTGCGCGTCAGCCGAACGTCAGTAATTGGCGTAATGATATAATCACCGTCAGGAACGGGAGGGGTCAATGACAAAGACAAGTACGTGACGGCTCGAGGTGGCAGGCGAACGAAAGTGGTTGGGCTCAAGCGGCTTGTGGGCTTTGCAGAGTAGTCGGCAAATATTGGACGATCAAGGCTGACGGTACCAGATGAACAATCAATTGAGGCCGAGTGTGCCGAAAAGAAATCAAGGTCAAGTATGAGTTCATAAGGGCAGCAGGCTAGCACGGCAAAAAAGACCACGGCGTGACGACCGGCAATGCTGACACGAGCAGTGCACATTCCGATTACTGGTACAGTACCGCCATCGGCAACACGTATTGCCTGCATCGTAGATGGCGTCGTAATCTTTCGTGCGCGGCAGCGTAGAGAAGCGCTCATAATAAACAGGTGCGCACCTGTGTCAATGAGGGCGCTCACAGGAACATGGTCGACTTGTACTTCAAGCAGGCTGTGGTGCGTGGGAAGCGTCAGTAGAGGATTTTCGGCCGTCATTGGTATTGCAGCTTCACCTCTATAAGCTGCAATATCTAGTTTTCCTGCTGCGGTCGTCCAGAGAAGCTCGGCGAGGAAAAGCGCCGAGATGGCGGAGAGCGGCATTGGCGACGTAGCGGCGACGGGGAGCGAGAGCTGCGGCGACCGGACGAAGGGGGGCGTCAGGGTAGCGGCGACCAGGCAAAGGGGCGTGAGTGGAAGGCTCGTAAGATGACGACAAATAGAAATTGAAGGGTGCGGCGATTCAACGTCGAGGGGTGGTCGGATGCATGACCGCCGAGGTAGAGAAAGTCTGACGTGGTTGGTTTGACCAACGGCGGCGGCAATAGCGAGAAACGTGCCCAGGCTGGTGGCAGGAAAAACAAATAGGCTGGTCGTCGGGTGTTCGCCATTCCGAAAGGTTGGGGAAGGGCGTTGTTGGAGGTGAACGGCGAGTGTGTACTCGGGAGTAAGGCGGGACTTCAGGGCGAGTCAAGGGACATGCTGATGGAAGGCCGACGTTCGCAAACTCCTGCCTCACCACAGCTTGTATTAACGCCACCGACGGCTGTTGTTGGTCAGAGGCGAGCGTTACGAAAACGGGTGGCTGAAGAGGAGCCGGACAGGCGGCTTCGATTTCCCGACGAACAATGCGTGTGACGTTGTCATACGTGGGGGACTGGCAGGCGGCTTCACACGATGAGGTTGTGGCCATGTTGGGCCGCCGAATAAATCGCTGAGTAATACGGCGGCTCTTGGCTTCTTCGAACCACCGGCACTCTTTAATGATGGCGTCGACGGTGGCAACGTTGTTGTAAACTAGAAGATTAAATGCGTCGTCTCCTATGCCTTTCAGCACATGGGCCACTTTCTCAGACTTACTCGTGTGCTCGTCAATCTGGCGGCATAGGGCAATGACGTCGTGAATGTACGCGACCTACGACTCCGTCGATGTCTGTGCACGAGCCACCAGTTGATTCCGCGCTGTGATCTGCCGCCCAACGGTGTCGCCAAAAAGGTTGCGGATCTTCTCTTTCAAGGAGTCCCAGTTTGTAATCTCCGCTTCGTGCGTCTCGAACCACACTCGCCGTGGGCCATCGAGGTAGAAAAGCACATTGGCAAGCATAGTAGTCGGGTGCCACCTATAGCTTGCGCTGACCCGTTCGTACCGGCTGATACATTTGTCGACATCAACACCATCCTGACCGGAAAATACACCGGGATTACAAGTACGAGGTAGAACGACGTATGTAGAAGTCACGGAAGGGGCGGGTGGTGAAGACAATGGTTGTTCAACCTGTGACATGGTTGGACCTATGATGATGTGGCCGTTGCGGAGATTCGTGATGAATACGGGGAAGTACCCAGCACGTCCACCACAAAGTTGTTACGTAAAAATGACAAGAGGCGTGTCTATTTAAAATCTATATTCAAACTGATGCGTGTTGTGTCAACTAAGATGGAGGCACAACCGGCAGACCACTTCCTCATTGTCGTCTTCTGACCCCTGATAAGTCAGCTACGTAGCAATATATATATATATATAGGGGAAGTTATTAGAACCAATGGAATGTAAATAAGAAGAAAGAAGAAAGAAAAGTGGATGAAAAAATTACCAGCTGTGAGCAGAAATTGAACCCACGACCTTCGAATAACGCGTTCGAAGGTCGTGGGTTCGATTCCTGCTCACAGCTGGTAATTTTTTCATCCACTTTTCTTTCTTCTTTCTTCTTATTTACATTCCATTGGTTCTAATAACTTCCCCTGTACATTCCTTGGCATTACTGTCTGTTATATCTCAATAATATTGTGTTGAAACACGGAAATACGAGCCCTTAGGTATACACTTCTCCCCCTTATATATATATATATATATATATATATATATATATATATATATATATATATATATATATATATATATATATATATATATGAAGAGAGAGAGCAATTGACTCTACATCTATTAATGACGCGCAGTACGCTTTAGTATTGACCTTGTTTCTGGTGGCAACATAACGTTATCCTTGGTTTTACGCAGACACAGTGGTTTTGAATGTTGTTGAGCTCTGCATTGCCAACTGACACTTCATTCACTTTATTGTGCCCGGTGTTTTCTAGGTGGTGGAGCTTCTCAACGACGTGTACACCTGTTTCGATTCCATAATTGGTGCCTACGATGTGTACAAAGTGGAAACCATTGGCGACGCTTACATGGTGGTCAGCGGGCTGCCGCTACGCAATGGACTGCGTCACGCCGCCCAGATTGCCTCCATGGCCCTGCACTTGCTCGCCGCAATACGGTGTTTCGAGATTCACCACCGACGAGGCGAACGGCTCCAGCTGCGCATCGGCATTCATTCTGGTCAGAATGAGTTGATATTTCAGCGTCTATAGCAGCCGTTTTTCTAGTGAACATCAGACTATAAAGCAAAAAAAGAGGACAGAGAAGACTGAACAAGAGAAAAAGAATGAAAAAGACAAGAAAAAAAGATAAATCCGATGAAAAACGAATAAGGCTGCCTCTCTCCGCAATCTCTTGAAAATCAGCACCAGTGGTGCGGAAGTGCCTCACTTTTTTTTTAAGACTAGCAGTTTCGTTTTTTCAAATTTCGACAATATCTGCAGTTCAAAGAGAACTCGCACACCGTGACACGCAGGCAAACGCCCTCGAGCACAGAATTTTTCTTTTTTTATGCCGAATTGCACAGATCTGCACACAGAGCCGACTTTCAGAAAACATTATCCGAGCTTCCCGCCTCTGTAACAAAAACAAAAAACGATCTGTGCATTAGCCATCATTGAGTTTCCTTGTCGCGGAGCAAACTGACGTATTTTCAGGTGGCGTATCGTGATTAGCTTTTTTCGGGCAACAGGCTATGGCTTTATGTGGTGTACATGTTTGGTTAACCCCGCTTTTGTGGTTATCGACGTCGATGTGCACGTGACATCTCGCATAAAATTGCGCGTTCTTTCTAATAAACTTTTTAGTTGCTAGTCAGTGCTTGTCCCGTTGATATTACCTTCTTCGCAGTCGTGTAGTTGCGCTATATAAATATTAGTGCAGGAAGAAAATTTTGGGCAGGATTTCAAAAGGCACCGAAGAACCCACTAGTTACTCATATTGGGCGCGTTTTGTCAAGGAACTAGTGCATGCTCTAGACGGTGTAGTGCGCTCTCCTGAGCTTAATGGTCCGAAAACGACATCCGGTTCAGAAGTGCCTCTACGCGGTCCAATTCTCACTGGATGCATAAAAGCTCGAGTCCGCTACGCATTCAAAAAAAAATTTTTCAGACTCTTCTCTGACGAAGTCGTTTCTCCTTCCCCTCTCGTACCTACCATAGCTTTGCCAGCCCTGCTTTCAAGTACAATCTCAAACTTTGCGACTTGGCCTGGTTCGAAGCTGCGCAAACTAATATCGCAGCGCGACCATTATTTTCTAGGTGTACATGTATGTAACTTGTTTCCAAACTGGCGTGGTGTGGTTGTTTTCTGTTGCTACGTGTATGCACTCCTTTTTGTTCCCGCGTTACTTTTTGATGTGCTACTTCTGAGAACAGTAATAAAGTGAAACTTGCATAAAATACGTAAATTGATGCCATAGGCGCACGCAGGTTTCTTTTACAGGAGGGGGGGGGGGGCAAAGGCTCATCGCACAGCCTCCCCCCCTCCTCGCACACACCAAGTCAAAGTATGGGCTACATATACTTCGCTCCCCTTTCATAAGTTACTATGACGGGTACCGCCTCCACCGGTCTGTGCCCCGACTATGGTCACTTCTGCTGCCTCCGTTCATGCGCATTTTTAACGAGCTCACCGTCATTCATCAAGAACTGCAGGACTCAGTTTACGAGCGATGATACATGAAAGTGCGCGAAGTGTGACAGCGAATGGTGAAGCAACCTAACGTTGTCTTTATGCGACGCATTCGTGGCACCGAAAAAGGTCAATGAGGGTGGTAATTGGGATTTGTTTACATAGTTGCATTATATGGAACGGCTGCTCAATTGTGCCTTCTTTTGTCTTCGGCCTTAGCCTGCTCTACAATCATTTATCATGCCCGGAAACAGTCCATAGAAAATGCTCTTACGATCAACTACGAAAGAGTTTCTTCACACCACTTGAGCGCCTTCGAATGCGCTCATTTGGACTTCAGAGCACGCCAACTTTCCGCGCCCATTGACTTTGTCCACTCTGTGATATTACATTACTCAGCACACTATTTTGTTTTTAGTAAATGGCCTGTAGGATAATGAAAGAATATTTTTCGAATGAGCAGCGTATGTTAAAGATTGAGAAGAGAAATAAATGGTTACTTTATTATGAGAATGACAGTCTGCTGACTCTTAGAGTAGTGCGCCACCCAAGAGTGACGGCTGATGACGTGGCACCTCAAGAAGATGCCATAGAGTGAGAGTTAGTGTCTTGGTAATCTAGCTGGCCATGGGTAAGCGTGCAAAAAACGTTATGCGGCATCCTGACCTACTTTACTTAGATGACTTTTTGTTCGTGCTGGCGGAAGGATAGCAATTCTCGAATAATTGTGGGATGACCACGAATGCCTAAAAATGAACAGATTAAAGAAACAATGAATGAAGCAGGCACATGTTCCGGCGTAACTATTCATTATTATGCCTTATTTCTCTGATAATATCGTATTACAGGCGCTAGTATTGAAAATATGATCACTCGATGACATATTGGTTATTATCATCATCATCGTCGTCGTCGTCATAATCATTATCAGCCTGACTACACCACCTGAAGGGCAAAGTCCTCTTCCATGTCCCTTACAATCAACCCGATCCTGTGCTTTCTGCTCCCACGTTACACATGCCACCTATGTAGTACCATCTGCCCACTTAACTTTGTCTCCCTCTGAAGTGTTTGCCTTCTCTTAGAGTTCAGTCAGTTGCCCTCACTTAACAGTAATTATCCTGCTTACGCACTACGTGTTCGGCCCACACTATGTGCCCGCACCTTGGCATATGTTGCTGCAAATGGGAATGCAAGAAAAAGAGAAACAATGCTGCTTTACTGAGGCCTGCCTGTCTCAAAAACTGTATTCAGGCTCTGTTCAGTGTTTCCTTTATTTATTCCTATATACTAATGCCACGTATAAGCTACAGCGCAACGCTACTGCTTCCGCTTTCTTTCTGTGACTTGCCTCAAGCCTATGCCGTTTACCTATTACACAGGTCCTTGCGTAGCCGGAGTCGTGGGGCTGAGGATGCCAAGGTACTGTCTCTTCGGTGACACTGTAAACACAGCCTCTCGGATGGAGTCTACCGGAGAAGGTGGTTTGCTAGTTTACACCTGCTGCCATCGCACCAGTGCGATCGATGATGCCCATGATTCGCTCGTAGCTCCATTTCTCGTTGGTGACGGTGGTGGGCTGCAGTAACTGAATGTGGAAGAGGCAAAAAACTTTTGTGTGACGAAATAACCTAGGCATTAAAGACGACTGCAAGGTGTGCACAACAAAACTTAATTAAATGTTCTATCAAAATTACAAGGTCGCACTACAAACCGCGTGACTTCCAAGAACGTTGAAATTTACCAATTGCGTCCCTTGAGTTTTTTATGAGGGGTGATCGAATGTCCGGGGGAGCGAGAGGCTTTGTAGTGTAATACTAAAATTTCATCGCAGTGTTGCAGTCAGTCTCTGCTTTATAGCCCCCACAGTCACGTTCGGTAACTAGCTTGTTTGAAAAGTTATTATTTTGTCACCTTTTTCCTACTCAGTTTCTTCACGCCATTGCTGCCGCTGAGTGAGTGAGTAACAACTTTATTAGTCGAAGGGGTGAGGGGTAAGGGAGGCTAAGCCACGAAGGCTGCCAGGCTGTGTTTCTCGATGACTTCTTCCGCTCGTTTCAGGACCCGTGTCTGGATGTCTATGTCGTTGCTGGAGAGAAGGGCCTCCCATTGTCCCTCGGTGGGGGGTGAGCAAAGGAGGTCGGCGGGCGCCGCTGACAAATGGTGCTTGTACAGATGTCCCCAAATTCTGGAAATTATTTGGTCGCATCTTCTGGCGTATGCCTGAAATGTTTGTATGATAAGCAATATGTAGATTGGTGTGGAAAAAAGTACAACAGGCACATTCGAAAAGACACTACCTCTGTAATGACAAAAGCTTTGAAGGTTCAACAATCTATCAAAATAAACGAACCAAAAGAATGAGAAGAATTCCTCGCGTAGACTTGAGGACAACTTGCTGAAACTGCTATACCGACGCTTTTCGTGAAAATATGTGAAAAGAGAAACCTGTAAATAACTCTACATAATGTCCTCTTTTTCGTCGTGGGATTGATACATTGACATGTGGGGCGTAACGTCATAAAACCACCACATGATTATGAGAGACGCTGTAGTGGAGGGCTCCGGAAGTTTCGACCATCTGGGGTTCTTTAACGTGCACCCATATCTGAGCACACGGGCCTATAGCATTTTTCCTCCATCTAAAATGCAGCCGCCACAGCCGGTATTCAATCCCGCGATTCGATCCCGATCCCGCGGTCAGCATCAGAGTCAATTAGCCACTAGACAATCGCGGGCGGGGCTTTTTTGTTGTGAGATTGTTGTGTTATAATATCATTTTCAAGTAGAGAAGCTCAAAAAAGCCGAAAAAAATGAATATATGAGGAATCTGTCTAAGGCTTTTACAGTTACATTCTATTCTTTTATTACGCGTTAGAATTCATATGTTGACGCAGCTATCTCACTGGGATCGTACACATGTAACTGTGCGTGAATATACCGAATTGCGGGTGCACTTTGGGCTCATGTTTATCGGGCACCGAAGGGCGGGACATCTGCGTTCGTTCACTTCAGCCTGTCGTGACAAATATACTTATGTGTCGCCATCTGTGTGCGGCTAAAAAGCTGAAAAAGGAGCCCACATAAAAAATGTCATTCAAAGTCATGATGTACAGCTGTGCCACTACATTATTACCGAGCCCACATCGGCCTGTCAATGTGATTGATTTATGGAAGCGTTTTGAATACAAGAAATTGCGAGCACATCTCTGAGGCTGGTTCACTCAAGATATTGGTGCAAAGCGGAAGCTTCTCTCATCCCCTCTAACGAACAATTTTTATTAGGTGTAGCAGCAGTCCTCCTAAGTATGCATATAGCTAGAAAGGGCTTTGGAAATTTGTAGAAGGAAATTTCGGACATATAGCACACTGTTTAGGCTACACTGCCTCACTTATTTTGTTTTGTATAATGAGTGATTACTCATTTAGGCCTGTTACAGAAAGCAGTTTACATTGCAAAGTTGACTAAAATACTTCCGTGCATTTCAACATTGCTAGTACAGAAACGGAAAAGATATAAGCAATCAACATTGACTAAAACCACATATTTGAAACAACACATTGGTCTAGTGGCTAAGGTACTCGGCTGCTGACCCGCAGGTCGCTGGTTAGATTCCCGGCTGCGGCGGCTGCATTTCCGATGAAGGCGGAAATGTGTTAGGCCCGTGTGCACAGATTTGGGTGCACGTTAAAAAACCACAGGTGGTTGAAATTTCCGGAGCCCTCCACTACGGCATCTCTCATAATCATATGGTGGTTTTGGGACGTTAAAACATACATATCAATCAATTGAAACAACACATTTATCTAACTTCTTCTAGGACCTGACTTTGTATCTCATGAAACATAAGTATTGTGCATAATTATAACTGTGCTAAAATTTGTATACTATTTGCTATAGGAACACTGGCTTACATATTCTCACACCGTGTTCGAATTACCATGTTGCCGATATGGAGAAATTCAGAGCACTGCTATGTTTTCTCATGAATTCTTTCCTGAATCACATGTTTTCGAAAGTGACTGGCAAACCTGTCATGGTCAGCGCAAGTGTTTTGTCTCTGAACGTGTGTTGAATTGTTTCCTTCTACACTTCACAGCCCTGAAGATACACGTCAGTGAAGCGTGCAAGACTATATTGGAGAAACTTGGCGGCTACTACCTCGTCGAGAGGGGTCTCATACCAATAAAAGTAAGCAGACGGCATACAAACCTCAATGACGCGGTTGATGGTGGAGGGGATCACCGTTGTCACCTGATGAACCCACTTTAATGACTGTGCATTTTCTCTGGAAGAGCGTTTCACGCCACCAGAGATCTGCTGTTATCAATATAGGTTTTCTCTTTTTGACTGAAGTTACTACCTATAGCCTTCAAGCTGTTCGCCGTTCCAAGTAGTTTGCCTAGGCAGAAGATACGGCAGTGACTGGCGTTGAAAAATTGTGCCTCTTTATTGCCCTCATAAAGATATTATTAGAGAAAGAACACTAATCAACTTTATGCAGGTGCAGATGACAAAGAATATTCAATGGATGTGTTCCCTAATAATATAATGATTTTTCATATAAATATACCTTTTAACTTCACAAATTTGGGCAGTCATTGTTTTTAGACAGTCTTCTTTCCTATTGTAAGAAAATGTGGGATTTCGGATGTATTTTCCATAGTTTTTACAGCACTTGAACTTGCAGTGCTTCTCAAAAGCCAATTTTTAAGGCGATAGTCTTAAAGAGTTCGCTTCGCAAAAATTTAGGCATCGGCGTTAGGTTTTATTGATTGTGAGCGAAAAATCTCTATTTTATGCGTGACCAAAAAAGTGAGAACGCTGCAAATAAAACAAACAATAAAAATTAGACGTCCACGTGACCAATTGAATGAACCCGGGTTATTTGCGTGCAAGTAGGTAGTCAACCACACAATCACGCTTCTGTTTTGAACTGCAGTGAAAATATCTTCCCCTTCTCGGAAATACAGTGAAAGAAACTCATTATTTATTATACACGCGTTTTGCCTACACCCTTCACAATAAAACATAAAATCAGTGATGATGGATGGTACAAGCGCCCATTGCCATCGGACGTCAGAACATGTGAATAAAGCCAGTAACCCACTACAAAAGGTACACATGCCACTGCGCCTGTTCCCATAGGCCACGTTCATTCTTTTGCAAGAGATTTGGTAAGCCACTCACTATTTTCTACATTTTTAGTCCACTGCAATGGATTGCACTCTTAAGAAAAAACACTTCTTATCATTCTACCGCGAGTAAATACTACTTATTCAATCGATGTTGATCGACAGGGATCCACTTTTCAATCAACACTGATTATTTGCGTTTTTAAAAGAAGTTGGCAGTTTGAATGTCATCTGCTCCGGTAAATTCGAGTCAGACCTCTGTCTGAACAGTGGTTGCTACTGCAGAAGATACCTTACAAAGTATCTGTGTCGTGGCCCTTGTAGACAAAGGCATGTAAAAATATTCCTGCTGTATCGTCTCTCGGTATCAATGCTATCAGAACTGTTAGCCGCTCATTTTTACTGGACACAATTTATGTCACTCTCAGAATTTCACAACCGTTGTGTCTTTGTGTTTTACCAGCTGTTATCGCGAAGAATTTCATGCCTCTATACAACCGGTCATCACACCCATTGCCCACATATTCTGTCTAATGTGCTGTCACTGTTTGACCATAACGTGGCCCTTGCGGCAATAAAAACTATATATTACCCTCATCGTCATCATCATCATTTCTTGATGCCACGTAGTAGACGCATACAAAGTTCTAAAAGGTGTCATGCACCAAGTGTTTGAAGTACGCACGAGCAGAATCTCGCTATCGCGTTTAACTCTTAAAAACGAAGCTTTAGGGTTGCCTATTTTTTTTTACTTTTTTTTGCTTTACATTATTCCACAGTCATGAAAAGTGGACATTATATGCTGATTTTCTAGAAAGTAAATATTCTGGCCGTCATTCTGTGCACATAATACTGTTGTACGTGACTGTGACGCGTTCCCCTTTTACTCTGCAGGAGAAATGTCACCAAATGTGGAACACCTCTGACATGCCAAAATTAAAATTAAGATTATGCCTCTCAATCCAAACCGACAGCTATGCGATGGTGTTATGACAGAGTACACTATGTTATGTTTGAAAAGAGCATAAAGTAGAATTATGCGGAGCCATAAAAATGAATAATACTGCAGTTGATGTAAGAATGGGCTCTATCGGTAAGAGATAAGTTAGAGCTGAGAGTCATTGCAATGTACTGCTCCTGTTCCGGCGTCATCCACATTTTTTTACGCTCTCCCTCGCCAAACGCGCATGGGCACACCTGATGGTACCCAGGGACGACAGCCTCGTGAAAAACGTTGGATTCTCTGGCGTAAGCGTCGAGGCGCAACTTGTTATGACTGCATATAGTCGGCTAGCAGGAGGGCCCTGCGTGGCATCCTGCTACCTCCGCCAGTGCTTTAATAACGTTCACTTCTCTCTGTTTCTCGCTCGCTTTCACCTTTTTTTAACCAGCACGTAAAGTGTCAATTTTTATGAAAGGGAACACGGGAGCGCGTGGCATGCGCGCTCCTGCGGCTGCTGAGAGTGCGTTTAAGTGGAAGCGAGAGCAACCACAGGCTCATTTCGCGTCATTTTGTGGTGAGCAAAACAACCATTCGTTGCTCATAAGGAACCAGCGGCAACATTGTGACCCCCTCACCCTTCAAGGCAATTACGCGAGAGCCGGTAATCATTTTGCAGGTGGAGGAGTTGCAATCTTGCCGTTCTATGTCAGCAACAAATGGCTTTTTCGCTCGCCACGAAATGACGTGAAAAGATCCTGTGGTTGCTCTCGCTTCCGCTTGAACGCACTCCTAGCAGCCACCGGAGCGCGCATGCCACGTGCTCCCGTGTTCCCTTTCATAAAAATTGACACTGTGCATATTCGAACTGACGCAATTGTTGACTATAAAGCTGGACACGCGTATGCTTCAAAAAATGCAATTGTGAGACTTAAAGCAGCTTTTCTTTATAGTTTGTTTTTCTGGTTTCATTGTTTAAAGGCGCTATCACGCTTTAATGCAACATATCTCACCCACTGCTGATAACTCGGTACCTTGTGAAAACACGTGGTCGTGTTATTTGTTTGAAATCACCAAAAATGGCTCGAAATATTGTGAAGAGCACAGTGCAGCAAAGAGTGTCATCTTGGAAATTGCATTTATTATATGTGAGGTTTAACGTTCCAAAACCACCATATGATTATGAGAGACGCCATAGTGGAGGGCTCCGGAAATTCCGACCACCTGGGGTACTTTAACGTGCACCCAAATATGAGCACACTGGCCTACATCATTTCCGCGTTCATCGGAAATGCAGTCGCCACAGCCGGGATTCGAACCCGCGACCAGCGGGTGAGCAGCCGAGTACCTTAGCCGCTAGACCACCGTGGCGGGGCATTTTGGAAATTGCAAGCTGGAACTCTCACCCTGCACCGCATTTGTTCTGATTCTCTTGCGCAGCAACAAATTAGCACGACTTGGTATCAGAATATTCATAATAATATGTTTTCCTTTTTTTTCGTGCAATTATGTTTGCAAGCGCCTTCAGATTTTATAGCGAAAGCTGTTAGGAGATCACAAGTCGGGTCAAGCGTAGTTGTCTGCCACTGCCGCTGCCGCCGCCACCAGTGCCCGTAACCATATCGCACGAAATTAGAAAAAAATAGAAAACCTAGCACCAATGACAAAAAGAGGCTAGAACCCGGGTAAGCTGGGTACCAGACCAGTATTCTACCACTGAGCTACGCCAGTACTTCTGACTTGTTGGCAAACTTGCCATAGGCAGGCTTGATGTCGCCAAAGAAATCGCGTAATACAACTTATAAAGCGTTTTAAAACAGCGAAAGAACAGCCAGTCGTCGAACAATGCGAATGGCGTAACGAAAGGGCTGTCTAACGCTGAAACCCATTACAAAAGCTTGCTCTTGTTCAGTGGTGCATATCCACTTCAGCCATAATATCCAATCGTAGTCAGCTACTGCATGAACAATTGACGCAATATTCCTTGCAAGTGTTTAGCAGGTACCATGCTTTTCAGAAGAATGACGAAAAATAGTATAGCGAATAGCGGCCTATTTTACCTTCAAAAACTTATAATATATTATTGCCTTAGTGGGTATCGAACATATGTGCTTGCAGTAGTTACCCAATGAGTGTTTTGAAAAGGCTCTGAAAGGCCGCTCTTCTGGTTTCGCTCTGACTGTGCTGGTGCTCCCGCGCAGGCCTGGTTTTCTTCTTTTTTACTACATTTTGTCGCTCTCTTGTTTGTGACCTCAAGAGCGTACAAAGGATATGTACTCGTCACAGGGCAAGGGAGAGATGCGCACGTTCTGGCTTGTTGGCAAAGAGGGTGGAGACCCGCCGGGACCTCCGGCTCCCGTCGATTCTGGCGCAGATGGTTCCGCGGCATCGCTGGTCGATGCCTCGAGCACCGGTAGTACCGAACCACTGGCGGTCCGAGACGAGAGACCAGCAACGGTGGGTGGACGTGGCGTTGTGAACGAGGAAGTCAGCTGCCTGCTTTCCGATGGTGTGCACGGCAACACTCCCAGCAGTCCGCGCCGGTACGTCGCCGCCACGCACAACGGCAGCTGCCTGAGCCTCTTCAACGAGTGCAAACGCAGTCTCCTCAAAGAGCTGCGCAGGGACTACTGCACCAGGCCGACGGGGTACAGGTCGGCACCGATTATTGTGTGCCGTGACCGACCATCTGTCGAACCCTGTTGAGTACGCCAGACGGCATGAGTGCGCGTTCATCTGCGTATGCGTGTTTTAGCTCACGCGTTCGCGCGTCCAACGACTGTGACCACTGTCCGCACTTGGTGCTGCTGCATTCCGACGAGGAAACTCTGAAATGTGCCGGGCCCGATCGACCCGTGACCAACACAATGCGTGCCGGACATGAGCTGTCGTTCGCGTGGTGGTTTACGAAGGTTACGTGATGCTAAAGGCGGCCGTTTTGTGCTTGCTGGTGCACGTAGATGGTTACAAAAAAGCTACAGTCATTACAGCAAAACTTGGTTAATACTGTGCTGACGTCACCGAATGTAGGCCGCCGTTTTATGTACCCTAACTGATTTTTTCACAGCACTAGTTGTAGTGTTCCTACTTAAAATAACGGAACAGCATTAAAGCTTCAGTATGGAACTGGCGTCCATCTTAATCTGCTTTATTTTTCACTTCATCCTCCTCTTCTCTCCTGCCCCGGCCCTCGCGCTTCTTCATCTTCTGTCCAAAGGCTCATACCGCTTCACCCTTCCCGCTTTCTTTTAATTACCCCTCCTGGGGTAATACTTGAAGACATTCCCAATTGAAGCACATTCAACAGATCCACGTTCACCAGTGTACCAGACAGTCTTCAAAATTCCGTTCTGGGTGGCTGTCTTGGTCACAAAGTAAGGCCCATAAAATTTGGCACTGGAATCTCTTATTCCTTTTCTCACTAGTACGAGGTCGGTGACTTGAATGTCTGGCATGTCTGCTCGATGCCTCTTGTCGAAATTCTTTTTCATTCGTTTTCGGTACCTCTCCTCCTGTGATTTTTGTTGCCTCTCCTCGACAATCTTGAGGTTTTCCAAGAGTCCCAACTCACGGTCTGCCTGCAGAATAGGGGTCTCTCCTGTAGAAGCGTACTGTGGACTGCACCCCAAGCCACTGGTGTAGGATCGGTTATGATGTTTTACGGCTGCTTCTAAAGAACATTTCCATCCCCCAGGAAAACTATCGTACATCTTGATGTATTGTTTCACGTCCCGTATGGCACGTTCTGCAAGCCCATTCGCCGCAGGATGGTATGGCGCACAGAACTTGATCGATACATTGTGATCTCGAGCCCATCTTACTAGCTTTTCACTCTTGAACGCGGGGCCGTTATCGCATACGATTGTCCGCGTAGTTCTAAACATGTCCCTTTCGAGAAGGGTTATGACGCTATTTGCATCTTCTTTTCCTGCTCGTGCCGCGACCATCCTGGTGCATTCATCTATGGCCAGCAGAAAAGCTTGCGTTTTTCTGACTCCTTCCCGTTTCTTGTTAAGTTCGGCGAAATCCAGGTGAACTACTTCAAAAGGCACGTTCGAGTGGCAAGGTAGTATCATGGTGTCCGTAGGCTGTTTATACTTGACTTTGTGTACTTGACACACATGGCATGAACGAACGTACTGACTAACGTCTTTCTTCATGTGAGGCCACGTAAACCTCTTGACCAACTTGTTGTAGGTACGCCAAAAGCCGTCGTGTCCTCCAGATTCTGGGCTATCGTGGTACAAGTAAAGCACTTTGGAAACAAGAGTTGGTGGGACTTGATACCGACCTTCCGTAAAAACCAGTTGTTCTGAGCCTTCCCACAGCTTCACTTCATTGATTTCTTCAGATTTTTCTGTGTTGTTTTGTACCATCAATCTTGATAGAGCATCTGCATCGGTTAAAAGCGGTCCTGGTCGGTGCGAGATGGTAAAGTCAAATTGCTGCAAGTAATTCACCCATCTGGCGATACGCCCTTTAGTTTGGGTCATATTCAAGAGATGAGTGAGTGCCTGGTGATCGGTGAACAAAGTGAACTTCGTACCTTCCAGGTACGTGCGGAAGTAGTCAACGGCCTTCAGAACCGCCAGTGCTTCTTTTTCCGTAGTAGTGTAGTTTGTTTCAGACGGCTTGAAAGTGTAACTGTAGTAACCGACTACGTGTCGCTTTTCTCGGCCAGATGCTTCAATACATTTTTGATACAACACTGCACCAGTCCCATAATGTGAGGCGTCAGTGTTCAATTCAAAGGGTAAAGTGAAATCTGGTATACGCAGAACGGGGTCAGAAGAAATTCTGTGCACCAAGTCACGGTAGACTCTCTCACATTCGTCACTCCATTCAAAGGGAACTTCTTTCTGCGTTAAGCGCGTGAGGCATCTAGTTTTGACAGCAAAGTCCTTTATGAAAGATCGGAAATGTCCTGCCAATCCCAAAAACACACGCAGTGAATGGACGTCATATGGTTTCTTCAACTGGGAGATCTTCTCGACGGACTCTTGTTTTGTGCTTTTGGTGTTCCCATCGAAGACTCTTCCAAGAAACACCACTTTTTGTTGAAAGAATACACTCTTCTTAAAATTAACCTTGAGATGTGCCAAGCTCAAGGCGTTTAACACCTGAGACAGATGGTCCTGATGCTCAGCCTCTGTTTTGGAGAAGACTATAATGTCGTCTATGTACACATTACAAAAAACACCAAGAAATGGCTTTAGGACGTCGTTCATGATCTTCTGGAACCACGCTGGCGAGTTTTTCCAACCGAAAGGGAGCCGGTTGTATTCGTAGAGATCGAATGGCGTGATAAAAGCGGTGTACATTTTTGTTTCTTCGGTTAGTGGGATCTGCCAGAAACCTTTGCATAAATCGATGCGGGAAAAATGTCGGCAACCCCCGGTCTCATCTATAATTGTGTCGATCTTCGGCATAGGAAATGGTATGAGTTCTGTCTGACGATTGAGAACCCTGTAGTCGGTGCATAATCTGAAGGTTCCGTCTTCTTTCGGTGCGATCGTTATGGGAGAAGCGAAGGGTGATACCGAAGGCCGTATGATATCAGCATCTAGCATCTCCTGCAACTCTTTCTTGAGCCACATCTTTCGCTCCCTTGACATATTGTAAGGTGCTTTCCGGATGACGGTCTTGTCAGCGAGTTCGAAAGGAACCTTGTGGGACTTCATCGCCTGAGGATAGCTTCCTATGCATACAAGTTCAGGGTAGGTCGTTGCGATATCCGCCGCGCACTTGACAACTCGTAGATTATCTTGTCTACCTTGATTTGTCTCGTTCCTTGCTACTCCTTCTACTAGAACCACATCGTCCCAGTACACGTTGATCTTTAGTTTCTTTATATCTGGTCTTGATAGCAAAAAGTCGTACGTTACCCCCTCTATCACCAACACTTCGCTCTCTATTTGCTGACCCTGGAACTCGATGTTTACCAAGGCCCACTGATCATGCAACGTTACTTTTCCATCATAGCCTTGTACTCGTAGAATTCTTCCACTATGCAAGCGATTTGCATCCACCAGCTTGGCATTTATAATGGACACAGAAGCACCGCTGTCTACCAGAGCCATCATATGTTTGTTTCCTACTTTGACGGAAATGCGCCAAAATAATGTAGTGTTCCTACTTAAAATAACGGAACAGCATTAAAGCTTCAGTATGGAACTGGCGTCCATCTTAATCTGCTTTATTTTTCACTTCATCCTCCTCTTCTCTCCTGCCCCGGCCCTCGCGCTTCTTCATCTTCTGTCCAAAGGCTCATACCGCTTCACTAGTGTGGCTTTTATTAGTGCATATACATAGGAAAGTAAACCAAGGGTCAGCTCATTCGATCTGTAGATAGCGAGTAAGAGACAGCGGCTCTTTTATCGGTATTCAAAGATGGATGTGTTGTCAGCAGCGCCAAAACATATATGTGCGTAATGTTGATGTTCTTCAGGCTCTTCCCTTTGAATCAGCCAACAAAATGTGAGTGATCAACGAGGTCACAGCGCAAGAAAACCTCTTAGGTGCTGCCATATCTGCTCTGTACAAAGGGAGTAGTGGAAGAGGCAATGACCGCTCACCATCAGTTGGCATTTGATAAGCAAGAGATTCGCTAAATACGTGCCAGTATTAGACTCTTCATAGTGTTGCGCAAAGCTTGAGTAGCAACATAACTACGTGAGAGTGCTGCCTTTTTCTGCATTCGTGCTATATGAAAAAAAAGAACACGGGACTGTAATGGCCACCACAACTGTGACCTCTTCTAAGAATGAAGGCACGTTTCAGGAAATGCTTGAAGCGCCTTTCATGACAATTGCGATTGCTACCGTGTTTGAGTGCTGTGAACTAACATACTATGATGCCATAAGAAATTAGGCGATATTATAAGCAGTAAATTGATTTGTGATGTAAAAGTGAACGAAAAAGAAAACTGAACGAAACAATAACTTGCCACTGGAAGGATTCAAACCTGCGACCTTAGGGCAACGCTTCCGATGTTTCGCTACTGAATCACGGTGGCGATCATCCCTCCGTAGTTTTTCTAGGGGATATGTTCATTAAAAGTGGGAGCGCCAGTTAGCGCCCCTGGTTGCCATTTCGGCGAGTGTGGAACACTCTTTTTGCTTGCAGGCGTAACGATCACAATGCCTTCTAAGAATATCCCGTGTACGTCTCCCGTCGGTTAGCTCTGAATACTATTGTGTATAAAACAAAATTTGCCCCGCCACGGTAGTCTAGTAGCTAAAGTACTCGGCTGCTGACCCGAAGGTCGCGGGATCAAATCCCGGCTGTGGTGGCTGCATTTCCGATGGAGGCGGAAATGTTGTAGGCCCGTGTACTCAGATTTGGGTACACGTTAAAGAGCCCCAGGTGGTCAAAATTTCCGGAGTTCTCCACTACGGCGTCTCTCATAATCAAATGGTGGTTTTGGGACGTTAAACCCCACAAATCAATTAATCAACAAAAACATTTGCTCTAAAATTTGCCCTTGTTTCCTTCATGTTTGAGTAAGGGCTATAACAAAAAGTTATTGACAATTTAAAACTATCAGATCGGCTGCTACATAATATTTGAGCCTCCCATGCAAACGCTAATCTTGAGACTCGCAAGAACATCGAGCGAACGCTGTGGAGCTAGCGCTTTTTCAGGGGAATTTTAAAGAGACACATGGTAACACGTAACGGTTACAGTAACGTGGTCTGCTCACTGGGTGGTCGATGGAAGTTGTTAAGAGCATATAAGCACGCATGCGTGGCTACATGAAACATGCGCCCGTAGACGCAATTTTTTTTTCATGAGCCCGCCAGTGTGCGGGCATTAAAAAAAAGTGTGGAATTGAAATGACAATACGAGGAATAATTATTGCGGAGAGTGAAGGAAGGTTATAGCAATGAGCAGTATTTTGTGGAGGAACAAATGAAATAGAGAAGAGGAATTTGATTAGTTGTAGATCCGAAGTAGCGCCAGAGTAAGGAGAGTAAAAAAAGGACACCAGAATGCATTACCAACGTTTGAAACCATTTGAGGTTCATTGCTCTCGAGCAACAAGGACGCCGTAATAGAGCCTTATCTAACACTTCCATTTTGGTTATTATTAGTTTTAGTTGTTTAGAGGAAGTGGCGTGACGAATAGCTTATAGGCCAAAAGAGAAATAATATTTATTTATTTATTTATTTATCTATTTATTGTACACTTTATGCACAATCTTCCAAAGAGGTAAAAAGCATGGGAATGAACCTCACAGATACCACTGTTATCGTTAGTAGTCATTTTGCGGCACTAGTAATGGCAGTGATGAAGGAAAATATATGTTATGACATTTGTCAAAGGGGTGGGTCAGTAGCCTAAGAACTCGTAAACGACAGTGGCTAAGAAACAAGAAGAAACAAGAAAAAGACAAGTTTAAAATAAACAAAAACTTTGTATTTCCCAAAGTTTTTTGTTTAGATACCCATATCTAGGGAGACAGTGTATCCAGCGAGATAGGTAGACCGAAGGGACAAGAGTGCGCTAGATGTTCTCAGGAATGCTTGGCACAACAGATCACGTGATTGCGAGCGTAGTCATTTCACCAACCCGTCGTAGCCCATCGTAGTAAAAGATTTAATTAGGAATGCAGTCAAGGACTCTTTCGCCATAGCTCTACAAAGTTTGAGGTCCAATGTTTGATTGCCAATCACGATAGGCATGCATATTCATGTAGGTAAATGAAGAATAGTCATGAACTTATGTTTACGCAAATTTTATGCTTTGCAAATTCAATGGTTCTAAAAAGCACATCCGTTGTGGGCATCAACATATCAATATAACTTTACAAGGTCTCTGAAAAAAAGTTTATGGAATTTTTGTTCTATTAGCAAGGCTCAAAAAGTAGAAAAAACTCAGCTTTTAAATCTTTCTTTTCAAAGGGGAGGAGGAAGTGTATAATTCATTGTCGAAAAAAGAATGGTCACGGCAATTTCGCTTAAAACAAAGCACACTTAAAAAACAATCGCACGATATACGCATATATCTGTGCCATACAAAATGAAGCAAAAATAAAAATGTTTGCGCTGCCATCATCGCTTGGCAAGCACTGAAAGAGGTCGAACAGTGTCACCACGAACATTTCACGGATGGAATAAATAGGGGAAAACTTGTACAAAGATTACATGACCTGTGATTTTCCAATTAAAATCTGTATTCATGACAACTGTGTACATCTTACAGCACTGTCTGTTGGAACGAAAGGAAATAAAACCTGGTTGTGACGCGGTATGGAAAACAAAATTACGCAGCTTCTTTCTTGCACCCCTGTTCCTTGAAACCATCTTGCTACATAGAGGGACGTCACCAGAACTTATCTCGATGTTCGTAGACACGTATGCTTGTATGTGTGCGTGTGTTTATACACATACGCAGAACTGAAAGACATATACCGTAGTTTTAACTCCCTCACACCACGTTCCCCTCACCGTTTCCTCGGTACGCCATTCCTGCTATAATTAGAACATAAAATTGTAGAAGAAAGGAGTTAATAAGGGAAAGGATCGACACCGCTGCACCCATAATGCTTCACCAGTGGCGGTCTTACTGCGCATTTCGCGCTATTCTGCACCAATTCAACATGGCTGCGCCTTTTTACGCTGATATAAAAGGAACCTGTGCCAAAGCGCACCCCAAGACGGCGCCAGCACTGCCTTGGGGTGCTTACTGCCAAAATTTGTGGTTGGTGTGGCAACTGGCTTCAGGAAAGTATGCAGCCACGATCCCACGAAGCTTATGAAGCCAACTAAATCCAACGAACATTCAGTTGATCGGCTTGGTTTGTGCCTCAGGCATGTGCCTGTTAGTGTACGTCGCAGAGACCGTCCGTGCACGCTGTCCGTGTATGCAGAATTGCGAAACTGCAGCGTGCGATCGTCTACCAGCATGGTGTTAATACACTGAGCAAATGTGTATATACTTACTTTATTACGCGCTTGTGCTTAAAAAATAAAGTGAATATAGTATTCGAATAAGAGCCGGTATAGTTTCTTCTTCAAATGCTCACATACCAACTTCGAGGGGCCAGCTTAGATTCCAGTTTGAAAGAGCTCTAATTCAAGACTTTTGTTATGAAACCTGAGAAAAAGAAATAGTACACAGGGATACATGGGTTGCATCTGACGCCATTTCTGGCTTGCGATGCCAGTGAATGCCATGTGGATGAACTACAGCGGCGTAAACGTAGCGCGAAAAGACACGGACAAGAAAGTGTATACCACAAGCGCATGTGCACATTGAGTTCGGCTACGCATGCAGCTTAGCGCGGCGGTGTAGCTTGACGGTGTCATTCAATCTATTCTGCATGGCATGCCGAAAAATAAGCGTTGTCGGGGCGATCATTCATTACCTGCAGCACCCACAGTGGAAATAGGGTGAGGAGAACACATGCTCATTTCACGTGCATGGGACGAGCGTCAACATCCAAGAAAGCTTAAGAAGTGGAAACGTGGCTGGCCGATAAGGAGGGAGGTCATCTATTCGTAGTAAGGGGTATAAGTCCCTCCTAATGACTTTGTTTAAATGTCTGTAATCAACGCAACCTCCAAGTGTAGTTCTTCTTGACAAGCACGAATAGAGACACCCATGAACTAGATCAGTGTTCAATGACATCTTCATCGAGCCTTTTTTTCGACCTCTTTCTGGATGACGCAGCGCATACACGTTAAGTTTGGTGACGTGGCATCGCCTGTCTTCATGTGATATCTGATGGGATGCGATGTGGTCTTGATGTGATGTGATTTGATGTCGGGTTGCAACCAACGTCTGCCTAAAGTGTGGTTACCAAGATGGAATATATCCCTATAGAATGTCAAGAGACGGCGGAGGCCTTGTTCTTCGGGGGCGAGAGATCTAAGGTGATGATTTTGTCAACGTCAATGCATGGAAGGTCAGGCGCACAAAGGAAGTTCACGAGTGGAGTACGTCAATCAGCTGACAATTCAGAGATACCACATTCTTGCAATTACGACATGACACCTTGTTTAACATCTGCGCGGGCACCACGTGCACGATTTATAATATATATATATATATATATATATATATATATATATATATATTGTAACGCGGAGAAATAAGACAAAGAGACAACGGTAGTACGTCGCCCCCGAGACCCCGCAGTGGTGGCTCAGTCCAAGGCTGGAGAGGTTCGGAGGCGTGGCGGCGAAGCAACGCCGTACGTTGAGCTCCGGTATCAATGAGAGCTGTCAGTTCTCCGATGCCGTCGACGCGGACCTTGAGGGTTGGAAGTGGGCGTGATTGATATTGCATCGCTTGAGGTTGGCTTTGTGGGCAGCTTTTATACCCATGCCCGATGCGGCCACACGTATAGCATCCGCGTCTCGGTGAAGCTGGCTCCTTTGGGCCAACTGCAGCCGCCCGGCGATGAGACGTGTCCTGCAACTCCATTGCCTGGCGTACGAAAGTGGAGATGTGGACTGGGTGGTTGTAGGCGGACAAGACGGCTGCGTGCGTCGAGTCATGGATCCCGTCGATGATGTACTGCCTGGCTGCGGAGGAGGTCCACTGTATATCGCAAGCTTGTAAAAGGTCCAGCTTGTCGTAGATGTAAGTCGCGACGTCCTCGGTTGCACCTTGCCGGCGTGACCGCATGGTCATGAAACGGTCGTCGTAAGCGCTCGGAAGCGGCGCAAACGCGGACATCAGGGCCGCGCTCCATGTTTGCCATGTAGCGTATGTACTGCCTTGGAAACGATGCCACGCTTGGGCAGATCCTCGCAAACGTCCTTCAGCGACCGACTTCTTAATCGTGTCGCTCCACGAGTATTTAAGGGCAACCGAGTTTATCACGCTTACCCAGTTGGTAGGGTCATCCTTGAATCCATGAAAATATGGAATTTCGTTCTCGTTGAACGATCCAAAAGAGGCGCAGCCAAACCCGGATGTCTTGAGCTCTTGGGCGAACAGAGAGAAGCCTCGAGAAATGGCCTCGCTGCAGTCATGATGCGGTGCCGCCGTGGAGGCTTGGACGCCGTCCGTGATCGGTGGGGAGTTCGAGAGCACTCGTCCACTTCGAAGTGTAGTGGACGCAGGGATATCGGGGTCAGTAGTTCGCGACTGCGCCATTGTAACGCGGAGAAATAAGACAAAGAGACAACGCCTTTGCTGCAGACCGGCTGTTCTTTATCTGCTTCCTCCTCGTCGTCTTCCGTCTCATCCCAGGTATGCGCCGAGCACGATCGCCGCTTTGTCATCATTACAATATATATATATATATATATATATATATATATATATATATTTGACGCATTCACAAGGTGATTCTAGGAGAAGCCGACGAACAGGAAGTGCGCGTGCATTAGAATAAACGCATGACATCTGCACCATGACGTGTCTCCATTTTGTAGCGTCACACAAGTCGGCAGGATCGACCTCATCAACGTGCCATGGCTAAGCCAAAGCCTCCGCTCAACATACAGAAGTTCAAGGGAACACCAGAAGACGTCCCCATCGACAAGTGGCTTCTTCTTTTGGACATGAAGGCAGCCTAGGCATCATAGACTCACCGCGATCGGGTCACTCACTTCAACGAATACATTGAAGGGGAAGCGTTCAAGTGGTACCTGACAGAGATTTTCGTCAACGGCGAGACAACTTGGGACGATATCAAGCGTGACATGCAAGCCCGCTTTGCTTCGACTGACGGAGATGCCTTCCGTCTCTTCATTCACTACCGACTGAAAGGAGGGCCGACCATCAAGGACTACTACGACGAGAAAAAGCGACTGGGTTCCTTGGCTGACCTGAAAGAGTGCCACATCATTTCTGGGCTGACTGATGGTGTTCCTCCTGATGTGGAACTGGTGCTCGCCGGACTGTCTTTCAACTCGTCATTATAGTGGCTCACCGCTGCTCAACGGGTCGAGACATCTTTAAAACGGGTGAGAGGAGTTTCCTTTCCTCGTAATGGTAGTATCGCATCAAGAACTCCACGTCTCTTCAGCAGATCGCAGGAACCGACAATAACTCTTCAACCGCGTGCCCCGCAAAACGAATGTAGATACTGCTCAGCTGCTGGTTTCCCACGACAGTTTCACTGGCACAACGAATGTCCGCGCTGCGGCAATGTGTCCGCTATTGATACTGAACGAGGAAACGAGGAGGGCGACCCAGAGTTTCATTGATACACTTCAGTGCTCTCATCAACGGAAAGCCAGTAAATGCAATTCTCGATACAGGAGCAACAATTACTTGTATCAGCGAGGATGTGTACAAGCAGCTAAAGCTTCAGTTGATGAGAGACTCCAGCATCATGGTCCAGCAAGTTGCATCAAGCATTCAAACTTTGGGTCGCGTAAACATTCAGTTACAATTTGGGAACGTCATCAAGAAAGTTTATGCACATGTGCTGCGAGGCATGAGAACGCAATTAATTCTTGGCCTAGACAGCGCTTCATACTTCAATCTTTCTGTAAATCTGGAAAGCAAGTCAGTGACACAAGCACGTGAGAATATGAACCTTCCGCATCACACTGGAAAGAAAACCATTCAAGCCCCGCTGATGCGAACCCTGACTTCAGAAAATTTATCAGAGCATGAGGCTGTGGCGCTCGACTCTCTCTTAAGCAAGTATGACGAGATATTTTCGAAATCTCAGACAGATATTGGGTGCATCACTACTGAGAAACATAGGATCGCACTTACCAATGCTGTCCCTATTCGTCGAGCACCATACCGATGTTCACAGGCAGACAAAGTGGAGATCAACAAAGAAGTTAACGCTTTCCTCAAGCAAGGTGTTGTGAGGCCTTCATTATCGCCCTATGCCGCACCTGTCATTTTAGCAGAAAAGAAAGGTGAAGGACGCACTCGTCTATGTATTGACTACCGGAAACTCAATGCCATAACGGTACCCGACTTTCAACCAATTCCACGTATAGATGATATTCTTGACCACTTAGGAAAGGCGGAGTTTTTCACTACGTTGGACGTAACGTCGGGATACTGGTATGTCCAAATGCATCCTGACGATGTTCAGAAATCTGCATTTGTCACGCTTGATGGTCATTTTGAGTGGTTAGTAATGCCGTTAGGGTTGAAGAACACTCCAGCTACATTTGAAAGAGCCATGAAATCAAAAATAGCGAAACATCAGCTCACCAATGTTAATAATTACTTTGACGATGTGGTCGTATACTCAGAGACATTTAATGATCATATACGACACCTTGAGGCGCTATTGAAAGCTCTCAAAACCGAGAACGTAAAACTCAAACGAAAAAAGTGCCAATTTGCACGCTCCGGCATTGAATACCTGGGCCACAAAATTTCACAAGGAACAGTGACACCTAAGCAAAGTATTGTGGCTGCCATACTCAAATTTCCTACACCAAAACGAGAAAAAGATCTCCAGCGTTTTCTGGGCACTGTAAACACCTACCGTCAGTACATCCCCCAATTCAGCGATATCGCTCTTCCACTCACAAAACTACTCCACAAAGGCAGCAAGTGGGTATGGAGAGAAGCATGCGAGCAAGCCTTTCGTGAACTGAAGGAGCGGATAACTGAAGAACCGGTGCTTCGCATATACAACCCTTCGAGACCATGTACTGTGTACTGTGACGCATCTGGCGAAGGCATCGGTGCAGTGCTGAAACAACCTGATGACAAAGGCAAAGAACATCCTGCTGCTTACTATTCACGCAAACTACTTAAGCACGAGGTTAACTATGCTGTTACAGAAAGAGAATGTCTTGCCATTGTAGATGCCATTGATAAATGGCATTGCTACCTTCATGGAAAGTCATGCACTGTTGTAACAGATCACTCTGCACTCCAGTGGCTGAGGAGTTTTAAAAATCCTCAAGGTCGTCTCTTCCGGTGGTCTTTGAAACTGTCAATGTATGATGTGAACATGAAACATCAAAAGGGCGCAAGTAATGTCGAAGCAGATGCGCTCTCCAGAGCCCCAATAGTTAATCTTCTATCACACAACGACCTTCAGCAATGCAACAATGAGCGTCCAAAAGGAACGCACTCATTGGAAAATAACATCATCATTGTTAAAAGAAAAGGACTACGGAAAATATACGTGCCCCTTGAACTACGCCTAACCATTCTGAAGAATGCACATCAACATTTTGGGCATGTCGGAGTGAAGAAGGCGCTATCACTCCTGTCTCCGCAATATTATTGGCCGCATATAGTAACTGATGTTTCCACTTACATTCGGCATTTTGATACATGCCAGAGATGCAAGAAGACGAAAACAAAAAAGTTTGGGACGCTTGAATCACTGCCTCCAGCTGAAGAGCCCTTCGACCTCTTTGCAATAGACACCATAGGAGGATTTTCTGAATATGGCTCGTCAAAATGGTTTATACTCTTAGTTATTGATCATGCGACTCACTTTGTATGGGCTTTTGCTCATAAACGTGAGAACATCGACGCCTACATTTCATGCCTAAACACAATTTTTTCTTGTGGAAAACCACGGAAGCTCCTTTCAGACCGTGGAACAGGATTTACCGCAGGAAAATTCAAGCAGTTTTTAAAACATAATCGTATACACCAACTATTCACCTCATCTCATCATCCACAATGCAACGGCATGAACGAGCGGACAAACCAGACTATCGTAACGAGACTTAAATGTAAGATCAATGACGAACCACCGAAGTCTTGGACTAAGCTGCTTCCGGAGGTAATTGACGAATACAACAGAACCCCCCACGAAGTGAACGACTACGCACCTTCCTTCCTGATGTATAGAATTCCATCTTATCCTACTGTACTGAAACAACGAGAAGAAACCGTTGAAGAAGCGCGAAAAACTGCAGTTACCAATTCTATCACCTACCATAATAAGAACAAAGTCATTTATGATAGAAAATTTCTTCCGATTGAGTTCCAAGTCGGTGACTTTGTCCTTTACGAGACACCATGGCATCCCAACAACGGCAAAGTGAGTTCTGTCATGGAAGGACCTTACAAGATTCTACGCAAGGTCTCAACGGTGAACTATGAGATCAACCGCTCCGTGCTACCCTTACGTAGAAACTCTGACATTGTGCATGTTAGCAAACTGCGGCGTTATTCTGAACCTTCTGAACTGAGACTTTCTCGAGGGGAGGGGGAAGTGTGACGCATTCACAAGGTGATTCTAGGAGAAGCCGACGAAGAGGAAGTGCACGTGCATTAAATAAACGCATGGCAATTGGACCACGACGTGTCTCCATTTTGTAGCATCACACACACACACACACACACACACACACATATATATAAATTGTTGAGACGTTTATTGGCGGACGGTTGTCGACGATGCTTGACAGTGACAGTCAATGCGGGTACCGACTCTCTGCACGAGCTGCTCTTCTTCTTGCTAAAAAGGGCAACCCACTAGAAGGCGCTGGAGAGGACGACCCACTGTTCGAAGGCTTCACCACAATATATATATATATATATATATATATATATATATATATATATATATATATATATATATATATATATACTGAAGTTCAAGAGAGACAAATGGGTCTGGTTGTGACGTACTCCCACCACAGTGTGCAAGACAGCAATGAAATGCTTCAACACGACGTCGGCAATAGGTGACACGACACATGCACCATCGCGCACAGGCGAATCACACATTAGCCAAACGTACGTCCCGTATCGCGGCGGAAGATGAAGACACTTGATGGCACACTAGTGGCTAAGAGCGTCAGAATCAACACTGGCGTCAAGATTAAGTTCTAGCTGAAGAAAGCCTGTCGAACGTTCGACAAGGGTGGAGTGCGCTGAAAGTTGAAACCAAGAATCGCGTCATGTCAGCATTGCTCAAGCACGGCGAACAAAACGACGTACGTATTGGTGACAGCCAGAAATATATACTCGAGAGGCGCACATGTCAAGAATACTAGATGTCGTCCCATCGTTAACTATTACGACACACTTATTAAGGGGAGTGATCACTTTTCGCAGTTTTTTGCAGCAGTCATGACTGAAATCTGTTCATCAGTGTGTATAAGCGCCGTAATAGTAACGATGCCTACCAAAATGCCCAAAATGTTTTGCGTGTAGGAATCGTCTACAGAAAATTTGCAGAACTGGTCATTGAGGCACGGTCACCTCCGGAAGTGGCATGGTCTAGTTTATCAAGGTAGAGGGTCCCGGTCCTGCAGTGGACATAGATTGAAGGAACCAGTGGCAAGGAAGATTGGCGGCCTTAAGGTGATGGTGCTCGGGTAAACTTGCGGCTTGGAACGTTAGCATCAGCAGGCTGGAGATGTCATAGAAGAAAAAAAACAGCGAGAGTTGCCTTCAAAGCGACACCATGTCCCAGTGTTACAGAATGAAGTGGCGACCAGTGATTGCGACAGTAACGCTCAAGGGTGTCTGACGCGAGAGCAGTGAAAGCATATCGGGCGATCATCTGTCATCCTCCAGTCCCCAGGGTTCCGGTACCGCCAATGGAACACCAAGATCTGGTTAACCACAGCAAACGTCTCGGGGGCTTGAATAGAGCGAGCAGGTGCGATGCCGAGACTCACAATTTTCTGGCAGACACCTCATTATATGAGGCAGACAGTGCATGCGTTAGCTTGAGATACGTCGGAAGAGACGGCTGTAGAGACCATTGTCTCGAGTTCATGGCACACGTTACGGCTGACATTTTGGGAGGGTGTAGCTTGCATTAACTTAGGGGAGTCTTCGCATGTCCACGTCACTGCAGTATTAGGCACATGCGCAAACTGGCGGTTGACAAGCCAGCTCTGGCGTGCTTTATACGCTGACATTCCTTCACAAGTGTGTAGATGGTGGCGTTAACAATCAGGAGACTGAAGACGTAGCTGGCATTTTACTTTAACATATGCGCGATCTTACAACTTTCGCTCATATCAGCCTTTCGGCAAAGACCGTATATATACTCCGTTCATCCAAAAAAAAAAACGTATGACTCGGTCGAAATCTGCAAGTGGCATTCCAGGTCTTTCCTCGCCGCCTGATGTCGCCAAAATGGCCTGCTGAACAACTCAATAAACTCCCAGTTAGCGAACTCTCACTATTGCGCCTCGTATCAGAAGAATGCCGTATCCCTCAGGTAAAAGACAACGTTGACCAGCATCAACATGGTGTCGCATCTATTTATAGTATTCGCTGTCGCACCTGTGCATTGCGACCCAATCTTTCACATTCACCTTATCATTGTCGCTGTCTGACAAAGTTTCCGGTTTTGTGAGAGCAGGAGAAGCAGAGGGGGCCCCAGCTGCGGCGGCTGCTGTTGCTGTTGCGCGGTAGTTGACCCCTGTTGAGCCACTGCAGAAAAGGGGAGGCGGTCACCGCTCCGTTGTTACGTGTTGGTTTGCCAGGGAAACCAGATGGGCATACCTAGCATCTCCTCCAGTAATACCACAAGAAAACTTATATACACTGATATTTTCAAGCAGATATGAAGCCTGGCACAACGGTGGGTTGGCTAGTAGGTCTACGCCAAGAGGAGTGACTCAACCCACCACGCGGTGTCAGCCACATTGTGTGGCTGTGGGATTTTGGAGAAAAAAAAGGGGGGGAGGGAGAGGGAGGCTTAAAAAACTTTTATGCAAACGAACAGATTAAATGTGCCCCACAGTTTTTTTTGAAATGTTATAAACAATTCAAAACAAAAATACTGCAAAGAACTTCAGTAAAATACATAAATCAAATAGTGAAAAAATCTTCGTAATAAGTATATACTTGTGCTATTAGCATGGTAGCATGGTAGTCATTTATATAATTATTTACCACCCCAGTGGCAATGACCGCAGGGGTGACGCCCCTAAGAAGAGTAAAACCGCTTCAATAAGCCGAAGGCCAGGTTTTCGAAAAAGTGGTGTCAGAAATATTTGCCTGATGCTTTGATACCTGCGCCATTCTGTGAAAAAGTGCTTCTTGAAAACAGACTCTTCACACTTCGTGATTGTCTTCTGCAGACCTGGTCTATCCAATGCCTTATGCGACTCACCCGCAACTGCCTTGTGACATTATGCTTCAGTGACCGAAGAAAGAATGCTGTGGCCTCTCCCATCAATGCTGGGTGCCTTCATGTTCCTCGTCCCCCGCAGCTCAGTCCAAAGTGGTGACATCTGTGCCTTGTCGGTGCCAATTTCTGGGCAGCACACGGCTGGCGCGTTGTTTTAAAAAGTTTTCGTGAACGGGGAAATGCATCATCCAGACACCTTTTCAGGAGCGCAGAGACCAAGCTATGAAAGTTTTTTTGGCGCGCGGGTAAGGCGTGAGCGAAGGGGTGAGTACTTCAGTGGTGGACATATGCAAACAATGAATGTCACCACCCTACATGGGGCGCCTTGGGAGGAGAAACATCGAAGAAACAGAGCCACCACCTCTAACTTCTGACTGCTGAAAAAGGAACACCCAATTCATATTAGGAAAGCGCACAGGAAGCGAAGAGTATGCCCGGGCCACTCGCTTCATGATAATCTATGGAGGGAAGAAGTACGTCCCGCTTTTACTGAGTCGGAGACATCCCACTATTCTTTTTATACTCAGTCGCCAGTCAAGAGCACAGATCCTTCATGTGCGTCAAAAACCCCCTTAATGCCAATGGTATCCCCCTGTCATTATGACGTTGCAGTCGATCGCCTTCGTGCCACCCTCGAGATAGGAATCGCACAACGTGTCACAAGCTGCTGTGGCGTAAGGTTGACCTAGCGACAACACCATAAACTACAGTGGAATTACTTGACGGAGAAAAAAGCCCCTCTGCTCATGACTTGTAACCGAGTGTAAAGAAGGCCGCAGGCCTATAGTCACGCGTGTGTTTTTTTTGTTTATTCACAGCCCAGAAACCTCGATGTTACTTTCCTAGTTCGGTTACAACCTAAAAAGAATGAGCTCCACTAAGAGCCTCACGGCGAGACGGCCCTTCACTTGTGAAATGCAGCCGTACGAGTTGCTTTCCGCTCAGACTGTATTTTTTTCTTGGCGGATGTGAACACTACGCGCGTTAAGAGTAGTGCTGTTGTAAGTTCTACTCTTGAAGGAGGGATTTTCAAGCTCACACGTGAGCCAATAGACAAAGAACGTTTCGCGGCAGCAGCACAACAACGCGATGAGGTTGTGTGCATTGCTGGTAACAGCGAGTGTTTATTTTGACTCCCGTCTCCGTTTAGAGGGTATCGGCTCGGTCTTCATCAGCGCCTGAGCAGAAATAGGAGTGGCAAGATGAACATGTGTTGCTTGTTTAGAGACCAGGCAGTATTTCCTGGAAATAGACATAAAGCAGGACCAAGGTAGCGATACATAGAGGAGGCTATATTTTCTCACTTTATTCTCTGTTTATTTTGCTTTTCTAGTGCGACGCATGCTTCGCATATGACGGAATGGTTCGCATATGAAATAGAGCTATCGTGAAATGCCGAAAAATTCATATTTACAATAAGCGATTGCGTTTCTGAATGATGATTTATTGCTGCACTGGTTGATTAATTTCAACTCACGTAGGAGGAGGAGAAGAACTGTGGAAGTAGGGAGAACAGAGAAGTTGGCTAGTTCAACACACGTAGAAGCGAGCAAAACTGGAAGGGATGACACAAACAACTCACAGAGAGCGGTTAGACTCGGTGTCTTGCTTTCCTGTTTACCGCGCTGTTCCATGTGCCTTGTATGAAAATGTAATAATATTATCTGTGTTTTTAAATCCCAAGACGACAATATGATAATGATCGACTCTGTAGTGAAATGGAACGAAAAGTCGGACCATCTGATGTTCTTTCACTCAATGGTTACTGCGCGAAAAACTCTTATTTTTTATGTGTTCAGGAAGGTGATTCTTGCCAATTTGAAAAGCGAACATATATATATATATATATATATATATATATATATATATATATATATATATATATATATATATATATATATATATATATATATATATATATATATATATATATATATATATATATATATATGCTATAATGTACTAGACAAAGAACAAGACACAACATCCGATCCTGGGCCAGCTGTTCGTACTGACTGCGTTCTTCTCTTCTTTTCTCTTGCTACCCGCTCCGCGCGCCGAAGCGCCCGCGTCTTTCTTGGTCATGAAACTCGGCCATAACTGCGCACGCGCGAAGCTGGCGGCAAAGTTTCTGGTGGGCGGGCTTGGCTGCATCGTGGTGGTCAGCCCGGACCACAATGCAACATGGAGCGACGGTCTGGGGGAAGCGTCTCTGGTGGACGGCACTGGCTGCTTCGAGCTGGTCGCTCTTTCGCACGCCACGATGTCTCTTGAAAAAATGCTGTGGACTCAGGCGGCTGGCACTCGCTGACCCGTTGCGGCCGACGCTCTCGGCCATGCCGCGATTTGGTCCCGGTATCTGCCAAAGGTAGATCTGGCGGTCGATATACTGGCTGCATCTCAGAGGTCAGCCTTGGCCACGCTGAAACTCGGTGCCAGAGTCTTCCAGAAGTCTATCGGGAGGTCGAGACTGGCAGCATAGTTGTGGTCGGTCTCAGCCATGCAGAGACTCTCTGTGGGAAGCAGCTAAACATGCACCTGACAGCGCGCTTCGGACGGGCTGCAAAATCAGCGGCAGACGTTCAACTCTGGACGAGGATAGCCGAAAGAGTATCCCAAAAAACGCGCTGGGTACCTTTGCTTGTGTCGAGAATGGGTACGCAACTTCTGAGATGTGTGGCAGAGAACATAATTTACGGCTGGTTTTGGCATTTGCGGCAGGACATTTTATAAAGCTGTCAATGTATTGGCTGCTGTCTGCATCTTGAGCGCCAACTTTCGCCTCATGATCTTGGTCAGTGAGACCAGCAGTGGTTACCTTGGGCTCTACGGGCGCCATGACCGTAGGTGGTTCAAGCATAGGCAATGCTGGTGTCTCCACTTGCCTCAGTAAAGGTGATATTGGAGCTGGCTTCTCTAACTGAGCTGTATGAGGACTGGTGTCAGCCTCTTCCACTGACATTAAGGCGTCGCGTACCGGCGCAGGTACTGAGAGCCGCAGTTGCGTGTCGCACCTGCGTCTGACGTCATTCGTAGGACAGGCGGAGAAGCTTTCTGCCGCGAGGCTGGAGGGATCAGAGGAACATTTGAGGTGTTGCTCCACTTCAGCTCGGTGTGCGAATGGGGGTGCATCGGTGAAGGGCAATGCGGCACAGTTGAAATGATTCTTTGAGGCTGTTTCGTCGGAGCAACGCCTTTCAAAAGGTCCGACTTCGGTAGCGGCCTCTGGCCACAGTGAACTTGCTTCGGGTGTCGACAAAGTGTCTAACTTCTCGTGTGGTAAGCTGCAGCGCACAGCTGCAGCCTCGAGGTGGAAAGCCTCTGGAGATTGCTCCTCGATACCGGCCAGGTTGGACGGGGTGGTGGTGGAGAGGTGGTAAGGATTACGACCAAAAGCAACTATGAGCTTGCAGCTCCACTCCACCCATGACCACTGTTTCCAGCCTTCATACCGGTGCCATGTCGCTGCACCTTCCCGAAGATGGTCTATGGCCACATACCATTTCTGATTCTTTGTCCAGGCCGCGCGCATTGCTAGCGCGTTGACGGTTGCCACCCAGCTGTCGGTGTCGTTCCAGACTTCGTGGAATTCCGGTAGTTCGCAGACGGCTGGTGATTGTGGGGTGGCAGGTGGCAACGCAGAGATCACCAACGCGAAGCAGTCGAGCTGGTGTGAGAGCTCGATGAGAGAAGACCGAAGCTGCCCGCGTTGCTCCGGTGTGCTTGCCTCAAGGTCGTATGAGGCAGCTACATCCAACACTGCGTTAATGTCACACAATGCTGGCAACATTGTATGAGCTCGCTCGGCGATCAACGCTGTCAGTTCGTTAGTCTCGACGCGGAGTAGCGCGATGGTACGCTGCAGATACGCGGTGCTGTCGGGCGTTAAGCCCGAAGAGTCAGTGATCGTGGTCTTTGAGTAAGTAGCTATTGCAGCACTCGCCCCGGTGCGTTCGACAAGCAGAGAAGCCTGGACGGCGTTCCGTAGCGGCTCGTTTGTTGAAAGAGTACCGGAACGGGAATGTAGGCCATGAGAAACGTGAGCGGCATTCCTAATGGACAGGAGCTGGTGCGGATTCCTGCCGTGAAACTGTGGCAGGGTTTCAATCAGGTCATGGCCTAGAACCACAGGGGAGGCCTGGACGCCTTCCACAGGTGGTCGGAGGGTGTCTGAAGCGGCAGGTGCGACCCCATCGCTAAGGAAAGCGTGAACGGTGTTCCTTGATGGAGAAGCCCGCGCTGCTGAACCACGAAGACACGTACCGGTGGCTTCCTGCAGAGGGTTCACTTGTCGGACTGCGCCATTGTAATGTACTAGACAGAGAACAAGAGACAACACCCGATCCTGGGCTAGCTGTTGATGATGATGATGATGATGATGATGATGATTCCTCAGCCATGGCTCGTACCCACTCAGGGGAATCGGCCAAGAATCGATGACTTAATTCAGTAAGATTTTTTTTTCAATATCGAAACCACCTACCGGGAAAAAAAGAAAAAGAAAGGACACCCTAGACAGAATGAAAGGAGCGCAATAGTTGTTTGTCACTCGTTCAGATAAGACAATTATTCATTATCTTGAATAGGAATCAGCATGAATAAACAAAGCTCTTGTGTATGTTGAAATTTTCTCGCACGAATAATAATCACGCAATTAAAAGCTTAATTCTTTAACTTTCATTAAGGTACTTGCAAACGGCATAGAAAACGTTCTTGTGGCTGAAGCCCAGATCGTAAGCACCGAAGGAAAGTATATTTTCTTAGTGAAATTCAGCCCCAGGCTAGCGAATGGGAGGACTAAGTGTGTTTTCCTGAGCAATTTGTATCGGCGACATGATGAAAAATAGTGCTCTATTGTTTCCGATTCTGAACAAAAGTTCCATAGTGGTGATATCGCCAGACCAGCCCTATGTGAATAGAAATATTACGACATCAGGGACACGACATCGGGGGACACGACATCAAAATCTGGTTATTATGGTTTCCAACCGTCTTGTAGGACACCAATGAATTTTCCACGGAAATCTTAAGTGAGTAAATTCTGGTGTTGACAATATTGCTTCCATAGCGTCTCCACTAAGCGCAAGTTTTCTGTACTTGTCGCAGTTATAGTGGCCACTTCGGAAAGAACTGATAGTACTGGCCCTCCCAATGCTGCTCGTGCTAGAGAGTCAGCGATTGCATTTACTTCTAAGCCGCAATGACCAGGTACCCATACTAATTCCAGTAGCTGCAGCTGAGGAGGGACTAGCATAAGGAGCCTCTTTAAGGCCATCGATTTTGTTGACGCCGTAATCGACGTACATACTGACAGGGAATCCGTGATTATGATCGCATTATCGGCATTCAGAGGTAGCTTTCGCAGCGCTAGAACTATTGCCAACAGTTCAGCTTCAAAAACTGGGGTGAAATCCGGTAATCTTAATGAAAAAGCCCAGACAAGCGAATGGGAGTATATACCTACACCTGTCTTTTCATCCATTACTGAAGCATCTGTGGCTACAATATTATTCGTTTCTCCGTGTGCAAGATAATCCTGCAGTCGGCTATTTAAGACCCTATATGATTGTAATTTGGGCCTAGAGGGAAAAATCTCATCGAATTCTATCTTAAGAATTGGATTTGTAACCTGCACCGCAATCACATCTGGAATTTTTACATTTATCCTATCTAGTTGTTTCTGGACAAAAGCAATTTGAGGTGTTCGAAAGCATGGCCAATGGGCAAGAGAAAAGGTGTCTGGGTCATTTATAAAATCATATTCAGACCGTCTTGGCGCATAGCTATAAAGTTTCAGAAACGTATGAACCGTTAGGATACGAAAATGGCAAGGCAATGTAGGTAATCGCGCTTCCTGATACAGAACATTGTTTGTTACAAACCTAGGAAGTCCTAGACACAATCTCAAGGCTTCTCGTTCAAGCATAACCAGAGGCTTTATTTTGTAAGCAGGGCCACCTGAGAAAAATACGCACCCAAATTCTAGGATTGGTCGCATATACATTTTATATATCATCACCATTGTGCTTCTGCGTAGACCATATCGACGGCTGCCCAGTCGTCGAAGAATTCCTAAGGCACGTTGTGCTTTAGATGTCATGCTTTCTATGTGGGGAGTCCAGTTTAGGTTGGCATTATAAATTACTCCCAAATATTTAAGAGAATTCACCTGCGGAATGGGCTCTTGTTTATAACATACTGAAATTGAGATGGGATCGGATAACGGGAATATCAATACTGCGCTCTTATTTACATTTAGGGTCATGCAGACCGCATCTAGCCATCTCTCCAGCATATTGACATATCTCTGTAGTTTTCAATATAAAAATATACGTCACTATGTGCCCTGAAAAATGCAATATCATCAGCATAAACAAACACCTTCATGTCCTGGCAATGCGGTATAGTGCTCAATAAGATGTTAAATAGAACTGGCGATAATACAGCGCCTTGTGGGACACCGCTAGTTTGTTTGCACTTTGACGACGCGCAGCCATCCTTTAAACAATAGGACTCTCTTCCTTTCAAAAATTCCCTCACCCACGCCAATATATATTTTGGGAGATTGTGGCTCTCTAATATGTCTAATAAAACTGAATGTTCTACACTATCGTATGCCTTAGCTATATCCAACGGCACTAGTGCCGCATGTTGTCTTTTTTTGTGAGCAAGCTGAATGCGGCTTTCTAAATCTGCGTGTGCGCACCAGATTGAACAATCTGTTCTGAAGCAAATTTGATCTGGATTTAATATCGAATTTTCCTCCATCCATATTCGAATTATTTTATGGAGCACTCTTTCGGTGAGCTCCACCGTATTATATGTAAGAGAAATGGGTAAGAGAAATATGTAAGGGAAACCGGACTAGGAGCTGACGAGAGCAAACCTTGTATCACTTGTGCTAACTCTTCCTGTGTAACTTCAGTAACTTCAATCGTTAACGCTGGTTTTTGTAGATCGTAAGGCTTAGTTGATGTAAATCTACACTCCAGGCCTTTAGCCATGATATCTAACGATTTCTTCGTTTCTTCCAAAGACATAATCTCAAACTCTATATTATTTGGAGATGGCATATTTTTACGTGATCTCATGAACATGAACAGCGCCTTTTTCTTACAAGCTTTTGAAAGGTGATCATAATGTTTTCTATCATATTGTTTTTTAGCTAAAGAGACTGTGCGTTTAAAACAAGAAGCGTGATACTTGTAATCATACCAGTTTTGGGGGTACTGGTTATACATAAGTTTTTTTTCAAGCTGCCTTTCTTCGTCGAAAATTCCGGGCACAGTCCGAGTTCCACCACGGACTATGGGTTGTGCTCTATGCGGATTCTACAACGAATTCTGCTTTTTTATATGTTCTTTTGATCAGTGCACTTAGTCTCATGGCTTTTGTATCTTCTTGCTCTTCAGAATGAGTTGTCAAAGCAGATTCTAAATCTTTCCTAAATTTGGTGTAATTAACAAACACTCGAGTCTGAGATCCTGACAATATACCTTGGCAAGCGATCTTGAATAATATAGGCAAATGATCGCTGTTAGTTGCACAGTCACACGCACTTCACGACAAACTAGTGAGTGACGAACTCACAAAACCTAAATCTAAGGCTGATTGAGACCTATCACTAATGTAAGTGAGTGCTCTTGAATTCAGGCAACACAAGTTATTATCCGCTGTCCACTTCCACAATCTCTTACCGCATTGATCAGTTCGGAAACACCAGCACGTATGATGAGTATTGAAATCGCCGATTAGAATTTCATTTTGATAACCAGAAATCACTGCAGCGTCTAAACATCGAGTATCTATTACACCTTTAGGAAAGTGTGCATTCACCGCTAAAAAAGGCATGCAGCCTGGTAAGGTTATTTCAAAGGCGAGAATTTCACTGTCAGGTGACATGAGCTTATACGCAATTTGTGCCTAGAGACTTATTCTATTATTAATAAAAAATGCCAAACCTCCACCTTTCAATGGACGGTCTAGACGGAAAGATCTGTATCTATTTAATTGAAAAGACTGATGCATTGAAAGCCAAGTTTCTTCTAGTGCAATAATATCTGGAGAAAATTTCGATGCCAAATATATTAGATCAGTTGCTGCAGAGTGAATTGATCGGCAATTCCAAATAGGGTTTTTAAGTGACCCTATTGTTACTTTAAAATAGCCTCAGCGATAACCTTGTTTAGAATATTTTCTTTAAGAAAATCAGCTTTAGACAGGGTGTTCTTCTGGTACTTTTTTGGTTTTTGAATTGACAGGTGCGATGCCTTTTTTGTATAAAGGGGATCTCGAGCGCTTTAGCGATCAGGAATCCATCTCCATTTCATCTGAGTCCTACACTTTCCTGGTAACCTCGCATTGAGATACGCTACCTCCCTCTACTGAATCTGCAGCTATACCGTAGGTTGCTGTGGCGTATCGGAGCCATACTCCTTTGAAATTTCGAGGGAGTCACGAATGTGAAGGGATTCCGTAGCCCGCTGTGGCGTATCAGAGTCATACTCATTTGCAAACTCCGAGGAGTCACTAATGTTAGGTGGTGCACTGAGGTTGTTTTCCGCTGTACCCAACATTTGAGCCATCTGGTTCGATAGAATCTGGGCCAAGGGCTCACAAAGATTCCCAGCGATGTGCTCCATTGCCTTCTCCACTGCCTTCTCAATCGCTTCCGCAATAGGGACAGAGAGAGCTTCCATTGTTGGCATATTAGGAGCTGTGACACTGGCGTAGCCTTGTGTTCGTGCTTGTATTTCAAGTGCTGCTTCCTTCCGTGAACGCCATCTTCGTTCTACTATCTCTAGAGTTTGCAGTTCACGTACCTTTGCCGAACAACCAGAGCTATCGGTCACACGAGCTTCCTTTCATAGGCAACACTTTTCTTTATTACTCTAACAGTCGCTAGAATTGTGACCTTCTCCGCATACCTCACACCTGACCGCTCACCTACAACCTTTCATTGTGTGACCATAACGCCAACACTTTATGCATTGCAGCAGACGAGGAGAGAGCGGCTCTACTCTGTAAATTAAAGACCAAGCCTTAATTTCTGATGGTAGGACTGATCCCGCAAAGGTCATAATTACAGACTCAGTTGGTATTTTGTTCTTATCAACCACCCGTCCACACCGATAGACTGAAATAGCACCTGCTGACGAAAACAGCTCTAGTACTTCGGAGGGTGGCATGTTGGCATCAACGCCACACACTAGGCCTCAGGTACATGCTAAATGTGAAGGTATGAACGCGCTCACAGGCTGGGATGAAAACATCGAGAACTTCAGTAGATCTAGGACACAGGACTGGTCTGGCAAAAAGCACAGTATGCCTCCTCTGCCAAACTGGCGCACCTCCGTTATGGACTGGAAATGCGCCGTCACTGACCGTAATTCCGCCTGAATGATTTTCGGGTTTTTCATCCGAGTGATGCCGTTATTGGTCGGGACTAGAGCCACTGGAACCGATTATATTCCGTTGCACAAGAAAAGATTCACTGGCACCTCCTTCGGATCCATAGAAGCAGACAAAAGAAAACTCCCTGGCCCTGGCGAAGAAAAGGGCATCTTGCATTCTCTGAACTGCACAAAAAACACTTATCAAACAACTATTGCTGTATAAAAAGCGATGATAGATCAATTAACCAAAAACAGCTACCTAGTTCTTGGCCACACCCCGAGAGCAAGCCAACGACACCGCACGCAATTCTTCTTCCTCTGTCCTCTGCCTTGAGCACCCTCGTGCCAGCTGTTCTTATTCTGACTTCGTTCTTGTCTTCTTTTGTATAGCTACCCACGCACCGAAGCGCCAGCGTCTTTCTTGGTGATGACAATATATATATATATATATATATATATATATATATATATATATATATATATATATATATATATATATATATTTATATATATATATATATACGGGAAGAGAAAAAACACAACTTAGCAGTTGTTTTAATTTTATTACCAACGGTTTCCACCAGTGGACCGTTCTTGGTCAGGGTTTGCGAACATGTTCGCTCTTGTTCGCTTTTGTTTGAATTCACACTTGTTCTCAAACCCTGACAAAGACCGGTCCACCAGTCGAAACCGTTGGTAATAGAATTAAGACAACCACTAAGTTGTGTTTCTTTTCTTCCCAAGTACGTTTGGCCCATCGGAAGAACTTCTTCAGCATATATATATATATATATATATATATATATATATATATATATATATATATATATATATATATATTTGTGTGTGTGTTGTAGGTGAACAAAATATTTTAAATGATTAAAAATAGGAGAAGTGTGTAGTTTTAGTTGCAGCTGCTAAACAGTGCAATAAATATTATACATGAATAAAATACTCAGCACGAAGAAAAATCATAATCTACATTCCATTGAAAAACTACGCAGAAAAAGCATGAAAATTTATTATTGTTGCACAAAATGTTTCGATTCACTCAGAAAAAGAAGATCGGAATCAAGCTGCCCGTTTGCTCGTGCCCTGCGTTGAAGCGTTGCTTGATTTTTCCTGAGCACGAGTGAACTCGTTCACTTTTCTCAGTAAATTTGTTTTTGTGAGATAAGGACCTGCAGGTGCTCTAATGTAGATGAATTCTCATGATATCAATAATCCCTCTATAAATCAGATGTCCAATTACGTTCGCTATATTGTCTACCGTTTCCTTTTTTCATGAGCTACTTCGCTCCTCATGGGTTGGTGTTTCAATATATGCATCCAAGCATACTTGTTTACGTTTTTTACACATAATAAAAAACAATATCTTGGGCAGTTTTAAAATGTTTCGCGATGCTCCGTAGTGAGGGCGAAGATGCACTACGGTGACATTGTCGTGACGAGAAGCTCTGCAGTTAGTGCCAGAAAACCACGTCCCGGCGACGTGAGGACATCGGACGTAAGCAGATTAGCTATAAGACTGTGCACAAAGGGCAATGCCAGTAGCAAGGAGACAAATTGAAGCCCAGGATGACACGTAACGTGAAGCTGACATGCTGTAATCTGAAGCACATCCTCACTCAGTTCAGGTGCGGTTGCAAAACAGTTGCGAGCGCACGTGTTTCTTGCAGTGCGGGTGTGGACTCAAGCGCACGTGTCGTCTGCGTCATGGCAGAGTCTAGTCACACTATATGAGGCCTTGTTTCTGATATAATGGATACAAGCCGTTCACAAAACGTGCGCCTGCGCTTGCAGGGCCTTCTTCTGCGACATTGCATCCTGAGAATGGCTCAAATATATTTCCTTCGACAGATGTTGATTTATACTATTTGTGGAGCTCGTTGCGAAGGCATAGCCGCTGTGCAATATACTGTAGGCAGTCACGAAAGATATATCCGTTGCATTCTTCGTTGCCACAGTGGTCCCAGGCTGCGGTGTCGGCCATCTCAATGCAGAAAGCGTAGGTGTTGGTAAACAGGACGCCCAACCGAAAAAGAAAAAAATGATGAAAAGCATATGACTGCGCAAACAGGTGAAATATGCTAACGGGACAGGTTTTCTTTCAACGTGAATTGATTTCTGAGCTATAGGAAAATTTAGCCTAAAGGAAGCTGTCATTCCGCCATTTCCATGATCACATATAGTTGTTTTAACAATTAAAGGTGCTCTACCACTCAGAACCACGGTATCAATATGAAGGATGCCGCGGGGGAAGGCTTCGGTACCTTTCACTTATATGGTGGTCATAAACGGGCAGCCAAGTATCGGACCTCAAGCATGGTCACAATCTCACTGAAATGTGCAATGCCTGATATCGATGAGATTCTGCGCAGTGAACAAAGACAACTTGAGCGAGTTAGTACGGATTCATTTTCATTTTAACAGCGCACTGAGGAACGAGGACTAGAAGAAAAGTAAGGGCACAGCACGGGCGCCCAGTCGCCACCTAAATCTATTAGGAAATAATATGCAAATGTAAAGGTGATGAAAAAAAATTGGCAGATTCCACGTACAGCAGAAATTGATGATATGCGAACCACGAATGAGGTATGTTGATATGTCACTTTAAAATCAGAACAACGATACGAGGCGGATATGAAATATGCCGTACATGACTTTCGTACCATGATTATTATGTTTTCATATGTCATTCACATTCTTCATCTATTCACGTCACCTGATACCAAATTTGGTATATGTGAAACAAGCGAAACGGCCGCTAGCGCGCCATGAGCGTAGCTTGTAGTCATGCTTTACATCACACGCATATTATGATAATCACACTCGAACGTGTCAATTACCTTCGTCGTCTCTTGACATCCCGGGATACCGAATTAGGTATATATGGAGCTAGCGAAAGGGCCGTGAGGGTGGTATGTAATCATGTTAATACATCACACGCGTGTCATGATTATCATGCTAGCGCCAGCCATATACCTTTGTCATTCATTCATGTCACGTGACGTGGCACCAAATTTGGTATATGTGGAGCTAGCTAAACGGCCGGGAGCGCAACATGAACGGCCCAATGTACTCTGACGTACCATTGACGCGCTCGCGCTGGGCGCAGCGGCGCAACGCTAGCAAACCGCGAGCACTCTATAGTTTGACGCCAGGCGCGACCGACGTGACCGGCGTCCATCAGCGCGGCCCGGCGGCAACCGGCGAGAAATACAACATGCTGCATTTCGCGCCCCCTACCCAGACAGCACTGTGTCTGCCTCTTTTCGTGATGAAGGGACGCTGGGAGTGCTCAAACGCGCATGCGTCGAAGCAACGCTGTGTGGCGCACGAATGCATGTGTATGGCAGGCGATTGGCGTATGGCGATTGGCGTATGGCGTGACGCACCTGACGCGACGTAACTAACGCCGGCGCACACGCGCGCTGCGTCACGACGATGTGTATTGACGCCTTCAGTGCGGCATGTAGTCATGTTCTCATATGACACACATCTCATGATTATCATGTTGAAACGTGACATACCTTCGTCATCCATTCACGTGACGTAATACCAAATTTTGCATATGTGAAGCTAGCTAAACGGCCACGAGCACATCATAAGTGAACATGTAGTCATGTAATTACATGACACGCAGCTCAAGATTATCATGTTTGCACCAGCCACATACCTTCGTCACCCATTCACATCCCGTAATACCAAATGTTTTGATATCTGAAGCTAGCGAAACGACCGCGAGCGCATTATGAGCACGGCATGTAATCATGTAGTTACAGGACATGCATCTCATGGTTATCATGTTTGCACCAGTCACATATCTTCGTCATCAATTCACGTCCCGTCATACCAAATTTGGTATATGTGACCCTAGTGAAAGGCCGGCGAGCGCATCATGAGTTTGGCACGTAGTCATGTTGTTACATGTCACGCATGTCATGATTTTCATGTTAGGGCCTGTCGCTTGTGTTCGCCATAAGTCATCTTCTACCACAACAGTTTTTCAACGTGTCATGTGAACGAAACCACCGCAAGAGCAGCAAGACCATGTAATGTAAATCATGACTTTCGTGGCATACATGACAAGATTTTCATGTTATGACTAGTCCCTTATGCTCGTCATGCAGTCATGTCAAGACACACCAAGTTTGGTAGTGATACCAGAATTGAAACGTCCAGCAGAGCTTAAAGTCGTAAGCGGATAGATAGATAGATAGATACATAAATAGATAGATAGATAGATAGATAGATAGATAGATAGATAGATAGATAGATAGATAGATAGATAGATAGATACGATCAAAGTCGCCGAAGTTTGCTAAGAAGGGCTTCGCATTTAAAAGGAACAGAAAACAGGTAACCATTGAAATGAACATGTGCTGGTGGCGCTTAGGTATTGGAATCCCGCATCACATAGCACAATAGAAGGCACACTGACACAATTATCTCCTTTCTATCACGCTAAGTGATGCAAAATTCCAATACCTAAGCGCCACCCACACATGTTGATTTCAATGATAATCTGTTTTCTGCACATTTTTTCTATCACCTCTATATTCGCGTGTTTTTCATTAATGAAATGAAGTTCAAGTCAACGCCGGTGCTATGCCCTTACTTGTGTTCTAGTCCTCGTTTTTCAATGCGCTGTCAAAATCAAGATGAACAAGACAAGGCCAACACAAGACACATTAAACAGGGCCAGCGCTGGGCTTCGCTTCATTAGGAGGCCTGTGCAGGCACTAGGCCTATGCTTCCTCCGTGGGCGGCTATGCATCATTGTTCAAAACGGACAGAAAGTCCAGAAAGGCACCGAGGAATCTCGAAATTGCAAAAGGGTGGCTGCGAGGACAAATCAAATTTTGTGGGTCAGCGATAGCCCCGTTCTCAAAAGTATTTTTCTGGTCGTTGTCACTCTTCAGGCTTTCTTCGCTGTGAATCAGGCAGTCAAGCTCAAGGTTATCTTGATATGAAGCTTACACGTTGTCCAGATGATCATTTTTAGCACGCAAAAGCTGAATAGTGCAATGAAACACCCGAAGCAAGTGTACCGCTTCCGAATCAGTAGTCCGCATAGCCTTTGTATTCGAAAGCTTCACTCAAAAATTTCAGTTCATTTGATTGCGCAGGCAAGGGCCGCCATGCTTGAAGGCCCTCGTTTTCAAACTTGGGCTCCCGGGTAGAAGCCACAGCCCCGGCATTATAATTTATTCAATTTTGTTTACCATTTGCTTGGCACTGGTTAGCTCTTCCTTAGGAAATAAAGGAGTTGTGCGAGTACATGTCTGCAGTTTTTTTTTGCGATTCTGCGTTTTACGAAATACCACCAGGATTATCTTCAGCGATCAGACAAAAGTGCAAGTGTCACTTTAAAAGTGCTTCGCAAAACGTGCTTCGAACACGTCTTCAGCGCCTAATGAGGAAGGTGGATTTTTACAAGGGCTTTAAACAAACAAGGCGTTTCAAGCAATTGCTTTTTTCAGTTTCTTGTTTCTACGTTTTTAAATAACAGACATGCGTCCTGGCTGCATTGGTACAGAGCGCCTAATGCGTTTTATTTTCTTCAAGCGTTACAATTTTAGTACCTCAATAACATGCAAAAGTCTGGCGTAGCCCCAATGAAAGCTTGGCCGGTTGGAATTGGTACAAGACATTCTGTTGCCAGCTCTACTGAAAGTTGATCTCACAAATATTACGTGGATGCGCCCGATGTCCGAGTCGATGCGGCCTCATCAAGTGTGAGGCCAACGGGACGGCTTCACGTTCTTCCATAGTAGAATACCAAGTACTCTAAATCATTGGAAACGTTTTCTGAACACATCTTTTCCTAACATCTCCCGGGATTGCTTTATGCTCCATAGTAAAGCACCTAGTACTCTAAATCGTTAACCACTGTTTCTAAACACACATGTATAATGCTCGGTTTGAAAAAAGTGATTAGTACTAATGGATGCAATGCGTATGACGTGTAATTCCATTGTGCTGATGCCATATCAGCGAGAAATCTGGCAGAGCCCCCGTATGATCTTATGATCTCATGTTACAGCTCCACCAATACTACCTGTCCTAAGTAGACATATTCCTTTATAACTTCAAGCTTCTCTCGACCTACCGCAAAGTGCTCTTTTCTGCTGAGACTGTTTCACAGCTTTTAAAGTCCTTGACGTCTTCCTATGAATTAAGATCCATAACACATGCACCTTGGCAGTGTTTAAACAGGTAAAAGTTGTAAACATGCTTATTTCTACATTAGTTTTTTTTTCGCTCCCTTCTCAGCTGTCGATAAGCCGTGACAATGCACCCTAGATAGTTTCAGTCATGCTAACTGCTTCCGCGGCAGCCTCTGATGTCACTCCTTTCAGACGGGTGTGTTTCCCTAGACAGACGAGCCTACGCTTGCACTCTCGTTGGTCGAGAAATAGGCTTGCCAAGCCTGACGAAGATTTTGGTGACGTGCGGATGTGCTTGTTTCCGACTCGAGAAAACCATGTTTTTCTGTGTCCATGAACTGCAGCGTGAATATGTGACTTTGTGCAGTGGATTTTCGCAATATTCACAACCAGTGGATATTCGCAATTTGAACAGATGGGCGATGCTGCGCGGCCAATAGCAAGGGAACCAAGGTTGCGAATGTTCTCGTTTCGTAAGGACATTCGAAGAATATATTTTGAGCATGTCCTTCGTCAAGTTGACGTCTGTACATCGTATTTCTAAATTATTTCAATGGCACAGTCTCTATTGTGTTCCGTGATTGCTCCAAAAGAAAGCTATTATGGGTGCTCCTGACTTGTTAGCTAAAACCCTGACATTGCCATAAAAACACGTGCGGAAGTACGTTTTCAAGGCAGGCGTATTTTTTTCGGGGTCGGCAAACATTTTTCTATTGGTGACTAACGCAGAGGACTTGTTGTATTACGTCAGTTCACTTGGTTGTGAAAAATACAAGCGATGCTGCTGCTTCACTCATTGAATCGGTTTTGTGCATAGTATATTCTTGCAGATGTTCTAACCATTTCGTTTCTGCACTACGATTTTGCATCAGCCTTGCGAACACCATAGCCTAATATATGTCCTTACAATTTTGATGCGTGCAGATACTCACGGCAAAGCGCTTTCCTAAATGCTTTTCAGGTGTGTAGGCTATACCTCAAGCTAGAATATTTAAAGACCATTACCGAATATACCAATCGAAGAACTGTCATAGCAGTAAAAGCGCCCACGGGGGCTACACGGTTTCATCGAGCCCCAGTGCTAACATTTTTTCTCAGCCCTAAGACAACACTGCGAGAGAGGCCCAAGCAAAATAGAGACGCCGCTTTTTGTGTCAGTCAGAAGAGATGTTTGTGAAACGAAAGATATTGTTTTCTCTGGCAGCGGTGATCCCCCTGAAATTGTGCTGAATAACGTTCTTGTGGCAGCAGCACAGACTCTCCTCAATAACAATACGTGTCTCTAATGACAGATGATCGAAAGTCTACAAAAAATTGCAGAAATTTTGCCAATGAATAGGAGCAGATTCTGTGCATGGCCCTCCACTATAGCGTCTCTCATATTTGATTGATATGTGGGGTTTAACGTTTCAAAACCACCATATGATTATGAGAGACGACGTAGTGGAGGGCTCCGGAAATTTGGACAACCTGGGGTTCTTTAACGCCCACCCAACTCTGAGCATACGGGTCTACAACATTTCCGCCTCCATCAGAAATGCAGCCGCCGCAGCCGGGATTTGATCCCGAGACCTGCGGGAACTGAGTACCTTAGCCACTAGACCACCACGGCGGGGCCGTCTCTCATAATCATATGGTGGTTTTGGGACGTTAAACCCTACATGTCATCATCATCATCAGTTTCTCTCCACTTTCTAGAAAGTGTGTGTGTGTGTGTGTGTGTGTAAATAAAAATAAATGAATTCTTTGCGTTCTTATTTATGTCTTTAACGTTCTTTATTACGTCACTCTGGCGTTCCATGAAATTTTCCCCTCAAAAAAGTATACCGCACAATCTTTGAGATTTTTGTGGAAGAAATATCTTACGAATGCATCTCTAAACCCTTTCAAGGGTAGCAAATTACTTAAATTGACACCTTTCTTGTCGGAAAAGAGGAATAAAGATGTTAGGCATGTAAAATTGCCGCGAACGCTTTATGTTTCAACGGGAGACGATGGTGGCCATTAGTTCACAGCCTCCAGTACGCGCGCTCGCTTGGGCGGAACAAGTAACGTCAGAGTGGCAGTGAGCAGGCCTGAAAATATTAAATGCGAAGCATTTATAAGCGAACTTCGGTGACTTTGAGCATATCTATCTATCTATCTATCTATCTATCTATCTATCTATCTATCTATCTATCCATCCATCTATCCAGCTATCTATCTATCTATCTATCTATCTATCTATCTATCTATCTATCTATCTATCTATCTATCTATCTATCTATCTATCTATCTATCTATCTAGCCGCCTACGACTTTTTGCTCTCCTGGCCGTTTCAATAATGGTATCAAAACCAAACTTGGTATGGCATAACATGACTGCACCAAGAATATATTTGACAAGTCACAACTTGAAAATCATGATATGTATGTCAAAAATGTCATGATTGTGATTTCATGGTATTGCAGCTCTTGCGCTGGTTTCGTTCACATGGCATGTTGCAAAAAAACTGGCAGATCCCACGTACAGTGGGAATCAATGATACGCAAAGCACGAATAAAAAGGTTTACATGATTTTTTAACTTCAACACAACGTTACAAGGTGGAGGTAAATGATACCGTACATGACTTATGAGTCATTATTATCATGTTTGGACGTGTCGTTTACGTTCTTTTATTCACATCACGTGATACCAAATTTAGTATATGAGGAGCTAGCGAAATGGCCATGAGCACGCTATTAGCGTCGTATGTTGTCATGTTCTTACAAGACACGCGTGTCAGGATTATCATGTTTTCACCGCTCATATATTTTGTAATACATTGACCTCACGTAACACCAAATTCGGTATATGTGGAGCTAGCAAAATAGCCACGAGCGCATCATAAAGGGCCTAACTATATATATTCCCAAGTAGTGTTGACGCACGCGCACGCTCCTCACAGAGACGCTACTTTGGCCAAACGCGAGCACTGTATAGTCTGACGTCAGGCGCGGCCAACGTGACCAGCGTCCTTCAACGCGGCCCGACGGCAACCGGCGCAAAATTCGCGCCGATGCGCGTTACCCAAACAGAACTGCGTCTCGTTCTTTTTGTGACGGAGGGACGCAGGCCACGCTGAATGACGTTTGCGTCAAAGCAACGCAGTGCGGCGGATGCCTGCGAGTATATGGCAAGACCGGCGCCTAGCGTGGCAACGCCAGCGAGCACGCGCACCCCGTCCCGTCAAAATGTATTGGCGCCTTGACTGTGGGATGTAGTCGTGTTCTCACATGACATGCACCTTATAATCATCATGTTTGTACCAGTCACACAGCTTCGTCATTCATTGATGTCACGTAATACCAAATTTGGTATAAGTAAAGCTAGCGAAACGGCCGCCAGCGCATCATGAGCGTGGCATGTAGTTATGTTGTTACATGAAGCGAATTCAATCATAATCATGCCAATCATAATCATGTCAATCATAATTATAATCAATCACTTGAAGGCGCGTGCCGCAGTGCGTTGCTTTGACGCATACGCGTTTCAGCGCGTCCGGCATCCCTTCGTCACGAAAAGAGGGAGAGACGTAATGTTGTCTGGGCAACGCAGTGGCGTGAAATGCAGCATGTCACATTTCGCACCGGTTGCCGTCGGGCAGCGCCGACGGACGCTGGTCGCGCCGGCATCAGACTATAGAGTGCTCGCATTTTACTGACGTAGCATTACTGTGCCCAGCGTGCGCGCACGTCGACGCTACATTGGAGTATATTGGGCCCTTCATGATGTGCTCGCGGCCATTTTGCTAGCTCCAAATATACAAAGTTTGGTATTACGTGAAGTTATTGAATCACGAAATGTATGACTGGTGCAAACATCATAATCCTGACACGCGTGTCATGTAAGAACATGACAACATACCAGGCTCATAGCGTGCTCGCGGCCGTTTCACTAGCTCGACATATAATAAATTTGTTATTACGTGATGTGAATAGATGGCAAAGGTGAATGACACATGCAAACATGATAATCATCACACGAAAGGCATGTGCGGCATCACATGTGCTGATTTCAAAGTGAGATATCAAAATTTATCATTCGTGCTTCGCATATCATCGATTCCACTGCACGTGGGGTCCGCCAATTTTTTTATAGGCAGCTTCGGCCGTGCATATAGTTCTTCAAGTTGGTTTTCAACACTTTTGACATATGTTTCTGAGTACATCTGTCAATATTTTTTTCAAAAGAGGGTGTAGTAGTGTAATTCATAGCTTTTTCGCATGCAGTGAATTTACTGCCTGTCTATTGATTTTTTTCTTCCTTCGGTTTGCTCTATCTCATCTTTGTTGTCCTCTTCCCTAATGGCCCTCTGTTGAGTAGCCGACCGGACGTCTTTATGGTGAAGCTCCCTGTCTTGTTTGTTTGTCTGCTTCCATCATTTTTTGGCGTGCAGCATAAGGTGTGGCTCCTACATGTGCATGTTATCTCAGTGCAGTGCATTTAGACACTGAATATTATCCCCCATGTTCATTCGAGGTTCGAAGCTTTATTATGAATGTTTTACTCCGACTTCGCAGAACAACAAGAAAATGGTCACAAGTTAGGTCACACGCCGGCCACAAGTCACACGCCGGCCACACACGCCGGCCACAAGTTAGTGGAGATCAAGTAATCCACTAGTCACATATTTGCTTGTAAACGATCATCCTGCAATGCTGGGCTGCCGCGAGATATGACCAGGTGTTGATCTGCTAGCGTCTCAGAAGTTGCCCTTTCTCTTTACAAAGACCCCGTGCATGCAGGATCTTGGTAAAACAGCGTGAAGTTTGATAGCAAGAGAATTTCGCGGTAGTGCTTAAGAGCTGAGGTGCGTGGGGGAGACGTGGGGTCGAAAAAGGTAACGGTCCAGGAGAGAGAATCACACACATTGTCACGAGCCGCTTCATTACCGGGGAGAATCACGTAGGCGGGAAACCACGTATGCGGACGAATTAAGTGTTTAAAGAAGGAAGTTCGACGGCCAAAAAAAAAAACATATTCGTAGTACTATCGCCGCCCAGCTTCCTAACTCGGCATTACTTCAGCTTAGTTTGTCAAACTTTTTTCTGTTTATCTCAGTGCGCAGTGATTTTTTCCCATTATTTGTCTCACAAAAGAATGATGACACTAAGTTTTGTTATAAGCCTAAAATATTTTTCGCTCTTGTTGGGTTACTTATATTGCTGCACTCACGAATATAAAAAGCCGGGAAATGGCGAAAATAGTCTTCCACTCCAACGTGCAGGTTTGAGAAAACGTCGCACCATTCAATGATATGATCTCAGATGTCACTAATGAAGGAAGTATGATAGCTAAACGAGTTGACCGAAATTTAAGGAGTCATCTTCGGCACTGTTTCATCAAAGGTACCGTGAATACTGAATGCCGATGGTTTGTCTATACAGTTGGAGAGACAGCGTCCGGCATTTGATTAAGTCACCGGGCTCTTCAGCTAATTTTGGGAGATTATACGTGAAGTCCTCGTTTGAGAAGCGTTTTAAGTTAACTTGAATGGCTCTGGGTTTGCATGGTTCAGGTGAACGTTGGTTTGGTTTGGTTTGTGGGGTTTAACGTCCCAAAACTACCATATGATTATGAGAGACGCCGTAGTGGAGGGCTCCGGAAATTTTTACCACCTGGGGTTCTTTAACGTGCAACCATATCTGAGTACACGGGCCTACAACATTTCCGCCTCCATCGGAAATGCAGCTGCCGCAGCCGGGAATCGAACCCGCGACCTGCGGGTCAGCAGCCGAGTACCTTAGCCACTAGACCACCGCGGCGGGGCGGTTCAGGTGAACGTACCGACGCGACAGCGTTGAAGAGCTTGTTTCATAGAAACTCTGGTGTCACCGTTGGTGTCGTTGGGTGTAAGTGAAACGTCATCAGATGATTGAAATTGAGAACGACGAAATTGAGAACGATGGATATCAAATAAACAAGCATTTCTGGGTCCGCATGAGGATCGCACTCAGGCTAGTTTTATGGCAAGCAGGTGTTCTGCCACACAACCACGCATCTGCTTAAAAATACAGCTAAAACAAATTTCTCCGCTTGTAAATGGAGTGAAACTTTCGGCAGATTCGACGTATACCTTGGGAATCGATGTTATGAGAACCATGCGGAGGGAAGGTGACACTGTTGTAGTTTTTATTTAGCGAAATGTTACAAAATGACGTCAAAGATATATGTACAAAAGCTGTATGCACGCACATATATTAAACAGTCGCACGTTTATTGTTGCGTCACATAGCCAACAGCAACGGGGGTATTAGCAACACAAGAAGCGGCAAGCTGATATCCAGCTCTCGTGCCAGCGAGGATGTTGGCCCTGGAAACTGATAGATAATGGTACTTTATTGACTACAACTGTCATTAGGTTACGTGATATCTGTCTGATTGGAGTACATATGTAGGGTTTATTAAAATGGGTAGCCAACACTGCAACAACAATTGACGTTGCATGACAATGACCATTACGGTCTACTTGAGAAGCAGTTCCAAGACTTTGCGTATTAACTTGATTCCCACTCAGAATGCTGGAGTTATATTCCTGCTGCGAGTGAGTGAGTGAGTGAAACAACTTTATTCGGTCCACAATAGACGCGAGTAAACTCAGCGTCACCTGGCTAGGCCCACTCGGGGACCATCAGGTTAAACCTGACGGCCCTCGCGCGGGCCCTCTGGACGGCCAGGATTTGAGAGGTCTGGTCCTGGGCCATAATGAGTCGCTTCATTTCCTCTTGGGTGAAAGGGGGACCGGCAGAGGCGCAGCCCCACAGTACATGCTCGAAGTCCGCATAACCACCACACAGGGGGCAGTCCGGGCTTGGAAACCGTTCAGGGTACATTGTGTGCAGTGCCGCAGGGCTCGGGTAAGTGTTTGTTTGTAGCAGTCGGAGAGTAACAGCTTGGGCCCTGCATAGCGAGGAGTGTGGTAGAGGCAGCAGTCTTCTTGACAGATAGTGGTGCTTGCATATCTCGTTGCACGAGCAGAGAGGCTCAGGTCGCCCAGGAGATGACGCGTTACCCGGCACACGGTCAGTCAAACCTCGTGCAGCCGAGTGCGCCTCCTCGTTGGGATTGAGCGAGGCACCCTCAATGGTTCCAAGGTGCGCAGGAAACCAGACCAATGAGTGATTTTTGAGGTCTTTGACTTTTTGAATAATCTGTAGGACCTGGGGAGCCACCATGCCCATCTGGAAGGCCTTGATAGCGGCCTTGGAGTCTGAATAAATTGTGTCATGTACACCGTCCGTCAATGCAAGAGCAATGGCAACCTGCTCTGCAACGCTGGAACTAGAAGTGCGGATGGTAGCGCAGCTGATGACTCTGCAATCACAGTTGACGACCACTGAGGAGAAGGCTTCTTCTTGAATGTACGAAGCAGCATCGACGAAGCAGGCTCGATCCTTGTCCTGCTGCGACCATATTTATTCTACGCGTTCATAGGGTCAACGCTGCCGATGCCAGCTTTTACAGGCGAAGCGTCTTAGGGGCGTCATAGTTGCTGTGCACGAAGCCCTAAAAAACCAACACCAAAGCTCTACACATGCACTACAATAAACGAGAACTTATGTGAAAACAACCCACTTCCAAATGTGTAATCAACTATGCGACAACTCAATACATGATCGCCCACACCATCCATCTGTCCGTCCATTCGTCCATCCGTTCACTCCTCTGTCCATGTAGCCTATAGTCCGTGAATCCGCGCACACATCCACCTGTGCGTCCGTCAGTCTAACCTTTGGACTAGTTGGCGACTTCAATGTAGACAACATTTACCTTAGGATCCATATATTCACTCACTCGCCGTCATTAACTTCGTGGAAATGCAATGTTTTCCTAGAGGAGCCCTGCAACACTTTTTGAGCATGGTCAGAAAACAATGCCGATCGGTAGAAGAGACTCCCGACAACACGAGAGGCAAATTATATAGCACAGCACGCGGCCTTGAATACACAATAATTCATTAAAGCAGCTAAAATTGCTTTTTCTTCTCTCCACAAATGGCCGAATATGCCCACAAAGTACACGTGAATTACCCATCTATCAGCCATTGGCTGATTTGAAAATGGTACGCTCGCTCGTTACAGAGATCGCCGCGGTAGGCCGTGACCTGTCCATGCGTATATGCGCAATCACACCGAGAAAGCGGCGCATTGGAAAAAAAAGAAGCGCTGAAGGCCACGAGGCGCGTGTGATGTTTTTCAGTGGTCCTGTCATCCCTCCCTGCTTAGCTTCTAGCGCTTTGTCAGGGACGATAGAAGAGAGAATGCAATTGCAGCATGCGACACACCTTTTTAACTTCACTCGCACTGGACGGGTTCTTAAACTTTATGCAGCGTTAAATTTGTGAGGCAATAGGCTTTTCCAGTGAATTAAATCTGTGGTTACTTGAAAAAGAGCGTCAGGGCCTTTTAACACTCTCGAGTTGAAATTACCAATACCTACTGGCGCCGTTTCATTGTTGCTATAAACTGTCAATAATGTTCAGTGCATTGCAGTTAAACTTCACTTGATCTTAACCTGTCATGGCGACTGTATCGTACTAGTACATATTTAATCTTTATAAAATGAATAGTCATCACTGCATCTATCATTGACGCTTCTGAACCTTACGGTCTCCTTGAAAAGCAGTAGCGGGACTTGGCGTGGAGTCGTGGTAGAGTACGTGTTTGGCGCGCTCAATGCTGCGATTGGGTTGTTGCTGGGTGAATGTCATTTTTTTAATTCGTTGGATAAATGGAGCCTATAACAGTTTTTTCTTAACGATAAAGCGTCAAAACTACTCATGTGTGTTCTAGCCCCACCTAGGTAGATATGAAGTGTCAATCACCTGTGCCACATACCCGCACACCAGAAGCACTACCCGCCTGCGGGTATGTGCCACTATCTGGGGGAAAGTGTTTGACGAAGTACGCGACGAGATTGTGGCATATTTCCTGTGATTACGAGCGAGTCGTATTCGGGAAATCATCTTACCCTCCAATTTTAATTACCGTTTACCCCAAGGTATTATCATCATCATCATCATCATCATCATCATTATTATTATTATTATTATTAATATTATTATTATTATTATTATTATTATTATTATTATTATTATTATTATTATTATTATTATTATTATTATTATTATTATTATTATTATTATTATTATTATTATTATTATTATTATTATTATATAGTGGGGTATCCGATACACCGAATGGAGCCGTATGCGAAGGCGTCACCGTCACAAGACACTTTCAGCGCTATCAACCAGATTATGGTAATAAACTATTATGACTTGGGAAAAATCATGCAATACAAATTACACATCATTTACCACCACAAGCAAACATGGGGGTATGCGGAGGGAACGCGGGGGGGCGAATCGAGTTTCCGTTTCCCTTATGTGACATATTAAACGATGATTGTCGAATCGTTCTTACCGCTTGCCGATGCATGACGTCTGACTTCCCGAGGCATCTCCTTCTCCGCGGTGGTGGCGCTGCCGCTGCGACTAGCGCTGACGTTGCCGTAGTTTCTGGCATTTCGCCCACCGTTGCACATGAAGAGACTTACGGTAGGACCATGAACGCGCGCTTTCCCAGCCTCACAGCTTCGAGATTTACTTGCCGGCGTTGCCAGTTACGTTCTGCTTCGCGAGCGTGCATAGCATTGTTGCGGAAAGTGCAACGGGTGCCAGTGAACGCCACATTACATACGAGGTCAAAGTTGTGATGTAGAGAGCAACGGCAGAGGACAAAGGAAGAGGAGGCAGGGCTCACGGCACCCCCCCCCCTCCCGCCTCCTCACGCTCACGCGAGGAGAGTGTAGTTATTAGGTGCATGCACAGTATGGTTGCGGACGCCAACTACATGTAACTACGCTTTTGCATCTACATGTAACGCCATAGGCGCTTCACTGCACTGCCAGTTCTTGGATCGATATATTTGGTAATGTTTTTTTTAATGTTCTCGCTTGAAGTAGAGCTCACAAACCTGGGTACTTGAGGGTTCTCTAACTGGAGGGCTCTCTTGAGGGTTCTCTAACTTTTCGCATAGATTAGGCATTACCTTTAGTACAGGAAGATTGATTCTTGAATCAAGCAATTGCACGTAAAGACATGCACGTGTAAATGCATTATTTTTCTTAGTGAATCAGTACATCTCTACCCTGAATGGGTTTTTTCCCGGAAAATAAGACCAAACAAACCCAATGAGCACAAGAATGCACGCAATAGTCACGAGTGGCACCATGAGCGACGGAACAGGACGGTCGCCTGAAGTGTCGCCTGGTCGTACTCGCACGATCACTTGCCTTTTTAGATTTGCAAACCATCGCCGGTCGCCCAGAAGTGCTTTGCTTAAGCAGCCTATAGCCTAGCACAGAAACATGGTCTACATAGGTGACAGACTGCTCATTGTCGCTACTTCCTTATCAACACGCACCTAAAACGTTCACCAACATATACGGACAATGGAGACAAGTGAACGTTCACAACATTGTACCCGAATGTGCCTGGACAGGAACTGCAAGTCTTGCGCTGTTTCTGACGTGGATAAGCAGGACGTGACAGCACTAGTGGGATCATAATATATGCTGCACGACAGTGATAAACATTTTATACACCCTAGTACAATGAAACATTGTGTTTCACATTGCATACCACTGACAACGGGTAACGTTTGGTGCGGGTTAACGCCCTGTTGCCAGCAAAAGTGAAGATCGCTCACCGAAGCAGGCGTGTGAATGAAATTTGTTTATGCAAGTGTCCGCATGAGTGAAGGTGATGGATACAGGGTCGCTCGTCGCTGTGGCGTGCATTTTGGCGCATATGGGGTTAGGCCTTTACAAAACGTTAGGCCCCTAAACTACCAAGAGACGCTCGCACTCGTGTGGTTATCAGGTACAGATGGGCGAGTGTATTGAGTTTGCACGTCAGACACTGAGGAAAGCCATCTTTAGAGGCGGACATACTAAGGCCCCTATATTTATAAAGATATCGACAACTACAAACACGCACTCTAGCGGGGTCGAAAGAGCAGCATAAGGAGAAGATCCTGTCACGCCTTTGCAAGGGAGCCTTCATGTGTGCACTGCCTTCATTTTAGGGGCGGAACTTCTTAAGGTGTGGGCTACTTGTTCATCGTCCATTGTAGCCACCCTTAGTACTCAGATTGCTCACTAGACGGTGCTGTGGCCCTCGCTCCACTCGGATGCCTAGGAGACGCGTGCTCTAGTGCAATATGAGACCGCTTGATGGCACTGTGCTCTTAATGAATAATTGCGCTCATGCCGCTGCGCCCTAGTGTGATAGGCGACTGCTATGGGCCAAAGCTATAGAATGCGTTCGCTCTTGGCACGCTTCCTCTTTCGCTTGGAAGTCAGCGAGCTCCAAGTATGAGCGACGCACACAAGACGGCGGAGTGGAGGGCTCGGAAAGCTGCTGCAGTGCGCCCTCACGCATGACATCTCGATATGCTTTCAGGTGCATATCTCATGATCACATGCAATCAACCACCATCTGAGGAACCTGTCCTCGCACATTTTCTACTACGGCCGATCAAAGAACCACTCTTCCTTCCTTTTACTGATCATAAAGCAAGTACAATGAAGGGGAAACAGAAGCCATGTTTAGCTACCATTTACGAATAAAATTGCGTTGTGTACATGTACAGTGCTTCCCACGCCTTCGATGATCGACTGGGCAAAATCAACGGATGATTAGTGCTTTACCCCAGTACCTCCGAAGCTCCTCCCGCTCATCATCATTCATATGGTGTGATTTTTCAGCATGGTGTCAGCCATCGCCCCACCTTTTGCCACCTCCCGCCCCTTGGAACAGATTGTTGCCAGCCCAGGTTTCTATGACAACAAGGCGACGAGCGTTGTCATGTGAGTTCTCCAGACCACTCACTCGCACTATAAAGAACTAAACATAGGGGTAGTGCAGGGGTTCTCAAGCATTTTGGTTCCAGCGAACCCTGCTAAACTACAAAATATGCCAGGTAAGCCCCTTAGACGGGCGAGCTTTTCTTCATTTTTATTTTCAATAAAAATAAAGTACTGGGATAAGCTTAGTGACGCTCGGTCATCAATAATTGAGGTTCCATAGTTCGATCACAGCTCGCAATCGCCATCAAATTGAGTTTTGTGGGTGAGTGCAGAACCAGGGAAAAATTATCAGAGGCTCAAAAACACCGTAGGGGCCTGCAGAACTGTTAGGTACCGCGGAAACCACTATGATAGCACATTAGGGCAGTGAGATGAAGGAGATCCCCTGGTGAGGCTTTGCACGGAGAAACCACTAGGCGGCGCTCTGGTACCTTCACTCAAAAAATAGCAACTAAAGAGAATAAAGGAGCACTGACAACAAGTTTACTCATGCCAAGATATTTGCGTCAGCGAGTAGCTATTGACTCTGTAGCAGCTTTTCGGCACCTAAAACGCAACTGAGAGACAAATAACTATTAGTTTTACATATTAATATTGACTAGTATCTAGCACCATTTGAAACGGCTGGATATCTGGCCATATTTAGCGCTGAGAGTACGAGCAATGGCGCTACCTTGCAGTCACCTCCATATTTTGCCACAGCTGGCCACTTCTCCACAGAAAAGAGTGACGTCAGGCTCAGCTGCTCCGCAAACATTTCGTCTGCTAGGTGGACATTTTCAGTCATGCCTTGTCACCTGCATTGCTGTCGTCGCCGTACAAAGTGTCGACTCGGGTTCAATACGATAGTCTGGAGCTTGGAATGGCCGCGATTTGCAACGTCGTGAATTATTTTTGCTTAGATCGACCATTTGCAGAATAGTGATCCCAAAATGAACTTTGTTCCAAGCAGCATTGCAGAGGTGCCCTAGGATGCACGCTTCAGCCATGTTCGCTCGTGTGTCTCAGTTAGCTATATTGGTTCAAACGCCGGCTGCGGTGGCTGCATTTCCAATGGAGGCGGACATGTCGTAGGCCCGTGTGGTGAGAATTGGCGTCACGTTAAAGAACCCCAGGTGGTCGAAATTTCCAAAGCACTTCACTACGACTCTCTCATAACAATATGGTGGTTTTCGGACGTTAAACCCCACATATCAATCAATCAATATAAAAAGGCACCCTCATTGCACTTTTTCCATGCCTCGAGCTAGGCGACTGCAACTCATCTACAACTCACAACGATTCTTCGACGTGCTGACCGACAGGCACGCGTTTAATGATGCTCTTTTCTTTTGCTATTCTTTAATAGGAGGCTTTTATCTTCATAATTTCCACGAAATTATTCAAACCGGTGCGACGAAGATCAGACGTGACGGGCGAGTACGTTTCTGCGCTTCGGCGCCAGTCGGTGCTGCTATAAGAACACTCGGATCATACACGTCATCGCTACTAGGGCATCGTCACTCAGGGTGGTATTTGTGGAATGTATCACAGCGAACACCTAGCACTAATGTCAATGTCGCAGGGCAGTCCATTTTCCGATTTTTCTTCTTAGCTTTTTTCTACGCAGTTCGATATCGAATCAAAATACGTTTCACGCGTTGGATGCCATTCAAATTTGGCCAAGAAGACCTATGCATACCAAGCGATGGAATGATGGGCATATTTCTATTTCGAAGTTTGTTGTCAATGCTTTTTTAAGAATTTAATTACAGAGGAGTGGACGTACACAAATCTAACTCGATTGTTTGAGTTAGAGTTTGCTAAGGTACCAGTAAAATTGACCTGGAAAAGGAGACACAAACCCAATATCTGGTGGGTTGAGGAAGTTAAGAGAGCCATAGTGAGACGTCAGGAAGCCTCCAGAGAACACAGGTATGCTAAACGGAGGAGTGAACCGGAAGATGATGTCAAAAGAAAAAGGGGCAAGGTTCCATTTGGCGTTGCATAAGTCTGTTGCCAGACTTTGGGGTGGTTGTTGCCAGACTGCCGCTAAATTTGGCAAAAAAGTTTTCTCCTGTAGTTGTGGCTTCTCCGTAAGAGTTTGGTGCTATCCGCGGTGCACTTCTTGGCTGAAAATTTTTCTTTAGTAGTTGTGGCTTCTCCGTAAGAATTTGGAGCTATCCGCGGTGCACTTCTTGGCTGAAAATGTTTCTCCTGTAGTTGTGGCTTCTCCGTAAGAGTTTGGTGCTACCCGCGGTGAATTTCGCGAGTGCATGAGCGACGCTGGCCGTTTTAATTAACGGAATGGACCGAGCCTAGCAGAAGTCGAGCGCGGTGCTGCTGCGCAATTAAGAGGCCGTTTTAATTCCGTTTTAATTAACGGAATGAACCGCGCATTACAGAATTCGTTTTCTTTACGGAATGTACCGCGCCTAGCAGAAGCCGAGCGCGGCGCTGCCGTGCAATTAAGAGGCCGTTTCAATTCCGTTTTAAATAACGGAAGGAACCGAGCCTAGCAGAAGTCGAGCGCGGCGCTGCCGTGCAATTAAGAGGCAGTTTCAATTCCGTTTTAATTAACGGAAGGAACCGAGCCTAGCAGAAGTCGAGCGCGGTGCTGCCGTGCAATTAAGAGGCCGTTGTAGTTCGACCTGCAGACAGTCGGGAACAGCACAGAAGCGGCCGCCGACATCCGAGTGATGGGGAATTCGCAAGGATCTCGGCTTAATTATGGTGACCCAGGATGCAGTAAGTCGTCACGTACAATCGCCCCGGCAAAAAAAAAAAAAACGAGCAGACCCACACTTCAGGTACAATGGTTGCAGGAAACAGCTAGCTGTCCCAGCTCCGCGGGACACTCACAATGCTGGGTAGACAGGGGCAAGGCTCCTTTTTTTTTTTGCCTCTCGAGACGTACTTGGTCGTTGCACGTCTCAACGTGAAAGACCTTTTCCTTCGAATAATGGAGGTGATCGCTCGCCGATATCCTGTTTAGGGATCCCTGCCATATCGTGAGTGATGAGCGTGTAGTGAGACATATTATGCCATTTTATTCTTATGTACCCACCCTATTTTTTTACACTGCGCTCTTGAGCTCAGAAACAATTTGAGCTTATTGTGGGTTGGGCACTGTAAGCGACGGCGGCTCGTCGGCCGGGTCCCATTTACAGGTACGCGCAAGTCGCGCTTAGTTCACCCCATCTGCTTCGATAAAGAAGCCTTCCAGGCGTACATAGCTGTAGCATATCCGACGTGCTCCGATTAACCAGCCTTGGAACGCTTATTCATCACATGTATATACGAGTCCGAACGATGTGTCTTGTGCTGACACAGCTAGGGGAAGCATAGCGTTCCCCGTCGTAGCGCGCGGTCGACGCGACACGATCAGCTGAGAGAGAAAAAAAAAAGAAAAGTAAGGGGAAGGGGGGCAGCGCATCCCCTCCTGCGACTCTAATCAGTTTTCCCCGTAATCCCTAATTCTGAGACGCGATATTTTAATCGTACAGCTGCGCACACAGCAAGAGAACGCGCCTCGACTTCTGTAATGGGAGGTTCATTCTGTTAATTAAAACGGCCTCTTAATTGCACGGCAGCACCGCGCTCGACTTTTGCTAGGCGCGGTTCCTTCCGTTAATTAAAACGGAATTGAAACGGCCTCTTAATTGCACGGCAGCGCCGCGCTCGACTTCTGCTAGGCGCGGTACATTCCGTAAAGAAAACGAATTCTGTAATGCGCGGTTCATTTCGTTAATTAAAACGGAATTAAAACGGCCTCTTAATTGCGCAGCAGTGCCGCGCTCGACTTCTGCTAGGCTCGGTCCATTCCGTTAATTAAAACGGCCAGCGTCGCTCATGCACTCGCGAAATTCACCGCGGATAACATCAAACTCTTACGGAGAAGCCACAACTACAGGAGAAAAATTTTCAGCCAAGAAGTGCACCGCGGATAGCACCAAACTGTTGCGGAGAAGCCACAACTACAGGAAAACAATTTTCTGCCAAATTTAGCGGCAGTCTGGCAACAACCACCCTTCCAGTCTGGCAACCATTTATGCAACGCCAAATGGAACCTTGCCGAAAAAGGGATAACTTTTTTAGCTGCAGAAAGGAAGCATCAGATATCATCAGTGACAAGATTAGAAGAAAAGGGGCCCAATGAATGGCGGAAGTAAACAAAAAAAAGATAGAAAGGCAGCTGCAAAGTTTTGGAACCATCTCAATTCTCTGAGTAATAATACAAGCACGAAACAGAGGTTTATAACTACAGATCAAAGAGTTGGACTACAAGGTGATTAGACAAAGAAATATATAAAAACAATGATGATGGAAAATTTTAAACACCAGAAAACGCTGCCTGCACCGTACCGGATAAAGATGGTTCAATTAGCTCAGTGGCTCCACAGGGACGACGAGAGTGGGAAAGGGCAGAGATAATGGTTCCTAATAGCACATCAACAAGCCCTGATGGCATCCCGATTACGCTGATAAAAAGACCAAACTTTAAGCACCAATAAGGACCAAGCTAGGACCTTTCAGGACAAAACTAGGACTAAAAATTAAGCCAACAATAAAAGAGGCAGCGAGCAAAGCTATAATGTATAATGAAGCCCCCAATGGGTGGAAACTTAGCCGGATAAGCATGATCTATTAAGGAAAAGGGGACAAAGGTATCTTTGTCCCCTTTTACAACAACTACCGTCCCATAACAGTAACATCAGTAGATTGCAGGCTTGTGGAGCAGATAGTAAAGAAAAGACTACAGACATGAGTGAAGAGTGAGGGGGGGGTCTGGAAAACTGCAAAATGAGTTTCGTAAACAAATGGGGTTGGAGGACAATCTGTTTTCACTGATGCAGTGTATTTAAAAAGCGAAAACAGAATACAGGCCTCCCTGGCTCCAACTCCTAGATATCAAGCGAGCTTACGATAGTGTGATTCAAGAAGACTTGTGAAGAATACTGTACACACTAGATGTGGAAGATGGAATAAGTAATCTTCTAAAAGATATCTATAAAAGTAACAAGGCAGTTATAAAGTGGGAAGAACAGGTATCCGAACTCATAAAAATACAACAGGGGCTTGGACAGGGATGTCTCTCGTCACCTTCGTTATTTATGCTCTATCTGCAGGAACTAGAAGTGAAATTAGAGAGGAGTCGACTAGGCTTCAGCCTCTCTTGTGCCAACCAAGGAAAACACAATGAACAGTCACTACCAGCGTTGAAGAATGCAAATGATACAGTATAATAGCCGACAACAAGAAAGATCTGCAGGGATTGATAGACATCTGCGGTAAAGGGGGAGATAGGTCAAGTTTAAAGTTCGGTAGGGGAAATTGGCAATTCTGATTTTTAATGATAACAAAAATATTGAGCAAAATATTCAGGAAGTCACGCTAGAAATAGTGAATAAATACATATAGGTGGGCGTATGATTGGGTACCTAAGGGAACTGGGCTGGATACCTAAGGGAGCATGATATAAATGTAATGACGTAGGGTAACAGGAATGCAGCTGTAACAAAAATTAGGGCACTGTTGAACTACAATGGGTAGGACGTTGTGACAGGGATTTAGAAAGGTGTCAAGGTCCTGGGTCGGATGTTTGGTAATGTGGTCTTGTGCATGAAATCAGAGCTCAAGTAAGATTGAAAATCAAACAACGTTGCATAAATAGACTTGCTTTGAGAGTGCACGGCAGTACCCCAAATCAAGTGGTACAGAAAGACATGGTAGGTAAAGGTGCGATCAAAAGAGGGCAGACCACGGGATCACGTGGCAGAAAGCATCGACGGGCCAGCTAGCGACGAGACACGACGAGGCACCAGCTGCAGGGCGCATGTGCGTCCTGTATTATTGCTTGAATTCTCATGTCACTCCGATGGACGCGGTTACAGCGCTCGTAGCCAAAACGACCACTGGGCGTCGCTTTTTTTGCTCCATAGAATCTGTGCCATTCTTTTATGTAGGGCCTGTGACGAGGCTGGTTAAAGTGCCGGCTCGCGTTGTTATTGACACCGGTTGACTGGAATATCACACAGCCTGACGAAGCAAAACGCACAAGTTAAATGCTCTTAGGCCAGCTTGCTTTTGTAGGGGTAATTCAAGTTGCTCGCAAATGAGCTTAGTAAAGCTAAAGTTAATGTAGCCGAAATAATCAAATATGTTTGAGCAAGTTGTGACCTGAATAAGTGAGGCGTAAGTAGGTTTAGTCAAGCCCAGTCCCACTTGGTGTTTTCTTGTTAAGCGAAGTTGGGCTTATATGAGCTGAGATGAGTTGAATTAGTTATAGATTAATCTAATTAGGCAAACTTGATCAAGCTCATTTTTAATGCAGCCATGAAACATTAGTCTATGCAAGGGAAACATTAATCCAGCCATTTAATCTATGTCAAATTCTTTATGAGCCCACAGAAGTCAAGGCCAGGAAGTGAATCAATACTCTTTACCGACTCCCCACAAAAAAGTATAGTTTATGTCTAATTAACGGCAATTATTTGAAATACTAATTATGACTAAATATTAGTCTAAAGTCCTAATAAAGTACCCTTTATACTGAAATTTCACGTGGCATACTTATGCTAAATATTGCGGGCATTTAGTATACCCATCCTCTTCATCTGTACATTATCATCATTAACATGAGTTGCTCATGCATCCTCATCATTGTCGCGTAGGATTGTAGCTGTCGGCTGCGGGTTCCTCGGGCCCCATAAAAGCCTTCCAAACCAAGACTCCATAATATGCATAACTAAGCGAAAAAGGCAAACACCAAGGTAAGTATAAAAATCTGATTAAGCTTGGTTGGTCATAGCATCATCACACCAAATGAATCATAATACGCTTTAATTAGGCAACATTTTAACAGAACACAAATAATCAACGCAGTTAAAGGCGAATCTTCATGGGCTCAGGTAATCCAAGCTCAGCAAGATGCTCATTACTCCTGACCAAGTCAAGTTTCATTTACTCATATAAATATCTCATTAGCCTAAACATTATTTGTAAATATTACTGGATAATGCACATGACATCGAAGCTTACACGAAGTACTTAATTTTAATATCGTACAATTATTCAAATTACGCCTAGTAACGCCTAATTGAGAACAAGCTAAGATCGGACTTGCTGCGAAACTATTAGATTCACTGTGGCTTTGTCTTGCGCCAATAATGCAAGCTACTCACGTGTTTTTCGTTGTTTGTTTGTTTATCGAGTGGCGCACTGCTTTGTATGGGGCTTAGGTGCTTTTCAGGAGTTTCATCAGGAGGCAGTCTAACCGCAACGGCCAGTTATATGCTCTTTTGAAAGACAAAGATACAGTATTTTTGAAACAATACAGAAACTATTGAATGTTAGATTACTTAGCTGCTGATAAAATATTTCTTGTATTCAGCTGCTGTCTAGTCTAAAAGATCAAAACATAGTTACAATTTTAGAAGATTCTGTCCAAAGAATAAAAAAGCGGTTTGAAAACAAACCTCAGTATCACCTGTAAAATATCAGGCCGTTATATCTATAAAAGCTTGTGAGTAGGAATTTCTTTTGTTATTCGAAACGTGCTACAGCAAGAACAATAAAAACACCGTTTTTAAACAAACTTCAGTATCGCCTGTAAAACATCTGGCTTTTACGTTTATGTAAGCTCGAGAGTAAGAATCTCCTTTGTTATTCAACACGTGCCACCGCGAGAACAGGCGCCATAAAAACAATCAAAGCAGCGAGGAAAGCTACACATAAACGGCGCATGCAGGGACTGCGTAATATTGTTGAAATTATCCATTTCTTTGGGTTTTTATATTGTTTATTTCTTTCAGATTGGCCCGTTAGGACTAGAATAAACGTCTGCTGGTAAGTTTCAGAAAAAATTATAGGGCCCCATTGAGCCGTTTCTTTTATTTACCCCCTTGGCAAATAATAAAGTATTGCTGCTCCTCTAGAAGAGGCAACTGAATATCCATATAATCTTCGGTCCATAACAGCTTGTACTTTTGACGAACCTTCAGCATGTGGATGACGACGACGATGACGAAGCGGCGTCTGAGAGCTTCCGTGCGTCAGAGCCGAGTGTGAGAGCAGAATATCTCGGCAAAAGTGACTGCGCGAGTGGTCGCTTAGGACCGAAAACGATGAAATCAATGGTGTGAGGTTGGAAACACCAAGCGTCTTGCCAAGCGCTTTCTCAGTAACGTGTCAGGTTTCCGTTGGCGGTGATGACGGCCTGGAAGCGTCACGGCATCGACTCGTACAACCTCATGACCACCTCAGGGTTAAGGCGCAGGCGCTTCCACTCGTAGCTTACTGCCTGCCAAATTGCTTCAGACGTCACACTTGAGAGCCGCTGCGCAGACAAGCGGCTCATCACGATGCCCCACACATTTTCAATCCTATTCAGGTTAGCATCAACGGGGGGCCAAGGAAGAGTGCGGATGGCAAGGTTCTCGCCCCACCGCGTTGGTCTAATGGCTAAGGTACACGGCTGCTTACCTGCATGTTTTGGTATCAAATCCCGGCTGTGGCGGCTGCATTTCCGAGGGAGGCAGAAATGCTGTAGGCCCATGTGATGAGATTTTGGTGCCCGTTAATGAACTTCAAGTGGTCGGAATTTCTGAAGCCCTCCACTACAGCGTCTCTCATAATCACATGGTGGTTTTGGGATGTTAAATTTCACATATCAAATAATCGACGGCAAGGTTCTCCAGTACCGTTGACAACATATGATTTGTGTGGATTGGACTTCGGTCGGGGTGCAGCTAGTAGCAGTCATCCGCGAATAGTCCCTCCAAGGCGTAAGGCACAAGTACTTCCTGCAGCAATCTGCAATAAGCTGATGCCGTGAAGGATCTATTGATTCGGAGAAGTGAACTGAGTCCATCCTTGCTGATGGCTCCCCATGCGCCTATGGTGCAGCAGCCGCTGGACAAAACGTTGTGGTAGTATTCTGCAATGTATCTGTGGGAGTTTAATCAGAACAATCAGTGTTTTCTCGAAGTAAGGTACGCATAAATTACTCATAGTAATATATCTGGCATCCTACGTGCCAGAACGTTGCACAATACATCACAAAATACAGTGGCATTTAACATGAACCCAGAATTTTTTGGTAAGCTGTTGCACGTACTGTATATAGTTCAGGTGCTACGGAATAGTCGCGACAGGTACCTTAGCGATGCTTCAAAGCCTGCGCGATATTATGTTGAAGCACTTTGTTCTATGGAAGAAAACGTAAATAAATCTTGCCTCGGAAATGGACAAGCAATGAGATTTGTATTCTAAGTGTTGTTCACAGAAGGGTTCAATACAAAATATGAGGAGCTGACAAAAGACATTACTGAAGTAATGCTCAATATGTTAACTGAAACGAATCAAACCTGCATGTGAATCTCACCTGGAATTCATAGGGCGCCATACATGAAGCTGCTGGTTCTATCGCGAAGACAAGGTTGATTTGTCGGTGAAAACCACTTAGCCCTTTTTTTCCATCGTCCAGCCCTCCACATGACGTGCGAACTCAGCTTTAGCTGCCTTGGTCGCTTCATCAACTAAAGTCTTTGAGCAGATACGCAAACTCACAGCCCAGCCTCTCCTAGTACCGCCAAATAGTGCTGAGGGAGACGAGCAGCTGAAGCTCACGGTGGATTTTCTCGGCAGCAATAAATGAGTGTACCCCAACACAGACCACGATAAGCGAATCAGTTGGAGTGTCCGTTGCTCTTGGATGTCCACTGTGCTTTCTGTCAGCAAGACTTCCTCCATGGTCGCAGTAGGTCCTGATATTTCTATAACTGTGGCCCTCCACCTATTCGTTAACCGGGATATTGCGCTTTGGGACAATCCCCGCAACGACAGCTTCTCAATACGTTATCGCTTCTCCAGTGGCTCGTATGGCAGCATTGCAAATACAAAATTAAGCACTACCACTTCGATGCTGCTTCAATTGTTTGCTACTTAGGAGCCGTTTACATCATCCGTTAGCGTGACCATCGGCTCTCATCGCTTGCAGTCAGAACGGAGGTAGGGCGTCGGACTAAGCGTGCTAAGGATGGCCACACAGATTTGCTTCAGCAAATGTGGCCGAATGCTTCAAGCAATGCCTAGTTTTGTCGCTCAGCATAACCATCGTTCAGGGGTAGAATGATACAGCAGAATTATCTGAGATATTCTTATTGCAAACACCAGCGCCATGCCTGATTATGGGCCAGTATGGCGCTGCTATCAGCACCTCCCAGCGCAGGTACTGGAACGCTGGAGCGGCAGCGTCCCAGAATTCTCCGCGAAATGGCTTCCTAGAGATAAAATGGTGGTGCCCATTCACCATAAATATATAAATATATAAGTAAAATAACGCACATTCACAATAAAAAAAATGAAATTAAAGAAACACCACTTGATGATATTTGAACTCGCTACCTCCTGATCTTTAACTGAGTACGCTACCCACTACGCTATGGCAGAACGTTATCCTAGGGTTGTAAAACGACTATTTATCCGAAGAACGTGCCGTTCAGCTTTGCGTTTGCAAGTCGCACAGTCAAGACTGACACGATCTTCCTTTCCAAATAACAATTGCGTCTTGATTCGACAGTGACGAACGGCTTCTGGGCATCGAATGACGTGCGGATATTAGCAAGAGCGCAAACTTTTTTGAAGCATCTACATTTTAACTCTGAAAAATCTCAAGTTGACTGGAGGAGCAGCCACAGATTGTCAGTTGTTGCTGCCGATAGTCGTTTTTTTCCTTTGATAGTCTTTTTTAGCACTTGCTACTGGTCAACAAAAACAGATTATTTGCATGTCTTTTTTCGTGGATATCCACGCACAGGAGTGAAGATTGAGTATTTTTTTTGCGCAATCGACGTTGTAGCAGTACACATCTGGCGTGCCAGATTACATATTCGCTGTTATATCGATACCTGCAACTAAGAAATCGCCGAAGAAATGACTAATGCGATCCACTGAAAAAGAATGCCAGTATGTTAGTTTACTAACGCGTACGCAACTGCTAACTCAAAATTGCGTGTTCTTACGGACGAGTGAGAGAAGTACCGGCTCCTGCGCTCAGAAGGAAGCTTTTGGTGACAGCCTACGCGGCTGAAAGCATGACACATCGATCATTGTCGCTCCTTGTGCGGATAAATGGTCGATTTAGCCTCACGGATGTCTGAACTGTACTTTACAGTCATTTTTACACTTTAGAATTGTGCCTACTTAAAGTAAATAGCGCCGGCAGCAGGTATACCGATGCAGGCGGCACGATAGGTCTTGTTGGGACGGGGCACTGGGTAGGGCTGCTTTCGAAGCAGCTGAGTTGCGATGCTTGAAGTTTCTGCATTTGAGCTTCGCAATATTTCTAACTGTTACGTAAACTGTACCTGAAGAAAGTGGAAGGTCGATTAATGCCAGATATGCATTTACGAAGTGGCGATGGCAAGCGACAGCCGTTTTTCTGGCCTCCGCAGTAAACAGCGGGCGTGCCAGTGTACAGATATATGCAGTTCTATCAATACCAACAATAAAAAAACACTAATAAATATACCAATGCAATCCACTGAAAACATATGCCAAGGAGTACGTTCACGAAGGCGTACCAAATTACCAACTGAAAATTGCTTGTTGTTACATATCAGTCGGAGAAGTACCGGCTAAGTGCGGCCGGTAGCTTTTGGTGACAGCCTGCGTAGCTGAAAGCGCGACGTTCGATCGTCAGCGCTCCTTGTGGGAACATCCACTTCATGGATGTCTAAACTATACTTTACAGTTATTCTCACACTTTAAAATTGTGTGTACACGAAGCAAGAAGCGCCGGTAACATATTGCTACGAGGTTCCACAAATGAACATTGTAGGAAAGAAGACGATGTTTAGGGCGAGCTCGTGCAGACTGGGCTCCATATTGTATGCCTTCCTGTTTACTAAATGTGAAGGTATTTTTCAGACACCTTCTCCCCGTAACAATTTGGTGGAGAGTGCGTGTCTTCCCACAGTCAACAACCACGACGATTCTACGCAGAAAACGTTCCTTGGCTGCCTGTGCGATGCCTGATCAACACAAAAACGAGGATTCTTCGGAGACTACCCCAACCGTGCTTCGTCTAACTACACAGCAACCAACAGCACCGCATCCAGCTGCTACTAACCGCACGGTCGTCCTAACTCAACCACGTGACCCAGGCACCTTTTCGGGCAGTGACAGTACTGATGTGGAGGAATGGCTTCAGCTGTACGAAAGGGTGAGCGCTCTGTACAACTGGGATCCGACGCTCATGTTGGCCAATACCATTTTCTACCTTGATGGTACAGCTAAAGTTTGGTTTTCCAACCACGAGGAAGATATCACGAGTTGGGACATCTGTAAGCAGAAACTCATCGATCTCTTCCGCAAGCCCATCGGGCGTTGTCGTGCTGCGCAGAAAAAGCTAGCGTGCCGACTCCAGTCCTGCACCGAGTCGTACGTTACATACGTACAACATGTGCTCGTCCTATTCCGGAAGCTTGACGACAAGATGCCGGAACCTGTCGCGCACATCCTCAAAGGAATCGCCGATGACGCCTTGAATCTCCTCGTATTTCGAAGCTCATCGACCGTAGACGACGTTATTAATGAATGCCGATGCTTCGAAGACGCGAAAAGTCGCCGTATCACTCAACACTTTTCGCGTCTTCCCAACACGGCTGCAGCATCTACCTGCGAGGACACCCGTTTGCCACCAGCCCCTGCTGCTTGCGACAATATCTTGCGCATCGTGCGCCACAAAATCGAGGCAGCATCTCCCGTGTCTGACCAAGTCCAGGCTCCCGACGACTCTCGCGCCACGATTTCTTTGATCAAGAGTGTCGTACGCCAGGAACTCGCCAACGCCGGACTTCAGACGCTATGCCCCGTTAACCGACCTGGCTACCGACTGCCCAGTACACCTTATATGTCCCGCGGACCGAACAACCGCCCACGTTACCGGAACCCGGCTGAATGGCGAACTTCCGATGACAGGCTGATCTGCTTCAACTGTGGACGAGTCGGCCATCTTTCACCTCATTGCCACACTTCCTGGGGTTGGCAGCCATGGTCGCATTATGCCGACACTCGACGCCCACCTGCTGGCTCTCGGATGCCGATATACACGGAACAAGATGATGCTTCGCCATCCAGACCCACCCAACCAAGCCGCTCCCCATCTCCCTGTGGACGCATGTCCCGCTCAACTAACAGACGCCGCTCCCCCTCACCCTCCTACCACCAGTCCTCGGAAAACTGATGGGCGCAGCTCGTAGAGGTGAGCCTACTTCGACGACCCGACCCGAAATCCCTCTACACACGATAACTGGACACAACAACTTGATTAAAGTAAATGGTGACGCTACTTCTGTGGCAGCACTCATTGACACCGGCGCTGAAATATCAGTCATGAACTCCAGCCTTTGTGCTCAAGTCAAAAAAGTGCTCACTCCTGCTCCGATCACTGTTGTCGGAGTAGCTGATGGTGCAACATCAGCGGTCACTGGGATGTGTGCCGCCCGTTTCACTGTTGCTGGACATCATACCACCGTTCTGTTTTACGTACTGGACCACTGCCCACATGACATCATTTTGGGAGTCGATTTTCTGTCGGAGCATTCCGTCCTAATTGACTTTTTGCTGGTGTTGTTCAGCTCGTCCTACCCCACGCCGTTGACCCTCCTGATCCTGCGCCGTCAAAGCTATGCTCCGCTGACTTTTTTCGCCTATCTTGTCGAGCTGTGACGTATATCGACGTCTCTTCTGATCCACCTGTGGCTGACGGCGGTTATGTCATTTCACCTAATCCTACAGTCCTCTGTCCGCTCAATGTTGCGTTCCCCCACAACATCATCACAATGAAGGACACCGTGGCATGTCTCCCTATTGTGAACTTTGCACTTTGCTCTGAAGTGCTGCCACGAAGGATATCCCTAGCAACCCTTGCCCCTGCCGGCGACTACCACATATCGGCCTTAACAGAGGATACACAGTCATCTGCCAGCATTCAGTCGGGCAGTACACTAGACTACATAACTAGAGTGATTGCCTCTGATCTCCCGGCCGAGCATGTGTCTGCGCTTCGTGGCCTTCTTGAGTCTTATCAAGACGTCTTTGATCTCCACGACCGACCCCTAGGTCAAACGATTGTTCTAAAACATCGGATCAACACCGGTAAAGCAAATCCAGTACACCGGCGACCCTATCGGGTTTCCTCCACCGAGCGCCACGTGATCCAGCAAGAAGTCGACTTCTTCCACCGAGAGCCACGTGATCCAGCAAGAAGTCGACAAGATGCTTGCCCAAGACATCATTGAACCTTCTTCAAGTCCTCGGGCTTCGCCCGTTGTGCTCGTGAGGAAGAAGGAAAACAGCTGGCGCTTCTGTGTCGAGTACAGAAATCTCAACAATGTTACTAAAAGACGTGTATTCTCTGCCGCGGATAGATGACGCTCTTCCCTGCCTTAGGGGAGCAAATTATTTCTCTTCCATCGACGTTCATTCCGGGTACTGGCAGATATCAGTTGATGATCTGGATCGTGAAATTACGGCATTCATAACTCCCGACGGGCTCTATCAGTTCAAAGTAATGCCGTTCGGGTTATGCAATGCTCCGGATACATTCGTACGAATGATGGACGTTCTTCTTCACGGTTTCAAGTGGTCAATCTACTTATGCTACCTTGATGACGTCCCTGTTTTTTCGCCAACTTTCGAAACTCACCTCGAGCGTATCTCAACAACTCTTTGGGTTTTTCGCAAAGCAGGGCTCCAACTAAACTCGTCGAAACGTCACTTCGGCCACCGGCAGCTCACTGTCCTTAGACACATTGTCGATTATTCTGGTGTTCGTCTCAATCCTGAGGAAATCCGCGCCTTCAAGGATTTCCCTGTGCCAACCTCTGCGAACGACGTTCCAAGCTTTGTGGGCCTTTGTTCTTACTTTCGTAGATTTGTGCAGAATTTCGCTGACATCGCACGCTCACTCGCGGAACTACAAAAAAATGTGACTTTTATGTGGGGACCTGAACAAGCCAGAGCATTCGTTGAACTGACGAGTAGACTTACAATGCCACTGATTCTCGGCCACTTTGTGGTATATGCTCTCCAACGGAAGTGCATACTGACGCCAGCAGCCACAGAATTGGAGCCGTTTTGGCAAGATGACCGCATGGCTGCGAGCGCGTTATTGCATACGCTAGCCGTCTTTTATCGCCAGCAAAGCGAAATTACTCCATCACCGAACGCGAATGCCTCGCGCTCGTCTGGGCAGTGGCTAAATTTCAGCCGTATTTGTATGGACGCCTGTTCACGGTTGTCTCTGATCACCACGCCTTATGCTGGTTGTCGTCCTTAAAAGATCCTAGTAGATGTCTCGGCCGGTGCGCTCTACGGCTACAGAAATATTCCTACACGGTTGCCTACAAATCAGGTCGCCACCATGAGGATGCTGATTGCTTGTCGCGTCATCCAGTAGACCCAGCAGACCTTTCTGAGAGCGATGAGTCTACTTGCGTTTTGGCACTTTCCGCGTTTAGCAACATCGGAGATCAGCAACGCCGTGATCTTCACCTCAGAGATATAATCCTTCGGCTTAGTGGTTCCCCAACTCCTCCGTCTCTCTGTATGTTCCTGCTCCAATTTGGTGTCCTATATCGCTACAGCATGCATCCTAACGAACCTGAGCTGCTGTTGGTCATACCACAACATATGCGTCAGACTGTCGTCGCACAGTTGCATGATATTCCGACAGCTGGTCACCTGGGAGATTCAAGAAATTATGACCTCGTTCGACGTCGCTTCTTTTGTCTCAGTATTTACCGATCCGTCTGCCGTTACGTCACCTCATGCAAATCCTGTCAATACCGCAAAAAACCAGCAACCCTTCCAGCGGGATGCCTTCAGACCATTCAGATCCCATCCGTACCATTTTATAAGGTAAGTGTTGACTTACTAAGACCGTTCCCTTTATCGGCCAGCGGAAACAAGTGGATAACAGTCACCACGGATTACACCACTCGGTATGCCATCACGTGGGCCCTTCCTACCAGTTCTGCGACAGACGTGGCTGACTTTCTTCTAAAAGACGTCATATTACACTACGGCGCTCCTCGGCAACTGCTTACCGATCGGGGTCGCTACTTTTTATCACAAGTTACCCAAGACATATTACACTCTTGCGCTACAAAGCACAAGTTCATAACGGCGTATCATCCTCAAACCAATGGGCTCAGAGAGCGGCTAAATAGAACAATCACGGACATGCTCGCCATCGCCATGTGCGTTTCTTCCGACCATCGTGACTGGGACTGCACTCTCCCATTCGTAACATTTGCCTGTATTACGTCTCGGCATCACACTGCAGGTTTCTCGCCATTTTTCTTTCTATACGGACGAGAACCTACGTTGCCTTTTGACACGCTCCTTCTTGCCGTTAGCCACACGTCAGAATATGCCCGCTATGTGATCTCTAGAGCTCTAGAGGCACGTGAGATTGCTCGCCGGCGTCTGAGCGATTCACAGGAACGACAACGACAGGTCTACAACACGTGCCATTGTGATATCCACTTCAGTCAAGGTGACACAGTCCTTCTCTGGACGCCGTCGCGGCGAGTTGGCCTGTGCGAAAAGCTGGCTTCACCGTACTCGGGTCCATACCGTGTTGGTTGCCAAGTCACTGACGTGACATAATAAATTGAACCTCTTAACGCCACCAGCGTGCGATCATGTTCTGACGTTGTTCACGTCACTCGGATGAAGCGATATTACTCGGACCAACCAAGCACCGAGACGGTGCCTTCGCCGCCGGGGGTGATGCTACGGGGTGCCACAAATGAACATTGTAGGAAAGAAGACGATGTTTAGGGCGAGCTCGTACAGACTGGGCTCCATATTGTATGCCTACCTGTTTACCAAACGTAAAGGTATTTTTCAGACGCCTTCTCCCCGTAACAATATATTCCAATGCGGCTGGCACGAAAGCTTTAATGCTCGCTGGGTCGGGCACTGAGTAAAACCGCTTACGTATGTTCGGTATCTGTTAAACAAATTACGTATGCTCGGTATCTGTTAGGGTAACATCTCTCCCTGCCATCGAAACAAGCGTTTCATATTCAATGACACCGAAACAAACCAAGGCACACAGGCACAAGCTACAATAACAAGCACGCCGCAACTGCGCTGGTAGAAACTGTGCGTGCTCCGGTATTCACCAACGCTTGCCAGTGAAAATTCGAGCGCTTCCAGCACTTCGCAGTGCGCACCAGTTGCACAGCGGTTGAGCTAGTGCCCCTAACAGTGCGACACAGCCTTTTTCCAGTGCACCCAGCGAAGTGCCAATGATTACAAGCGTGTACCAGCGTCTCCAGCGTGTACCAGTGCCAGAAAACATACCGGCATCACGCTGTTTTCGCAATAGGGATATAACGCATATCTACGCACTAGCGAGCGACAGACAGCTTTTTTGTCGATGCAAGCTGCCGCCAAAACCAAACGCGTATCCTCAGCCCACACTGGCATTTTTTGATGCTGCATTCTTACCATAATTCCCATTAATAAAAATTAGATATTCCGTTGAGCGTTTCCAGAAAAAAAAGAGAACTAGCATATTACAGCGTGTTTGCGCTGGCGCGATTGACGTGAATCACTACACTGCATTGAACACCTTTAGTCTCAAAAGCGTCCTATGCAGCAACAAATGTCTATATTAGGCGAATAGAGGCATCATTTCCATAATTTTGTGGCATTAAACTCGAGTACTTCGGGTGGACCTCAATATCATGCACATTATTCAGTAATATTTAGATATATATTTCAGAATAATGAAATTTACGTTTACGTAACTAAGACTAAGAAATAATAGGCGTAAGGTATGTGATGTAAGAAGGTTTAACATGGAGAGAATTGAGCACGCTCTGAAAATCGGAGGAAGCGTCAAAGCAGTGAAGAGGATACTTGGGATAGGCAAAAATCCGATGCATGCACTAAAGGGCAAAGAATGCAAAGTAGCTACCAATGTGGATAGGATAGTTAAATTAGCGGAGGAGTTATACGAAGATCTGTACAGTAGCCGGGACAACCACGAACTTAATACTATAAGAACTAGCAGCAACGCAGATGCCACCCCACCAGTAATGATAGAAGAAGTCAGAAAAGCTTTGGAGAGCATGCAAAGAGAAGCTGCTCGTAAGGATCAGGTAACATCAGATCTGCTGAAAGCTGGAGGAGAGATTGTGTTAGAAAAACTATCCGCCCTGTCTACGAGGTGCTCATTGATTGATTGATATGTCGGGTTTAACGTCCCAGAACCACCATATGATTATGAGAGACGCCGTAGTGGAGGGCTGAGAAAATTTCGACCACCTGGTGTTTTTTAACGTGCACTCAAATCTGAACACACGCACCTACAACACTTCTGCCTCCATCGGAAATGAAGCCGCCGCGACCGGGATTCAAACGCGCGACCTGCGGGTCAGCAACCGAGTACTTTAGCCACTAGACCACCGCGGCGGGGCTGTTCACGAGGTGTCTCCTGACGGGAAGAGTACCAGAGTTTTGGAAGAATCCTAACATCATCTCAATACATAAAAAAAGAGATGACAAGGACTTGAAGAATTACCGGCCGATCAGTTTGCTCTCTGTAGTATACAAGCTATATACAAAGGTAATTGCTAACAGAGCAAAGAAAACATAAGAATTCAATCAACCAGAGGAACAAGCAGGATTTCGAACAGGCTACTCAACAATCGACCGCATTCATACTATCAATCAGGTAATAGAGAAGTGATCTGAATATAATCAACCACTATGCATCTCCTTCATCGATTACGAGAAGGCGTTTGATTCTGTAGAAATATCAGCCGTCATGCAGACACTGCGGAATCAGGGTGTCGATGAAGTATATAAAACATCCTGCAAGAAATTTACAGGGAATGAACTGCTACCATAGTGCTTCATAAAGAAAGCAACAGAATACCAATCAAGAAGGGTATAAGACAGGGGGAGACAATCTCCCCAATGCTGTTTACCACGTGCTTACAGGAGGTTTTCAGAAGCTTAGAATGGGAACAGTTGGGGATAAAAGTTATTGAAGAGTACCGTAGTTAGCAGCGCTTCACTGATGACATTACATCGCTGAGTAACTCAGGGGATGAATTGCAACTCATCATTACGGAGTTAGAGGAGAGCAGGAGAAGTTACAAGGAGAGCAGAAAGGTGGGTGTTAAAATTAATCTGCTGAAAACGAAAGTATTGTACTTCAAACTCGGAAGAGAGCAGCGCTTCGAGATAGGCAAGAGTGCACTTCAAGTTGTGAAAGACTAAGTCTACTTATGGCAGGCAATAACCGCGGAGCGGAACCACGAGATTGAAGTAACTACAAGAATAAGAATGGGATCGAGCACATTTGGCAAGCACTCTCATACTATGACAGGTAGATTGCCACTATCCCTCAAGAGGAAGGTACATAACAGCTGTATTTTGCCGGTACTTAGCTACGGAGCAGAAACCTGGAGACTTGCAAAGAGGGTTCAGCTTAAATTGAGGACGACGCAGCGAGCACTGGAAAGAAAAATGGTAGGTGTAACCATTAGAGACAGGAAGAGAGCAGAGTAGATTAGGGAGCAAACGAGGGTTAAAAATATCATAGTTGAAATAAAGAAGAGGAAATGGACATGGGTCGGGCATGTAGCTCGTAGACAGGATAACCGCGGGTCATTATGGGTAACTAACTAGATTCCCAGAGAAGGCAAGCGGGTTAGGGGGAGACAGAAGGTTAGGTGGGCAGACGATATTAAGACGTTTGTGGGTATAAATTGGCAGCAGCAATCACAGGACTGGGTTAACTGCTGGAACACGGGAGGGGCCTTTGTCCTGCAGTAGACGTAAAGAGGCTGATGATGATGATGAACATCACTCGACTCAGTCAGGAGTAATCAGCGTCTTGCTGAGCTTGGATTCTGTGAGCTCATGAAATTTCGACTTCAATGGCGTTAGTAATTTCTGTGTTAATAAGATGTCTTAATAAAGCTTATTTTAAACCAATTTCTTTGATGATGGTAAGACCAACCAAGCCTAATCAGATTTTATGTAGTTACTTTGGTGTTCCTAATTCGCTTAGTTATGCAAATTTCGCCTAATGATGCCACGGGAAATTTCAGTATAGAGAGTTCTTTAGTTAGATTTCAGACTAATATTCAGTCATATTTAGTACTCGAAATGAGCATCACTAATTAAACAATAGTTATTCAAATTTGTATGGAGTCGGCAAACAGTATGGGGTATCTTCATGGCCTTGGCTTCTACGGGCTCATGGGGAAGTCGTCACAGATTAGTTAGCCGTGATAAGGTTTGCCTTCTATAGGCTAGAGTAGCACGGCTAGGTAAGAGATGAGCATGATCAAGTTTGCCTAATGAGATTTGGCTATACTTAATTTGACTCATCAGGACCCAACTAGGCCTAACTTCGCTTGAGTTAAATTTAAGATTAGAACACCAAGCTGAACAGGGCTTAAATAAAATTACTTTCGCCTGACCTAGGTCATAAAATGCTCAAATACATTTGATTAATTTCGGCTACATCAAAATTGACTTAAATAAGCTCATTTAAGTGCAACTTGAATTTGCCTGACAAAGGCAAGCTGGCATAAGAAAATTTATTTTGTGCGTTTGGCTTTGTCAGGTTGTGCGATGCTCGCTCTGCTTAGTTACCCTAATTCACTGGTGTCAATAACAACGCGAGCCGGCGCTTGAACCAGCACCTTCTCAGCCGCTACGTAAAACAACGGCACAGATTCAGTAGACCAAAGCAAGCAACACCCAACAACCGTCACACAGGCGTTCAACAGAGCGACATGTGAAGCCAAGTGATAAGACGGGGCGTGCATGCGCCCTGCAGCAGATGTCTCGCTGCGTCTCGTCGCTAGCTGGTGCGTCGATGCATTCTGAAGAAGAGATCCTGTGGTCTGCACTCTTTTGATTGCACCTGTACACCGGTTGAATGCAGGGAAGCTAGCAGCAAGATGCAGTGTGGGGAGTGATTGAGAAAAATGGGAGAGGAGAGTTGGGCTAGGAAATAAAATGAAGAATGTCGATACTAAACACAGAAACCAAGCTCAAAAATCGCCATGCAAGTATTTACACAACAGCAGAATAGCAAGCAAAAAAGATACATCGATTAAGAAGAAGGTGAAGGAAGCAGAGAGGGATATGTTGAAGGTTGGAGTGCATACAAACTTATCACTGGAGACCTACCGAACTTTCAAGCAGGAAATTGCAAAATAAAAGATCTGCGATGATTCTCGGGGTAGTTCTCTGCTGTTCGAGGCCAGAACGAGAGTATCGCGGCCCAAGACGTACCCAGCCGAATACGAAGGCACAGCCATGGTATGTGTTTCATATGGAGAGGAGGAGGAAACGGCTGAGCATTTGATTATTTTTCGTGAAAAACTTAACACTATAGTCCAAGATAATGGCACGAAATTTTTCAAAGTATTGGGGTTTGAGCACAGTGAAGGCAAAATAGAATTTAAACGGGTGGAATTAACCAAGAGGAGACTAACTGATCGGTGGCTACAATCAAAGCGTGAGTGAAATTTAATCGTTAAACACATAGTGGTATATCTTAACTTTACGGCTAGGTGGCGTCAGAAACCGTCCGATCTAAAGGGCACAGCTGGATACACCCATCTGTCCATTCATGCTGAAGCCCACCGCGGTCGGCGCTTGTTCACCGCACTTTCAAACGATGAGTGCAATATGTCTAAAGCTCAAGCTTGGCTCCTGATTGCGTAAATACTACACTGTATCATCACAAAACAATACATAGTTTTGCTTTGAAAGCTCCAAGATTTGAGATTTTTATGACAAACATGTCAGTGAGAAAGCTTTTGTAACTACATGTGCTACTCAGATAGAACGGATGCAGCCCTACTTAGCACACAAAAACAAGAGAGTACCAGATGAGCAACTGAACGAATGCATCATATTATTTTAGTCAACAAAAGACACTCTTCAAAAACATTATCTGCGAACAAAAACTCGGCTTCTAGGTCGCACAGCTGACCCCAATAAACTTTGCTTTCTGTCGAAGTGCATTTGCGGAAGACACAGATAGAGCAGTGCCTGTGTTTGTTTTAAATCCGAAGCATTTCTCGGTGAACTTCAGCAAATTGGATCTATCTATCTATCTATCTATCTATCTATCTATCCATCCATCCATCTATCTATCTATCTATCTATCAATCTATCTGTCTATATGTCTGTCTGTCTGTCTGTCTTTCCGTCTGTCTCACTATCTATCTTTCGATATGTCTGTCTGTCTGTCTGTCTGTCTGTCTATCTATCTATCTATCTATCTATCAATCTATCTATCTATCTATCTATCTATCTATCTATCTATCTATATGCCTACGCTTGGGTGCTCTGGAGGTCGCCCCCTTAGCTTGGCGGGAACCAAGAATAGCATGGGAGGGTGAGGTGGTTTGACGAATATGACGACTGGTCAAGGCATGAATAATGTCACAATCCCGTTGCGTATGTCCTCAAACACTTGGCGCTGCACAGTTGCACACACACACACACACACACACGGGCAGGTGTAGCCGCTGGTATCCTGGTATCTGCCACAGCTGATTGCCACTTTGTATCTACCGAGTAACGACAAGAGCAAGCAGGGGCAATTTTAACGCACCAGCGTTAAAAAATACCTCACATCGGTAGTGCCTACCCGACAAATGCAAGGAATAAATGTCTGAGTCCTAGCTGGATTTGAACCCAAGCATTCTGCATGACAATGAAGCATTTACCGCAGAGCTACGCCAGGCGTCGCGACTACTTTTTAAATAGACCCTATTCTCCGTGAAACATCAGTTGTGGTTACAGTGCTCGCTACACAATGTTATAAACATTACATATATACTCCTTCAGTACAGCCGTCACGTCAGAATAACGTCAATTGTGGTTATTCGCCATCCGCTGAAGTTCATTTATTTAACAGTGTTCATGGCCAGCAACCTCGCGAGCATCAGTGCTTCATATCAGCTTCTGGTGTAGCTAATACGCATGTTCCAGATGACATCGTTGTGCAAGTGCAAACACTTGGTTATATAAATGTCTGCAATTGTTGAGCATATGTTTGTGCGCGCGAAATTTGTACATGTATTTGGTGTCATTTAATGAAGTGTCACTCAATATGAATATTAAGACATGGTCACTTTCTCTCCCCATGCTTCGCATAACGTCGATTCCCAGGCACCTGGGATCTGCCGAATTTTCTCCCTTGTCAGTGTCGCATCAAATACCTATCAAAAAGAGGTGCCACAACTAGTGCCACAATGTCACAGATGCCGTTCGTGTGTAGATCAGACAGAATGAAGCGTTCATCAAATATATTCTGAATAGCGTCTATGAATGCGTGCAAATCAGGGCGGAGCAGAGATACTCATAAAAGTACTCGAAAGCACAAATATCAAAATATACATGCTAGAAGCCCAAAAACGCAGATAATGCGATACTTTTCTAAAAAATGCAACGGTATACTTGGAAGATTTTATTTTGAAAACAAAAAATGCACACCGCGTAACCAATACAGTAATAGAACCAAAAGACTACAGAAACTAACATAATTTACCTTACATGGTTGTTCAAGCTACCCATGTACAATTACTTCTGTGCACAGACAAAGAAGGGGTAAACCCTCATAACGTTACTGTACAGAAATTTGTTTAACAGACTGAAATGCACCGTGTCCGACAATGATGAGACGTTGCGGAGCAAGGAACTTCAAAATGGGCACAATAAAAGAACAGGACTTTGATGTTCACAACCCCATACCACCCGTGAGGCAATCAACTCGCGCAACGGGTCATACGAGCTTTAAGCAGTATTATAAGCATGTACGTGGTATTCCCAAGAAGATGAAAATGGAGCCTATAAACAGCAGTGTCGCATCACAACAGATCTCATAGAAGTGCTTGGGACTTCATTCTTTAGTATGCCGCCTCCGTTGGACCGGCGTATCTGCCTACAGACGACACATTGGTATTGAAGATGAAAGTACCACTTGAGGAAGCAAGAAAGACTGCTTAATGTGAAAGAAAACAAAGGGAATTCCTTAAAGGAGCATTACACAAGCGTGAAAACAACAGGGTCTCCATCATTGAACTTGGCAATTGGGTTTTGATACAAAAAGACTGTGACGGTTATTGTGCAAAATTTTTAAGACCCTTTAAGGTGGCCAAAACGGCTACAAAATACGGAATGCTTAGAACCACAGGAAACATCACGAATAATTGTGACATGGAAATAGCTCTAATGAGCAATATGATTCTCTATAACCAGCGGAGCGACAAAAGAACGCTAATGACTGTGTGCCGACGGAAATACGCGAACTGCTTTTGTGGAGACAGGAGGGAAAAGAAAGAGGGTTAGTAAACGCTTATAGCTCTGTAAATGTTGCATGGCTAAAATTATCACATGTTGTGATATTTGGCACTGCACGCCTGTATCACGAAGTATTGCTGTCATATTTCATTTCGTATTGTGACCCCCTATGCAGGACGCATCTCTTTGAAAAGTATGAAAGTTACTTTCACTGAATTTCCAAGAAGAAGCGTCACTGTGGCGTAGAACACGTTCTTGTCACGTGAGTGGCCTGTGTTATATCCTCACTTAGACCCAGGAAATTTTATAACCTAATTTATTTGCATCGTTCTCAAATCTATCATTACGCAGATCTTCATTTTCCAGCCACGACCAACAATGCCCATGCCGATGCTAGAATGTCTGCGTAAAAACCTTTTTAAGACTGTAGCGTTAAAATTATCTGCCTATGCCTGTGGACCGTATTACTGCAAATAGCCCTCGCAGGACACATACTCACTCACTCAATTCTATTAGAAAGATGCTGTCGGCATGGTGGTTGTATTCAAGCCTTGAAAACACCTGACAGAAAGGAGTAGAGAAGAGTGGCCGGGAGTGGCCCCAACAACGTGGTCGGACGATTACGTAGCCTAAGAGCTCTCCATCTTCGTGGAAAGAAAGGTCCAATTTATCCTCTGGCCAGATTTGAGCCGTATTCGTCGGCCCCGTCTCCCACACATTTGTTGTCGCGCTGGCCATGACTCTGGCTCCAATAACTGCTCAGAACTGCCTTCCGGCGTATGCAGGTACGCTTCCTATGCTTACTGATATAGAATGAGTACCGGCTGATTCCCTCGTGGCTGCGTTCTTGCCAGCAATATACCCATAAAACCGAGCAAACAACCCGGATCCGAGGACATGCATTATGAACCTTGCAAAAATATTAAATTCAAGGTTCTACAACTCCTTTTAAAAGTCTTAAAAATACACTATTCAGCACTAAAGGAAAATATGAATGTCACGCGAAGCAGCGCATGGGTCGATATAAAGTTCTGTTTAGAACGAATACTTTGCCCGATGTTAACGCGTGCATGCTGTGGAAAACACCATGAAGTTACTGAGGATTTTTCTTGCTGTTATTCCTCTCAAGCGCTTGCTGGAGCACGCTGCGTGGGTTCATCGCCTCATCTCGAGAAGCACGTGCGTTCACCCTGGATCTGAATAAAATAATTACCATACACAATCACGTGATTGCTGAGAGAGTGCAAGGTGGGAGAGGCCCCAGCCTCTTACGCAGCCACTTACGCAGACCCGAACACGCAAGTGCGTGCCAGGGCGTTCTGATTAGTATCCAACGCCTTGGCTCATCGAGAGTCTGCAGAATCTCGTTGCCCGATGCCAGCACACAGCTAAAGTTTGGCGGAAAGGCCTGAGCGTCTTACCTAACTCCTTGCACCGGCCCCAACGGCTACCGTGGAAGCGTGATCTGGCAGTGCTTTCGCCAGCTGTTGCGCACGCGCAGTGAGGGTGGCCACGCACACTGGATTGAGGTCGACCAAAGGCTGCTTGGTATACTACTAAGCTTGGTCTACCAAAGCCGTTCCCAACTCTTGGTGGCTTGAAAACTCGTTGCCGTTCCCAAACGAGGAAAGCCTTCTGTAAATATCGCACACATGCTTTGGATAGCTCAATTCAACATTTGTCAAACTAACAGAGCATACGCTTGCGACAGGCATCACGTGGTGGCGCTAGCGACACTTCTCGTATAATTCTGGTGAAATTGTGTTCCGCCCACTTCTGTGCGCTGAGGTTGGCCTTGGCTACCCTCGTCGATGGTACTCGTTGGAAGTCGCTCTCGAAAAATTCCCACCATTGTGCCTATGGACAGTCATAAACCTTATGTGAATCTGCAGCTATTGTGGAGATTCTTCACTGATTGCGCAATTCGCCAGTCATGTCTGTGCACTCGGGAAAATCTTTCTCCACTATAGCCGCTTCCCATTCAACTAGCTGGTGCAACAGTTGTACAGCATGTGACAAATATAGGCGTCCTTCAAGAGCCTGTGCTCACATCAGTTCTTTTTACCATGAACCTCCTCCCACTTGTATGGAAAAAGGCAGTAATTAACCACAATATACACCTTGTATGCAGACAACATCACTCTTTACTCAGTGTACGCTGAAATCAGCAGCAAAACACAACTTTTGCTCGAGGTACACGGCATTACTCGTTAATAGCGCACCCTTACTGCTCTAGAATATTCTATAGAAAACATTAAGTTTATCTCGGTTGCGAACAAGTATGGACGTTTATACTGCATACTGGATGTTCGGCCTCTGCAGTTACTTTTTGGATCAGCAGCAGCAACACGGGTCCTATATATCTCCGCGTGCTTGCCATGGTAATTCACGTCACCAATCTACAGGAGCTTGAGTCAAGAATACCAAACAGGAGGCATCAGCAACAATACAACTCATACGAAGGTTTGCCAAAGTGTCTGGTTGTGCTAAGTCCAACATGGTTTGACTCCTTGTCCATTCGATACTGCGACTCGCATACCGCACCCAGTATCAACAGCTAACTCCAGCAGAGTGGTCATGTCTAGAGGCCATTAACCACGAAGCCATCACCACCATAACTGGACTACAACGCATTACACCGTTGACAGTGCTGCAAGAGAAGCACCAACTACACACCTAGATGAATTAGTACACAAGCGTAGCCGCATGCACAGCCTCAGGCCTATAACGTTCTGTTCGGCTGCTGCAGTAGGGCAAAGAAGTTACACATACAATTTCAGAGAGTACCACTGTTGCCCCGTGGAACAGAATGCAATTCACTGGAATCAAACCTCTTGTTCGCCTTTGCAACTCGGTTTCACGCCTGCCTTACGCTCAAGTTTCTCGCCTGCTCAGTGGCGAAAATCGAGACGTCACCCCTGCAATCGAATAAACTTATGCCAGCCTGGTTGATACCACCATTCTTTGTCCTCTTGTATGCCCAATAATACCACAGGTAGGCCATACATGCTCAACTTTTGCGGATTCTGCACGACCAGCTCACGTTGCTCAGCTGGCCGCAATTAGTGACGGATTGGTAGCGCAGCTACCTTTTCTTCGACCTCACAGATGCGTTCAGCTTGTCATTCGTGCAGAGTCGATGCGAAGTATTCACGATATCCAAAAGAGTCCCTACTGAAACGTTTTGTAAGATGCGGAGACCTCAAGTACGGAATTATTGGAATATGGAAGACATATGATGCGGACTCCGCATAATACGTATGATGCGGACTCCGCATAAGACATATTATGTGGACTCCGCATCTTATGGAAAGACGTATCATGCGGAAATTACTGAAATGTGTGCATGTTACGTCTGAATCTAGTGCAAAGCAATATAATGTGTAAATTGAATAGACGTCCACATCTTGAGTACATGCAATGTTGTGTGCAAATCACAATATTCCTTAAATGTTCATGATGAGGGATTGAATCATCGGCATATTTCTAATTGTCGTGATGCGGAAGCAAAATTACCTTTTAAATAAAATACATTACAAAACTACTAAATTAACATGCTAGCGATCATAAATGGTGGTTACATTGCACCACATTAATGCAGTGTTCTATGCAAGGCTTAAAGAACTTATAAAGTTATTATTTTCAATAGAGAAGCATTATTACACACATCAGCCCTGCTACAATCAATATATATTTTTTATTTGTCTGTATCCTCCAGCTGTGAATAGTGACATTGCAGTGTTGATCGTACACAAATGAGGTGACTGCACCGTAATTTCACAAGCTCCACCTAAGCCATAGGATGGTGGCACAAAACACAATGCAACAGCAATTTTAGAACGAAATGTTTAAACATAAATAATAATCATAGCACAGTGAAAGTGTGGCGCTGTGTTTATCTCATGAATGCCTTGTGGAGATCGGCGAAATGCTGCTTGAGGCTCCGGCACCACTGTAAATTTCGAAGGTCACTGCCATAGAACTTATGTATCCTTCATAGCCACTTGGAAATGAAAATAATTGGCACAAATAATGTCAGAGACACATGTTAGCACAATACTTCTTATGCACAAGAAATATAACACACAGAATGAAACTGAAAATGTAAGGCACACAATCCTTCATGTTATGTATATGTGAATAATAGAAGGAATGAGTGTATAAATTACTTCTGCCACATAAAAAAACAGCATGCTTATCACAGTAAAAATAACTAGGTTGTCACGATTTTCAATGGTAGAGATAATCGATTAATATGTCCTTATGAAAATATGATTTAAATGCTTCCTACACAGTAAAACTTTAGGAACGGCAAGTGAAAGCTCTCAATGTACATTTGTGTGTGCATGTACATCTGCTGCCTTTATACTATACAGTTTGTGCACAAAATCGGCATCTTGAACAATTTTGAAAGTTAAACCTATGCAACTTATGAACGTTAAAATCACCATGAAAGCAAGCCGGACCAGGCAGGTGCCATTAAAAATCTGTGCAAGCCAGATAACTATAACCGAACTGCACACATATAGGGGAGCAAGAGTAACAGAAATTCGGCTGCTGAGCCGCATGTCACGGTATCAAACCCCGGCTCCATTTCCGATGGAGGCAGAAATGCTGTAGGCACGTGTGCTCAGATTTGGGTGTACGTTAAAGAACCCCAAGTGGTCGAAGTTTCCAGTGCCCTCCACTACGGCGTCTCTCATAATCATATAGTGGTTTTCGGACGTGAAACCCCACATATAAATCAAGAATAACAGAAATAAACTGCCAACAGAAAAGTTGGGTGCATGTGCTATATGTAAGTACTTACACTTTACTACATACAGCATGATCATTTCATTTTAAATACCGATATTGAAAATAACTGCTCTATTAGGAATGTAAAAGGTAAGGTAGAACTGAACGACTCTACAAAATATGACCCTATTATGACATCACGTTTTCTTATAACAAATTTGACTAAGACTCTCAAATATCATTATGCAAGAAAAAAATCTTCAAAAGAACAATCAAGTTTGAAGTCATAATTTTTAATATGGCTACTGTGACTATAACCAAGAAATCGACCTCAACATGGCTAATGTTAGTTTTTAAGGCCTATGTTCACTAGACAATGAACTATGCCACAAAAAGCACAGCGTTCAGGCAAAGCACCACACAAAAAAAGAAAGCAGTCCTTTTTGTTATTACTTACAATGCCTTTAAAATGGTATTTTTACCTCTACTTTCCGCTTTTTATCTAAGTAACTGGTGTGAAACAAGTTAGCTGAAAATGCACTGTGCCTCCAAAACCTGTTGGTTGAATCTGAATTTTTAAAAAATGGTGAAGCTTGCACTAAATTAGACTTCACAAGCCTTGGAACAGCGAGACTACATGACTATTAGGACTACTTTGGTTACTTGTGTTTTGTTTCTGGGCCTAAGCATAAAGACAAGGCCTAACTGAATTGCTGCTAACAAACAAATGCTTTTGAGTTTGCCCGAGCGTCAAAGGATGCTCAGCCATTTGTTGTTTTTCACACTGGGCTATTCTACACCAAACATACAAACCATACTGCCTGGTGAACATCACAGATGTATAGTTTAAAAAATGATGATAATTTACTGTTCTGAAAATAGTTATTTGCAGAAATGTTTTGTTTTGAAGAGAAAAAAGTAGTGGTCACATGGGTACCTTCAGAATTTTGCAGAATGTTGTGCGGGTGTTATTTGTGAGAAAAATTTCAAAGTACCGCTTTTTCTTGCCATATCAAATTTGATCTACATATTAGGTAAAGGTGCTTCTTAACGTATTTGAAGCCGAGTAACATTAGTGCAATTTTCCGCTACATATGCTTTGAAGAATTCAGCCAAACTGTTTATCGTTTGCATTTCTTGTATGGCAATACTGCATTTTGTATGAATATTTGAGCCACAAATACTCACTGCACAGAAGTTATATTTCACGAAAAAAATAATGTTAGGTCCAGATTGCAAATTTCACTATATAATTGTTTTTGTCCACATTGAAATGCAATTTGAGCTGTGTGTTTGTCTAATTGAAAATTACTTTTATGTGTAAGTTGAAAGCAAATAAACAGTTCTTTTTACATGGCAAGTGTTATCATTACAATTTTTGTTTAAATGAGGAAAATGATTTTTGAAGTCTCCTATTGAGGGCCATGGGGAACTTCGGAACGGAAGCTGTCGTATATCAAATGCAGAAAACAGCCATCATAAGAAAACTTCAAAAATTCATTTCTACTTTAAGACAAAGTGTAATCATATAACTTGCCATATAAAGAGAACTGCTTTCTTGCTTTTGATGTGGCGAAAAAATTGCACTAATATTACTGAGCTTCATGCACTACACACAATCACCTTTACTTAATACCAAGACCCAATTTGGTGTAGAAGAGGCAGTATTTTGAAACACTTTTTACTTTTTACAAACAACACCCAGACGACATCCTGGGAAGTCCAGAAGGCACCAACGTGGCCTAATATTTTGTTCTCTGCGATATACTTTAGCATTTTGCTGTTTTCAGAAAAATGCAGTAAACGAGCTCAATAATTTTTTTCAAAACACATTTATGAAGGTTGGCAAAATGGCTGGGATGTTTGATGCGTAATTGCCTCACTGCCAGCATTTATTCTTCCGAAGCTCAAGCTATCACCTCTCTGTTACTGCCTCCCTCACATAAAATGCCTGCATAGGAAAGAAAAAGAAAGGCAGGTCCGACAAAGTTCACAAGGCAAGATATTTTCATGTTGGGTAAATTCATTACCATAAACAGCAGCAAAATAACATTCATTTTGAGTAGTCCAAGACACAAGTTATATACCTGCATACTAAGAGCCAAGCACAAACTTTTCATTTGAACATGTGTGTTGATAGACAGGAAGCACTTATTGCAAGACTGATCAGTCTGTAATTAACTGAATGAAGTACAATGCACTGTTCAATCGAACACCACATAGGCATCTTTGCTATAGCAAAGCCATGTGTCATTGATTCATGCACTAGATGGGACAATGCAAATGTAACAAAAAAGGTGAAAAAAGAAAACAAGGGAAAAAAAGAAGAAAAGGGGGGATGCAAAGTAGGAGCAGTGTAGCACTACTTTAACTTTGCATTCCCCATTTCTTTCTTCTTTTTTCTTCTTTTCTATCATTTATCTTTTTTTTTGCTTCCCTTACCCCCAACCTCTGACAGGAGAACACTTTGTATCAGCACAACCTAGCTTGAAAAGAAGCAAGGGCTGCCCTCTTCTGCGTTATAGTTTTTTTTTCAGACAAACATTTCCAACAGGCACACACGCCTACACCAAAAGATGATGTCATTACTGACCCCATTTAAACTAACACGCCAAGAATGACAAGGTGACTTCTAAAAAATAGGTCCTCCTATCGCAACGTTGGCCAGCCTGTCTGAAGCACTTCTACTGTTCACCCTGATTACCCCACTAGATGTTTCCATCTGTCGACTCACATCTTCATTTTGGATAACACTAAGACGAGCTTACATTGATGAATACGCACGAAAGTTTAGTGATGTATCATGTATTAGATTAAGCAACTCTGTTAAAAAAGTATCGATAGCTTGCTTCCAGGCTTTTTATACTGTAGCCTGAAACTTTGTAATGTCTTCTATGCATATGAACCAGATTGACAACGTAATGCACAACATGCTTAAGAATACTTCGAGGAACAAGATAACGACAAAACGACCAGCCACCCAAATTGTTCGCTGTACATGTTTATAAAATGTTCATGTACCCCAAACGAGGTGCTTATGATACAAGCCGAAAAAACCTACAAGTAGGGCCTTGGAGTCTACTGGAAGTAGACGTGTTGCATTTTTTCTGTAGAGGGCTTTACATCCATAAGTGAGGAACAAAACTCCTGTATAATGAAGAATGCTGGCAGCTATCAGTTATAGAAAAACCTAATGCAGCTAATCTTTCCCGACACATCTGTACATTTAGAGAGGTGACGTAGCTTCTGTGATTGTGGCAGTAACTCCAACAGGACCAGTGCGAAAATTGGCACTACTTGGCTAGACAAATGTCCAAACATGCCTGCCCGACTGCCTCTAGCCATGCTGGGTGAATCTGACACATGATTTATTAACTGCTGGCTGGACAAAAACAAAACTACTGAAGCACTCACAATACACAGCGTGAAGTTCCTCCGGAGTGGTCAACTTCGTCTTCTGCGATGAATGAGCAGCACAGTGTACTGATAAGGCACTCCTTGCAATGGTTTTCAATGCCACACAGTGACCTTGCTGTTCCTGTCGAAGAGAGCTTCGGGAGCTTGGAGGGTGCTTGCTCTTTTCTGGGGGCTGCTGCCGCTCCTCGTTTTTTGCTCAAGGTCAACCTGCACAAAGTTGTAGACGAGGCTTTAAGTGTTGTATATAATGATATACAAATTTTGGCTGAACACACATTTCCTCGTGGCACACTGAGGAATTTCTCATAAAACGTAAGGCCTCGCATATGCAAACATTTACAATCGATCCGAAGATGCACTCGACTCTAAAGGAGCAAGTTTGTTATGTAGTGTATATAAAGAATGGTCATTCAGCACAACCACAACTACAGTTGCACACGAAAACGACATTTTACACGATTCTGTTTATTTACATGGTCCATTTTATTTTATTTACACAGTCCATTTTACACGGTCCTGTTTTACATGATCTGGTCTGCATGAACTCTTGAACCGGGCATCATATAGGTTGAAAGACACACACAGAGTTTGAGACAAACCTAGTTTCCCGTGGAGCATCCTCTTGCACTATAACAACACATCTCAATCTAGTTAGTTGGTCAGAACGAGGTGAAAACAGCTCGCACTTCAAAAGCACGGGCAGAAGGAATGACGCCTGCACCCTGTGCTCCCTGTACATTCTCGTTGAGGGTGCAGTTTTCACCTTATCCTTATACAATTTCGCATTTATAACATTGTTCGCTGCATACTCTTTGTGGCGTTAAAGTGTGTGATACCGTCATGTGTATCCCATGTAATTAATAAAAATAGAATACAAGATATCTTGATTCAAAAATAACAAAGTGCATCCAGCGCCATGTCCTGTAGCCATTCTTTAGGCAAGTGGCAGAATGATTTATTCTTCAAAACATATCTTACTTGTAACCACTACAAGAGCTAACTCGTACACTGGCACATTCTGTTTGCCTCTTCAGATTATAAGGTACCTTTTTTACACCAGAAAATCTTCAAGAAGAATAAAAGTGTTGTAATTGTGAAGAAAGAAAAGTAGGAGAAAAAAAATAACCTGCCCTGTACAGGGACCAAGCCTGCGAACTTCGAATAACATCTCCGATGCTCTATCAACTAAGCTACCATGGCGGCTATCCCTCTTTCATTTTGTACGGTATATTGTGCATTTATACAAGGAAGAGTCAGTCAGCGCTGCCTGTTACCATTATGGCGAGTGTGGGACACCTTTTTTTTGCCTACTGGCAATTACATTACGATTACAATTACGTTACGATTACTTCCAATATCCCTATACTTCTTTGGCAGCATTATGCATCTGTCAGTTCTCAGAAAATCTGCTAGTCACAGGAGGAGGCAATAGTTCGCCCTCCCACCTAAATGCATGTACTTGAACACATGCAGAAGTGATAAAAAAAACAAGTCACACACCGCTAAGATTACTGAGATTCACTGTTTCAGATTCATGAGTAAAAGAAACAACTATAAATTGAAGGGTTTGTTGTCTTTGTTGAACACATTATAATGAGAACTAGCAGAAAATGATGCCAAACAAACTATAAGGGATGTTATCAAAAGTAAATTTAACAAAATTGTGAAAAGAAAAGTGAACAAAAACTTAACTTGGCAACGTTTTTTGACAATTGAATTGGCATTACTTTTTATAACATCCCTATATTTTACTGGGTAATGTTGTCGGGTAGTTCTCATTATTAGAGTGGTGAGTAGGCTGACAAAGAAAGTATATGGCATTGATACTTCTTTTGAACACCTAATAGTTTGAGGACCTTAAAAGAGCAGAAGCTACTTTGAGTAGACCAGAATACTTAGTTGGAGCGAAAAAAAACGTACACACATTTTACCAGGCTTTTTAACACATTTTGAGACATAAAAGCGTATGCTGCCAGTAATGTTAAGTACCATTACTTTTGTCACACTATGCACTGTAGCAGGTGTAGTTAGAGTTGTGATAGTGAAGGATTAATCAAGCACGCCACGAACTGCGTTCACATCAATGGTCATGTAATTCACATCACATCATGTTCACATCAATGGTCATGTAAACCTGCTGTATAATAAAAAAATTTTTAGAGCATTTATGATTTTATCCAGATCAAGTTAAACCGACTGGGTAAGCAAACCATTTGCATAAATTCAAAAGGCATAAAGTGATTCATGTATTATAACTATGTGAACAATTTCAGCAACGCAGGGCAAAGTGACAACAGTTCTATTAAAAACCCCTCTCATTATAACATGCATGAAAAGCACCACACCAGAATATTTTATAGTGTATGTAATATCGAGACTACTAGACTGTCTATTGACCTTTTAGAAGAAGGGTATCTCCTTCACGTTCAAGGGGCAACCACTTAGCCTTTTCCTGAGCTTTTCTGTGAATATTTCCTGAATTTCAGATATCTATAGGATTGATTTAGAGTGAACAGATTTCGCTTACGCATTGAAACCTAGTTCTGTATGTAACTGCAATTATGGGTGCCAAACCACCTTCAATTAATTTTTAACATTTAACTTATTTTTTAACAGCAGCAGCACAACTAGCTATGGGTGCCCAAAAAGTAGCTAGAAACAATACCTTTACCTCTTTGAGCCTTTTGGAAGTGTTCGGCTTCTCAGTGCTCACCTTACAACATTTTTTTTGAAATACGTGTTTGTGTGCCCACTGCTCTTGCTCCTTGTACAGTGAGGAGGAGCACATGGCAAGAAGAGACAAGAAAGAAGCATAGTGAAAAAAAGCGAAATAAGCGAGGACTTCTTTTGTATCGTACAATGTGTGTAACATTACTTTTGCGACAACATATAGACAAATTATTACGGCTATGCATCCATTGTAGAGTCATACACAGCTGCAACACCATGAATAAATTTCAACCTTGTGTTGGTTTAGGATACCTTTAGAGTGGCAAGCTAATGATATCTGCATTTGTTTGGCACATATTAAGATGCAGTGAAGTGTGATATGGTAATCTCATTTAGAATCCACATCATGTGGCTTCATTGTATATGTGGCCACAAGTAACTCTCGTTGCAAAGCAATATGGCAGAGCCTAAACAGACGTCACCGACCACTCCAATCTGAACTTGCTTTTGCTACTTGCCCATTATCATCCCAGCAAAAAATGAATAATTGAATCTGCTACAGATATGTGCTAGCTTATGCTAAGGACCAAGTATGAAGGGTGTTTTGTCATTAATGAGATCACTTATTTGTTCAAGAACACTTGCTGTCAAACACAAATACATTGCTGTCGAAGCATCAAGACTCAAAGATAAAGCAAAAAGAAGTGTATCTTTAAAAATTACAGGCCACAAGGTGCAAGATAAATATTTGATATACTTGGGATGTAAGGCACGCACAAGAGGTGCTGCCATATTATACTTTTCCTTGTGTTGAAACCTGCTTGCTTTACTCACCCAACACACCTGTAAAGATGCCGTGAAAACACCAAGGAGCTGATGCAGCAAGGTTGAACACATGTCCAGGGATTCCACCATTCCTGAGCAGCCCTACAGCCTCCACAGTCCTGCAACCATTTGTAAGACAAATATAGTTCTACCCAAAGTTCTTGGTTTACAGACACACATGCAAGACGCATAACCACTCTATAGGAAGTTTGCATGATAATGCGCTGAGTAGCTAAACGGATGCCAATATCAAGTATCCCGGCCTACCGCTTCTTTCTTTCCGTTCTTAATTAATCAATCCATGGTTAATAAATGTGCCCCCAATGTGAAGTGTACTGGCAGTCCGGTGAAGAATTGCAATGTATTTCAAACACAGTCCAATTCATGGCAAGTAAGCATGCAATAGCGTTTTGTCAGCTCTTCGAGAAAAGAGCATGAAGTTTAGCTAAAACCCATGTTTTTTATAAACACCATTCAATTTGATATAAAAGTTGTGAGCATTATGTGAAGGAACACGGATTCATGTTTAATCAATGATTTCTTATATTGTACTGATATGAATGCAACTAACTGAATATGAAACGATAATTTTTGCTTGAGAATTTAGAGTTATCAACACTATCGCACTTGCCAGCTGCATCTTGTCCAAAACAGCGGCAAGATAGGCTAGTTTCTGTAGGTGAGCAGTAATGAGCAGTGCAAAGTAACAACAAGAAACACCAGTAACAACAGTATGGGGCAAGCACAGACTGCCAACTGTATAATTTATTGCACAAAAGTTCGCCTGAATATCAGTCAGACAACTCGTGCAAATGAAGGTCCAGTGGGGAATGAACAAGTTACGAAAACAATGCCTGCTTTCACTAACAGCACCCTCATTCACATAAAGTATGCAGCGATAGGCCCCTACCGAGGTACGTCACAGCATGATGTCACTGCCACATGTAAAAGGTGTGGCTGGAAAAACACTCCCGCTGGTGGCTCAGCCCGGTACAGTCGTGCGGGGAGTTTGGGGCAAGTTTTAATTTTCCAAAGCTTACACTTCACGTTACAATGTCGACATTAGCTGTAGTATGTGTCAGCAAACATCTAGCTGTGTGGTAAACTGTGTGGTAAAATATTTGCCACGCTGTCTGTTTATCTTGAAGAAGTGAACACACGTGGTGGCCTGTGCGAGGAACAGCGCCATAATCTTCAAAAATGTGCACTGTTGATTGCGGCATGTAGTGTGCATTGAAAGGTATTGAGAATATCGGTTCAACTGAAAATATTGTGTGTGGTGTGTGCAGTGTCAATAACAATGTGTCTTGTTTGCCAAGACGTTAGCACTCATGACAGGGACCGGTCGATGAAAAAACTTGATTCGACATTTTAGGCAAGGTAAATATGCACTTGACGCGACCATATGCGAGTGGGTACATCTCGGTGTTTGCGCTGTGTGCAGAAAAAAATTGCATGGTCACCGGGCTAGAAGATACCATTTGCTGAAGCTGCATGTATGAATCGCCCCGACGAGTACGCAAGCCCAATAAAGGTATAACTGGTTTTATCGAAGGCCTCATATGTCTTCATGTAATAAGCAGAGATTCTTGTTTCACATATAGTCAGTACCTTTACCGCTCGATATTCATGAAGTGACAATGCAAACAACAAGTTTGTGTGTTACGTCCTAAGGGAGCAATGTAAATATGCAAATAAGTTGTAGGTGTCAGATGCAGCGATGTAACTGCACAAAAGATTACGTATATATTAGGCTACAGGTTTAGAATCGCATACATCTCAGTGGTCTATCAGGAACGTCACAAACAACTTCCTTGCCAACCAGCCCTTGCACAGAGCGATGGAATGGCTGGCACGGTGCTTGAAGTGACGTCACACTATTTGCAAACATAGAGAGGTTTCTTACTTAGGCAACATTTTGCATAATATATTTTTTAGATGCAAGACTGTACTCGTCCACATTGATCATATTGATGTCTTTTGTTGTTACTTTGTGCTGTGAATCACTAGGCATTTAGTCACCATGATCTTTAAAAGCTAATTTCAGTGTTCTCTCTCATATTGCTGACAACTGTGTTGTTGCATAAACTGGGCAAAAAAGCAACACAGAAAAGCTGCCACAATAAATACACCAACATGGGTATTCTCCTGCAAACAAAAGTCGGCACTGGTCCTGTCATTACCCGTCTTCCTTCTCTCTTTGCCTTGTTTGTGCTGAAACAGCCAAACACCTGATGAGTTAGATAAGAAATATTAACGCATCAAAACTATAAGTGCTTGCATCAGCAACTACACAAAAGCGTGATAACCGCACCCCTGCCACACAGCAGCGAAACATATTTTGAACATGCTGGCAGTGCATCATTTTATAAAAAGCAACTCTGGCAGATTACAAAATCTCACATTGTGCGTGCAAGTTTTCTTCCAAGTCAGGCGTACAATGTAGGTGCTGGCCGGTACATTATTAGTTACAAGTAAAGGCGTCTTGCAGGTACACATGCAGATTGCACGAACACCTCTCTCTCTCTACACTAGGCACACACATTATATCTTTTAACAAGCACAGACCACTGTTTAGGGGCATAATAACGCTCTACCGTGAACGTATGCTAATCAACCCACTTGGGCGGTTGGCTAGGTGAATCGAGCCAAGTTACAAATTGTATCGCCCGCGAGCGTAAGCAAAATGCTGCTTTGCATCAAATGGCACTGCAGGCTTCGTTTAATCAACAACGTAGCAAGCGCCATGTGCGTCTTCCTCACTACATTGCACATATGAAAAAAATCGATCACCATACCCATGCATGTTGCCGCAGTTGTCTCGAATTAGCTCCAGTAAGGCCGCGCCGATGCGCCATGGCTCTGCTGGCGTTAGCATTGTCAAAGCGAATCGGCAACCGCACTCGCAAAGGCGCGAAAGGTTGCCGTTTCGTGACGCCTCGTTCGAGTGCAGCAAGACACACTTGCACTGAGTGGCATACTTGGTCTACATAAAAAAGTGTCCCCCTTACCTTTAGTTTCTTTCACACTGTCCTGAGGGAAGTGACTACAGGCGTCAGCCGTCACCTCGGAGTCCTTCGAGCGCCCGCCCAACCCGCCGATTCCTTGGACGACTCGCACTTGATCCGCACTCGAACAACCGCGGGAATAGGGCGCAATCTTAGCACATCACCGAACGAGGAACGGCGCTTCCTTGCGTAAATTTAACATTTCGTGCTCTCGTGTGTAGCAGCGCGAACACATGAGAGACGCACCAACACGGCTGCCCACGAAAACAAAGAAGACAAACAACATGTGGCTTTAGCTGGGAATGGATTTGACTTGGATATCTGTGTGAGGAAAATAAAAAAAAAACATCTGTCGCTGCTATAAACTGAAAAAAAAAATGTATGTTATCTGGCAAAATAACTTTAAAAGTGATAAACGGTTATTCAAAAAACAAGTTACAACTTATGAATATTTTCCAGGTCTTTGTTTTGTTTTTGTTCTAGCAGACGACAGCCTCCTACTGATTCTACGACAGACGTAGCGCGGTTTCACGTTCGGTGCGTGTCGCCGACGCAAAGCTCTACAGTAGTGATATAAGAGTTATCAATTCTCAATGAATCATAAGATGGCTACAAAGCAGTAACATTTTGACATAGTGCAGTAAGCCATCTTTCAAGGTATGAATGACATTTCTTTGCTCTGAAGCAAATCGAAGCAAGCCGGCCGGCGCAATCAGCTGATGTCGCCACTACGCGAGGCATGGTTGTGCGCAATAGCGTCGCGCCCCGCGCTCGATTTTTCATCAAGCGATAGAGCTACTAAGTGGAACACAGCTAGATGCAGGGATTAATGGCGTATCTTTCTAATTCCCTGTGGTGGCCGACTAGATCGCAAGAGAGCCCCGGGAAACAACCTTCAACTGCTCAAGCTTCTGTGTGGGTGTAAAAATACTTGTTTTCATCCGCGGTGGGGCAGCAATCTATAGTTGAAAGACATGCCAAAAGCATGTGACGTATATACAATCCCCAAGCATATGCACACAACAATAGATACTATCGCATATCATACATAAATATGCCAACGCATAGCGTGTAAAAAGCAAATTTATATGGATAACTTAAACTCAGGCCACTCTTCAGCGCGAATAACTTAGCAAGCTAACGCACTTAGTTCACGTACGCGAGCACAACTGCGTGGCGCAGATTCGAGTCCCGCGAAGTCTAATTTTTTTTTGTTTTTTTTCAACGTTTTTATTGTACTGCTATCTTTTCTAATGCGTTAGGTACTAAAACAAAATAAAAGCAATATTGCGTTCAAGTACGTATGTGGGACTGTGTTTTTTGCGCAACAGTTATTAGTATTTTTATTTTCATTCTTAATTTTTTTATTTATTTCATAATATAACAAAATTAAGGACTAAGGGGAACATTGGGTCTGCTTGATTGTGAAGGGACTCGTGAAGTGAGAAAACTCAAACCAAAAAATTTATTTGAGAAAAAACTGAGCATTTCACAGCCGGACCAGTTTCTTCAAGGGTAGGCCCTAGGTATGCGCGAGACTTGCTATATGACTCATCTCAAGCGGTGGCAGTTGAGGAAAGGCAATATTACCGAGAAGCAGTTCCAAAATATATTTTGGTGGATGTTTTTTTGATTTCTCTAAAATAAGGGCTGCACAATTGTGATCGAGCCAAACCAAGAATTGCGGGCACGAAGTGAGACAGAAAATGTAAAATGTTGATTGTTTGAAAAATTGCCCTTAATAAAAGGAAGAGTTATGGAGTGCTACGTAGCTTAGCTCGCAGTACGAATTTTATATATACATATAGATAGTTTAAAATGGACAATGTTGCACACACAGACATTGGTTAAATTTCTTTGCAGCACAGTTGAAGCATCTATGTAGAACTGAAGCATCAAGAGAAGCTCATGCGTCCTCACTTTATTGCGCTTTACATAGCTTGTATGCGTCCATGCAGCCATGATATGATATATTTTAAAGCATTTGTTTAACCTATAATCTTCTTATTTATTAAAGCTGGCCCATAAGTTGTGTCTTATGTAGCACTACAATTGAAGCGTAATCTGCATGGTGGTCTGAAACAATGCTTTTGAAAATCTCAAACGACCCAGCTCTATACATGACCATCTGTGCATCAATGATAAGCACCATTATGTGTTTGTACATATCAGTTGTGCTCTCATACTTAACTATTTTTCTGACCACTCCCTCTGCCCCTACCTCGTTTCTGTCGTGAAGCTGTGGCAAGTTGTGTATAGCTGTATTAATATTGTAGGAGCACATACTATCAATAAAAAATTATTTTTAGGCTACATGCAATTAGTTTTCATAGATTTTCATTTCTTTTGTCGGTGCTCAGGAGAGCTAAGCTCATGGTCAATATTTTAAAACGACTATTCTCTTTGCCAATGTTAATCGAGAACAATTTCATTATTATTGACAAGTTCATTCACATTGAACTTAGTTCTCATTATTATTGCTTCTACCAAAAAACGAGCGCTTGAAGTTATGCATTTTTGCTTGATTTGTTTTTGTGTGACAGCATGCAAGTAAAATGACAGTTATTGTCATTCCTTGTGAATGACACATTTTCTGTGTGACAGACTTTAGCACCTGGTCATCCGCAGAAGTTGTATTCATTCTGCAAAAGGGCGAACAGCGGTGACTGACAACACAGACTAGCCTGCGTTATTCTTTTGTACTATATATGTCACTGTGCATTCATTTATAACTTTATAGAGCTCGGATTTTCTGCTGAAAATGTGACAACAACTGTAGAGTTTCCACATTTTTGCAACAATCCACATGCCTTTCATACACTATTGCACATTTTCGTAAGCACCTTACAAAATCTGTATATTTCCGTAAGACCTTACATTCTGCAATTTCCTTATGAAAGCTTTTGTACACTCCATACACTTTCCTTATCCTTCCATATCTTCCATCATGAACTCTCCGTATGCTCCATAAGTTTCCTTATCTTTCCTTATCCTTCCATATACTCCATAAAAAGCTTTTCATATATGCCATACATTTTCCTTATCTTTCCGTATACTCCATAAAAAGCGTTCCGTATACGCCATAAAATTTCCTTATCCTTCCTTATACTCCATAAGAAGCCTTCCGTAAATGCCATACAACTTCCGTATATTTCCATAAATCTCCATATTTTTTCCGTAAGTAGCATAAGAAAATGTTACGGAGTCCATATATTTTCCGTAAGATTTTATACGGAACGTTTCAGTAGGGGTGTATCGGTCTACGTCACTCTCGGATAGTATACACAATCCTGCTGCCTTCACATCTCTGCAGTTACCTGTTCATTTGAAGTCACGGGCCCCTTTGACGAACCCTGTCAAAGCTTACTTGGCAACCCACCTTCAAGTTACACCACACCATCTAGTGAAAGGTTTTGTCGGCCCTAATGTGAAACGTCTATTTTGCTTGCAGCGCTGCCTTTGTAGTTTTATTAACATCGCATATGTTCTTCTATGACAAAGTGGTCACGTCGCGTCATTCTAAATTTAGGTAAACGTTATACACTGACATTTATTCATGAAGCAGCGTCAAGGTCTACCATCCCCGGGAGTGAAACCACCATATTGTCACGAGGCTGTTTGATGGGCAAGTTCTCGTGTAAGTTCGTGCAGCAGGGGTAGTCAGGCGATTAGGTTGAGAGACGCTCACATTGTTGCCTTGGAGGAAGAAAAGCATCGGGCCAGTCTAGGTCATTGACCTTTCGGCGTTCGGCAGCCACAGCTCGAACACGAAGCTGGAGACGTTTTTTTGGCCAACGCCAGAACACCAGAACAAGCATGGCACACGTGAGGCGGCGAGAAGGAGCTCTGTGTCCAGAAGAGAGACCGCTGGGACCTTGATGCAGGAGCTCTGCTGGCCGCCACTCCCACACCCTGGCCACCTTCTTCCCTTGGTCCTGACTCAGCCACGTTTGCCTGGCTTCGCTGTTTTTCTCCCGGGGCTCTCGTAAATCTCCGTGGAGGCACCTTATTGGTTAGAATGTTCACGCCCACACCATGTTCCGCAACCGAGTGTCATCTGTATTGTCCTCCTTGGTTGAGGCTGAAGGCGTGGAGCACTTTTCAAACGCGCACAATCGGATCACAAAAGTCCCCCTTTCTAAAAGTTTTTTCGACCACAAAAAAACTGCAGGTAAGTGCGCGTTTCACCACACGCAACACACATCCTGCCCAACTTTCACCACAATCTCACAATCAACCCACTTGTTGTACTTTGCACGTTCACAGAAATTTTACTAGAAGTCCACTACACAGTTCACAGCCAAGCTACAGCATCCTGCCCAAAACTAAGAAAATCACACTTCTTGTGAAATAAAGTTTAAAACCTAGGATATAGACAAACGATGTAAGTCCTTGTCCATGCGGTCTAAATCCGGGTGGAGCAACTGGTTATTTATACACAACTCTCAGGTTATAGCGTGCCACACCAGACGAACAGCCTATGCGTTTCTTTCATCTGAATGCAAAAAGAAAACCTTGTAGTGTTTCTGATCAGACACATGCCTGTGTTTTGACTTTAGGATATTCTGAGAATACGACAAGTTGATTGTCTTAATGTGATATTGCTTCGACAACAACAGTAGTTGTATTCTGCAAGTGTTAGCAGTCTGGAACGCTCCACTGCCCTGTTTAGTCACGTCATCGCCTCGTCCAGACTTGGAAGTCTTTGAGATATCAAAGATTTTATTCTGAGCGTCATCCTGAACAGCTGACGCCAGAGAGGGCACCTGAGCTTCCTCATTGCTCAAAGAGCTTTGCAGTAGAACGGGCTTGCTGTATTCTTGTTCATTTTTGCAAGGCCAGCCGTTTTACTGTGAATACAGTCAACCTCTATATTTAGGGCTTCCTGAGATTCTACTTCGTCATTCATAACTGATTCCACTTACACTTCCATGTACACTTGGACGGGTGTTTCTGCCCTTTTTGTCAGCTCACTTGTGTAAATCTCATCCGAACTAACCATAAACTTCTGTCTGTTCATACGATCGTTATCCCCGTGGCCATCAGCCCTGCCAGCAGCATCTGTTACTACAGCTGGGTGCACGCACACAGACGTTGCTGCAACCCCCTCTAAGTTTTCTGCTTAGATCGCACACAACTGGCATGCTCTTTCATTTAATTCCTTTTTGTCTTCTGAACTGAATGAATTCGTTGTTGTTTCCTGCTCTTCGCTTGGAACACTACACTCTGTATGAAATATGACGTAATTATTGCGCCATGTTAAGGCGAGGTAACAGTATGTTTCTCGACCATGCCTATGCCACTGCTTATATCTGCCAGTCTTACGCGGGAGGACGCTACGGCTAACGCCTCAGAGTTGTGTGCAAGGGAAAGGCTCCTGGCTATGTCACCTGTTTTACTTCGTGCACCGAAAGAATCAGCATATCCAGAGACTGCCCGTTGGTTTTCGGATGTGCAATCTATTCGAACATCAATCGCCCTTTCGTCAGGTTTGTCTAGAAAACTCCATACCTCTTCTATTATTGTGCATTCCGTTGCACCAGTTCGCGTAGCCACATGACTATAAAAGAAACTCGACTGTTGCTTCTCTGACGCTTCCTGTGAATTCTTGTTAATCACGGTCACCAAACTTTGACGGGTCTCGCCATCACTCTTTCCTTTGAATCGGCATTCCACTTGTTGGAAATCTAGACCTAAAGTTTCATCCTAGATGTTGTCAAGTCGGCCGTGGAAAAGAGAGACTGAATTACTAATAAAGGTTCTACCATTGGAGAACACATCGATTATTCGCACTTTTAAGCTCAGATACGAAAATTCCTCTCGCCAGTCTCTACCTTTTAGTCTCCTCGTTTCGGCCTCCGCCAGTTTCAGCCGCAACTGAAGCGTCTTTTGCCTTAGCTCTTCAAATTAATTTTCCTTCTTTCTCATTCTCTTTCAAACTTCATTTCCTCCTCCCTCTCTCTTCAAATGCGCCTCTCGTGTTCCTCACACCAAGCCACCATCGCCATTTACACTCATGCCGTCTTGCCCACTCTTCTAGGTCTGCCCTACTCATGTTCATGTTCTAGTGTAGAAAGGTAAGTGGTAAAATGGTCTCATCCTGTCGCCGGACACTAAATGTCACGAGGCGTTTTATTAGGCAATCTCTCGTGTAGTTTATGCAGCAGTAGTGGTCTGGCGAATAGGTAGAGAGACGCCCACATCGTTGCCTGGAGGGAGAAAAGCGTCGGGCCAGTTGAGGTCAGTGACCTTTCGGCGTTCGGCAGCCGCAGCCAGCACACGAAACCGGAGACGCTTCTTGACCAACGCCAGAAGACCAGAACAAGCCTAGCCCACGTCACGCGACGAGAAGTTCTGTGTCCAGGTGGGAGCCCGCTGGGACCTTGATGCAGGAGCTCTGCTGGCTGCCACTACCGCACTCTGGCCACCTTCTTCGCTTTGACCCGACTCAGCCACGTCTGCCTGGCTTCGCTGTTTTTCTCCCATGGCTCTCCTAAATCTCCGTGGAGGCACCTTATTGGCTTAAAATCGTCACGCCCACACTTGTGCCGCAACCGAGTGTCATCTTCATCGTCCTCTTTGGTTGAGGCTGATGGCGTGGCGCACTTTCCACACGAGCACAATCGCATCACACATATATAGGCTTACCGCTTGATGTGTTGCCAATAGTCATGGTCCTTTTGACATCGTTACGCAAGTGTAAGCAACTGGGTATGCAAAACAATTATGACCGTTCAACATGAATGTCCATGCGCACAAAATTTCTATTATTTTATTAGATGTGAAGCAGATATTGGAGGAACTCAATTGATGGTGTGCGACGTGGCCACGCATACTGCGCATGTGCGTCTCCTCAGCGAGGAGCCTGGATCACTCTCACCTCGCACTCACTAAAGGAAAAGGAAGAGAGTTGGCGCATGTTCAGTGGGGAAGTGGACGGTTGTTGAGGGCCCTCTCCTCGTGTGAGCGTTAGGAGGTGGGACTAAGTGGGGTAGAGGAGTTGGAAGAAGGCTGCCTCCACTTCGTTTCTCCTCTCTCGTTTATATCTCCGCCACAGCTGTGCACCCGTATAAAATGCTGCGCGCGCGCGCACCCTTGCAACCTACTCGCAGCGCTTGGTGTTGAGTATGTGGCACAAACAAAAGGTAGTGACAACAAAACTTTTCAGCCCAGTTTTTTCCGGCATGCAGAAAGCTTAACGTTCGTAAAGTTTGTATTTGTAGCAGGTAATTCTAAGGGCACGTAGTTATTTTATAAGCAGTATTTTAATCCGAAAGACTTTCAATAGGAATCGGCCCTTTCATTTTGAAACGCTGAAATTTGATAGTGATGCAGGTAGCCTTTGTGGTGACTTGTGCATGCTTTGGTTGTTCTTATTTCGCAGGTGTTCTTGGAACTATGCTTATCCACGTTTATTCTGCGCTTTACATCTATTTTTGAAAATTACAAACAGTTACATTAAGGGGCTCTATACAGCTTGCCTTCATTTGTACCACGTTGCGTGCACCTCCACCCAAAGTTCTTACGCCTGTGTCGTAGATGACTTGTCCTGTCGTAAATACTTTCTCGACACGCGAGCCAGGCCAAGTAGCCGAAAAAGTCACTGCGCGTCATTTCTAAGACAAAGTGTAGTTAAAAAAATGGCAGCATATCCACGAAGTGATTGATGGAGAGTGGGGCGAAGAATCTGTCCATCCATTCGTTTTTGCTTTCGTCCGTCCATGCGTCCGTCAGTGTGACCGTCGATGCGTCCATCAGCCCATCCGTGCGTGCGTCTGTTTGTGCGTCCGTCCCTGCGTTCATCCATGCAGCCGCCCCTGCGTCCGTTTATGCGTCCATCCATGCATCTGTCTATGTGTGCGTTCGTCCATCTATTCAACACTCCAAGTACCACCATCTCGCATCTTTTCATCATATATTCTCCATATAGAAGCACCACCATCCAGCGGACATTCCAAGGACTAAACGAGAGGTGGCACACGCACACTTTCTTACGGCTTGCGCTTCGGGTCCACTTCCCACCTTTAACCACCTAGAGTTCATGGTATATACTAGTTCACTGTATTCATGGCACTGCGGCCGACCGCACGCTAAACCTTTCGAAAACCAAGAAGGTTACGCCCAGCGAGTATGACGTAGCAAACTTTTTCAGTCAGATAGTGCTCAATGTACATGCCAATGGCTGCTAATGGGAAATGAGAGGCGGAGAATTCGGCTTTTACTTTCTTACGCTTTGCGCTTCGTATCTACTTCCTATTTTAACCACCTCGAGTTCATTCACGGTATATACAAGTTCATTGTATTCATAGCACTGCGGCTCAAGGCTCGCTAAACCTTTCTAAAGCTAAGGAGGTTACACCCGGCGAGTATAACGTAGCAGCCCTTTCTTGTGAGATAGTGCTCAATGTACACGCCAATGGCTGCTAATGGTGATCGCAGCCTGCGCGTTAACTAAAAGCCGAATGCTCCCGTCTCTCATTCCCCATTAGCAGCCATTGACATGTACATTGAGCACAAATTTTTATTTTTCAACAACGCGCAGAAGAAGTCTCTCACCGGCACCACCTTGGAGGTCAAAGTGTTATACTTGTTACAGCTACGAGGAACGAACGGGTGCCGCTATAAGGAGCTTCGCCCTTAACATGTCGCTTCCAAATCATTTCGACCCGGAACTGTATGCATGTTTTTACGAGCACGCGTAATAGTGAGTCAAGACGCGTTAACGAGCATGGGATGATTACGTTATGCGAGGAGAGCGCCACTTTGTAGCGTGCTCCTAACATGGGCCTATATGCACAGTTTTAAGAAGCAATATCTTTTGCTATAAAGAAGCAAATAACATTTCAACACTAACAGGGAAATTGTAAACCCCATATTTTAGTTTGCAATCATGTGACAGGGCAGATAGAATAATTGAAGTTTCTGTCACCAGGTAGCACCACTGGCTTTTTTCACGATTTTCAATGAAGATACAAAAATATAACTCTAGTTATAACGCGAAAAACTGGGCTGGTTCGAGTCACTATGAGGTGCAATCTTCTGCATCAATGTAGGCATCTTACTTCATGTTCCGGGCAGCTGTCGGTTCCTTTACAACGCACAAATTAGAGGTGTGGTGTGATAAGTGGTACACATCATATACGCAACTCCACACACAAATTAAACATATATGAAATTATACAATTGTAAACAGCAAATGGAAACAAATATGTAAGATAGCACTGTATCCCAACCCCACATGGCTCCCTTTATAGGGAAATGTGTAATATTGGCGTGATTTGTTCAGTATTCACTCAGTTAAAACCTAAAACACGCACATATTTCCACATGCTTTGCATAAAATCGGTTCCCAGGGTACTTGAGATCTGCGCGATTTCTCATTGATATATGTCTGTGTCAAAGAGGGTTCATTTTCATTAAAAGTTATTCAAAGCCCTCCTCCTCGATTCCTCTTACTGCGTTTGTCGCTTCTGTAGGTGAAACGTCATAAACACACGCTGATGGTAGACCCTATGATCAATTTATGTTGGTTAAGCAGTAACGTCCTGTCATGTAAATTTCGGTATGCACCGAGAAATGAAATGGTCACGATGCAAAACGTTGTCTTGCAAGTGATGACACACGTGACGGGCGTAATGTTACGCTCTGTCAAACTAAGTAAATAAGGCCTAAAGGAGATAAACACGAAAATTGACATGGACGATCGCCTTTAGGCGTTCGTTTATGTCACTGCTTTTGTTTGCCCCTTTTGCGACTTATATATTTCAATAAACACGCTCCAACTAGCCCAGGAAATTGTTCTACTGGAATCCTGTTATTTTCACTTGTTTCAAGCTAAGTTAATACTAGCAATATCTGAACGATGAGTCATTAAAACATTTATGATATAAGAGGGCAAGTTGACTGAGGTTACCGCCAGCATAAACAAACATACCGAATCTCTTATATTATCAAAAAGTATATAAAAAACAAATTGACCGAGCACTTTATAGTACAGTTACGATCTGAGAGGTTCCCGAAGTGCTTATTGGATCGCTACCTAAATAAAATTCAGGGACCCAAAAGCTTCACCTTTAGGAGTTGAACTCAAAAGCGACATCCTGCTCCTAGTTCCTACTTTAACCACATGGTACATGAAACCTTTTCAAATTTGCTATGTTCCCACTACGCGGGCTTAAAGAAATATGCGCCGTAGCGTGTGTGCCTTATGTAGTGAGGTACCGGATTTCATCCACGGCGCAATTTTGATAATCACATATTCTGACAACCGTTGGTTGTGGATGCTTGTACCACGCATTATTACTGCAATATTTCATGTTGCTTTGTGAAGCATGTGAAGCGTGTGTTTGTTTAGCATCAATGCTACTTTCACTACATTGCCAAGCAAAGGAAGTTCTTTTCACTGTTTTCACAAACAGAGGCGTGACCGTGTGGTAGAACGTCCACTTGCCACTCAAGCGACACGAGTTTGATTACAATTTAGACTAAATATACCTTTGTTCAGTCCCTACTTTTCTCCAGGCTCTTTTACCGATTCTATATTTCATTTGAACCGTTCCCTATTTTTCGGTCACGCATAAGATGATACTTTTTTGTTCACAGCCAACGATGCCGGCGCCGGATTTCCCGAAAAACGAACTTTTCAAAGCTATCGCGTAAAACACTAAGAACGCCTGGTCTAATAGAAATGCGCACCGTCCAGGTCAACATTTGTTAAATATCGGGTATGTTTTGAGTGTATTTCTGTCTGTTGCATTGTGTTAGTTCAATGTTAATGTTAGTTTAACATCAAGAAAGGTATCGCTAGAAATACCTTTACAAATACTTGGGTTAGCTTTGACAACGTCCAATTTACTATCTCTAGGTGCCCGTACCCTAGGGCACATGAACGGGAAAGTGTGCGAGGTGGTGCAAGACTTCATCTGCCAATTTTCACACCACGTTTGTAGCGTTTCTAGTGCAGTATTTAAAGATTCTTGATCACTGTAACTATAAATTTTCTGATATAATATACAATCGTCTGCGAAAAGCTTTACTTTTATGGGCAAGTTTAGCACAATATCATTAATAAATAACAGAAAAAACAACGGCCCCAAAGGTGACCCTTGAGGCAGACCCGATTTCACAAGGGCGGAACTCGGGGTGACACCACCAATGGCAGCACATTGGCTCCTCATTGAAAGATAAGCAGTTATCCATGCAAGTGATTTATCATTTTTCAGAATTGGTTTGAGCTTAACTAGTAATTTCTTGTGACTCACACGATCGAAAGCTTTCTCAAAATCCAGTAATATTGCCACACTGAATATTCAGCACGAAGATAACAACGAAGAACACGCGCAGCGAGTGAAGAAGACGAGGTTCTCTTCTGATCAGTTTACCAGTATTCTAATACAATTAAAGTGAGTTCCCTGGATTCGACTGCTGCTGTTTCTGCATTGTGACACTGGTGGAAGTGCTGGGTACATGTTCGGGACGCCTGACAACAGCCCCGCATCTGGTCAAGAAAGACTTCCGCGCATCGACACCCCCGTTCACCGCAGCAGCCGGCGCCTGTTAGGCCTCCGCCCGGAGTTCGGTCCATTGCCGGAAAGCGTGACTGTTCCAGAAAGTATGACGGCGCTTGGAAGCACTGGCCCCAACATGTCCAGCCCAAGCGCGACACAGGTGACTGTTTTGAATCCTCGACTTCCGGTTGACTTCCACGGAAACGCATATGAGGATGTACATGACTGGCTCGAGGAATTCGAGCACACAGCGAATGTTAACGGTTGGAACACCACACAGAAATTAGGCTACGTTTATTTTCCGCTTCAAGACGGAGCCCGAACGTAGTTCACGAATCGCGTGTGGTTGTCTTGGGACGAGTTCCGGCAGAAGTTTCTCGACACGTTCGCGAGCACTGAAAGACGAGAAATTGCACAGCGTCTCCTCGAGTCACGGATTCAGAAACCAAATGAATCCGTTACGATGTTTGTTGAGGACATGGCGCGGCTATTTCGTCGAGCAGATCCTAATATGCCCAAAGCCAAAAGGTTAGCCACCTCATGCGGGGCGTTAAGGAGCAGCTGTTCGCTGGCCTCGTACGAAACCCGCCTACAAGTGTGGATGAATTCTCCAAGGAGGTGACATCTATCGAACGCGCACTGCATCAACGTTATCGCCAGTATGACCGCCCAACCCACAGTGCACCGATCAGCGTGGCAGCCTCTACCACAGCAACAACACCCGACGAAGATTCTTTGCGCCAACTAATACGAGAAATCGTACAAGAAGAGGTCAAGAAACTCGTCGCCAAACCGAATGACTGCGCGATCGCCTCAGTAACGGAAGTTGTACGCCAGGAGATCAGGCAAGCGCTCTCACTTCCTGAGCCGAACACGAGCACTCCCAGGGCAAGCTATGAAGACGTAGTCCGCCGACAGCCAGCGAACGTGCCGACACCACATCAGTACCACCATCAACATCCGCCGACAGCGCCTTGGTACTACAGAGAAACTTCGATGCCGAGGCAGCCACCACTTCGCAAAACTGACATCTGGCGTACCCCTGATCATAGGCCCCTGTGCTTTCACTGTGGGGAAGCAGGCCACATCGTTCGGTATTGCCCGTACCGCGCAGCAGGGTACCAAGGGTTTCCTTCTACGGTTCCTCGCCGCCATTTCAACGGAACATCTGACGTCGACACGAGTGTCGTGACCCCGCGGGATGTTCCTCCTGGGTTTCGGTCACGCTCACGCTCTCCTAGGCGTTATTCTCCATCCTCTAGACGGAGCACCACTGACATGCCAAGAGGGAGGTTTCCTAGTCCACGCCGGGGAAACTAAAAGCAGCGACCTCAGGGGGGAAGGTTGCGAATCGTCAAAGTGCTGAAAATCCCCCATTACTGCCGAGCGAAGAGAGACACATTTTCAATGAATCGACGAAAGATGGGGTTGTTACTGCCGAATTTGCAATTACGATTGACGGACATGACGTCATGGCATTGGTCGACACTGGCGCGGACTTTTCAATACTGAGTGAGAGTCTGGCAGACACGCTCAGGAAGGTTAGAATGGAATGGACAGGACCGCAGATTAGAGGAGCTGGAGGGCAGCTACTCACACCTACCGGAAAGTGCACCGCAAGAATGGAGATAGGGGATGCATCCTTCGTCGCAACTTTTGTTATCCTTTCTGAGTGTTGCAAACAGGCAATCTTGGGGATGGATTTCTTGCGTGAATATGGTGCCATCATCAATATTCCGGACGGTGTACTGACCTTTTCAGCGGATCAAAGCGCAGTGCTACACCGAAAATCTCTACGAGTCATTGACGATGTGACCATACCTCCGTTATCGTGCCGCCTTGTTTCAGTCACGTGCAGTGAGCAGAATACTGGAGAAGGAATCGCTGAACAAGCATTGACGCTTCTACTCTCTCGCGGTGTTGCAATTGCCAGAAGTATCGTCAACGTTGTGTGCGGTGAAGCAGAGGTTCTGTTAACGAATTTTACCAACGAGCGACAACACATTACACAAGGCACTACTGTTGCCTACTTCGACGAGATCATTGAAATCCGTGAGTGTTGTGTACTACAACAGTACGAGCCGCAAGCCACGTCAGCCCCACCACCTATTGACGTAAGCTCGGATTTGTCACCAGCGCAGAGACAGCGTCTAGTAGATCTTCCTCACCAGTTCAAAGACTGTTTTTCATCGACCTCGAGGGTCAGTCAAACGCCACTGACGAAGCATCGGATAATAACGGAGGAGACGGCAAGGCCTATACGACAGAACCCATACCACGTAGCACCGAAAGAGCGTGAAGCAATTCAGGAACAAGTGAAGAAAATGCTCGATGATGACGTCATCCAGCCGTCAAGAAGTCCTTGGGCATCGCCGGTAGTGCTGGTTAAAAAGAAAAACGGAAGCTTGCGATTTTGTGTCGACTACCGCAAGCTGAGCCGTGTGACAAAGAAAGACGTGTACCCATTACCGCGCATCGATGATTCACTCGACAGGCTGAGGTATGCACGCTACTTTTCGTCAATGGACCTCAAAAGTGGGTATTGGCAAATTGAGGTCGACGAGCGAGATAGAGAAAAAACGGCTTTTGTAACGCCTGACAGGCTTTATGAATTTAAAGTCTTGCCATTCGGATTGTGCTCAGCCCCCGCAGCATTTCAGGGACTGATGGATACCGTTCTGTCAGGCCTTAAGTGGCAGACATGTCTGGTCTATCTGGACGACGTCATTGTTTTTTCAAAAACATTTGAGGAACACCTGAGCAGGCTGCTATCGGTATTCAGGGCAATAAGGTCTGCCGGCCTGACACTGAAACCCGAGAAGTGAAATTTCGGTTTCAAGGAGCTTCAATTTTTAGGCCATGTGGTGAGCCATGAAGGTGCTCGACCTGATCCCGATAAGAGTGCGGCCGTCAGAAAATTTCCGGTACCAAAAGACAAGAAAGCAGTCAGGCGTTTCCTCGGCCTATGCGCATACTACCGAAGGTTTATTGCCAATTTCTCCCACATAGCCTCGCCGTTAACACGACTCACAAGAGAAGACGTTTCTTTCACATGGGGTGACGATCAACAGGTGGCATTTGACGATCTCCGACAACGCCTGCAGACTCCGCCTGTGCTTGCTCACTTTGATGAGGATGCTCCTACCATGGTTCATACAGATGCCAGCAACGTGGGTTTAGGCGCTGTACTCGTCCAGTGGCAAGACCCAGCCGAGCGTGTGGTCGCATATGCTAGTAGGACGCTTTCCCGCGCCGAGTCCAACTACTCCACAACGGAAAAAGAGTGTCTTGCTGTCGTATGGGCGGTTATGAAGTTTCGCCCGTACCTCTATGGTCGTTCCTTCAACGTAGTCAGTGACCATCATTCCCTCTGCTGGCTCACCAACTGGAAAGACCCGTCTGGTCGGCTCGCACGGTGGAGCTTACGCCTCCAAGAGTTTGATATGACGGTCGTGTATAAGTCCGGACGGCAGCACGCCGACGCCGATTGCTTATCAAGGTCACCGATAAAGCGCGACGATGACACAGAAGATGACAGCATGGCGTTTGTAGGAGTCGTTGACACCACTACGATTTCGTGCAAGCAGAAAGAAGACAGCGAGTTGCTTCCTCTTATTGAATTTTTGAATGGCCGGACAACAACCGTTCCTTGAAGATTTGCAAGGAGCCTGCCGTCATTCTGCTTACGTAGTGGTGTTCTCTATAAGAAGAACTTTTCTCCCAGAGGAAGCACCCACCTACTTGTCGTTCCGACGTCACTTCGTGAGGAGATACTTTGTGCTTGCCACAATGAGTCAACGTCTGGTCATCTCGGATACACACGCACATTGGCCAGAATCCAACAGAAATACTACTGGCCAAGACTTCAAGCTATTGTGAAGCATTACGTGCGCACGTGCCTCGATTGCCAACGACGAAAATCGCCACCGTTAAAACCAGCTGGGCTCTCACAACCAATTCAAGTGCCCACTGTACCTTTTACCCAAATTGGAATGGATCTCCTTGGACCATATCCGACTTCCCATGCTGGAAACAAGTGGGTAATAGTCGCCACTGATTATCTTACGGGCTACGCCGAAACAAAGGCTTTGTCCAGTGGCACCGCCGTTGAAACCGCACGATTCTTCGTAGAAAATATCGTCCTGAGGCACGGTGCTCCAACAATCATATTAACGGATCGAGGTGCCGCTTTCACGGCCGCGCTCCTGAAGAGCTCAGAGGAACCGCCCATCGAAAAACCACTTTCTATCATCCACAAACCAACGGCTTAATAGAACGCCTCAACAAGACTGTTGCCGACATGTTGAGTATGTACGTTGACGTGGATCACAAGAACTGGGACGACATTCTACCGTACATCACGTTCGCCTATAATACAGCGCAGCAAGAAACTACACGAAGAACGCCGTTCAGTCTCCTTCATGGCCGTGAAGTGACGACGATGCTTGACGCCATGTTACTGCACGACTGCAATGACATCGATTTGGACGCTGCATTATTTATCCAACGAGCAGAAGAAGCGAGGCAGCTTGCGCGCGTCCGAATCACCCAGCAGCATAATTATGACGCCCAACGTTAAAATCTGCGACACCGACATGTCGTCTATCGGGCCGGCGACAAAGTCTGTGTATGGAGTCCTATCCGTCGCCGGGGACTGTCTGAAAAATTGCTGAAGAAGCATTTTGGCCCCTACACAGTTTTACAACGCCCGAGCGACGTTAATTACGTGGTCGTTCTTGACAACCCCTCGACAACTCGCCAGCAAAAACCAGAAATCGTGCACGTTGTGCGAATGAAGCCCTACTTTTCGGACTGATTTACATCATACATCTACTACACCGTCCTTTGTAGAAGAGCATCGGGACGCTGCTCTCTGGAAGGGGGCAAATGCCACATTGAATATTCAGCACGAAGAGAACAACGAAGAACACGCGCAGCGAGTGAAGAAGACGAGGTTCTCTTCTGATCAGTTTACCAGTATTCTAATACAATTAAAGTGAGTTTCCTGGATTCGACTGCTGCTGTTTCTGCATTGTGACAATATAACATCTACTTGACCATTCTTATTGATCGCTGCTGCTAGGTCATGGAACGTCTCAATAAGCTGGATTCCCGTAGAATGCCCTTTGCGAAAGCCGTGCTGAAGGGGCGTGATTAGGTTATTTCTTTCGACAAACATAGACAAATGTTTCAACGTTATATGCTATAGAATCTTGACACTAGTGCATAGCAAGGAGATAGGCCTAAACGAGGATACAAGCGAATGGTCATCAGTTTTTTGTACTGGAGCGATCTTAGCGCGCTTCCAATCACTCGGACGTTTAGCGCGCAGGAGAGATGATTTAAAAATCAAGCATAGCTATTTGGCATTCCATTCAGCATACCTTATCACAAAGGCGTTAGGTACAAAGTCCATGCCCGGCGACTTTTTTGGATCGAGATTAAGCAGAAGCGATAAGACTACACCGCTAAGACTACACCGATAAGACTACACAGGAAAGTTAAAGTCACCACCGATTAAGACGTTGCAACTACTCGTTTTATACTGACACAAAAACTCATTTAATTGTTCCACAAACTCATCAGTGATACAGACGTCATCGATAGATGGCATGGTGTCATAGGTGAAGAAATCAGGGGTAACGTCATTATCACGCGTCTACACCGAACAGAAGTAATCATTCATCGCCCCTGCTATTTCCCTCTTGTCGGTTATAATCACCGTTAATAGATAAGCTTGATACTGGACTTTTTTTTTCGGTGAAAGATATTGCCAAAACTTATTTGGTGACGTCAAGAGAAAGTTTGTAAAAGCCTCGCTTTGATATTTTTACTTTGCACTTTTCGATTTAGCTTTCAGTGTGTGACGCATCTCTGATATATTATCTAGTCCAGACAAAGACGGTCGTTCTCTTTGTCACTTTCTTGCCTTCTTTCACTTGCGCCCTAGGCGTACGATATCTTTCGTAATGCAGGGGCTAGACCAGTTTAATACCTTGCGTTTATGAGGAACAAAGTTTTCAATACATTTATTTACTAGGTCTTTGAAAAAGGACCACAATCGCTCAACAGAGCATTTACTTTATTTAGAAAGCAATAGGAAATCAAAATAAGATTGATCAAGAGCGTCTATTATGTCCACATCACTAGCATGCGAGAATACGGGTACAAAAACGGTCTTTTTATCAGGAATTTTAGCATAGTACAGTTGAAAGCTTAATGACACAATTTTATGGTCCGAAATGTCATCATAAACTTCCATTTCCGGACTGCGGTTATATATACCTCTACTAACAAGAAACAGGTCTAGAATTGTGGTAGATTCGTTTTGAATGCGAGTGGGCGTCTTCACAAGCTACGTCAAGTCATGGAACAGCAAAACATCAAGAAAAGATACAGATGCAGCAGAGATGACATGTGGAAATTTATTCGACCAGTTTATCACAGGAAAGTTAAAGTCACCACCGATTAAGACGTTGCAACTACTCGTTTTATACTGACACAAAAACTCATTTAATTGTTCCACAAACTCATCACCACAATTAGGCGGACGGTAAAATCTCCCAACGACAATATGCAGCTCATCAAATAACACTTTAATGACAACACTTTCAATTCCCTTAATATTGGGTAATCGTGTCACATATAGCGATTTTCGAATCATGATGACAACACTGTCACCACGGGAATCTCTATCATTACGGTACATTTTGTAGCCTGGTGGCGTTATTTCATCATCACCTATGTCTCGGTGTGGCCACAATTCTGTAATTATTAACATATGCGGTTTGTGGGCTAATATTACACTTTCTAATTCAGCGACCTTGTTAATCAAACTACGGGCATTTATGTTAAGACAACGAAACTGCTTAGTTTCCTTGCTTTTATGTCACTTCTTATCTCGCAGAGTGCTGCTGCGTCGACTAATAGGAACCCTATTCATGTGAATACTGTCCCATTCATACGTTTCGTTATCAATTTGAATTTTATCATACGACAGTTTCACCTTTAATCCCGCTTTCCTGAATGAGCGGCACTATCCCATATGTTCTTTCAGATTAGCCTCTTTGCTACCGAGAAGTCCTCGGACACAGAAATGCCCATTCCTTTCAATTTAGAACAGTTCTTCAGCACGTGTCTTTTTTCCCTGTCATCTATGAACTTTAAGATCACAGGTCTAGGTTTGTCGGGTTGCTTGAGCGCCATTCTGTGTAGTCTTTCGACAGATTTTACCTCTACGCCAAGCTTAGTTTTGAACAAGTCTTCAACTATTGCCGAATCGAGCAATTCTGGTGTTTCTCCCGGTTTTTCGGGAACACCAAAAACCAGAATATTGTTTGTTCTGCTTCTGTCTTCTAAATTCTTCAGCCTTTTTTCTAGTTCTTGCCCTGTTTTTTCGAGATTGACGACTTTGGTACTCAGTTCCGTGAGGGTTGACACTGATGTTTCTACCTTTTTAAGTTCCGACTCTATAGTATCAAGTCGTTTATGCATAGTCTTTTGGCCTTCAAGAAGTTCTTCAACATTTGTTTGGTAGTCGGACCTGGGTACGATTCGATATCGCCACAAAGTTTCAATAGAGACAGTACTATGTTCCGCTCGTACAGGTAACACATGCATAAGCTGGTGGGGCACGTCAGCTGGATAAAGCAAGGATCACTAGTTTTGACACAGGAATACTTGCTACTAACCTGCATAAAGAAAACCAAAGGGTTGGTCATGGCTGTTACAGGCGGCCAGCCGACGTGCCCACTGAAGGAAAGCCGTGATGTTGGGCTGCTTATATAGGGGTTAGTCGATGACGGTTGTGGCGTCCAAGAGCTGAGAACAAGCGATGCCTCTTCTGCGCAGTCGCCGAGATAGATTGGCGCAGCGCCGACGGAATCCACTAGCTTGTTTGATGCTTCGGCCGTGAATGCCGCCCGTGCCAGAAGCAACTGCATAAAGAAAACCAAAGGGTTGGTCATGGCTGTTACAGGCAGCCAGCCGACGTGCCCACTCTTACAGGCGGCCAGCCGACGTGCCCAATTTAAACCCCACATATCAATCAATCCAAATCATCAAATCATAAACTCAATTTAACCGTAACAGTTTCATGGTGGAGGGGCTGCGTACCTAACCAAGCAACACGGTCCTGCAACAATCTGAGCTACACCAAAGTCACAGCATTGCTGAGCTACGCCCGTTACCGCTGGCGGTCTAGATGTTTCACAGTGAAGACGGAACCTTGAATGCCGCAGCTTATGGTACTGCACCACCAGTTCCAGCGAGACCTTTACTACCGACCTCAGCTACGACTGATCTTTGGCAGCGTCAGCACCTGGTAGAGCCCCGTCTTTTCAGGGCAAATCTGGTGAGGACGTGGACGAGCGGCTCAAACATTACAGGCGGGTGAGGAACCACTGCTCTTGAGACACGGCAGCTCAAATGACTAACGTGGTGTTCTTCCTGAGGGACACGACGCTTACATATTAGAACCATGAGGACACCCTCACAACGTGCGAACGCTTCGTGTCCGAAATCAAGGAGTGTTTCGGGGACAACGGGGTGAAGAGGAAGCAAGCCGAACAAATGCTGCTGAAACAAGGCAATGTCCCAGGTGAAATGTGCACAATGAATATTGAGGCGATCGTGCAGCTATGCAGGACCATTTACCCTTGCATGTCCGAGGAGAAAAAAGTCGGCCGCCTGTTAAATGGCATCGCAAAGGACTTTTATGACTTTTTTATTGGCAAAGACAGCATTCGTACAGTAGCCATTGTCATACGGCACTGTCGCATCTTTGAGACGCTCAAGATGAGGTGTATTGCTTCGAAATTTGGTCGACTTCCGAATGTGACCGTGGTAGCAAGGGTTGACAACTACGCGCCTTCTGATCTTGCGTCTACAATATATGAAATTGTGCGTGAAGAATTCAGTCTACACACTCGCGCGACGCCTTGTGAAGCTACACCCTTGCTGGTTCGCGACCACCATCAGCATCCTGTTTCCATTGCTAAAGCAAGCATAGAGTAGTACAACTACGTTTCTGGCACACCACCGAGGCCACAGTGCAGTCACTACCAAGACACCAGACACCAGCGACGCTTTAGTGATACTCGACAGATTGCCGCCACCTATCAGAACTCGAACGAATACGCACCTCTGTCACCACGCCCTCACAATCCTTTTCAAATTGCATATCGCCATACTCAAGTGTGCTACAGCTTTGGTGCTCCAGGACACATTGCACGGTTCTGCCGTCGGCAGAGAGAGATGACATCGAGATACTAGCCATCGTCCAGACTTTCACGCGGTGGCCAGAGTTATTGCGACCCCTGGTGGTCCACGTATCCCAATAGCACTCTACGTCAAGAAAGCCAGCGTGGTACCTCCTCCGCTTCTGACCGTACCTTTGACACCTCCGCCTGGCCGAACGCCTCACTCCCCTTCACCTCTACGGCCGTGGTCACCACCACCACCGCCGAGCAACTAGCTAGCTTGGCCGATGGAGGTGAGGTCGCACAACAGGGTTCACTTCATGTACCTCCGCCAGTTACGATGGACAAAAAATAGCAGATCCCACGTGCAGTGGGAATCGATGATATGCGAAGCACGAATGAGAAATGTTATGTCACTTTAAAATGAGCACAACGTTACAAGGTGGAGGTAAGTGATGTACATTACTTCCGTGTCCTGATTGTCATGTTTTGATGTGTCGTTTACCTTCGTCATCTATTCGTGTCACGTGATGCCAAGTTTAGTATATGTAGAGCTAGCAAAACGGCCGCGAGCACGCTATAAGCCTAGTATGTCGTCATGTTTTTAAATGACACGCGTGTCAGGATTATCACGTTTGCACAGTCATATACTTCTTCATCCATTGACATCTCGTAACACTAAACTTGGTATATGTGGAGCTAGCAAAACGGCTGCGAGCGCATCATGAAGGGCCCAACATACATCAATGTAGCGTTGACGAGCGCGCACGCTAGACACAACGACGCTACGTTAGCAAAACGTGAGCACTTGTAGCTCTGTGCTTATAGTCCGATGGCAGCCGCGACCAGCGTCCGTCAGCGCAGCTCGACGGCAACTGGCGCGAAATGCGACATGCTGCATTACGCACCCATGGGTTACCAAAACAACACTGCGTCTTCCTCTTTTCGGGACGGAGGGACGCCGGACGCACTGAAACGTGCATGCGTGAAAGCATCGGAGCGCGGCGCGCGCCTGCGACCATACGGCAGGACCAGCGCCTGGCGTGCAACGCCGGCGTGACGCGGCAAAATTAACGCCGGCGAGCACGCGCACCGCGTACAGTCGAAACGTATTTGCGCCTTGATGGTGGCGCGTATTCATGTTCTCACATGACACGCATTTCATGATTATCATGTTTGCACCAGTCACATCCTTTCGTCATCCATTGGCGTCACGTAATACCGAGTTTGGTACATGTGAAGCTAGCGAAACGGCCGTGAGCACATGAGCGTAGCATGTAGTCATGTTGTTACATGACACACATCTCATGTTTATAATGTTTGCACCAGTATCATACCTTCGTCACCCATTCACGTCCCGTAATACCAAATTTAGTATAAGCGAAGTTAGTGAAACGGCCGCCAGCGCATCATAAGCGTGGCATGTAGTCATGTTGTAACATGACACGCATCTTGTGATTATGATGTTCGCACCAGTATCGTACCTTTGACATCCATTCACGTTCCGTAATACCAAATTTGGTATAAGTGAAGCTAGCGAAACGGCCGCCAGCGCACCGTGAGCGTAGCGTGTGGTCATGTTGTTACTTGACACACATGTCATGATATTCATCTTAGGGTCTATCGCTGTTGCTCGCCATGTAATCATGTCATACCATACCAGTTTTGCAACATGCCATGTGAACGAAACCACCGTAAGAGCTGCAGGACCATCAAATGTAAATCATGACATTCATGACATACATATCATAATTTTCGTGTTATGATTTGTTAAATATGTTTTCCGTACGGTCATGTTATGCCATACAAAGTTCGGTATCGATACCATTATGAAAACGGCCAGGAGAGCTAAAAGTCATATGCGGCTAGATAGATAGATAAATACGCTCAATGTCGCCGAAGTTCGCTGAGAAATGCTTCGCATTTAAAAATGGGATATGTGTGTCAATAGACGGATTGTGTGCAACGGCTTTAGTGGATACTGGTGCCAAAGTTTCTTGTATGAGTAGTTCGCACAAAGATAGCTTAGGCCGCAAAGTTATGTTTTCCTACCACGATTCTAGTGAATTTCGTGGCGTGGGCGTGGACATACTTCAACCGGTAGGAGTATGTGACGTCAATGTGTTGTTGGTGGGAAAGGCGTTCCAAACTGAGTTTCTTATTCTGAAGCGGTCTACACATGATGTTATTCTCGGCATTGAACTTCTCCGAGAGTGTGGAGCTTTCGTAGACCGCGGTACGGGTGAAGTTTTTGTGAGCGGTGGTGATGCCCTTCCCGCCCTATAGCTGAGCAGCTGGCGCCTCCAGAATGCTTACTGATAGTTTCTAAAGAGCTGACATTACCACCATGGTTTATGAGTTCAGTAGCCGTATCTACTCCAATAGCTGCAGTATCAGTCTTTGATGCCGTCATTCAACCTTTTATGGTTAAGTGTGCAAAGAAAGATGTAATAGTGCGTCACTCCATTACTTCGATTGCTAATGGCTGTGCGTTTTTTGTGAGCACTAAACTCTTCGTCCACGCCGGTTGTCTTTCCTCGAGGAATGAAGCTCGCACTGTGCCACGGTGTCACAAAAATGTTATTGTTGCTATCAACGACGAGGAAAAAGAGAAACACGTGGACACCTCTAAACACAATACCTTCCATGACTCGCCCATTTCGAGCATGGTTAGCAAGACGCTACGGTCACATGAACAACAAGAATTGGTCCAACTATTACAACGACAAGGGTCCGTGTTTGATTTCGGCGAAAGGGATAAGCGGCTGTCTTTACCATGCTCTCGAACGCAACATACTATTGACACCGACTTTACCCATCCGGTTCGGCAAAAACCTCACAGGGTGTCGTTATCCGAGTGGGAAGTTATAGCTGGACAAGTTCTGGACATGTTGTAGAAGGCCGTTATTGAAGAGTCGTGCAGTCCGTGGACAGCATCTGTGGTTATAGCTCGCAACAAGGATGGTTCCTGGAGGTTTTGCGTTCATTATAGACGATTGAATGTCTTCAATAAAAATGATGTATATTAGCTGCCTCAGATGGACGACGTAATTGACTGTCTAAATTCTGCATTTTACTTTTCTTCACTCAATCTACAATTAGGACATTGACAGATCCTAATGCACCCTGCTGACAAGAAAAAATCGTATTTGTGACACACGATGAACTATATCAGTTCACTTTGATGCCGTGTTGTCTATGCAATGCCCCTACAACTTTTGAAGGATTAAGGGACTCGATTCTTCGCGGACTGAAATGGGAGATCTGGTTTTGCTATCTGGACGACGTTGTCATTTTTGTGCACACGTTCTAAGAACATAACGTTCGTTTAAGCCTCGTTTTGAACTGTGTAAAAAAGGCTTGCTCCTGTCTTGAACTCCAAGAAGTGTCGGTTTGGTAAATGGCCGGCCTTGTTCCTCGGCCACTCGGTAGACGAAAACGGGGTCAGCCCTGACCCCCGAACAATTTAAGTTGTCAGTACCTCTAAGCCACCCACGTCTGTAAAAGAACTTCGCAGCTTTCTCAGGTTATGTTGTTTTTTTCGACGCTTTGTGCTGAAATTTGCGGATATTGTGTACCACGAACCAGCCTCTTGCGAAAAGGTAGTGCTTTCAAGTGGACATCTGAATGTGACACTGCGTTCTGTCAACTCAAATTTCTGCTGACATCAGAGCTGATTCTCCCTCATTTTGATTCAACTGCTCCTACAGCAGTACACTGTGACATAAGTGGTATTGTCATCGGAGGCGTTCTTGTTCAGCGTCATATAAACAGAGAGCACGTCTTTGCCTATACGAGTCGTTCCCTCAGCAAGGATGAAAAAAAACAGTATGACTGAACAAGGATGCTTGGCAGCCGTATTTGGTATTCAGAAGTTTTATTGCTATCTGTATGGGCGTTCGTTCACGATTTTAACAGACCATATTTCACTATGCTGGCTCGTTACTCTGCGAGACCCTTCTGGCCACCTTGCACGCTGAGCACTACACCTCCAGGAATGTGACTTTAATGCTGCTAACAAAGATGGACGGCGTCATACCGACGCCGATTGTTTTTCTCGCCTTCCTTTGTCCACGACGGACGATAATACAGACACGTTAGACATCCGCTTTGCTACTGTTTCACGTGCGTTACCTGACGTCACCACGTTTCAGTGGGAACAGCGCATTGAGTTGACTTTAGACTCTTCGTTTGTCACTGCCAAAAGCCGCAAGGGCAGTGGTCGCTTTTGTCTTCTTGATGGACTTTGTACAAGGTCAATTTCTTGGTAAATGGTGCGCGGTATTGGCTAGTGGTTTCCGAAAGCGGTATGACGTCATCCATGTCATGCATGATGACCCGACGTCAGGGCATCTTGGATTTCCCCGCACTTTACATGGAACTCAAGAGCGCTTTTGCTGGTCTAAAATGTGACATTGTACTTATTTATTTATTTATTTATTTATTTATTTATTTATTTATTTATTTATTTATTTATTTATTGTACCCTCAGGGCCAGAGGCATTGAAGAGGGGAGTGGGTTTACAAAAAATAGATTCAGAAGGTGAGTAAAGGGGAGTACAGGATTCAACGTTTACTGAATAATCAATTTTAGCTGATAACAAAGTTAGGACACAAAAGTAGAACAAAAGAGATCTGGTGTACATATTTTAAATAATCCTAGTATACAATTCTAGCTACAAAACACATCAGAACACGCAAGAACATAAAAAAACGAAAAAGGCACACGTAATAAGTAACCTCAGTTTACAATGTTTGTTAGTGCAGCGCGAAACAGCTGATAATCAGTAATCGCAGCAGTCGCTCCAGGAAGCTGGTTCCAGTCTTTGCTGGTGCGTGGGACAAAAGATTCTGAACACGTAATTGTTTGGCATATAGGTATACCAACTTTGTGCGCATGATCGATGCGAGAGGACACGTAGGACGGTGAAAGAAAAAGATTAGCACGAAGGTGGGGGCTATTATGGAAGATTTTATGAAAAAGGCACAGGCGAACAAACTTACGACGAGAAGAAAGGGAAGTCAGCTGCAACGAGTTTTTCATAGCTGTAACGCTTGCTGTTCGATCGTAATCGTGTAGGATAAACCGGGCAGAGTTATTTTGGACCAGTTCGAGGGCTTTGATCAGATAAACCATGCTGGGATCCCAAACTGAAGCAGCATATTCTAATTTACTTCTAACCAAGTTCTTATACATCAGTAGTTTTAGAGAGGCAGGTGAAGAAGAAAAATTGCGACGAAGATAGCCTAACATACGGTTTGCATTGTTAATAATGTTGCTTATGTGAACGGACCATGTCAGGCAAGAAGTAATGTGCACACCTAAGTACCGGTAGGATGAAACACCATCGAGTAGAACATTATTAAGATGGTACGAGGCGGGAGTGGTTGAAGTTCCACATACGCGTAAAACTTTACACTTTTTAATATTAAGGTTCATTAGCCAAAGACTGCACCAGTTTGAAATAGCGTTAAGGTCGTTTTGTATAATACTAACATCGCTTGTGTCGTTAATTTCACGAAATATCACACAATCGTCAGCGAACAGGTGTATGTTTGATGAAACGCAATCAGTGAGGTCATTGATGTAAATTAAAAATAAGAGGGGGCCCAGGACTGAGCCTTGGGGTACGCCCGAAGTAACAGAACATTCTGGGGAATTATATGAGTTGGCTGCAACAAACTGTGTACGGCCACACAAAAAGTGTTCAAGCCATTTGAACACATCACGATCAAGGTTAAGTTTGCTAAGTTTCAGGAGCAGGAGATTATGGGACACTTTCTCAAAGGCTTTTGCAAAATCTAAAAAAATACAGTCCGCTTTGGAACGACGGTCAAGAATGCGGTGAAGCTGGTGTGTAAAAGACAGTAATTGGGTTTCACATGAAAATCCCTTTCGAAAACCATGTTGTGCATCCGTGAAAAATGAATTGGATTCGAGAAACGTTACGATGCTTGTGTACAAGACATGCTCCAAGACTTTACAAGGAATGCTCGTAAGGGATATAGGGCGGTAATTTAAAGGAGATTCTTTGCTACCTGATTTGTGAACGGCGACCACCTTACCGATTTTCCACTGGATGGGTAGGGACCCGCTGTCAATGGATTGTTGAAAAAGTTTGGTAAGAAGAATTGAAGAATACGAGGCCGTACCTTGAAGAAATTTAGAAGTTATAAGATCGACACCTGGGCTTGAAGAGGGCTTAAGTGACTGTATCATTTTAGAAATTCCCCGAGTGTCAATAATAATTGAATTCATGAGTGGATAATCGTGCAGCTTTGGGGAAGGAATAGATGTACTGGAAGAAACCACAAAATTACTACAAAAAAACCTGTTCAGGACAACCGGACACTCATTGTCGGGAATGGATTCGTCATTATGGTCCAGCAGTTTAATTGACTCAGTCGTGCTTGGATTAATTGCACGCCAAAAGCTTTGAGGATTGTTTAGAAGCAGGCTAGGTAAGGTACTCTGGAAAAAGTTGGATTTTGCATTTTTGACAGCGGATACATAGGAATTGTTGGCTACTTTGTATGCAACCCACCGAGCGTTCGTGGGCAGCAGTTTCGCTTTACGGTAAAGGCGCTTCTTACGGTTTGATAGACGTTTTAAGTAGGCATTGTACCATGGAGCTCTGGCATGCGAAGAGATTTTGCGAAGCGGGATGTATTTGTTGGTTAGCTCGTCGACTTTTCGCAGGAATAAGTTCCAGTTAGCTTCAACTGTACGATTGTCAAAATTGTCTAGAAAAATGTCAAGAAAAGTGGACAGTTCAGTGTTAATGGCATCGAAATTTGCTTTCTTATAATCACGAATTTGCTTAGTTGTCTTACGTGTTTCTAGAGCTGGTACTGAGATGTCGAAAGAAAGGATTAAATGATCAGATAAACCGGGTAAATATGTCATGCACGAGACAGAGTCGGGGCGTGAGGTAAGTACGAGGTCTAGTACCGTTGCTGTGCTGTCTGTTATTCTCGTCGGCTGGGTAACTAGTTGGGTAAGGGTGAAGGTTGAGCAAAGGTTCAGAAAGTCGCTAACTTGTGAGGAACTTGAATTAAACATGGGCGATTCGGAGGACCACATAATTTGAGGAAAATTAAAGTCACCTAATAAAAAAATCGGGGCGCTTGGCAGGCGAGTTACTACGGTATTAAGAACATCGTGTAAGGAGGCAGTAAAAGTTGGCGGGGCGTTAGGGGGGCGATAACATGCCGCAAAAATGAATTTCTGGTGCGCCACCTCAACACACGATAAGATAATTTCAATATCGGTTTCAACAGCAACCTGGTAAGAATTGTGTGCATTCAAAACAGCAAGCATAACGCCACCACCTTGGCGAAGGGTACGGTCACAACGGTAAATTGTGTAGCGGGACGCATCGTAAAAAATTTCCGTGTTTCGAATGTTATTATTCAGCCAAGTTTCGGTTAACGCGATAACATTAGGTCTGCACGTGTCTACAATAGAGTTAAAAGAGTCAAGTTTATTAAGCACACTCCTGACGTTCGCAAGAAGTACAGATAAGCGTGACGGGAGCGGCAATCGCCCACATCCCCTCGCGTTTTCCTATCGTGTCTCTAGGTTTGCTGTTTGCGTAGCGTCTAGGCCGTTGTTTTGCGATGCTTTGCGTTGATGCGTTTCAGGGTGGGGAAAGTTACTCGTTTCTGTTACAGTATCGGTAACAGAAACTTAGCAATATGTCTCCAGTTGCGATAAGTGCCAGTGCCACAAACGGCCTACAAGCAGTCCGCATGGCTTCCTTCATCCTATAACGCCGCCCATAGCACCTTTAAAACAACTTGGTGTCGACATGCTTGGACCGTTTCCGCGCTCTGGAAACAACCACCACTGGATCATAGTCTGCGTCGATCACCTCTCTAGATATGCGAAAGCGCTGCAATACCATCTTCCACAGCTGATTCCGTCGCCTCTTTCCTGTTACAATTCATCGTTCTTCGCCATGGTCCACCTCAAGTCATCATCAGTGATCGTGGTCGCCAGTTTGTCGCCGACACTGTAGAGGAATTACTTCGTCTCTGTACTTCACAGTTGCGCCGTTCAACACCATATCATCTCCAGACGAATGGCCTTGCGGAACGCACAAACTACACGCTTACTAACATGCTGGCTATGTATGTATCTTCGAATCACAGGAACTGTGATTAGATTTTGCCATTCATCACCTATGCTTACGAAATTGCGAAGCATGAAACCACGGACTTCACTCCGTTTTACCTACTGTACGCTTGTCATTGGCGCAACTGTCTCGATACAACACTTTTATTTGAGCTCCATATAGACGATTCATTTCCTCAAACATGGTGTCTTGCTGAAGAAGCCCGTAAAATTGCTCATATACGCACACTAGCATCACAGGATTGCTACAAGAAGATGTATGATCAACGCCACGAGATCGTTTCATCTCAAAAAAGGGGACCTTGTGTGGTTGTGGACCCCTCAGAGGAAACGTGGCTTATGCCAGAAAATTTTAGCGCACTATGTCGGACCATTCGTTATCGTAAATCGTCTGAGTGACTTGACCGACGTGGTGGCACGCTTGACGTCAGCTGGTCGTCGGTCAAGCAGAACACATTTGGCGCAAGTAGCTCGTCTCAAGCACTTCAATCCCGCACTTTGACAGTGATTCGAATCACCCAGCAGGCTTTGTCTGCGAACTGGAGAACTTGGTTGGTTCGGCCTATGTTCACCCCCATAGCCGATCATCGCCTGATCGCACCTTTAAATAAACATAGTTAAACTCAGTTTGACCGTAAAATATATTCCTTTTTTTGCTAGGCTACTTTCGTGGCCGATCCCTCAGCGTGTGTGTGAGCCGCAAGTTTAAGATTTACATGTACATCTTCATCTACATTACAACAAATTAACTGTGACAAGTTTCTCTTCAGTAATGTTCTTATTTTCCCCCATATATATGCAATTACTGTTAAGGCTACTGCAGACGTATATGTTTACACCAAAAAGAATAATGGATGCACCAAAATAGATAGTCACAAGCGCAGTCACAAGAAAAGCATAAAGATCGGTCTTTCAGAGCCTTTACACTCTGGATAAACGCTAGAATCCCACTTTTTGGGTACCCACTATGCCATGAGCAATTTTGTTTCTGTGTAGCAGGCCGGCATTCACTGTGGTATCCTGCGTCATCTTTCGGAGAAGTATGGTATCCGCTATACACTTGCAACGAAATTTGTGCGAATTTCGAGTTGCATTCAGTTGCTGACAACAGTGATGAATCACGCCTCAAATGAGATTGTGCCACAGTTAATAAATTATGAAGATAAACTTTTGTGTTGGGTTGGAGCATTGGATGACCCACTCGTTACGCGATTCACATCTTGTAACGCTTGACTGTTCTTTTGACGTTATAAAACGCTTTATTACTCACATTTACGCGATTGCTTTCACGACATCAAGCCTGCCAAAAAAAAGTTTGCGAACAAGTTCTAAGCACCTGCTTAGCTCATCTGTAAAATACTGGGCTGGCATGCAGTGGGCCCGGGTTTGATTTCTGCTTTATAACTGAATTTATTTGGTAATATCTTTCTGTTTGAGTTTTTCTTACTAATTTCTGCGATGGTGGTTATGGACACCAGCGGCGGTGGCGATGGACAACTACAGCACCACGCGTGACCCATGTTGTGATCTCGTAACAGCTTTCGCTGCAAAAAGCATTGAGAGAACCGTAAGAGATGTTACTGTTGAGGTAGCCACGTCAGCGAGGCAGCGCTACGTTCTCGTCGACTGAGTATAAAAAAGGCTAATATGAATACAGCTGTGCTGTCGGAATATTGTGTGCGACAATGAATCATGATCTCAAGCATATGGACAGGAGGTGGCGTGATTTTAAGAACAAGAATAGTATTATTTTGCTTTCAAAGTTGTCTTAGCCGCATGGTTCTCTTTCGACCGGTTGAAACAGAGCGCAAGCCTTTTATTCAACTTTTACCACCTGATCACGTGCGCATACGATTTGTATTTTTCTTATTTGTTCTAGAGGACTATGTGAACAATACTCGTTCGGCTTCATATCGGCTGCAGTTCGCCGTGTGAAAGCACCCGGCGATATACAGTTATTCTTGGAAGTTCCTGCTCCCATTTATTACCAGCTGGGCATACTGCTGTCGAAAATGACTTAGCGAAGGAGTCATCTGTCTTCTATACTACGTAAAAAGGCTTGCCTTTGGGACATTTAGCATGCAATTCGTTTGGAGTCGTATGTTTTCTATAAAGCTCTGCAAAATTAGAGCTGCAACATTAAACACAATTGCTTCAAACTTTATTCTGTTTCTTTCTTATTGTCCTGTCTCCCTGAAGTTTGCTTTAGCAATGTTAGGATATCAACAACTAGCTCACGTAAGCCCATAAACTAAAACTGTTCACTAGAACAAGCAAGTTCTGAAATCACCGTTTCTTTTTCTGAGTTATTCTTTTTTGGATATTTCTAGACTTTATTTAATAAAACATTTTACAGATGATTTGAGTCCCCGATGGTGATGTAACGGTTATGAGGCCGCAGATACTGGCTGTGGCGTTCATTATTTGTTAAAATATTTCTATGACATGATAACAAACTTACTTGGGAATTTTACTCCCCAGCTACAGTTGTTAGGTTAAGTTCAACGTTTTGGTTAAGGTCAGACAACCGCCACATGACAACCGCCACATAGTCGGCTTTTAAGCGTCTAAATAGGAAGGCAAAACACAGTTTTGTCGCCGAGTATAGGAAGTATGGGCAGAATGAATTTTGCGAAAATTCAATGCTTCAAAGAAAAACGTGAGGGACCTGCGTCTACGACAGGATAGCAAAAACAGATGGTTAGTTCATAAAGGTAAAAAGACGCCAATGATTTAGCACAGCCTTGCGATTTTTTTCCCGCGAGGTTCGCAGAACAAGGTCTCTCCTTTCATTGTTCGGCATGGTGAGTTATGTGTCTGCCGTTCAATAAACGTGCTCATGGGTATCTTTCTCTTCGATATGGCAGGGAAGGGCAGCGCGTGAACAAATAGCCAGAGCGCTTTAGGCCAGAAGAGTGTTTTCACTACGTATAAACCAGGTAATATTGTGCAGGGTCAGTTTTTAAAGACGATAGTCTTTCTTGGGTCCGTCGACGCAAAAAGTTTGGTCTGTCTGTCTGTGTCTCTGTACATTTGTCTGTTTGTCTACTGTTAACGGCACCGGATACTTGAAACGGTCAACCCCATCCACATCACCCACCAATGTTGCTCAGGATTTAGCGCTCATACTTGTGCGATTGTCAATTAAAAAGCAATTATTGCGCAATTCTGGCGCAGCATAAAAACAAGTATATATTTTGCATGTGCATATTTTACTAGAAAAGGCATACATAAGTAATTTTAAGGACAGTAGCGCTCATCACGCTGCGCTGACCATGCAACTATTGCACGAAAAGGTGAGTGTTTTTAATAGCGCTCTGTCCTCTTCTGTCGGTCTGCTCGGCCGTTTCTTCTTCCCCGTAATGCGCTATACCAGTTCAAGTTCGAGTGTTTCTAACGCTTTGCTAAGACGAGACGTTGATGGCACCAACTCGTCGTCTTCGGTTCTACACTTTATCATCCGGAGCTACGCGCTTTATTTTCCAAGAAAACTGCCAGAAGGTGCTCATGTTGCACGTGTGACGTGACTTGATGCGCTCCTTCGCCTCCGCTGCACACCAAGGCCCTCTACCGCTGCGCCTTCAGAAAACCATCCGCCGATTTTCTGCGCAGAATGTCAAATAAATATTTTGTTCGCTCTCTCCACACGCAAGACTATTGTCTTTCGACGACATTTGCAGATTAATATGCAGAGGCGAGGCCATTTTTTTTCTTTATGTGAACATCATAAAGGGCCCTTGACTAGGTTGGAACATTTCGAGCACGCAAAAGAAATGCATGCACTGGGCGCTCACGATTTTGTTTGCCAAGGTTAGCAAAGCTTCGCGCCCCGGATGGAGGTGAAATGTTGGACAGAACGCCTCTTGCCCAACATGGTGGAGGTGACGTAAACAGCGAGGAGTCTCCCTGGTACATCAAAGTAGTACGCACCAATGTAAGAATTATCCGCGGGGGCCAATATCATTTGTGCAATCTGTTACTTGACCTGAAGTATGAAGGTTGATAGAAATATTAAAACGTACAAACGGAATCTGTTTCCGGTAATAATTGCTCATTTTTTACTTTTGTGTCGAAGGAGATGAGTGAGAAGCTGCCTCAATTTTGTTTGCATTGGTAGTCCCACCATTTTCACATGAACCAAGTGGAAATCCTTGCGAATGCTTGGCGTGTTTTTAATTCATCGTCCCTTAAAGCAGTTCCAGTGATATGATACTGTGTATTGAGGTAAGGCTACATGATCCATATCAGCATCTATAAGTTTGCGTGCATAAAGGAATGCATTCCACAAAAACAGGCAGTACACTACATAGAACGCCGAAACGACACAACATGGTTCATGTTCATGACCTGCCTTGGGAATAACATGCTAATGCATCTGCGTCATACGGTCTTCTAGCTTCTAGTTTCTTCGATACCAATGACGCAAAAAAATGTCGTTTGCGAGGTCTACACTAGGCGAGTAACAAAGGTGTGAAGCTCACCTCGTCGCATTATGCTTTCGCGGCTCGTAATAAACCAGGTAAGAAGTTCTTGTGGTACAAAGCTTTTCTTCGGGCACGCAACAAGTTCCAGTGTCTAACTAAAATTTCTCATGGAAACTGGTAAAGCGCCCTTTAGGAAGCAGACGAAGAAAAAAAAACATGTTGGTAGGTGATTTTTTTTTACCTACACTTAACTTTCCCCTGATGACACTCTAATCTTTCGCATTCGTTCTCTACCGGTCAGTGGCTGCACAGAGACGCACCTACTGTGCCCTATGCGTGCGAAAAGATGCCGGGGAGATGCTTAGCAGACGACACAGCGAGGAATAATATATGTGTAGAGGCTAATCAGATTTTAAAGTGGCTATGGTGCCTTGTAGCCTTGACAGGGCTAAAAGTAACTTTAGAGAAGCTGTTTACGTTGAACTCGATAGAGTTATGAAAGTGACCTAAAACCCGGTGACCTGAAAAGCAGCCTCTAACTGTACTCCTAATCAAATTTCAGGTTAAATAGTTTTCGTATAAGCATTGATCATGAAAAGAGATATATCTAGGCACTTACAAGAATTTAGGCAAAAAGGTGCACAATAGGCATTTTAGGCACGGTAAAAATATTTAAGTTTTTCTGACCCCATTATTCACGCTCCTAAATTAAAATGGCACGATAAGAACGCAAAAAATAGAAAAATACCCCAGTCTCTAATCACTACCACCTCTAGAGAGTGCCCTGACCAAATTTCATTGCACGAACTACGTGATTCACTGAAATGGCGAACACAGTCTGCGCAGCATTTTCGGCACTCAATGTTGGCTTCGCTGTATATACATAAAACATTTATACAGCCAATGTTTCTTATTGTGTGTTTTATAGCGTGCATCGAGATTCGTAAGCAAAAGCTGCAGGGTTTTTTTTTATTTAGCCGACTAAGGCGACTAAACGCGAATGCGGCCTTTTTTTTCACTCAATGTATCAATAGTTCCCAGCCCTCTTGGGAAAGCTTTTCGCGCCTATAGTGGTTTCTCATCGCATTTAGCATCAGAAGCACTTGGCATTCTCTCTACCCAGTTGTTTTTACTGCTTCTATTATCAGTCCACCATTGATCAATTGGTAGTTTCTTGAAAAAGTATCATTCTTTGACATCACGTATGTAACGTCACAATGATGCACATAAGGCGTCGCGAATTCCACCAATGCGTGACTCCTTGGTGATGTCACATGGTGCTATGATTGTCAAGTAATAGGGTGCGTCACTCGTGATATGTCGTGCTCTGACGGTTATTTTGGTGTTGGGCGGAATCGAATGCATTCGGCTTAAACACAACTACCTCTGCTTGCTTTTGGCGAAGTGTGCACTCCGTCAAAATGAAGACAAGAAAGCAAAGAATCCAAATCTTCAAAGCGTATCATTCGTCGTTACGAATAAAGACACTTTAACAATACCACGATCTCTGCAAATAAAAAATGGTTTAGAGTGGCAGAGTTCTACAATTTCAACATAAGTTTCTTCGGACCTGGTTTGTATGCAAAGGGCATTGCAGGAGTGAAATTTTACTTCATATAGCTGCAGTGTTTAAAAGAGAACTCCGAAAAAAAATATGAGGAACCCTCAAGCTTCGTCTTCAGGTCAACTCCTGGAGGGCCTTAAAGCTTCAATTTCAGGAGTTCAATGCAATAGCGACCTTTTGTTTGTAGTGTGCACTTCAAACACTTTGTGCAGAAAACCTCTTCGAATTTCCTATGCACCCACTTTACTTGACCTTAGGTGAATACACGCAGTAGTGTGCGTGTCTTTTGTAGTGGGGTACTGGATTTACACCACGGAACCACGGTTATAATCACATATTTTGACGCCCATTGGCAATGAACGCTGGTACCACGCCTTATTACTGCAACGTTTCATGTTTCATTGTAAAGCATGTATACAGGAGGCGTGTGTTTTTAAAGCGTGAAACCTACTTTCACTGCACTTTGAAGCATACGAAGTTCTTTTCCCTAGCTTCACAAGCAGAGGCGTAGTGCCCCACTCGCAAATCGAAAGTATGCTTGACAAAATTACTAATACTAAAAATAAGTAGCGGCGATGGCGTAGTGGTTAGAGCATCCGCCTCGCATGCAAAAAGTGCAACTGCAAAAACAGCAAACATTAGACGCATACGAGACAAAATAAACTAAGGGGGTAGGCACGTTCAGCAGCAGACTAAACGTCATGAGCTGTTCGTTCAGCTGCGTGGGTGTGACTGTTGCCAGACTTGAAGCGGGGGTTTTGTTAAATCATCCAGCACAAGGCTTAGGGAAACCACGATACCACACTAAAAGCATGTACTTAGCTGTAATGTCAAATTTTTAAAAAAGAATAACCAGGAAAAGCACTCATTTGTTTTACAAAGATAGGCAACTCTTAACCACAATTACGAATACTCTCGTAATCAGGCGCCCTTTTCAGCGCATGCAGTTCACTAAAGTGAAGGGAACATTTCCCAGGCCTCCCTTGGTGAAGGAAGTGTGGAGGAGCGTTCATGAAACGCAACAGCCCCTTGAGTGGAGGAGCACGCTCTGCGTTGACTTCGTCTAGTTGAGAGGAGCCCTTGAGTGAAGCAGTGTTTGTGAATACGGGCCTTAAAGTAGCCGGCAGAAAATGCTTGGAAGGGCTTTAGTCTACATCATCAGAGACACAGCTGGAATGACTGCACGTGCGCTCCTAGCAGACGAAATGCCAGTGTGCGTGACGTCACCGTTCTTTTGTGGAAGCAGCATCAGCTGTGCAGCTGCTTCGACGTTTCCGCGAGGCACCACTGACAGCCCTACAATTGGCGGTCTTACGACCCATTTTGAGCCCCGTTCGATAACCCATATATAAACGAATATTAGAGATATTCATTAGTACCTCAAATGCGTTTTAGGACACGAATCGTACTAGGGGGTGCCGACAGCTACTCGTTGATGCCAAAATCTTCACATGAGTAAATTTGAGGTCAGTGCTACTTTAAGAAGACTCGTATTGCATAACAGTCATATCAGTATTTTAGCGGAAGCAGATCCAAGCATTGCGATTGCTCTGCGATAGTACACCTACTGGCTAGGCGGAATGCCTTAATTCAATCGCCGCTCAAACCGAACTTTTAAAGACGATAGTCTTTCTTGGGGACCTTCTACGCAAAATTTTAGTCTGTCTGTCTGTCTCTCTGTCTGTCTGTCTGTGTGTCTGTCTGTACATTTAACGGCACTCTTAACAGCATCGGTTACTTGAAACGGCTGACCCCATCCGTAGCGCCCACCATTGTTGCTCAAGATTGAGCGTTCATGCTTGTGTAATTGTCTATTAAAACAATTATTGCACATGTCAGGGACACCATAACAACATGTATATATTCTGCACGTACGTATTTTTCTAGAAAAGGCATAAATAAGTATTTTTAAGGACTGTAGCACTATCACGCTGCGCTGGCCATGCAACGCTTGCACGCAAAGGCGAGTGTTTCTAACGCTTTGCTAAGACGAGACGGTGGTGGCATCTACCGTCGCCTTGTGTTCTACACCTTACCGCCTCTGAGATGGGTGCACACATCTGTCTCAGAGCCACGCGCTTTGTTTTCTAAGAAAACTGCCAGATAGCGTGCATGTCTCACGTGTGACGTGATTTGGTGCGCTTTTTTGCCTCCACTGTAGGCTCGAGGCACAATAACGCAGCTCCTCCAGAATACCATTCACCAATTTTCTCGCGCTGAACATCAAATAAATGTCTTGTTCACTCTCTCCACACGCAAGACTATCATCTTTCGACAACGTTTGCAGCATAAATGCAAATACAAGGCCAATTTTTTATCGTTGATTTACCTGCATCAATCCCGTTTTTCCACTCGCAAATAATGGTAAATTTTTGCTCACGAGAAAAGACCCCGGCATCTACCCTAACGCTGACACGAGAATTTCTTCGAGGCGAGGCCTTCATGGCTATCTCGTGAAATTAGGTTCGCTTGACGAGGCTGATCTTTGTCTTAACCAAGACCATTAAAACTTAGGCATAAATAAGTATATGTTGGTATAGGAAGAATAACTCGAAATTTCTAGGATGTCCTGGATAGGGTTGGTTTATACAAGATGCGTAGAAAAAAAACATTCCACGTCACGGATAGGGTTGGTTTATACAAGACGCGTAGAAAAAAAAAACATTCCACATCCCCTCGCCTCTTGCACAACCTTGTCGCCACAGGTTCTCCTCACCCTTACGCATGTCGCGTGCTCACGGCAGAAGCATCTTTCCCATATGCCACTGACGAAGTATATTTCAAAAGTGCTACGATACTAAGTGGTGCTATATCCTCATGTCGGTGAGGCCATTTATCTCTCAGCGTAGGGATCGCAATAACAATTTTGTTGTCAATTGTCATTTCAATATTTGACAGATGTCACCCAGAGAAAAAATGAAAGCTATAGCATTTACAAAAGCGCTATAATGATGAACGTGCCACTCGTCTTTCTTTTCAGCAAAGTAAATGAGGTGAAACACAACACACATCAGCTCATTTTGCTTAACAATTTTGCAATCACCTTCTACGAATTCAGCGTGCAAGCATCCCCTTTGGTGTTCACCTGAAAAGTAAGTTTGAAAATCATATTAAGGGGTTCACCTATTTAAACAGTAACAATAAAGGCATTAGTCTTTATTAGTTATTATATTCTTACCATCCTTTACTCTCAGCAATGAATAAGGACCCCTCCTGTTGAGATTACAATGGAAGCAATGTGTCGCACAAATTAATCAGTGCTAGCAAGAAAAATTTTTTGAAGAACTGCAGAATCTACTGCCATATATGAAAAGGTCATTTAAATTCACTACCAATATGCAACACGAAATATGTGGTTCAGAGTACACCGCAAGAAAGTGTTTCTTTGAGCACCTGCAACAATTTTTTATCAGAAATGCCGGCGTACTAAAATATATTGTTCCCAAGTTCTTGCGACTTTAAGAAAGTTATTGTGTAACTACGCGCGGTAAACTGGTGCATTGTAAAAGAAGCAACGCTATTTGAGACATTCGTTTTGAGCATGAAGGCATGTGCAAACATTGCAGGTCTGGTTTGTTGGTGGAGTTCACCTATCAAGGTTACCATTGCTGTTCTGTCCTCGATTTTCCATTCTTTGACCTGAAATAAATTCAACGCATGTCACAGGTATTCCCTGGCTGAAATTTCAGTACAAAGGCTTCATTTTACGAAAATAGATGCGTACAATACAGAAGATACAAAAGAGTTTGCAAGTGGCAAAGCTGAAAATAAGCTCACTTCTCTTCATTCAGAAGCCTATAAAACATATAGGAGCACATAGGCGTAAGGCCCTCCAGCGTATCACTAAATGAGGGGTAAAACTCCCTGTTGCCATATTTTGAACTTTCTATCTATACTTGTTCTAGTGACAATCCTGCCAGAAGAAAAAAGACGTCAGTGTGCTTTAGCGGGAAATCCTCAAAATGGTCCAAAACATCCACCATCAGTGGCAAATCGCCCGTCTCGTATTCCTCCTTATCCCGTTTATTACCGAAACCAACGCCCTTCAACACAACGTACTACTACAACTCGTCGTTCTTGTGGAGCAGGAGCAAGTATGTTTTTAAAGTTGGTTGCCGCTAAGAATATTGTAAATGCACTCACTAATGAGGCTTTACCAATCCACACCACGCAAGACAACTCATTTAGTGTTCAAATTTATTGCATGATCAGCTTGAACAGATAAAACTTCACCTAACACACACAAGATTATATGGAAGATAAAGGAAAAAATCCTATACTTTTGATACAGGCAATGGATTGGTAAACAATATTTTTAGTACGCTTTTGAACAATCTTTGATAGCTATAACGACATAGTTCTAGATACCAGTGTCTGTCCGTTAATGTAATGTGGCTGATATCGGAACTCTTATATAGCTTTATTTTAATGAATATTTATGAGAAGGTTTTTCCTTTCGCAAACATTTTGCTAAAACCGTTAATAAAGCAAAAGCCTTAAGCAACACCTATAATAATAATAATAATAATAATAATAATAATAATAATAATAATAATAATAATAATAATAATAATAATAATAATGGATACATATTTTCTAGTTTACAATCTAGGAGCTAAAGACTTGGATCATTATGAGAGTGACCTTAGTGCATGCCTGAAAAAAATTCGACTACTTAGGAATTCATAACATGCACCTAAATCAAAGGTCATGGGTCTCCAGAATTTCAATTCGACAGAAAATGCATGCGTTGGCCATTATTGAAGATGCCAAGCAATCAATGTGACAATCAACTATTTTGGTGCAAACTACAGTTGTGCTCAAATCCGCAATCTATCAATCAGTGTGTCAATCCGCAATCTATCAATCAGTGTATCAATCCGCAATCAGTGTGTCACACTGCGAATAAGCAATGGATACTATCAGATGTGATATCGCGTACCACAAGTATAGAACCGCAAAAGGCCCTCTAGCGGGTCTACTACGTAATGAATACGTGATTTTAATCTCATCTGCTGAGAAACCCTGCTCTTTTGTTGTTTCATATCTTTAGTAAGCTTGGTTTGTTCTGGTTTTTCACCATATTGTGATCATCCTGGGCTGACTTCTGTGTAAAGCGACGAAAACGGTGGGCTCCAACCTTGAGTTAATGGTTACAGATACCAGCCTGCTCTATTTATAAAGACTTTCCCCCATATGAATACAAAGAGGTGTGCCAAGACCACGGCTTCAGTTGGTATTGACACTACGTTTGCATTCCCATTATGTTCAGGGAAACCAACTTCAAACTACCGAGCTTTTAGCTGTATTTTCTTTATGTCCCAATCGTAAAACTATTCCGCTGCGCCATAAATACAGATTCGAAGCTCCTCTTTCAAAATACTTACTAACCAGGCCTATTTTGCAAGGAAGAGATGGTAGTCGCTTGAGGATATGTCTGGACAGCATCTTGGGAGTTTAACAGACAGCATACTATATCAATTTTTCGTTAAGATCGTTGGTTAAAAGGTGAGTACGCAGTCTGCAGATGAGCATCAACCTCAGGCGGCTGCATCTTTCTTAGTGATTATGTCGGTCTTCGTGATTTGAATTCCACCGTGAAGGTTCTTTAGCTTCTCGTAGCAGCGCTCGGCATTGAATGCTGTACTGGCAAGCACGATTTCGCGCAACAATAACCCCTTCCTCTCCCCGAAGAAGCTTGTCATAACTTTGCTGCAGACAGCGTTTGTCTTAAATTTCACGGATTCGGCGAGTCTCGTTGTGCCTACCGGTGCCATTGTTGCATTACTAATTGGGTCTTTTAATGCAATCATGTCTCGTCTTCATTGATAGTAGTCTTAAAATTATTGGCCCTTTCTAGTCTAGACCTCAAGAAATGCAGGGATCGACTAAACACATTGCTGTTGGTAGTATTCCGTAAGAAAATCTGCAAACTCACCTTGCATAAGTCATCATCATCATCATCATTATATTTATCATCATCAGCCTGAATACGCTCACTAGAGCAAACATGCCTCTACCATGTTCCACCAGTCAAGTCAGTCCTGTGCAAGCTTCTGCCACTTCATAACCGCAAACTTCCTAGTATCACCAACCCACCTATCTTTCTGTCTCCCCCTCACCCGCTTGCCTTCTCCGGTAAGCCAGTCTATTACAATTATTGACAACAGTTATGCTGCCTTCGCCTGATGTACTTTGGTGCTTCTACTTTTTTTTTACTTTTTCGTTTCAACTACAATATTCTTCACCCCGGTTTGTTCCCTGAACCACTCTGCTCGCTACTACTACAAATCAGGTAGTACTCATAGGCAACCCTTGTGTATCTGTTAATGCGCATGCTCTGCAATTTTGTCTTGTTTCTGTCAAGTTTTCTGCATCTTTTCTTGAGTACAAGTTCTTTGCAGGCTTTCCTTAGCCCCTCGTACTGCTGCGCTGTACGCATGGTTATTTAATAGAGGTGCCGACATTTCAAATACACAATTCCGATAGCTCGCTATTGAATTCAAAGTGTACCATTACCATTCAAGATATTTGAGCATCACAAAGCTTTACACCAAATACGAAATTAGCATGGTGACTTAAATATCTGTGTTTAATCTCGAAAATATTTGAAGTAAAAGCACAAAATGCGTTTTCGTTCGACACAAAACACCCCCTCCTCCCTTGATGTGCATTCTTAATGATGTGCAAGTATTACAGTGTAGAGCCCAGTGCATAGCACATGCACCCTCCTGAACGTATTCTTTCAATTGAGACCGTGCACAGAATGGCTGAAACAATGGGGCGATTGCTCAAATGTTAATGAGAAACCTCTCAAAATAAGAACAGCCAGTATTGTTTGGGGTTATCTTGAGAAAAACAAACTGCCGTGAACATGTTGCAAACTGATTGTCATTGAACTGTATCACTTGGCAATCATACCTAGACGATCAGATCATGGAGATATAGATAACGCAACAACACTAGTGGTCTTAGTAAGCGGCTGTTCTTGTTCTGTGTGGGAACGGTGACATGCGAAAACCTCTCGTGGCTTCCCCAACATAGAAAGTTGATTATCATTTTTGTGGCAAAATGCCTAACTTATATCTTGTACCTGACAGCGAAACTCCTAAGCAATGCGTACTTTTTTTTTCAGAGGAGCTTCTTTTCAAATGTCGTTGCACTTCAGAGACTTGTCTTGTCGTTCGTTAATCTTGTCTCCCATGACCATGTTCTCACTCAAGTTACGCATGCGTCTCTGAAAACGAGCTATGAAGCAGGAATGGTGGTAGCGATAGAGAAAGTCACAGTTTCGCCGCAAAGGTGAAGCTATGAATGCGACAGCGAAAAATTGGAATGCAATTCAATAACACTTGCTGCTGGGGGCTATGACGCGCAGCAGCAAGTGTCCAGCGAGTGACCCAGCCACTGCGTATTCAGTACTCATAATAGTTGCCTTCCAAATCGGAGCGCCACCCGAAGAACGGCAATCAGACGAAAACATGGAGCCCGTTGTGCAAAAGGCGCATGAAAAGAACCCACCCAGGACTAGTGCAGAGTCACAACGTTCCCTGTTCGCCACTTAACGCTCCTCTCATGCATAAAGTACGTGCGACAAATACGTACTGGTATACACAGGACGAGCGTGAACTAACAAGTGTCACACCTACTTTACCCTGTTTTAACAGCGCGCTTTGTTGTTAATGGAGCCTCCGCAGCGAGAGAAGTGAACTTTGCGCGCTCGGTAGCCTAAAAGCTATCCTTCCGACGAAAGCGCACGACGTACAAACTGCTTCAAAAAGATGATAAACGTGGGCGCACGGGCGACTACACACCGTAATGCAAAGTACAGGCACGGCTCCTTAATGCTTTTAAATGAGAAGCATTTCTTAGTGAAATTTGGCGACTTTTAGCGTATCTATTTATCTATCTAACCATCTATATAGCCACTTACGTTTAAGCCCTCTCGAGGTCACTTCCTTAACTTGGCGTGAATGAAAATTAGCACGGGAGGATAAAAGATGGTTTGACAAATATGACGCGCTGATCAAGACATGAATAATGTCACAATCCCGTCGCGCACGTCGTCAAAAACTTCCCGTCAGACAGTGGCATATACTCACAAGCAGGTATGTGCCGCTTGTAAGCGGGTATGTACCACAGGAGATTGACACTTAGTATCTACCCAGGAACTACAAGAACACACGAGGGCAATTTTAACGCATGAGCGTTAAGCAATACCCTACATCGGTAGCATCGACACAACAAAGGCATAGAATAAATGTGAGCGTCACGAAAACTCTGACAAAGGCAGCGTTGGCCACCCAACGTATGCAAATAATAAATTTCAGGGTCTCAGCAGGAATCGAACCTAAACATATTGCGTGGCAGTCAAGCATTCTACCACAAAGCTATGCCAGGTCTCGAAACTACTTTTCAAATAGACGCTAATCTTCTTGAAACATCAATTGTGGTTGTAGTGCTGCCTACCAATTTTCTGAACGTTACATATGTACTCATTTTATACAGCCGTCACGTCGGGTTAACGTCAATTGTGGTGAGGTGCCATGTGCTGAAATTGATTTAGGTACCAGTCCAAGAGCCAGCATCTTCACAAGCATCAGCGCTTCAGATCACCTTCTGGTGCTGCTAAAACACATTTCCAGCTGACCTCGTTGTCCAAGTTGTGGTGTACACGTATCCCGAAGGACTGCGGCCACCAGCGTGGGTCTGGTCTTAGCGAGCCGCAGGGCACGCGTTAACCATCGCCGTGGCGAGAACACGATACTGCTCAAAGTCACAACACTTTATTGTGGCAACACCAAACGCAGTGCAGCCCGTTGCAAAGGCACGGAGGGAGAGCAAATAGGCTTATCCACGCCACGGGCGTAAAAGTACTACACAGGACGCCATGAGCACGTCTCCGCGGTAAAGGTGATCCACGGAGACACCTGTACTAAGGCCCGGTTGCTCGAGCGAGGGCAAAGGCGCTCGCGTTGGCTTCGGGGGGAGAAGGGTCGGCATAGCTAGGCCACGCAGCAGGACACCGTACCGCCCTTCGGCAGTGCGTACGCAGTGGGGCAACAAAAGGTGATCGTTCGCCTCTGGCGCGAGGCGCCGTCAGCGAAGTCCGACGAGCCCCGAGCGACGGGGGTTGACGGACAGAAAAGATTGCGTGGCTCACTGTCTGCAGTCCCGGAGAGTATCTGTCTGCTCGCTCCCGACAGAGCGCGCGAAAACCTCTCGGGAGACTCCGTGCGCGGCGCCACAGTCAACATCTGCTACCGGGTGAGGGGGTTAAACGTGACTCCGCTCTCCCATCGTGGCAGACAGCAAAAGAGGGCAGTCATGTCGGGACATGAGAAAGGCAGAAAAAGCGGCAAAGCCCGCGCAAAGGCAGTGGGCTAGCCTCAATTCCCACATCCCCTCTCCTAAATTTGCCCTTTACTGGTCTGCAAAAGGCAGCCGGACGTCACCAATGCAGTTAAAATGACACTTCCATGAGCGACAGCTAACCTCAGTCCAGCCCTGTTACTGCTGCTAAAAAATGATGACAAAGGAGAAACAAAAACATAAATAACAAAATAAACACATGATATAAAAACAATTGCGAAAGAGTGCACAGGAAAGTGGGACTAGTGTTCGTGGTGCTGAAGTGGGATAGCGTCCACTGTGCGGAGGGGCGGAAGAGCGTGACAATGTTCGCTAGGTGCGATGCCCAAGTGCGAGATCAGAGGCACAGAAGGGGGCTCTCTGATGGCTCGTTGCTGCTCTTGATTAGCCGGAAGTCCGACGAACGCCGCTTAGGTTGTGGTTCGGAGGCCCCGCATTTCTGGCTAGATGATGGAGCTGGGACGTTGCGGGAAGCCGGGGCGCTCAGTGATCAGGGAGGCCGAACCATAATTGGCTGCGAGGCGCCCTGCCGTTGGCCGGCAGCATAAAGCTGCTTTCAGCTGGCCTCGCGCAGGAGCCATGGTGGTAAGGCAGCAGGGCTTCTTCAGCGACGGCCGAGAGCAGAGCACAGCATCTGTAGGTCAGTGCCCCGAGCACCTCTGGTGTCCACGTCGAGGGGGGGGGGGGCGAGGCCATGACACAATCTTCACGGGCACGCACTGAAGCATCACACGCACTGAAGCACTTACACACGCACAGAAGCACGCACACACACACACGGCCGACGGCTGCGCGAGCTTAGGCGCAAAGCGTCCTTCGTCTCTCTCTCCCGGCATTAGCACCGACACTCAAGGTCACACTCCCTTCGCAGTAGACGAGATAAACACGAAAAAAACTAAAACAGAGCAATATGACACTCAATCTTTGGCTAAAAGAAAATAAAAACATAAAATACAAAGCACACCTAGTATTAGACAAAAGAAACATAAAATACACATGAACCCTTAAAAAACAAACACCGGCAGCTGACTGCGCGGGGTCAACTTCTTTAGGTGAAAAGGCCGTAAAGAAACTAACCTACACTGAGGCTAGGCAGTAAACTAAGGGCCTCCGGTTGCGGAGAAGTCCGCCATCCGGCGCGAAATCACAAAGGTGACCGCTTCCTCAGATTATACCGCTGCGGGGTCCGAATGCGGTCCGCCGCTCCGGGTGTGCCCGTTGCTTGCGCGAAGTTCCGCAGAGCGCTGGCGTGAGCTCGTCAGACGGTGACAAAGGGCTTCAGGTCTGCGATGTGGGAACGGCTGAGTTTTTCCCAAAGGGGATCTTTCAGCTACTACGCGCCACGGACGCTCACTAACAATCGGTCCATAAGACCGGGCGGCTTTCCGACCCTTGGTTCAACCGTTCGTCAGACGTGGCAGGCACGGAATAGCGATAAATGTCACGATTCGGGCCAGACCAGGTCACAACGCTTCTCTATTTGCAAAAACTTTCGAGCCACTCAGGTGACCGGCCATGGGTTCGTCGTGAGAGGATCGCAACATTGCGGCTCTCATATTTTTGGGCATAACCACCTTAAACGGGTCGATGGACACTTCGTCGGTGGCTATATAGTTCAGCAGGAGCCCGTCATGGTCCAGCAAAATGAATCTACCGGGGACTCAGCGACACACGCTTTTTCAGCCCCTAATCACGCCCGCCGCAGAACAAGCAGCGTCACGGCGCTCCGCGCCTCTTCAAAATGCTTCATCGGCGCCCGCCGCAGAGCAAGCGGCTTATACGGCGCTCCGTCCCTCTGAGACTCGAAACGGATCACTCTGCTAAGCCATCAGTAGCTCTTCGCTGCAGAAAGCGACTTCCATTCTCCCAAATAGGGGAGTCTGGTATCGCGTTCCCTCGGGACTGCAGCAACCGCCGCGTGCACGGCGTCACGAGTTAACTCTCGGCACAGTTGCCTTCGGAAAGTTCCCCGATCGGCCGCCACGCAGTGCGCCGCTTACCTGGATAGCAGCCAAGGTCGTCCTAATGGGGACTCCCCTTTTCGCCGCTGTTTCGCCCCCGACACTTGAATGTGCTATGGCACTGCTAGCGGCCGTCGCACCGAAATCCAGGTTCTCGGCAGACAACAGAGGGCACGAGATAGCGCGTCAGCTACCACGTAGGTTGTGTCAGGGAAGTCCGACGAGCCCCAAGTGACGGGGGTCGACGGACAGAAAATATTGCGTGGCTCACCGTATGCATTCCCGGAGAGTATCTGTCTGCCCGCTCCCGATACAGCGCGCCAAAATCACTCGCCAGACTCCGCGCGCGGCGCCACAGTCAACATTCCCTACCAGGTGAGGGGGTCAAAACGTAACTCCGCTCTCCCAGCGCAGCAGACAGCAAAGAGGGGCAAACATGTCGGGACATGAGAATGGCAGAAAAGGCGGCAAAGCCCGCGCAAAGGCAGGGGACTAGCCTCAATTCCCACAAAGTTGAAAACTGGTTATACGAATATCTGCAACTCTTCAACATATCTCTCGGTGTGCAACATCTGTTCATATATTTAGCGTCATTTCATGAGGTGTCGCTCAAAAAATGCAACACGGTCACCTTCCCTCCGCGTGATACGCATAAGGTGTATTCCCAGATACGTGGGAGCTGCATGCCGTTTTTTTTCTGGTCATGAAACTCCTACGAAAGTTTCAAATGGGGACAAAAGTGGCCTCCGTAAGCAGGAGAGCATCGATCGGCCGTGCTTGGCAGGGCTGTAGCGCGTTCGCGCAAGCGTTTCTCATCAAATATACTTGTTCAGATACTTTCACCTCACAATCCGGAGAGAGCTCTCGCGGCCTTTTTGCATGTGGCCGTTTCGTTGCACGTGAACGCTGTTCTGGTTTGGAAAGGTAAAAAAGCAGACCATCCAAAATCCTTGGTATGGCGTCTTCCACCAGTCTCGGTCGTTCTCGGGGCAGCGAAACGATGACTCCGCTCACTGTGCTCACGTCCGCGCGTACATTGTTACTGGCGTCGAAATCCGGCACTTTCTTATCGCTAGATCGCACGTCTCCATCGGTCGCGTAGTTCTGCGTTGGCTGAGAACCAGAATAGGGAAACTTTTTTGACGGTGCCCTTGTATCCAGAGTGACATCCCGGCACACAGCAAGTGTTGGGCATCACTGTCCACACGATGAGACGCCGAAAAGCAAAAAGAAAATTGCCCCAAATCTGCATGTTACACTGCAAATCTAATCGAAAGACGATAGTCTTGCGTCTGGAGAGAGCCAAAAAAGCGTTTATTTGATGTTCTGGGCAAGAAAATTGGCGAAAGGTATTCTGGAGGCGCTGCGTTACAGTGCCTCGAGCGTGTAGCGGAGGCAAACAAGCGCATCGAAGCAAGTTAGACCCGAGCACAATCTGGCTGTTATCTTCGAAAACGAAAGCGTGCACGCCCGCAGAGAAAGATGCGCACCTGTCTCGGAGGTTATAAGGCGTAGAACGCGAAATGACGGGCAGGTGCCACGACCATGTCGTCTTAGCAAAGCTTTGAAACACTTACCATTTTGAGCATCGCATTGCACTGTCAGTGCAGCGTGATAAACGCTACAGTCCTTATAGTTATTTGTGTGTGTTTCTTCTAGTATGAAGGCAGACATTCAAAACCTAAACGTGTTGTTATAGCGCGTCAGATATGCACATTAACTCTTTTTAAGTGAGGAGTGCACAGATATAAACGCGGAACCATGAGCAATATTGGTGGGCGCTGCGGATGAGGTTGCCCGTTTAGTGCCGTCGATCCGCACGACTACCACCTATCCACGCCAGTACTCAGCTGACGGCGGCCAGCGAAACAACCAGTCGAGCCGGCTTCCTCACCCCTCCTTCCTCCATGCTCGCCCATCTATCCAAGCGGCGCCGCAGAGCGGAAAGTGTGGGCGGCGTATGAAGCTCTTCCATTGAGTGACGCTGGAATTTCATGACCAGAAAAAAGTAAAAATGTCCATGTTACAGGTTACAAGCCAACAAATCGCGAAGGGTAGAGGGTTGTGCGCATACATTGCGCCATCTTGCTGGCTCGCAGAGAACCCGCTGATATTCTATTGAGATCGGCGTATCGCCAGCACTGAATGATGTATATAACCAGCTCGTCGTTAGAGTGCAGGAGGACGTCCGCTGCTGAGGCCTAACGGTTAGCGCCGCACGCGGCGGAGTGAGAGGTTGCCGGTGTACGGGGCAGGTTGGCAACGTCGGTAGGAAGCCAAATATATACATCATTGCTATTGCGATAAAATAATACATACTAACGGTCGTTTCTGCTGTTTCACTTTACCCAAAAAGAGCATATGACGTAAATGTAGAAAGTTCTGCAAACACTACTTAGCTAAGGTGTCATCAGTAAATAATTTGAGCTATTATACAAAGAATATGGGGACACATAGCGCATAATTCATAACTAGGTAACAACTGCACACTACGACTCACGCGAAGATTTTACATGGTACTTGAGTGATACTCTATTGCAAAGTGTTAGTTGTGCTGGCTGGTAAGTTTTTAATAATTCTGCATTTCACAGTGACAGCTGTTGCGCCATCACTACAAGGGCCGTTTTTGGCACCAAACAACTACAGCTTAGCCATAATTCGTCATCACAAGCTAGCGTATAAATAAGAGAGTGATAGAGATGGACCAAGAGGAAGGCCGAAAGGTTAACAAGGTTTTAGCATTCGGTCTGCTTACCAGCACTGAGGTGGAGAATTAGAATAAGGAAGTAGGTGTATACAGCAAGAAAATGTAATTGGAGAAAATTAGAACGTACACGCAATACGAAAACGCTCACTCAAGCACGCACACTCACACAAACGCACCGACACAACCCACGCACAAATACATACTCTCGCACACACGCGCGCGCGCACACACACAAAGAGCGTTCAGGCTATACAATAGTTCAGAAAGGCTTGCCGATCGCTAAAAGTGCCGTACACAGTACAAATTTTTACACCCAATATGTGTAAAAAGGGTGTTTTTACAAGAAAGCACCCATCGTAACACCCTTTAACACCCATAAATGGTCGATTGAAAAAAAACCACCCATTTGTTTGTGTGCTTGCCTCGATAGCACCCTAAAATAGGCTCTAAGGGTGCTTTTGTGCCTGAGAAGGGTGTAGGTGACAATTCATCAGATGGAATATGCAGTATAAGAAGAACACATAATTATAATATTGGATTTCACGTCTCAAGAACCTCGATATGATTATGAGGGTCGTCGTAGTGGAAAGCTCTAGAGATTTTGACCATTTGGTGTTCTTTAATGGGCGCTGATATCGCACAGTGCGCAGGCTTCTATCTTTTCGCTTCCATCTGAATTCGACTGCCACGGCCGGCATCGAACCCGCGACCTTCGGATTGGCGGCCGAGCAGCTTAGCTACTGCACGAATATGTGGACCTTGCTTTAAATGACGGCCTAGACTTAGAATATGTGAAGGTGCTCTCCGAATACAGCAGAATGCCAGCAGAAGCAAATCGCGTTTCATCTATAATGGCAATTAACTGCAATCCACGTTACGAAAGCTCACCTTAGCGTTGGCTATAAGCTACATGTTTGCTGTGGATTATATACAGGAACATAATGTTCGCCCGAGTATGGGTGTGTGTGCGTGAGCCTGCGCATGTGTTCGCGTGTAAGCGCGATTGTGTGTACACCCGTGCATGTGTGCATGCTCGTGTATGTGCGAGTCCGTGCTTGTGTTAACCGTGCCTGTGCACATGTGTACGCCCATGCATGCGTGCGTTTACGGTCGCGTGTGTGTGTTGCCGTATGTGTGTATACGTGTATGTGTGTGCGCCTGTGAATAAGTATGCGTGTGTATCAGCTCGTGCGCCCTCAAATTTCGTGTGTGTGTGCGGGGGGGGGGGCACTGCTTCTTAGTGTTTAAGGTCCCACACCTGTTCAGGCTGGGAGTCTATATGGGAGGTGGCTTAAGAAATGGCGGTGGTCAACACACTGTACACGGACTATTCAGTACATGGAAAACAGCTGCACATTTTCGTACCTCATCATTGCTTACGAACTTGCTGTGGTAGCTGATTAGGTCCGCTGAGGCGCTTCTACGCTCGAAAACGTGGGTTATGACCAATTCACACGGAAAGCTGTCACTGCACTTATGCACAACCGTCGTTTATATCAACAACGTTTAACAAGAACATGCCCTGCCTTTGCTACAGGTGCTTAGCTAGCTCATTGGGCAACCATATGGAATTATGTGCTGATCATGTGGTCAGCAAAAAGTTTGTTATAACAACCTCGGCACGTTTCGTGGTGCGTGACAAGCCTTTTAAACATCCGCGACTGTGGATTAGTTTGTTCCAGCTTCGACTACGCATTCAGTGGTTGCGGCACCATACGCGGAATTGCCAGACACAGACAATGCGAAAAGAAATTTCTCTGGAAAAAGGTGTAGCGATGCTCTCCCCCTAATGCCACCGAGGACGAAATAATTATTGTTTCTGGCCACTCTATGGTGCACTTTGTTTTCCGCAAGTTTTGCTTCACTATTTTTCGCCCACTGCAATCGCATTCCATCAAAATACTCAAAGAACCCGAGGCTGGTAAATAACCTGCGTCGCTGTGCGACTGGCTGGAAAGAGAGTTGCCGTTTACAAGGAGTCATTCCGCGTCGAACGGCCGTCCACCGTATGCGCCATAGCGTTTGCCTTTCGGCGCCGTCTTGGCGGGTTTCCCGCTCCTCCCCCTCCCCGCTCACCCCGGCCAGCGTTGCTCCCACAACGGCGGCCTAGATAAGCGAATAGTTGCGTCCCCGAACACCTGCGTCGACAGCTGCGGCACCGCCGCCAGTGCCTCCTCCTTCTCTCTCTCAACGTTGCTCTCTCTGTCTCATCGTCTTTCAAATGCGTTGCGTTGGTCTGGGGTCTTGGTCGCTGTGTGTGTTCTAGCGAAAAGGCGCATATTCAATGGTGGTCACGCATGACACCGTGTTCGAAGTGACGCTCGGATTAAGGAATATTCATGGAGTGGCGGACACGGACAACGTGGGCCTGTTAACGGTGAGTGTACTGTTTTCGTAGGTAGTAATCATACAGCGCTAGCTGGGCGCCTGCAGCAGCTCTGCCGAAGTAGGCTGCCAGCCATTTACAACAGCATGCGTTCGCGGGCCTGTTGCAGATGCCCGATTAAACGTGTGACTTAACGAGTTCACACTGCTATGCGCGATGTTGTGTAAGTGCCTGCATCACTCACACAGTGAGTGATGTGATCACTTAACAAGGGCGGGATTAGTTGCTGATCGCACATTGTCTCTACACTGCACAAAGTGATTGATATTGTTTTAAGATGTGCTTTGGGCTACATCGTAATAACATTTCTATTAATACTGAAATGTGCAACGTGCTTCTGTAGGTGTAAGCATAAAAAAAGAAAGAAAAAGAAAAAATTATGTACAGAGGCGCACTGTACAAAATGGCTTTTTTTTGCTTAAAGACGGTATAGTTGGAGGTGCTGATATGCCGCGATGCTCCCAGCACGTGCGTCTCGGTATTTTAAGCTATTTAGCACAAGTGTCACCAGCAACAGGGAAAGGTCTAGCAGACTTCCAAAGGCGCGTTGTTCTGGCCATCGCCGTGCGTTGTTTTCCCTCGTTTCTGTTTGCTGTTTTCGTGCTTTGCCTTCATCTGCGATAACGTTCGGCGTTATAACAGAATCGAGAGAGAATACGTGACTGTGGGAGCTGTGTGCGGTAGCTCTAGCATAAGCCATGGCTGCTGCAACGTAGACGGCGTCCGCGCGCGTTGGTGTCGTTCGAGCGCTCCTACTTGCTTGATTGTGTTTAACTGAGTATTTAGGCATGGGTTAAGTTTGTAAATCCCGTGGTCAATAATCGCTAATAGCGCGCCCCTGATTGCCATCAGAGTATGGGCTTAGTTGTCGAAATATGCCAGACGCTTTTTCTGAAAGCAAGCTTTGAAAAATTTTTTTAAAGAAATACTTGCATACGTGCTAGGCAGTGTCTATTGCAGGCCCGCAACTCTTTAAAAACTGGACGAGCTATCTCATGTTTTATCAAATTACAATGAATGAAGATGATTGAATTATAGATGACGAATTTCTGTGCTAGATTAGGTGCACAAAACACATGTTCGCAGCCCTACGTATAGAAAGCAGGCAAATAGGAAGCACAGCGTCAAATTGGGATTAGATTCCATTGACGGAGCGTCTTGTGAGGGTAGAAAGAACGAGAAAATTGTTCATTTTTGGTGCCCTTATAGAGGCAGTCAGAAATGCACTGATTGGTGACTTGTAACAATTCCTCAGATTGTTAGAGGCGTGATTAAAGTCAGTAAATCTTTTACTTTTTTTTGCAGACCTCTTCGCTAGTGCCACGCCTAAGATCATTTGTTCTCATGTAAAAGAGAAAGGAGAGATGTCTTCACTGTTTGTACATGAAGAGCTAAGTTTCTTGTGCGTTTTCATTATTGCTACATGTTATGAACGTTGTACTTTAAGAATTGTTTTTCACACTGGCTCTCTACCCTAGAAGGAATTTGATTCTTAGGTGAGTTCAGGCTTTCGTAAGTGCCATTTTGAGTTGTAGTCTTACACTTCACCCCATTTCGGGAATTTGCTGTATGCTGGAAAACTCTTATCTTTATCATACGAAATTATTGGAATGTATGGGTTGTATGCTTCGAGTTCAGGGTAATGTCAATTACACGCCATTTCAGAGGATACACACTACACATTCTTTATATATGGTGCTGCCAGAACAGCACGAACATCCTTTTATGAGAAGTCATATTTGCTCTTATTACAGGATGATAGGGTGCCGCTGACGTCTTGCGTAGTCTACCCCAACCCCAGCCTAGAGCAAGCCTACTTCCTGAACCTCCACATGGATAACCGAAAAATCTTCCGTGTCAGTAATGACGAAGAAGGAGTGACAGCACTGATGAGTTGATTTTTTTTATTTTCAACATTGTTTACGGCCGCAAGGCCTTTAACAACCACCGTGATTAAGCGACTTTTTCTCGGCGTGAGTTTGGAGTTTATCAAAGAAGTTTTTCGCGCAGTACGACGCTGAAAATTTTAGTGTCACAACGCCTGAACAACTTTTTCTACTGTGGTCATGGTAGATGAACAAATATTGTTATTTGTGTAAGTTATTTTGCTTAAATATAGCTGGACCATTTCATGCCAAACGTTCCAGCCACTTTGGCGACCATCTGAATTGTATTTGAAAAAAAATGTGCTGACTTACTGCATTGAAAACAGTGAACTGCTAGAATATTTCAGCGAGAAAAAAAGTTTTGTTCATGTGGCTGGCTTATACCTTCCTGGCATAATGCCGTCTGTGTACTGTTTGTGGAAAATTTCATTTTAAAACTTCCGCTTATTTTTTCTAAAGCAAATTCGGTCTACGTGTTAAGTAAATGTGCTTCTGTAAGGTATTTGAAGCTCAATAATAATAGTGCAATTTTTTGCCACATTCGCTTCCAAGAATAAAGCGAAAATGTGTTATGTTTGCATTTTTTATTGCAATATTGCACTTTGTATGAATATCTGAGCAGTGAATACATACTCCACAGAAGGTTTATTTTGAGGAAAAAATATCTTTATACCTCTCAAGCTGCTGAAATATACGAGAAAATATCACAAATTTCACAAAATCGTGATTTTTGTCCGTATTGAGATGCAATTTGCTGCATGTTGTGATGCAATGAAAACTCATCATTATACCTAAACTGTAAGAAAATGAAATTCTTTCTGTAATAAAAATCTTATCGCAAAAAGGACAGGAAAGAGCGCTGTCAACTGAATTTTATTGAAGGTGCTACGAGCATTTTTATATTGAGCACACGACCAGGGCTCAACTGCAACAACACATGTGTGACCATGACAAAATAATTTTAACCGAGAAAAGAATACTCTTTTTCGGAAAAGATAAGTAAAGGTGTACTGATGCATTGATCCTTGGCCTTCCTGATAAAGAGTTCTAAAATCTCTCATTTTTCTGCTTGCTTTTTTTTTCAAAAACCGTGTTTTATGAAACCTAGGACTACACTTACATTCTTTACGGTGTCCGGCCATGAGACTACTATAGCCCATCTTAACATTTAAAGCATGCTGTCTTGCTTGATCATTGAAGCATTGCCCAGTTTGTCCTATGTTTACTTTTCCACGTGCTAGCGGTATCTCATACACATTACATTGGCATTGAGTAAACCTATTCTAGTGACGAATGGTGCAAGATTGACTGTTCCTGTTGCTGTAAGTACATGCACTTTTGAAAGCTTGCAAGGGGTGGAAAACAACAATGTCATATCTGCAGGCTCTTTTCCTAAAATTGTGAGACACCTTATGTACGTAGTACCGTGTGACATGCAAAGGTGATTGGTCATTCTCTTTTTCTGTTGGTCCTGTTTTCTTTAACTTTACTTTCTGCAGGAGGGTTTCGCAAACAAGTGTGATGATGCTGTTGGGGTATTGGCTGGTGCTATCAGCCCAGGAGTGCTAAGAATGTTCTGCCTTTTGATAGTGGGCATTCAAAATTAGTAGAAAGAGGAATTGATACCACATGTATTCAGGCCACCCTTCAGATGTCATGTGAGCACAAGGGTGAGGGCAGGCTTAAAAACCAGATTAAAAGACTAAAAGATGCTGGGTATCTCAACAGAATCATCACAGCCGTTTGCAAAACCCTCCTGCAGAAGTAAAGTTAAAGAAGACAGGACCAACAAAAAGCAATGACCAAAACGTTTGCATGTTATACCACATCACGTGTCTCACAATTAAAAAAATAGCCAGCAGATATGATATTAGCGTGTTGTTTCCACTCCTTACAAGCTTTCAAAAGTGTGTGTACTAAACAGCAACAGGAATAGTCAATCTTGCCCCATTCGTCACAAGAATAGGTTTACTTAATGCCAATTTAACGTTTGTAGAAGTATTTTTTATCAGGCAAACCAATGATCAGTGCATCACTACACGTTCACTTATCCTTTCCGAGAGGGAGTATTCTTTTCACAGTTAAGATTATCTTGTAGTGCTCACACGTGTCGTCGCGCATGAACACGGTTCTTGTACTCTGTATAAAAGCGCTCGTAGCACATTCATTAAATTCAGTTGACAGTCGGTGCTCTTTCCTGTCCTATCTGTCTCTTCCTAAAGTTGTCGCGCTGGGACTAGCACACAACCACAATGAACCAACTCTCCCAAATTAAGCTCTTGTTACGTAACACGTAGACCGAGTTTAGTATGGAAAGAAGGAGCGGTGCTTTTAAAATAAAAATTTTCACATAAAACACCTAGACGGCATTCTAGGAATTTCAGAAGGCAGCCACGTGACCAAATATTTTTCCTCTCCTAAATATTCTAGAAGTTCACTATTTTCAATGCAGCACAAGTTTTTTGAATACATTTGAGTTGGTTGCCAAAATGGCTGGGACATTTGGCATAAAGTGACACAGCTGTGTCATTAGCCATAATTATGCATTACCTCTTTTGTTTTTTGTGTGTCCTGACTCAGTTTTGTGTTCGTTTTTAGCTTATTGTGTTTCTGATCATTGTATTGGTTTCTTAAGTATTCGCTAAAGTTATATGTGCAAAAACCCCTATATGTTTGCATGTACATCATTTCTCATAACCAATTGTTATACATCCAGGAACACAAAGCTTAAACCACTGTGATTGTGTACATTTGAAAACACTATATATATTTTTGTGTGCATCACTTCTTGGGAACGATTGTGTACATGAAGGCGTATATAGTGAAATCATGGTGATTGTATATATTTGAAAGAATCATAAGTATATATTTGCCTGTATTTCATTCCTATTAACCGATTGTGTACATGAAGGAGTATTAAACTGGAAACAACTGGGATTGTAGATACTTGAAAGAATTATAGGGATATATTAGCGTGTATTTCATTTGTAGTCTCCATGTACTTGAAGCAGTATACTAAACTGAAACCAGTGTAATTGTATGTTGCAAATAATTGTCAATAAAGTGAAACTGAAAAAATATAATAAACATTTGAGGTGTTGCATGTGTAGTGGACGTATACGTGAACGTATATATGGTGAAAAAGTTGTGTGGCAGAAGAAAAGTTTATGTTTTATTTGCCTATTAAATAAACGAAATATGCAAGGGCAGCAAGGCTTCATTTTTTGGTAACGCACATTATGCATATACTGTGAAGTATATATAGATCCAGCACAAGTTCATACACGATTGTACGCGTTTATATTTTTGCCCACACGCAATGAATGGAGCTCGACAGGTGCCGCACCATCGATAATCAGGACCACTTTCTTGAAGTAGTGTGTAATCATTGCATGCTGATATCTATTAGTGCAGTCTAAAAGAATACTGCCACCCCTGCCATGGGCACTCAACACCCTTGTGCACCCTTCTCGCACCCTCCTCAGAGGGTGCTAAAAAGTGATGGACATCGAAAGCACCCTTCCTTAAGGGTGTTTTTGTAACACCCTACAGTTTTTTTACATGTACACCCTATTCTAAGGGTGCATAGTAAAGCCCCTTTTTTGGAAGGTGCTGAATTAACACCCTTAGGGTGTCGTCCACGGGACAAGCTCATTTACACCCTTCTGGGTGTAAAAATTTTTACTGTGTAATGCTTGGAGGGCCTTCTTCAGTTTTCGAATAGCGTACGCAAAGCTTTTCATTAGAGCTTCGCAATACTGCGCATGCGTTGTACGGCAATTACTTGTGGGCTACCGCTATAAGGCGGAATTAGCGCGGACCACAAAGAACGCCAACTTAGCGTAAGCTATTCAAAAACTCCGATGGGGCAAAATTATTTACCCCAAAGAGATCCTGCTCATCTACCTTGTTGAACGCGCTGCATAGGCATAGTCGCTGCACACTATACTGTAGGCAGTCACAAAAGGTGCAAATGATTTCTTCCTAGCCACAACTGTCACAGTCTGCGGTGACGGCCACCCGACAGAGTAAGGAATAGGCGCTTGTAATCTCAGCGCTAACCACTGCCTACACAAACGCGTTGTTCTACTTGGTAAAACCATGATGGGGCTCGAATACTTAACGTAGGTTCCTGCGGAATGAGTTTTGTGAAGTCCTCCCTATCGGAAAATACGAATGGTGGGCATGGTGTAAACCACCCCCCACCATTAGAGTGGATTAATGTAGTGGGTGAATGGTGGGAAACGCCCACCATGGCGCATGGTGGGATATGGTGGGTGCTGCAGTGCCGGCAACGCTTGAGTGCGAAATGGCGTCAGAATCACCTTGAGGAGCTGCCACAAACAATAAAAAGAGTTCTATGAAAACGGTATAAAAAACACCCGTCCCGTAAAAAAGAACAAGGTGCCAGGGAGGATTGAACGTGCAACCTGCGGATTCCCATGCGCTGGCCCTAACCACTGCGCCATACTAACATGAGGCTAGTTGTGCGTTAAATAGTTAGTTGACATACAAACTTACGGTTCAACTTCAGTTATGTTTTTCGTGTACACGACACAGACGAAATCTGTACCTGCTACTAAAACTTACACGTTTATTAAACACAAGCAACTGCTGCCTGTAACGATTGCCACTGTGTTAACAGCACCAGTGCTATTTTGTTACAAATCACAACTGCAAGAAAAAAAAACCCAAGTGGACTGGGGAGCAGCAACAGTTTACCGGCGGGGTCTGCCAAGTTTAATATCCGTTTCGCGCTCGTTCTAAAGGGCGACATCTGCTCACGCTTCACGACGCTTCTAGGCTCATTCCATAGATAGGCCCACCTAATTTATGTGATTGAGTATTAGGATGCTTTTCGCGCATTGTAGAGGGCGGTCGTGCCAGCGGAATGCTGTAGCTCTTTCGCTAAAGCAACAGTTACATAACGGCTTGGCCAAAACGAATGCAGTGTGCCGGAAACATTACGCTATCATATTGGTTCCTCAAGCATACGAATTGCCACGTCTGAGTTCTCGCACAAAAGCTAGAGAAGTGCCGGCGAGTGTGACCGGCGGCTGTCGGAGAGAAGAGACGTACGTTCTCTGGGAGTGCTTGAATCGCGTCGCATCGACGTTTGTTGCTTCTTGAGCGGACACCATACACAATGAAAAATGCTTCTTTTAGGTTAATTGATGCCATGGCTGCGCTGTAGTGTCATTCTTAACTGTCGAAATCGTGTATTTTGAAACCCAAAAGCACAGATAACACAATTGTACGGGCTTGGTCGGTAGGCGTTACCTTTGGTGGAAATCATGGTGGTACAACATGTAGTGTACAGATCCCAGCTAGGTATATAAATTACCTGCCATCATAAGCCCACCCATCATCTGCTTACTGCCTCCCAGCATTATCGCAATGGTGGACACAGCTTCTCAGCTTGGTACACCACGTGGCCCACCATAACAAGCAGCACCCATCATCTGCTTAGTGCTTTCCAGCATTACTGCAATGGTGGAAAGAGTTTCTCAGCTTGGTACACCATGTGGCCCACCATAATAAGCACCATTCACCATATGCTTAGGGCTTCCCAGCATTATCGCAATGGTGGGCGGAGTGTCCATTATTGCCCACTATCTAGCCTCTGCTTTCCACCATCATTTCCACTTTACCCATCATCTGTACACCATACCACTCAGTATGTCCCGGCATATCCACCATATTTTCCACTACGTCCTACCATATGCTACATAATTTCCACCATTCCCACTATTATTTCCACTACGCCCACCATCTTTTCCAGTATCCAACATGGCATTTTTTTTCCGATAGGGCGGCATGGTAGCAGAAAGGTTACGATGTTCGTCCTGGGCTCGAACCCCGCAGAAGCGAGAGTTTTGGGCACGAAAATAAGCTTTTCTTTTTGTCAAATTCGTGTGGATTTTCTTGTTGCTTTTTGGTATGAAATTGATCGGTTGTACCTATTTGATTCCAATATTGAGGTCAAATGAGTTGAATCGGGCATGCTTAAAGTGTGGCTGACTCGATTGTAACGTGGTGCGCTGACGAGCAAGCAAGCGGGGCTTACGTGAAACATCGGTCCTAGGAAGTGTTAGTAGCAGTTCATGGTCTGGTTCAAGGACTGAACGGGCCACTTGATCGGCCCGATCATTACCGATGATTCTGCACTAACTGGGATACGACAGAAAGCAATTTGATGCCCTTTCTGAACTAGGAGTTGTATAGAATCTTCTATGTCTAGTGCTAGCTATTTGTGTGGTCAGTGGCGTAAGACTGACCGTTAAGACTGCAGTGCAAATTTTGAGTCGCAGGAAGCAGTTTACTAGGGTCTTGACTGCTCAGTGACAAATTAAAAATTGGAACGAAATACCTGGAGACTTACAAAGAGGGTTCAGCCTGAATTGAGGACGACGCAGCGAGCAATGGAAAGAATAATGGTAGGCGTAACCTTAAGAGACAAGAAGAGAGCAGAGTGGTTAAGGGAACAAACGGGGGTTACGGATAGCATAGTTGAAATCAAGAAGAGGAAATGGATAAGGGCCGGGCATGTAGTGCGTAGACAGGATAACCATTGGTCATTAAGGGCAACAAACTGGATTCCCAGAGGAGGCAAGCGGATTAAGGGGAGACAGAATGTTAGGTGGGCAGATGAGGTTAAGAAGTTTGCGGGTATGAATTGGCAGCAGTAAGCACAGGACTGGGTTAACTGATGGTACATGGTAGAGGCCTTTGTCCTGCAGTGAACGTAGTCAGGCTGATTATTAAAATGGTGATGATGATGATGATGACTAAATACAGCCGAACTGGCAGTACTTCGTATCACATCAACAAAATGCGCATAATGCCTTACTAATGAGCAGCGGGTACCTCGCTTCCTCGCAGGATGATGAATAATAGCACAGTGATGCTTCCCAACTTGGCGAACTTTATTACTTACAGTGTATTTTGTACCTTGCAAGCGGACTTGTTTAGGATTATCATGATTGATTATAACGTGGTCTAGTAATGTCGTAATCCCTGCTTTTGCTGTTATTGCCCTTTTTTAACCTGCTACGAAAATGGTGAGAACATTTTACCAAGGACTTTGCTTTTTTACAAGGACTTCACAGCCACAGCTGTTGTGTTATCACATCACTGATGCCTTAGCTGCCCGCCGCCACTACCGGTTCCCGTAACCACTATTACAAGAAATGAGAAAAATAAAACAAAATAGGAAAATTTTTCTGAATCTAACGGGGGTACAAACCTCGCTCCATTCCGTGCCAGCCCTGTGTACTACCAATGAGCCATACTACGGAGCTTCAAATCTGGGTCCTCTCTATGCCAGCCGGGAATTTTATCACTGAGCCTTGAAACGGAGGTTCGAGCATTTGTCCTCGCCATGCCAATTCAGTATTCTACCACTCAGTCATCATGAAAAAAAAGGATCAAACGTGGGTCATCTCAATGACAGCTCATTCTTCTACCACTGCAGCCATTAAATGGGCATTTAAACCTGTGTCCTCTCTTCTTCAGTGGAATAATTGACCAGTGCGCCATAGAATGGAGGTTTAAACCTGGGTCTTCTCTCTGCCAGCGCAGCATTCAACTACTTTGTCTTGACAGTTGTCAGTACTCCTGTGCACAAATCCCCTACACAAGTGTTGTGTTGGGAAGGAAGTGCTTAACGTACGCAATAAAACGTGGTAGAAGGGAAGAAAACCATGGCGTGACCAGGCGTAACGCAATCTGAATTACATTACGAGTGAATAATTGAATGATTGCACAGCATTACAAAGAGCTCAGTTATAATTTTCTTTTTTTATGAGGCACGGATTCCAACGTTTAAATACTGGATAATTTGCATTTTACTTGTATTAGTAGACCCAAGTGAGTTCGCAAAGGGTTCTATAAATGGTGTTTTCATGCCATCACTGTGACTGTGTTGTACTGCATGTTTTCGGATTTTGTTAAAATAAACATAAAATTATTTCTGGTACTTGAATGGAGACCTGATCTTCCCACGATGCAAAAATCATCGTTCATTTGGAGAGACCATTTACTTTATTTATTCTCGCTTAAATACTAGCATGTTGTATGTCCTCAGCAGAAAATGAAAAAAAAACAACTTTTAGAGCACACAAAACACTGATATCTCAATGTGAATTTAGAGATATTTCTTCATGCATTCACAAAATGTTGTTTCTATTGCAGAAGGGGGGTAATCCAGCAAACAAGAAGTGGCTAGATCTATCAAAGTGTGTGCCTTATATGCACCGAAGTCCAAGAATTTAGGAAAATGCCATCGGGCTGATGAACAGGAAGAGCCAGAACGTGAATAATATATGATATGCACAGTTGTGTAATTGGCAACACTACATAAGCATTTCTATAATATATGCAATAGATAGGCGCATCGTAACTACAAACAATACAGCTGTACCGGGACTCTACCAAAGAAGCGAAACCAGTCACATACAAAGTGCTGTCATCAGTCTGCTTTTCAATTTTGTTTATTGACAACTTTGCTTTATTAAAACGTATTAGAAAGTTGGAAATCCAGCAAACGTTTTGAACGCCACTAGAGATAAAAAGATGAAACATGTTTAGTAGAATGGTAGCTTGAACTTCTTTACATACGCTAACAGTACGGAAATAAACATATATTTTGACACTTGACCTTCCTTCAAGAGAAAACCTCGCCCTGCTGTCTTTTTTCTATAAAGTTCATTTTACGAACCCGGAAATAAAATCTCACTGCCTCATACACATCCTCATGAATCGACCACAACGTAAATATCTAAGTGCCATCTTACCAAACTAGCTTTTTTTTTTCAGTTCATTCCTACCAAAGAATGCATTTAAATGCAACCTGCTCCACGCCTCAGTCACCAACAACCCTAACTATTCATCATTTAGAGCTGCTGAGCTTACATTGCCCATTGTACACGTACAACCACTTTTTGTAACATCGTTAAGCATTCATATTATTTTAGGTATTGTTTAAAATAAATATATACATAAACTACTGTTTTCAGCTCCAAGTGCACTAGTTTGTTTTAACAATTTTTTATAAGCCACACACGCACACACGCGACAAGAACGGACTCTTCTATAGATAAATCCTAAAGAATCCTAAATATTTCATACAAGATCCGTATGCTTCAATACAGGAGCTATAGGAGTTAATACAGGAAGTGTATAGAAACCGATTGGGAGTGAATCGGACTTGTACAGGAACTACATGGATGGTGGTAAGTAGGAGTTAAACTGAACCTGGGCCGGACCTATGTATTTGTATATAGGAGCTTTGTGGAAATTATTTCATATGTATGTAGGCGCCATTCATCGCAATATAAAAACTAATGGGGCAGAATGTGGGCCATATACAGGTTGTCGTGCATAATTTAAGCCAAGAATTACGAAAATGAAAGACACTTCAGTGGCGAATTGAACCAAACGCGTACTACTCACTCTAGCTTCTAGGTACTCAGGCAATTTTTTTCCTCCACATACCCCATTAATAATAATGTTATTTACCCATCTTTTTAAATTATGAGCTGAAACCCAAAGAATGAACACTAAGATGTAGAGCACTCAAAAAACCACCGACTGAATTGTTTCCTGCATGATACGTCTAGCACAGTTATTTTTTCCGCGTTGTAAAAAAAGCCTGTAGCAGCACTATATCAGTGCGCTGGCGGTCCGTCGCACGGCTTTTTTTTTCACAATTTCACGGGCTCTCTTTGGTCGATCTGAGAGTATGGTTAGCTTGGCACAAGCTAGCTCGTTAGTGAACGGTGCTTGACTTTGTTTATTCTTCATAATCAGAATAAGAAGAAATAATATTGCAATTCTCTTTTCTGTGCTTTCATCTGAACCTTTGAAACCAGCTTGCTGTGCGTACGCATGAAAGCAACTTCACCAGTGGCCAAATAAGTATTTCTCACGGTACTTAAGCCTTAAAACAAAATTGGTTCATAACTTGGAGGTGATGTCTTTCGACAGGTAAGAAGCTACCTCACAAAGATATTCATGCTTGTTCTAACTGAAGATGGGTCTACGAATAAGCATTTCACAAGTCGTGGGGTGTCACAAGGTGACTTATTGGGTTCGACTCGTTTCAACGTGGTTCTGGTGGGGTGTACTGAAATGCTGCCACAGACGGCTTATATATCTCTCTAAGCTGATGATATCGACATGTGGGCGTCCAGCGTGTCATGGCCTCAAGTGCGCGCAAGGACACAGAAGGCCGCAACAATGACATAAACATACCTTCGCCAGCAAGGTTTGACTACCGACACAGAAAAATGCGCAGCGGTGGCGTTCACACATCAACCGATGTGTTTCTACCCATTGTGCACAGATGGCAGATCCATTCCATATAAGATCAGTCATAGATTCTTAGGTGTCAACGTAGATCGTGACCTACCCTAGAGCCCACATGTCGCATACATGAAGAAAAAGCGCATTGGCAATGAGAATGTATGCAAGCTCGTTGCCGGAAAATCATGGAGCCCATGCACGCACTCCAAGCTGCAGCTTTATACAGCCTTCTTTCTCGGACTTCTCTGGTACAGCCTTCCTGCTCTGTCTAACACATGCAAGACCAACATCCGTGCCCTGCAGAGCGGTACAAGCCCAAGCACTTCGGACACGTATGGGCCTTCAAAGATGCTCATCGACCGTGACAACTGTTGTTATCGCACAAGAACAGCCGGTCTTAACGCATATCATTTTCGAGACGCTGAGTGTGCACAATCGGCCTTTATCACGGCTTCCGTCACTTCATTTCGCGTGTTTAACAGCGCGGAGACCCCATTCTTCGTTCTGTGGTATTTTGATGAAACATCAGGAGATATTACCGCCTGGTTTCAAACTTGCGATGCGTCCAACAGCTACGTGATTGAGTATCTCTCAACCCGACATGCGCTTATCAGTTCCTGGAATCGTTTAGAAGGCACGCATGTAACCGCTAGCTCTGAAGCAATTGACTTTGCGTCGGTTGCACGAAAGGTACTTTGACCACATGCATGCTTACACCAACGGCTCCTCTAATTTCAACAGCTCAACATGAGCACTGGTTGTTCCATCTGGTAATGTGTTGCTTCAATACAGGTTTTTTCACACCACGACGTCGACAGCAGCAGAACTCGCAGCTCTTCATGGTGCAGTCAAGCAGATTCTTCGGCAGCAACCTAACCAATGGCCATCTTTTGCGACTCTAGATAAGCCTTACAGACACTACGGTTCGTTATTAGGCACGGGTCACACGCACAATCAATATATCAGATTAGGCACGACTACCACTAAGCGCTCGTCGAAGGTCACAATATTGTATCTCAATGGTTGCCGAGTCGTTGCGGAATTATCTGCATAACTGCGCGGATGAAGCTACTCGATCGGCTCAAGATCAAGACCTGCGTACGTTCATACCATTCTTGAGAACAGACGCTGCAAGGCGACTACAATAACTTCCTCGCCATGTGACTTTCCTACAATGGAATACACTAGGCTTCTCCGATGCGGGCCTCTATCTGATCGACCCAAACTTGCAACTTCGTTTGCCACCCGGGCTCCCACGATGCGCTGAAACTCTGCTGTGTCACATGATGTTGGGCGTGGCATTTACGAATGGGTATTCTCGTCTTCTTGGAATGGCGAGTAGTTCGGCATGCAACATCTGCACCTGCGAGGAGACGCTTGAGCACAATCTATGCCACTGCCCAGCATACCAGTTTGAACAATATATTATGCAAGCCAAGCTCCGTCAGCTGGATTCGCGGCCACTTACAAAAAAGAGGATCCTGGGACCTTGGCCGACCGTTTCGCATACGTGCAAAACCACGGAAGCCCTCGCGTACTTCTTAAGGACCACCAGACTTCAAAAGGTCTTGTGAAAGAACAGTGTGGGACCGTGCTTTGTGGTCTCGAGCTGACTATTCATCCTTCTCTTTCTTACTCCTCTTTTTTCTATTCTTTCCGTTCTATTATGCCCCCTTGCCTCCAACCCAAGTGTTGGGTAGCCAACCGAGCAAGGCTTGGTTAAACTCCCTGCCTTTTCTCTCTATTTATCTCTCCCTTTTTCACGTGGTAGCATCAGATGAAGTTTGGGGGTGGCAGTCATGTGGATGAATGCATGATGAACTCTGTTTGTTTTGAAGTTGAAGACTAAACGCACAGCGGCCGAGATAAAAAAGGTTCCTTTATACCGTTTATTGCAAATATGCTCCTTTCATTTCCGACCATGCGCCGTTTAAATTCGACTATGTGGCCCTGGTTTCCACTAGCGACCATCCTCACTGTCATATAATTATACAAGACACGCGTCATTCAGTTCAGATACCATCCCGACACCCCTAGCCAGGATAGCAGAACATACTTTGCTTGCCTGACCACACGGATGCAACGTTACTTCTTTTACTGATAATATTAGGGAGGAAAAAAGCAGGTGGATACGCCATCCCACATTTCTGAATATTGTTGCACTTAAATACGCGGCAGTACCGCCAGCACCATCAGGCTTTGTTACGGTGATGCACACCTGCACCGCTTCTACCTGCCGCTGCTCGTCTGCGGGAGAAGCTGAGATGTGCGTGCTTTGACCACCAGAGCGGTGGTGGAAGCTCCAGCGTTGGTTCCTTATAGGAAGTCACCACGAACACTCTAGGGGTCAGTGGCTGGGCACCACGAAATTTCAGCATCTGCAGTCATGACGGGTAGGTGGGCCGGAGTTCGAAGACCACAGCCAAAGAAGAGCAGGAAAAATGGAAGAGGACGAGAATGCGAGATGATGTCACCACGTGTGGACACGTTACTTCGGCTCTGCCAGCGTTTAGATTCAACTCATATTCACTTTTTGATATCCTTGTCACTTTTAAGCACGAGATGTTTGAAGATTTCGTCCACATTTTGAGACTTTTTGTGAGAAAATGTGTTCACTAGAACGCGTCTGATTGTGGCTTCAGTGGCTCCTTGACTACGATATTTTTGGGGCTCCCCAACGCCGGGGGCGGTGCAGCCTCCAACTGGCGTTATGAACTAGGTTCGTGCAGTATATGGGTAGGACCTTTCCCCGGAGAAGATAGTGAAGCGGCGAAAAAGCGCACATTATGACATCGCATATCAAAACTCACTTCGTAAGGACGCCATTGCTGCCACGGCCAAGGCTTCTTATGGCAACAAGTTTTCTTCAAGAAAATCAAGGTGATACTTCCAAAGCTACCCGAAGGTTCATACGGAGCTATTCTTTTTGCATTCGTGGAGGTTGCAACGCGTACTGCTTCTGTCAATTCCATCTTTCAAAGGTGCTCTCTACGGTGACAGGTCTTCCAGAGGCCATCGAGCTGCCCCAAGACGTCGTTATTATCTACCCCACCATCAACGGAGTTACAGTGAGTATAGAGAACTATAACCACTTGAGGAGATATTTCGCCAGGTCAACGTCTTGCAGCACGAAGTCTTTTCATACAGTGTTTAAAATTCCTGGACGTTGAAATGCATCGTCTACATCGACCGGGCATGCTCGGTCAATATAGATCAAAGATCGATGTAGGTCGAAAGAAGTTACCTACTAAAAGGTATTCTACCTATGCCTCGTGAGTGCAGTGTGGCAGCTTGGGCTAGTTGGTATGTCTTTCGTGTCCTTCTTGTCTCTGTGTCGTCGTTTTGTTCTCGCGCTCGTGAGTGCAACCCGGAAATGAATTTTCTGGAGGCCACTTGGATAGGTAAAACCTCTGACGCATTCCTGTTTACTTCATAATCCTGTGTAAAGCTTTCCTGTAAAGATTTGAAGTCAGCGCTCGCGGTTGGACTGTTAGACATCAACCAGATGTGTGACCTACGAATAGGGAGGAAAGTTGCCGTAAATGTGGAACTGTCAATGCTCTCCCGAATTATGTGTATTCCGAAGTTCGTGCTGTGCAGAGGACGTCATGAGACTAGATCCGTGCAGTGCGCTACAGCATAACCAAAACACCTCTCTCTAAAGCCCACAAGAGTCCTCTTTTTCCCATACTAAAGAAAGCCACATCTTCTAAACAAAAAACAGAGACCTCATAACTGAAATTTTTGTTGAAGCGCACTAAAGACGGACAGACAGAAGAGGCTGATAATGACAGCGCTTGCACGTCAGCCTCTTCTGTCCATTCGTCTTTAGTGCACTTCAACAAAATTTTCAGTTATAAACGTAATCCAACTAGCCCAACTTGCCATATTGCTGCAGAGACCCCCTCCTAGGAAGCAAGAAGACTGGCCCTCTTTGCCAGCTGCTTCCCCTAACAAGAAGTCAAGTTCTCCTCGGGTAGGCTGGCTCTCAGTAGCTTCTCAGTGCACACTTGTTGCTACTACTGATGCTCCCATCAATGCCCTCTTACAACATATTCAGGAAAAAAATAGAGCTCTGCGCAAACACGTTACGACCTGAAAACGCCTCCTCTCCTCACAATTCTTACTCTTTTCACAACCGTTCTGCTCCTCAACTCACTCCTGATATACAAACACATCTCTCGCACCGCGCGAGCGAGGATCAGACTTGTAGCACCTTAAGTCATCATCACCAGTTGTCAGTCACAGCGCCGCACCTACCACGCTGCTCGTCATCGGAGCTCCAGGCACGTGCAAGAACAGAATGAGTCCTCACGCCTGATAGTGCGGACGCACGCCTTTGATCCTGTAAAATAAGGTGAAACGAACCTTCACATTTCTCAGCCTTTCACTACAATTGGAGACCCGGTGAAGACGCACGAGTTCCCGCTGCCATGCTACCATGACTGCCTGCCAGTGAAGTCTTTCTACCCGGACTACCCCAAATTACGCTTCATGCATCTTGATGCAACTCTCGCGCTTAATGGCGTCATGGCGCAACCGATGATGCACGCCATTCTACTCGATGCCGTACTGGCAGAGCTGCGTCACCTCGCCACTCAATAGACATCCAGCCCGCAGCCATACGATGCTGTCTGCGCTGCAGTTCTCAACTGCTACTATCTCACATACCACCCGGTTTCTGTGACCTATCACTTCCAAGTTGCCCCTGCGCCACAGCGAGTGGTAGCAACCATCCGGAAGGCCTCCCTTGATCAACACTGGGCTGTCTCAGCTACGTCAGCTCCAACCACATGTACGACCACTAGCGCAACGAGTTCCGCGCCCGAACACCTACCCAACCAGGTTTCAGGCCTTCCGGCTGTCATTCAACTCTCCGCTACGACGCGCATATCTTCGACGTATTTGCCGACGGTCCTTCAGGCATGCTCTCCACCCACGCGTCTTCAACTTCCACGGCCCACACTGACAAGTCAGGCGCCACGACAGCTACATCGCCGCCCGCACGCCCCGGAGTCTGCCACGACAATGGACATTGTCATGCCCGCCATTCGCTCCCCCCTCCCGCATCTTGAAGGCTTCGCCATCGATGATGTGGGAAGATGACTATATTCACGTCAGCGCTCTGCGCGTCCTGCCAGCAGCCACCAACATCACCCTTGTTGTAACCCCCAGTAGAAGTTTGTGCCCCTCACCAGCCACGGCCGACCGTGCGGGAGGCTGGAACCATCACCGAAACTCATGAGGACTGCCAATCTGGCTCGCCACAGGTACTGCAGACTACGTTTGCTAAGCACACAATACGGCAGACGACTCACCACCCACCGCTCACACGTGCTTTCCTGCACCTACTAAACCTCTGAGTAGAGATGACGCACTTTCCAGTCCCTTCACAACTACGCAACATCGCACCATGACTGGTCATGCCACGTCCATCTACCGCATACAGTCGTGATTTGCCTGCCTACACAAGAGACAAGAGAGCAACAGCATCTAGTAATCTACCGTCAACAATACTGTTACCGAAATTGCCGATATGCCACCTGCTACACCCTAAACATGCTGGCCTAAACATGCTATCCCTACGCATCAGTCTGCTTGTCGAACATCTTGCCCAAGTGAGCGCAAGAATCACGAGCACCACGTAAGCTTTTGTGTGTGCCAATTTAGTTCTGCAGCACTGCAGAACTTCTCAGTCCACGGCCCAATTTCACGTTATTCGTTTCGCTCGCTCCTTCCAGCAGCGTGCCTTCGTAATGACCATCCTCCGCTGCGCCACTCGCAGAACCGCCCGTCAGAGGCCCACTGCTTCTCGATGGCCGATCTCCGTTGGCAACCTGAACTTCCCGACGGACACCCCACATATTGTCGTTCGTGTAGATAGTATCTTTCCCCTTTCTTTTGCACACACCTTTCAAAGCGTGTGAAGCGCAACGGGGAAGCTCTGTAGCGCCTTCAGTCATCATATTCACCACTTATCAGTCACAGTGCTGCACCTGTTATGCTGCTCGTTCTCGGAGCTCGAGGCGCGTGCTAGAACAAAACGTGCCCTAGCGCCTGATGGTTCGGACGCGGAGTGCCACCGCTGCTCTGCTTTAACCTTCGAGAATAAAGTGGCGAGATTTATCACATGTGTCTGCCTCTCACATCCGAACACAAACATGAAAACCACTACTCCTTCTACTATTGGCACCTACAAAAAGCGCAAATCTAGCGATGATGGAAGAGACGATTGGAATGAACATAAGCTAAGTCGATACTGGGAGCCAACATTCCCAATACTAGCGATCGATTTGAGTTTGAAGTAAAATTGCTCAACGTTGGTCATTGATTCAGTCAAATTATCGAATAACTTGACGAATCGCTTGGCCGCGTTCTCTAAACACTCCGAAATCAATGTCGTACAGTGGAACTGCAGGCGCTTTTCAAAACAGAATGCTAGTCTGCAACAGCACATAGCCAATCTCACACAAGCATCTGCAATGATTGTTTTACAAGAAGAAAAGCATGGTCACGGTAAGTTCCCTGGCTACAAAAACTTCCATTGTGCTAAGTGGGCACGTTCTAATACCGATATTTTTTGCCCAAGGCACTGGCTTATTACTAGCATCTATTTTCATGGTATCGACAATTTAGGAAGTATTTCTATGAAATATTTTCTTAAAAGACAATCTTCACTCATATTTATAATAATATTTACAGCAGTTCAAAATCTAGACACTGTCTATTTACCACACTTTTTGCTCGTGCCAAACAAGAAGCGAAGAAAAATCTGCTCCTCATCATGGGCAACTTGAATTTTACAAATCAGCTATCGGGTAACACAACATTCAAGCCTGAAGGACGAGCCTTATGGACCCACATGCAGGATCACATACACACCCTGCCCAGACTTCAACATGCCTACCCGCTTAAGAAGCAGCGTCTCCAAAAGCACATCACCAGGTTTAATAATGCCCTCTCGGGTTGACACAGCTACGTGAGAGAACCTTCAAATCAACCTTGGTAGCGACCGCTACGTCATTCAGACCTCTTTTAGTTTTTCTCATAAGCCGTTTAACACCAAACTTTCCGAACTAAAGGATTGAGGCTAATTTGCGCAAACTAGCGTGAATTAGGCTTCAGTCTCCATAGACAATTTCTATGATTGGATAAACCACCACCAAGCGGACGTTGACGAACCTACTAGATCTAGGGCTTTTGATACTTGATTAAACACAGTTAGTGCTAAACTACTCCATACGCAAGAAGCGAAATAATCGCAATGAAAACAATGAAAAATACAGCGCCCCAACCACACGCTTTGCATCCCTGTAGTTAGGCTAGATCACAAAGTACACGCATATGCGGCCCAGCTAGTCACTTGAGAATGAGGTCAAATGTGCTAGAGCATGCACGATAATCTCAGTACTAAGAAGACTTGGCAATGAACCTTTTCATAAATTGACGTGCGCCCTCCTACGGTGGCTGCAAAACAATATGGGAAACTGGTGCGCCAGCGGAGTGTCGTCTGCTCGCGGAAGGGTTGGCTCACTCCGTTTCCCACAGCACGCGAGTGTACGAATGCATCATTGCGGGAATGCCACGCGTCATAAATCTGCTTCAATCTGCACTCATAGAAGAGGAACCACCCAGAGCAAGATGCAGTCTGGAAACACTAGTATTCTTGACTTATTAATGACTTGTGAAAAGGCCAATTGAATAGAAAATATTTCTCAGCTTTGGCGGCGAGCCCCGTGTGCTGCGTTGATCGTATTTCTGAGTAGCGGAAGCTTTCGTCATTTGTTTATTGTCAGTATGACCTTACAGCTTCATTTATAGTACTTTATGTCGGGGACTCTCACTCTTGATATGCTTCCGCGCGATACGCGGTGCAAGACCATGCACTTCGCGAATGATGTCAAAATTCCACCCTCATTAATGAGTTCGAGCCCCATTATGCTGTGTCTTTTTTAAATACCGATTGCCTGTTTCGAATGCTCCGTGTGAAAAAGTTTGCACTTGTGACGCTGAGAGTAATGAATACCAGCACGTCCATAGAGTGCAAACCTCGCATGCAGTATTTGTTTTCAAAGAGCGTAAAACCGTATGTCTCTTTGTAGTTCCATTTTCCACGACTGTGAGTTGAAAATTAAATTAAGAATTTCGGACCTGACTGTGCAAAAGGTCATGACTAGTTAACAATTGGAAGAAACGTACAACGAAATGAGCGTCAGTGCGTATAACTCACACAATGTTCTATTTTACTGTTTCAGCTCCCGTCATCTCTTTTTTCATTACAGTCTATGATTATGCTAATTTAGTAATTTGTCGCTTGCATAGATTTGTCTCTCTAAGCTGCCCAAAAGATACAACCATTCCTTTCACCTTCGCCAAAATGGCCAAAGACAAAAAATCTGAAAATCTCGCCCTAGGCGTATTCAGAAGAAAAAATTGCGCACCATGAATATCATTACGGTGCTAATAAGCACTCACTATCTGGGCACAGGTAGTTTAAGCCAGAAAACGTTGCTGTGGAAGGCTGTTAATGATCAGAATGACTTTAAAAGCAATAATAAAAAGGCTCATTCAGTGTTAGAGAGGTATAGACGGCCACAGCAGCGCTTACATAGGCTGACAATGTGAAAGAAACTGACGGGGAATTTAGGTAATGTATCGATAATCATGAAACTACAACTAGCGCTCTTTGCCTTGACATGGGGAAACAAAAAAAGATGTACAAAGCAAAAATAGGTGAGGCCTCTAAGTTTAGGGTCAATAAAAAGCCGATGCGATTGAACATAAACACTGCTTAACAGCGCAAAAAAAAACTTGCAGTGTTTTTTATGCATTCACCAAAGGTGACCTGAAGGCGACAGCCATCTGCATAGTTGTGTTCAGTTAATTTATTAGTCCTTCCTACCACCACCCCCATGTAAGTGTTTTCTGCACCCAAAGTGGCTCTGCACTAATTTCTGACTGGATAAATTCCGAACTTTCAGCACCTCACCTGCTTTTTCTTGGCCTCCGGGATCGGTGGGCCGATCACACGATAACAAAGCAGTACAAAGCGACGATGTCATCTGATAACGCGATCATAGGACCACCTTGATGACCTTACACATTCTGGTGATCTGTGATGTCACGATGACGTCGTATGATGACGCCATCACGCCATGGTTTTTGCATCACTCCCGTGGCCGCCGATGCCGCGGGACGCCAAAACCACCAATGGTCAATTTTCGATGAGACATCGAAGGTTTTTGCCTCAAAACAAACGTGAAACTCGACGATTTGTGTCTCGCATTAGATACTTTGAGTGATCGAAAAAAATCATCACGTGATGACAACGTATATGAAGTCAGACAACGCAAAAAAATTGTGACTTCATCAAGACATGACAATATTTCCCGTGAGCATGCCAACTCATGAAATCCGAGCTTCGTGCAATGTGGTCTGAACATGAAGGCAATGCGAAATCAGTTTTGCAGTGCCTACGATTTCAGAGGCAGTGCAAACCTCGTTTGGTACAGCAAGTTTACTAAGGGTGGTCTGAATAGTGGCGGGCTGGCACGTCAGCCGGCGGGGGGGGGGGTGCAAAAGAAGCACTTACGGCCCTCAAGCCACACCCGCACTTGCCCACACCCAAGCTATACCAGTGCTCTCCCCCAGCCGTGATTCAAGACGAGTTTGCAACCACGGAAAAACCCTGCTGACAGCCATAGACTGTCGGAGTAGGATTGGTACATCGACTGAGAAGAAAAAGAAGATGGCTTTCGCTATCAAATCGTCTTAGGTGGATAGATAAGGGACCCTATTAGTTTTTAAAGAGGTATCTAAGCCTTTATTCTTAAAAAATTTCGCGTAGTTAATTGCAGTGTAAGCTGCAAGTGTAAAATCCCAGCCCCGCAATCAAAGTAAGAACAAAGATGTCAAAGGTCCAACTAAGCTGCAGCACCACAAATATCCAAGCAATGAAGTAGTACCAAGCAATCAACAAATAATAAAATTGTTGGAGTTTAATATCCCAAAACCACTATGCGATTATGAGAGACACCGTAGTGAAGGGTTCCAGAAACTTAAGCACAAGAACCTAAAGCATTTTCGCCACCATCGAAAATGCGCCCGGGATTTGACCCCGCGACCTGTGTGCTAGCAGCTGAGTGCCTTAGCCACTAGACCACCGTGGCGAGTAAGCGATGAATGAAACGGCAGGTGACGTTCACGTATTATCACATCCCACAACTGAGCAAGTGTGTCCACCGCTTTCTCTGTTCGGCATGCTCAGTGATCATTGCGGTTATTTTCGACGAACAACACAGTCTAGTATGCATGAATGAAAGTCAGAGGAATCGGAAGAAGCGTTTATTCACAATAGAAGCTCCTTACACCAGCCAAAATTACTCATGGCACGCGATGAAAGCAGGCGAAAGCGGGAAGCGTCGTCTGCTCTGACCACCGGCGCTCCGCTCTCCCATTATTGCCCCAGCGCCAATCCACCAGGGGAAGCCGCGGCGCTTAAATTTCTGGCCAAAATCATTGCTGACGCATTCGGTCGAACTATCAACATCACATGCGCATCACAATTACTCGGTTATTGCTCAAATACAATAGTAACATGCTGCACAATTTTCAGGAGCTTGCACAATTGCACGCCCTCTTCACTTCAGCCCACACGCATTCAGACTATGCCGGCAAAGCTTACGAATTTTTTGTCGCCTCAATAACGGAAACGGAAGTTCGAGATGCCTATTACCTATTAAAACTATATACCGCATGGGTATGAATAAGGTAGTTAACTTTTTACTTCGAAATTTTGACGAGAATTGATCTCACCCTTCACTGTTGACTACAATCACTGTTTCAATAATAGCTCCCATCCTAACCCTTTAGAAAACTGCTAGGTTCATCTTTATTCTTAAATGTAATAAGCCCTCGGGCATACCTACCCTTACACCTATTTTTTAACGTCATGTTTTATTCAGAGTCTCGAACATGTCATTCCTAATTGCTTAAGCAAATGCACAGAAAACAATCGATAATTTGCACAATATATGGTTGCTTTCCACCAATCAATTTCTTGCCCCGATGTCATGCTGAGGCTCAATCAAGACTCCAAATGACAGTGAAGACACTCAAGCGTTCTCGTGCTGTACCTGCGCGCTGCGTTTAAATACACCGCTCATTTCTCCATCTTACGCGAAGTGGATAGAGATAGCTGAGATAAAGAATTGTACGACTATATTTGAGAATTCCTCACAAACCGCACGCCTATCATTAGTCCCAATAACTGAAATTCTCCCCAATTACTCTAGGTAGCTTCGGCACATCTCAAAGATTGTTCCTATTGCATTCCTTTTTAACCTAGCTATGAGGTCTCTTTCTGGAACGCTAGCTAAAATATAGGATCTACAATACTCTTTATATGCCGATGACCGCCTTATATGAATAAAGGGCGGATGCAATGGCTATATTCAAGGTACCATGCAAGAAGCTGCAGATGCGGTTATTACGACACCTAGGCATATGAACCTCGAGTGCTTGACGGCTCAATTTGAGCTTTTACTTATATCACCTAATAAGTGCGACGAACCCAGCATTCAGATAAACCTGAATGGGAAACAAGCTCCTGTAGTAGACAAAATACGTTTACTAGGCATGCGCTTCAAGTCCAACAAACTCATTACTTACACGCTTCAAATGGTTGCTACCAACGTAGATCACACAACCAGACTTATAGGAAGACTGTCCAAAAAGCATGTAGGTCTTCGCGAAGCAGATTTATTAAGACACGTTCAAGCAATTGCCGTCAGTAAAGTCACCTTCTCCGTCCCATATCTACAGCTTCCACAGACAGCTTCTTTCTCCCAGAGTAGGTACGCGCGTACTGGAACACGTATTTTACACTCCCTATATATACTTCAGCACAGATTACTGAGAAGAAAATATTATTCCCGAGCAGCTACGTGAGCACTTACATATCCATCCTATTACTGAACATACGCCTCCTGTTCATCTAGAGCATCAAAGACAACAATGAGCAAACTGTCTTCGGAAAAAGTTCTTTATCTGCAATAATTTGGTCCATGTCGATGGTGCAGTGAATCCTTGTCGGTAGGAATTCACGTTAACAGTTAATAACTCTGCCAGCAGTGTTGCAACTGCAGTATTCATTGAAGTCTCGTGTTCGGAAGAGGCGGAGAAGGCAGCGGTTGCACTTGCTGCTACGAATGCTCATTCTTCTGAGTGATTCAAAAACTGGCCCATACAACTTCGGTGTGGGTAGGGATTGCATGGCAGCCCTAGCCATTCTCTCCCGTATTCTGTCATCTGAACTTGTTGCATTAATCTGGACACCTGCTCAATCACGCCTAATTGAAAATGAGGCCGTTCACGCAAGCGCTCAAGCCTTCACGATTCGAGTGCAAGCTCGCTTAAGAGACGTTTAAGAGACCAACATTTTACCTAGTGCATGTACATCTAAAGAAAGATTGCCTACATAGAACAACATTGTCGGGAACTACTGCCTCATGGGTCAAACCCTGCCGCCTTTACAGCGTCAGTCGTTCCGAAGGCGTAACGCCCTCTGGCATAAATTACAAACCCGAACTTTTCTGCCACAAAATTTATCCCAGAATGTACCCTAATTCGGACCGCAAGTTTTGTATGGTCAGGAAAGCGGACTTTACCACATTATGCGGCAATGTGAAAATCACTCCCTTCTCCGAGTCTTCGTAAACAAATAAGTACACTCTAAAAATTTCCACACCCATAAGGGTTCATCTCTTTGTCCCATGGGCAACACCCTCTTAGGGTGTCTAGGAACACCCTAAACAATAAGGTGTTTAGAAACACCCTGTACCGTAGGGTGTAAAGAAACGTTGCACACTACTTTAATAGGTGTTTATAAACACCCCTAAACTATGGGTGTTGGATGAAGCTACACCCATGCGAGTGGGGTGTACACTGAAAACCCCCTTGAAACGCTGGCAGTTATATGGATGAGCATACTCGATCAAATGAAGCGCAATTAATGGGCAACAAAAGCAGAGACACAGGAGGTGACGCTTAGACTTATGTGTTCACATAGCACTTCATAGCACTTCATTCCACTTCATTCACTTCATAGCACTTCATTCCATCAAATATGCATCACCAACTGGCCCAAGCTTCAATTGTTCTCAAGGAGAAGCATATATGAACCTTCTCTGTGGCTGTCAAAATAAAGTGCCATGGTCTTGAATGAGCTGCATGAGACCAGTGTATACTTCTGTACGTAGACTGGGCCGTAAACGACAAAGACGCGGAAGGCACACACACACACACACACACACACACACACACACACACACACGCACGCACGCACCACACCAGAGTAGTGCAAGCAGTAACTTGTAACGTAAGGTTCAACCGAACATAACGCCGAAGCAAAAAAGAATTTAGCCCATATGTTAACATCTGCCTTTATAATAGAAAAACTGCAACTCTGACAAACAGGACTCTGATGTCATTCTGCAACATTTTGAAATATGACACGTGACCAAGTTTCTTTCTCTCTATACTAAAGATTCACTGTTTCGAATACAAAAAATCTCCACAACTTTCAAAAACCTTTGCGCTAGTCGGGTAAACAACTGAGACGTATGACGTTTGATTGACACCTATACAATAGAAAAAAACACGTAAAAAGAGTAAGCGAGTTTGTAGAGTCACATTTACAACACATTACATCTCGCAGTATAACTTTCGAAAATAAAAAAGCGAACATTCGACAAGGTAGTGTAATTGAGGTTGTATTAATGTAATGTCAGTGTTGGTACACTTCTAACTGCAAAACCACTCGTCACTGCTGCTTGCACAATCATCTTCAGCTGCTAAGATGACTGTTGCCTTGGAGAGAAGTGGGTCAAAGCTGTTCTTTCTGTACAGAATATTCAATCCCAGAAACCTAAAATAAATACACAAGAAAGAATGACTGAAATTCCGCAAAGAGTGCAACATACAGTGTGCACCATGCACAACTAACTGCTTTCTTATGTGTAAGTATACATTGAGTGCATAGCAAGCATATTCAGTGGCATTGGGCTCCACTGCAGTGAAAAATGCTAGAAAAGGTATGCTGAGCAATAAAAGATATAAAAAGCGCGCTGTGGCAGAATCATTATACCTTTCGTGCCATACATGAACCTCACTTTGCCCTTTCAGCTTGCTCGCGCAGGCAAATAAAAAGGTGCTGCTCCAAGTTGATAATGTTCCATTAGCTGCATGCAACGACCAATCTAAGTGATTGTCAAGTTCTATGCTTAAGTATGGATCAACACAACTGCATGTGTATTTCTGCAGATCTACCATGGTACTCATTCGATTACTTTATTAAAATGAATACAGTACGACGTGCAACAACACATACATATTTTATCTGTATTGCACAAAAGCACAATGCCACTTAACATACATGACGGTATGCTCATTGAGAAGGTATTCAGTTCAGGTAACTTGTAAAATTAAGTAATGTACAGTTATGTATTAAGATGCAAATGATACTAGTGTTCTTGAACTGGCTCACAATAACACGATTATATAATGGAAGAATTGGCTATTGGGTCGTTCCACATAAGACGTCCCAGCCATTTTGGTGACCACCGCAAATGTATTGAAAAATCGCGCTGATTTTACTGCATTAAAATGGTAACTGCTAGAATATTTCGCAGACAAATAATTTATTGGTGACGTGGCTGCCTCCTGAACTTCCCGGAATCTCGTCTGGGTGTTTGTGAAAAAAATTCTTTTATAAGTATCTCTCCTTACGTGCCGAATTTGGTCTACTTGTTAAGTGAAGGGCTTGCGTAAAGTGTTTGAAGTTCAGTAGTATTACCATTTTTGACCACATACGCCTCAAATAATTTAGCGGAAATGTGTTATATTTGCATTTTTCTATATCGATACTGCACTTTGAATGGATATCTGAGGAGTGAATACTTAATCCACATGAGGTATATTTGGAGGAAAAAAATATTTAGACCTCTCAAGCTCTCACACTTAACAAGAAAAAATCGCAAATTTCACAAAATAGTTGTTTTGTCTATAATGAGACGCAACTTGCACCATGTGGTGGTTGAAATAAAATAGACTTTGTACCTAAATCGAAGCAAACAAACAGTTATTTTCATGTGCTAAATTTTGTCATAGCAATTTATGTTTTCAGAAAAAGATCACAGAATATCCACGCAGAGAATGATGATGAGTGGGGTAGAGCGTTCGCCTGTCCGGACGCACAAACGGATGGACAGACAGTCTGACGCCAGTATTGACGAACAGAAAGACGGACGGACTCAGGGACAGACCGACACACGGAAGCGCAGACGGATGGATGCACAGACGAACGGACGAAAGCACAAATGTACGGACGAACGATTCGCCCCACGAATCATCATTTTGTCCGTGTATATGCTGTGAAAACCGCTAACGCTATCTATTGTGCAACTCATCAAGTGGTTAAATAATACTAGTACCACTACAGAGGATGGAACTACCTACGGCCTCAAGAGCGTTGCCCCTAAATGATTTTTGAAGTTCCAAGTTCCCCATTCTCCATTTGGTCATCTGCCAGACGACGCCTCGAAGTTCCCCTTTGCCGCTGATGGGAAAATTCAAAAAATATTTTATTCCTTGAAATAGAAACTGTAATGACGAAACTTGTCACATACGAAGAACTGTTTTTTGCTTTCAATTTAGGTAAAAGGTGATTTTTATTTGGACCATCACATGGTGCAAGTTGCATCTCAATACGGTAAAATGACAATTCTGTGAAATGAGTGATCTTTTCTCGTAGAGGTTAACAGCTTAAGATGTCTAAAAATAATTTTTCATCAAAATCTCTTTTTTGTGAAGTAAGTAGTCACAGCTCAGATATTCATACAAAGTGCAGTATCGCAATGAGAAAATGGAAACATAACACACTTTGGCTAATTCTTGCAGACGTATGTGGCCGAAAGTTTGTATTATTATGGCTGAGTTTCAAACACCTTACCTAAGCCCCTTTACTTAACGTGTACCAAACTTGGTATGAAAAAGGTGCGAAACTTGTAAAATATGTTTTTCACAAACAACACCCAAACAACAGTCTGCAAAGTTTGAAAGGCAACCACGTTACCAAAAACTTTTTTCTCTCCGAAATATTCAAGCTGTTATCAGTGCATTAAATCAACACGATTTTTTTTTCTAACACATTTGCCATAGCCGCGAAATTGGCTGGGAAATGTCGAATAAAGTGACCCTGTTACCTTCACTCAATTACCATTGCATACTGCTAAATTAGGGCCATTTGTTTCAATCAAGCTGTCAGGGTGAGAAAGCATAACTCCTTCCCGATGCAGTGTAGGCTGTTCAGTGGCTGTGCGTGTTGTGTTCCCAGATAGATATGCTGCCCTGTCTTACATTTTGGCTGCAACACATGCTTAGATACGGTGCAGTATGTATAACATAAAGTGTTTTTGTGCAACAAAAAAACTAATAATACGCTTGACAAAGCGAAATTACCTTTAACATCTGAAGTACTTAGCAAAGTTAAACGCCAAATCGAGGCGCTGGCAATAAAACTCTGAATAACAAGAATATTTTGAAAGTTAAACATGATTGAAACAATCTGAATAAAGTGAGCTCGAACGTTAGCAGTTATGTTCAAAGAAGCGTTTTCGCTGTTCAAGTAGGCAATTCGACCACACACACAGACGAAAGGGCTGTTCAAACAAAAGTCCAGCTTCAGTGCTCGATCCGCTACATAGGCACGGCTGTCGGCAGTGTCACGCTACGTTGCGGGTGAACGAAGATACCGGTGCAGACAAATTTAACGAAATTGAATGTATTAGCAAGTAGGCAAACTTCGCGAGGCGCACCTAACGCGCAATAATATGTTGTGTTGTCTCCCGATGCATCAACCCGAGTTATCACGGTAGAGTTACCACACAAAAACGAAAACAAACCAAAAAAAAAACGACATGGACACCACGCCCTAGTTTCCGTTCTTGGTTTTTTTGTGCCACAAAAAAAAAAAAGAAAGTAAATGAACTACCGACATGCCCAAGCATATGCGTCCTACATACGGTTGATGCTTAGAGCTAACAGGCGCCGTCACCACACGTGTTTTAATTAGTAAACTAAAATTGATGTGCAGCACGAGAGGGCCCCGTTAAAAACGGCTGCCAACAAAGGGCTCCGCAAAAATATGTTAAATTTCTTCGCTGAACCTCAGCGGCGCACGCTCACTCTGCTTTGTACTCCAAACAATCTAAACAAACAAAAAAAACTTGCCCACAATCACACTTCGCCATCATCCCCGTGAAACAGTTCGAACAAATATTGTGGCTAAGTAAACAAATGCTGATTTGTCATCAAGTAGTTGAAAAGAAAATTGTTTGAAGGCGTTATTCTCGTGCTCACGCAGTTAACAAAGCGCCTAACGGAATAACGTGAGAGCGGTACTCACCATTTCACTTCGGGTGCTCCACAATATGAATCCACAGGTCCAGTCTTCAGGATGGTGCACCTTCGCAATAATCAGCACTCACAGAACACACTGGTGGAGCACAGAGCGCAGGCACATTTAAAACTAAACACCGACTAATAAACTCTACTGATCGAGAAGCCACGCGCACCACACGCACACACACGGGAGGGTTTATCGCCAGCGCACACCGTGACATGTAAGACGATGTTGACCCCTTTCCCGCGCTGTGCGCCCAGCGCGCAGCAATACCGGGCTGCCATGGAGGAAGGCGGGCAGCCAAGGTTGTCTAGGCGACGAGACTTGATGGCGCCTTGTGGCGCTCTCAGACCGGCTAGAGGCGGTTTAACGCTAGCTCCGGCCCTCTGCTGATAACGTTGGCGCTGCTTTTTTTTTTTTGGCGGCAGCGATTTGTTGCGTTACACTCGTTCTTTAACAGTGCATCTGAATCGTAGTGAACATTGTGACGGTTCAGTGCGGCCAGCACGAGCTACTAGTCAGAACACGCTTTTGTAATATTGAGGAGCAATGTTTAGCGCACCTTCACCGACTTAATAAAGTGAAATTTGGTAAAAAGGCTAAGCTGATTCTTTTTGCTTAGCTCTATGGGTCTTTAGGGACTGCACATTCAAGATCACGCAAGCGATATTTTATGAGCACTTTCATTTCGGTAAATACATTGCAACATTGCATGCATCGGCCGCCACACTATTCGATGAGAACATATTGCCACGTGCGTACTGCTAGGAAGGCGAAGACGACGGCGCATACGCGCATCTGCACGCTTTTATGCAGCAAGCAATAACAAGAAAGAAGAGAAACGCTCTGGCACGCAGTAATTAAAAATGCTGACCTGCTGCTACCTTATCAACCTTTTAATTACTACTTCTGTCTTCACGTTGCGGCAATACACTTGTACTCAGCTTGCAGTCATTGGAACAAGACCACGGCTGAGCATATTTCATCAATGCTGTTTTCTCACTACCTACAAAGTCAGGGCTTTGACCGAAGCACGTCTGCTGGGGAAGTTACGTAAATTAAAAGAAGGGGATCCACAAAAAAACGGAAAGAGAGAGATAACTAGAGAAGGCGTTTCGGCTCCCCTGAAGAGAGCTTTGTTCGCAATGTAGTCCGCAAGGCTCCCGTCATTGTGAGCAAGGCTGCGTCAATGTCACCGAAATGTCCTTATTCTGCATTTTTCTTTATGGTCGGTGTCCTCTTCCTAATTTCCATGACGCACTCTTAAGAACACACGAAGATGAACATTCGCTACAGTAATTAAATAAAACGTGCCTGCCTTAAATACATGAAGTCAATGTTCCTTTTTAAGGGACCAGATGGTCTGCTGACGTGGTGGTTATGGGTAAACAACTGTGCTGTTGCTTTTTTTTTGCATGTGGTGGTTGTTTTATCACCAGCTTTAAAAGCTTCGATCTTTTGGGGGACGGGGGGAGGGGGGAGTGTACTATGCATGGATACACCAATGTGCGCAACATTAGCTTGTTCAGGTGAATCAGTGTACTTTGTGAGTGTTAACTAATCACGCAAATGACACAGATGAAAGAAACAGGTAAAGGAGAATTGGCCCTCACTCTATTGAACAAGTCGCGCTTCTATTGTATCTTCCATCTCATAGTAGTTTGTGTGCTTTATCGATGAAAACTGCGTTTTGGTCACATTACTTTCTGCTTCGATTCATTACTAGACTCGCAAGCAGCTAGTAGTGGGAGCCTTGCTGGTATCAAGATTGTTAACGTATACTAACAGTATAAGCAAAACGGCCCGAAAATGTCGTGCGTTAGTAGCCTTGTAGGCACGTGTGCTGAGATTTGGGTGCACGTTAAAGAACTCAGGTGGTCGAAATTTCCGACGCCCTCCACTACAGCGTCTTTCATAATCGTATGTTTGTTTTGGGACGTTAAAACCCACATATCAATCAATCATTTGTATCCTTGTTCATTACACCCCAAGTACAAGGGCGTAAATGAGGTCTTTTGAGGGTGTTTTATTCACGAACACCTCAAATTTTAAATATCGGGCGTAAAAAGGGTGTATATGTGGGTGATTTTAAAGCGTACACCCGTTTTACACCTTTTAATGTGTAAAAGTTTTTAGAGTGTAGTTAGGAGCTGTGGGAGGCTGCCATGTGCAGTTGCAACCCCGACCTTCAGGAGGCTATTGTCAGGCGGGCTAAGGTTCCAGAAGAGGCCTACAGCAAGTAGGATCTTGCGCCTTCTTGCAGCTGTTACGAAGGCACGACGCCAACACGCTCCCAAAGGCGCCACTGCTCCGAACTCCGCCACCAACGTCACCAGCCGTTCGGTAGCGTGTGTGACTCAGCTTGCGACTGCTTCTGCGCAGAGCTGGTAGGCGAGTGGACGAGACGAGGGTGAGTTAAGGCAATGTTTCTGTACAGCATAGAAATAGAGGCTTTACATATTCGGCACTTGGGCCGCCAGCTTAGGGACTCGAAAAGCCGAGATCTCTTCTCTCGCACGCATACATCGGCTTCTCTCTGACGCATAGGTCAACTGCTGATGATGCGCCGCTTGGCTTTTTTTTATAGGCACCGGGTGGATCCTTTGCGTCACAAACGTCCAGCCAGAAGCACCGCTGGCCGTGATGTCAGAACTCTCCAAAGGGGAGCCGCCACTGAGCTGCGTCGTGATCATCAAATCCGGAGCCGATGCGCTTCGTAGCACTCAAAGACTAGTTATGTTGCCTTGCATTGCGTAAGACTCACCACATTGGAAGGCGCCCATTGCTTCATCGGGATCGTGGGCTTAGGAATCTCGCTGTGCGTTGCGTAAGACAGACCAGCGCCACCGCTTGATAACGTCGTTGAGTTGAGCGCGTCAGGCAGGCTCGATCACTGGCCTTGACACAGATTGCCTTTGCAGAGGCATTGACGTTCGGTGTGGACTCCCAGGCGTAACAGCACCTTACCGCCAGACAATGCGCTGGAGAGATGAGCTGCTTCCACGTGGCTCCGATGTCGGCCCTGCTCGTTCGCCAGGTCCCTCCATGTTTGCCTCCAGAGCCATGGGGCGAATGCAGCTCTAAGCTCAGTTCCGTGAACACATCTCATTTTTGAGGACGGATCTCAGCTCTACTGGCTTGTCGCCACAACTAGCAGGCCAGCTTCGCTAGACTCTTCGGAGGATTTTTGTCTCAGCGCTTGTCGATGGTTCTGCAACTTGCCCGGAACGGTTCGACAACAGACAACACACGACACATCCAATTGTCCTCGGTTACCTGACAGAACACCAGACAAAGTATAGTACCACAAATACCTAGCTACGTGTGTATCGTAGTTTCGTTCCCTGTACATCAGGTGGAACATGTGGGACACAAGACTCTCAAAATTATAACTCAAAATTTTGCACGTACAACAACGCAATGAAATAGAATACAACATAAAGTTGGCCCCTTGAGATTACTCTGGACCTGGGTGCCTTCCACTTGTCCGTGGATTTCGCCGCTCTCTGACAAGTGTCGCATGAGTGTACAAAGTCTTCAATATCCTTCCAGCATTTCGGCCAATAAAACTTAAAGCAAACTCTAGCCTTGGTTTCATGCACCGTTTTCTTGCACCAGTTTTGATAGTTGATGACGATACTTTTGTGGCACCAAGAGCTAGCTGCTCATACTTGCTACCTTGAACATTTGTGTAGCTCCAATACAGAAGCCCTGCCTTCTCAAAAAAGGAAACATTCTTTTTCTTTTTCCCAACCTTGCGCTTTCCATTAATGCTTTTATCGAGAGGTCCTCACGCTGCCCTCGAATGAGCAATTCTCAATCAACCCTCGACAGCTCACTCCAAATTTCCGCTACAGGCGAGAGCGTTGCACCCCTCTCACTCTGTCTCAATGGCGCCATGTCGTCTCCTCCGCCGACTGAAACCGCGCCAGTCGCTTCGGCGAAGGGCTGCTCGAGTGACTGCTGACATGACTTACACTATGTACTATTTCATGCGTGTAAAGAGCATCCTCTCCAGGACCTTACCGACGCAGCTTGCTAGTGCTATAAGCCGGTATGATGCCAAATTCAATGGAGACTTTCCGGGCTTCAAAAAAGGCACCAGCTGACTGCACTTACACACTCATCAGGCACCATTCCATCATGCGAAGACTTATTGAAAATGTGAAGGTGAGAGCACTGTGCCTTCGAGCCTAGGTGACGTAAAGCCGTATAGGTCACTCCATCGGGACCTGGGGACCATGAGCGTCTGCATATGTTCAATGCTGCACGAAGTTCTTCTATATTTAGTGCAGCCTCCATTTGCTGATCTCGTGCGACTGGAACGTCCTGTGGCAATAGATCGATCGGTATAGAGATGTCGCCGGCGATCTTTGCACAAAATTCATTAGAAACATCAAGCTGTGAGCGACATTGATGTAGCGCCAGAGCAGCGAGGGGATGATGCTGTTGCGGATGCGAGTGAATACCTCGAAGAGTTCTCCATGCGGGAGATAAAGGTGTTCGAGGGTTTAGCGAGTCACAAAAAAATTACGGCATATTCACGGGGTGAATGATGATGAATGGGCGAAGCTCCGGAGGGATTCATCGGTAAACTGTGAATCTTCCGTGTAATTCGCCCAGTCGATCATCATGTAAAGACGTGAGAAACGCTGTGTGTGTATATATACACAAATCAACTTTTATTTGTTCTTAGACGATGGATGGCTTGCGATGTCCCTTGCCTCGCGCGCTCGCACATCGGGATTCTGTCTGCGAGTGCGCGCTGCTGCCGCCTTGCGCTCTCTCCGCTGTGCAGCCTTATCCATCCGGCGACTCCGAGCGCGCGCCAACAGCAAACGGATTTTATTACAACGCTCCCCCTAGCGTACGTCGCCGCACTAAATCGAACGATTGCCTTCAACCAACGACACGCGCCATATGTGACATCATTCCTATTTTATAAGATCTCGCGTCTTTCATCAACTACAAGTACCACTTTCTAGTTTATAACATCCTGCATCTTTTCATCATCAGCTACAAGTACCACCATCTAGTAAACACTACAAGAGCTAAACGAGAGGTGGCCACATACAGGAGACGGTACCGCCATCTAGTGAACACTGCAAGAACTAAACTAGAGATGGCTACATACAGGGGACGGTACCGCCATCTAGTGAACACTGCAAGAACTAAAACTAGAGGTGGCTACATACAGGCTACAGGGGACGCACAGCCCACGCCCTAAGGAGGTTCGCCCCTAAAACTCTTCCATCGCTGTTCCTGCAGTTTATGCATTTGACGCAGGATTTTTTTCTGATTGCGTCTAGATTCTCCAAGGTCATAGATATATTTCATGTGTCTGTATCGTCTTTCGACATGTCGGTGGACCACTCGAAGTTGTTCCAACTCTTCGTCGAGTGCGGTACGTCTTGAGTCTTTCGAACATAACTTCGTGGAAGTCTCCATCACACAACAAATCACTTCTCCGATGGATTCCGGCGGTTCGTGCATGCACTTGCTCTCCACTGATAACTGATCCTCTTTCAAGTCAATAAGTTTTGAGTGTCCAGAGAAAGAAGAAACGTCAAGACCTCTGACTGTCACGTACGTGACAGTCAGAGGTCAAGGAAGCGCAACAGCCGGGTGGACGACAGCGCCAGTGACAGCAATGAACTGTACACGGCGAATACTGAAGACAGCGACGACGATTTCATCCGTGCAGTAAAGCGTAAAGCTAAAAGGAGAATGGTCGGCGCGTCTTCGCCAGCTAGCGTCTCTACCATGAAGGCTGCGAGCAGTTCTAAACACCATAACATACTTTTCGTTCCTGTCGACTCTTCGATCAGCCTGAAGAACATGCACAGGCAAGTGATACAGCGCGTCCCGAAACTATCGTGCCTAGTGAGATAAAGGATATTAGACTCAACCCACGAAAGATTATCGTGGCCATCGACGTTTAGCTCCGGCTGCACTACATACCTTGCGAGCTGTCACGGAGCTTGGAGGCATCAATCTACATCCTGTGCTGATAAAGCCAACTACTGAGGCAACGGACATATTACAAGTATGCCGGCTTGGCGAATCTCGTTCAATCAATGTGACCTGCAGAGGTGATTGCATCCCATCACATGTAAAGGTTGGTCACTTTCGTCACGTTGTCCGACCATACATTCCAAGGCTACTACAGTGCCACTAAAACTGGGTCATGTTAGTGCTGTATGTGACAACAAGCAAGCATGCCCACTTCGCGCCGGACCACACAAAGCGGAGGCTTGCCAAGCAACTCTCCTAAAATGCAGTAATGAAACAAAAACCATAAGAACTCATCCAAAGACTGCCCAGTACTCAAGAAGGGGAGGAGCATTCTGAAACAAATGATGAAAGACGAATCCTCACAAAAGGAAGCGGTAACGGTTGTTCAACGACAGCATTCCCATCGACGGCGATGTTCGAAGAAAAAAAAAAGCAGTCCTGTGCGGAATGTGCCTTCACTTACACTGCCACCGCCACCGCCACCACGACCACAGTGACCTACGCCGCCCTCACCACAAGCTGGGGTACGTCTAAAGGTGCCGAAAGACACTGTAACGCTACAGAGAAAATGTGGCTCTGACTGGCCCGCTTTACCGCGGGTACACGTGTCTACGGAACCGCGGCATTGACATTCAACAACTGATATGCCCCCAGCAGGCAGTCTATCCGCCCAAGAGGTACAAGTTTTTTCCTGTATTGAGGTAGTTCATGAGTGTTATTCGCACTCTCTTGGCTAGTCGACAGATCCCTGCCACTAAATGCGCACTGCAAGTCTTGGATACACTATAACCGATTCTTGCCAGAATTCAATAACAAGAGGGTGCACCATAGACCCCATCAGCCTTTCCGAGAAAAAGTCAAGCATGCTCCCATAATTCAGTGGAATGCCTGAGGTCTACAGTCAGAAATGCTTGAGTTCAGACAATTCAAAATACGTTTTCCATCATCATCATTTGTGAACCGCATTTTTCAAAAATACCTCGACGGTCGGCCTATGAATCGTTCGTTACTTCATTGTGCATTAAGTGAAGTCAAGTTGATGTGTACATCCGCAAAGAACTCACTTATGTTCGCCAAAGAGTAGAGTCTCACAATGAACGTCACTGCGTGTGTCTGCATGTAAAAAAGAAGAAGTTATCGTTTACGCTGATAGGCGCATATATAGCGCCGTAACGTCGACTAGATCAACAGGTATAAATGATATATTTGTTACTACTCCAGCACCTTGCATATTCATCGGTGACTTCAGCATCACCCACTGTGGGGAAGCATCAAGACACTTTGAAAAGGCACTAACCTAGTTGATCTCACATCGGAGCCCGGGCTTCATGTGCTGAACGATGGCAGCCCTACTTTTGTCCGAGGAGCATCTTATAGCAGTTGCCTAGACTTGACATTAGAGTCACAAATAATTGTCACGAAAGTCCAATGGTTCACAGATATTGAAACCCACGGCAGCGACCATATCTCCTAACGTACGTGGTTACGGAAAATTTTAAAAGTGCGCTGGCAGCTCTGTATGTGTGATGCATTCATAAGAAGTTAGGTGAAAGTTATGTTCTCTTGCATGGTTGTTTCTAAAACGAACAGAAGTTGAAATGGTTGAATCAGTTACGGAGGACAATATTTACAGATAGACTCACATGGCGGTTATGAAATAAATCACTATGATAGACAGAATGCAAGACAAAGTAGAACAGGACCAGAGCTGTACTACCAACTGAGCTTCAGTTGAAGGAAGTGCCTTTTAATACGGTCACATGTCACCCCCATCATCATCAGAGCTGCCATGGAGCTCATCCAAACTGAATGCGTGCTTTTGATTTTGTATAAACTGTCAACCTTCATTGTAAGATACATGTGGTAGGTTTGGATCCTTGAAACATTGTAACAACAGTGCACCTCTGATGACACATTATTATATTTGCGTAAGCATTCGGCAGCGTTTCAACATATTACCTTTTTTCCCAGGAAGAAATGGTGAAGTCCTCGCTGGTTTTTTTCAAGGTCGTCGCCATTGCATGCGATCAGAATGTCACGTTAGTGGGCAGCATTTTCACATACTGGCGCACAAGCATCGTAATCGGCGTTGTTTATCATGGGGCTCATAAGGAACTAAACATTGAATTTGAACCTGAATACTTGTCTCAAAGGTTGTGGATTCGATCCCAGCCATTAAAAAAAAACAACAGATGGTCAAACTTTTATGAGCCCTTCAATATGGTGTGTATCATAATCATATCTTCGTTTGAAGCTGTGAAAGCCCTAATAATAGTATTATCCTACCTTGATATGATAAAAAAACAGCTCCGAGAACACAAGATGGCTAAAGACGACACAACGCAGGCGCGGAGCTTGCAACTAAAAATTTATTCGATGGTACGCGCCTATATACCATGCATCCGACCTAGTCGCGTCACACACCATGGTGTGTGCGCAGCAGAGCAAATACGTTCACCAAAAAATAAAGCAATCATATGTACACACGATTACTTTATTTTTTGGTGAACGTATTTGGTGAAAATAAAGTAAACTTGTGTGAACACCCGCGGTGAGAAAGAACAAACTTTCTACAGGCAAAGACATGCATAATTACCCACAAAAATAATCGCTTTAATTCGGCGGGTTTGCGAGCCACCCTTCTCAGTGAGGCCCTCGAAGACCAGGTGTGGGCCGTCCAGTGGGCCAGGGCCGTCACCGAGGGCCTCAGAAGGTGTTCCTCGAACGTTGTGTCCCTGGCAGCCTAGCCCTGGGCACAGCAACAACCATTGAGCAAATAGAGTTTATTCAACTCAACCAAGTATTAAACCTCTTTTTCTCCCAAGGCCACTGATGGTTTACTCACGCACATTTCTCCCTACCTCCTAATGTAAAAAGGTTTGTACAGAAGGTGAAACAAAATGCGAAACAATATAAAAGTCAATGTGAAACTTCATACAAACAAGGCAATTGGAACTTTTTACATTGAAGCCATAATCACTGAACCATTTCGAAAATTATCAACAATCATGACTAGGACGCGTCGTATTTGATCCAATCGCGTTTCTGAGGATGCGGGCATAGTTTTTTTGGAGAAGCTGAGTGTAAGACGACATTGAAGTTCAGAGAAACGAAGGCTTGAAACCATCAGATGTTCTTCAAGAGATAACAATATTGGAAACAATGTTTCTGCAAGTTGGTTTGTTCTCGTTGCCGCAGCAGCGTTGCCTTGACAAAGAAAAGTTTTTAAGTTATTTCAAGTAAAAATAATTATTTCTACTTAAAATATTTAAACATTATTTTAAGTAAAAACCCACCAAATTTCGAAGCTCGGCTACATGAATTCAATGAGCAGGAAGAAGCCTACAATTGCGTCACATGCTCAGTACTAGAGGAGAGAAGTAAAAGAAGTGAAAGCTATGCAGCTCGGCCAACAGGAATTCAAGCATTTCATTAAACGCACTATGTTGATAGCAGCTTGGCTGCTTTCATGAACAATCAGTCTAGTGGCACTGTTCTTCTCTACAGTCTGTCAGGCTTGCAGAGAATTGGATTTACTAGTCACTTCAAAAAAGTTCGAGTGGAAATAGTAAAGAAGGCCGAGTGAAAACGGCATCTTTTTATCCCACAACAATAATCGTCACCTCTTTTGCGGCACTTTACTTGCGTTATCGCCATGCGCCCTGTACACTCAGGTCTTGAATTACATGACCATTATCAGCTTTACATAGCATTCTTGATAGGAAAGTGGCCAGCACCAAGGTGTAAAAAAAGTAAGTGCAGGCAAGCCGGGTGACCAATATGGATGTGGGACAAAAAGACGCCCTTTTCCCTCGATATTTTTAAAGTGCTGTATTCATGATCAATATCTACTCAATAAAGGGCCTGGATATTTTTGCTCATCCCTTGCCGCTCACAAACCTGAAAAACCTTCGCCGAACTGGAAATGACCCAGTTAACACACTGGATTGCCACGAAAAACAATGCGTTGAGAGATTTTTGTAGAAGGCAAGATTGACCAATAAGGTGCAGTTCACATCACTTTTCATTCACTGCATGCCACAACTTTCTATCTTATCTTTCCCGTACTTGGCATGCCAACCCAGTGAGATAACTGAGTGTTATTCTACTCGTAATATCGCTTTGTAAGTGGCGAGAAGAAGTGCAGAAAAGCACCACGAACTCAAGTCATACATTTTCCGCATTTCGCTGGATATGAAATTCACGAAATAAAAAGAAAATTTACCAAGAAAAAAAGATGTCTGCACAGACGTATTTTTTATTTGTAAAAACTAATGAACGTCACTAATTGTGAACATTCACATCAACCTAACTCCATTCTAACAGATCTCTGGATGGCCGGAAACTGCTACGAGCGTGCAGTTTCTCTTAAACTGAAACTAGCACCGAGTTTCCGGGTCCTGGCCTCACGGTCATTCATGTTCCTTGGCGCATTGGTTTATGCAGCGCCCTGTCTGAACAACGTAAACTTTGCCGCATGAATGGGGGATATCGTAGACCACAACCGTGGCACACCGCACGTGCAGCTTGGCGCGTTTCGTCCTACAGGCAGATGTATCCTCGTTGGTGATGCGCACCTTAGGGCACATTTTGGCTAACTTATGTGGCGTCGAGAAGACGATCAGGACATTGTACTTGTTGCCAGCCTTTTGAAGATTGTGGGTTACACAATGCGTATATGATATGATCACTAGTTCGGAATTTCTACGTTTTTCTCTCCGTGGCTTTTTCGGTCTGCCTTTCAATTTCGACACCTATTTATATCGTTCCCAACATGTCTTTTTCCCAGCAACTCTGGTTGTTGTCTGTGAGACAAAACTACAAAGCTTTCACGCTAGCCTCACCAATAAATGGAATTTGTACTGCACTCACAGATGTATAAGAAGTACTGTTTGAGCACACAAACTGTATTACTCTCACCAGAGGTTTTTGTTTTTTACTCTATGAGGGAGTTGTCCAGGGCTATTCGCGGAACTTACTCTTTACTTGACGTCAGAGTAAAGCAGACTACAAACTTCCTGCTACTGAGAAAAAGGTGCCAATCATGCTATACTCTCGCGCAGCCTCCGTTCTTGGCAGACGAAGAATCAAGTGCCAGCATCTGGCGGACGCTGCGCAACATGTCTCGTAGCTGTAAGCATCTGAGCGTAAACACTACGGGTGCCAGTTTAACATGGCAAGTTAATTAGGTAACTTTCCGCGATAAGAAAAGAAAGTGTTTGGAAGCCCTCCAACGTTTTCTTCCTGAGATTCCAACAGCGGCAACTTCGCCGTGCCGAACCTCCGACTCTTCTAACACGTCGTGAAAGTTAGCCTAAGACACCGACTATTTGCCACTGCACTAATACCGCAAAACCATTTAGATAGTGTGCGCCAAAGTTCAGCTCTAGAATTTTTTGAAGGCATTCGGCGGGAATTGTCGATAGTATTTTGCGGCGCTGGCATTTCTCACAAGCCGCAACGTGTCTTCTGACCGAGCGCGCAAGCCCTGGCCAAAAAAAGCGTTGACGGATTCGGTCGTAAGTGCGTGTCACACCAAGGGGACCAGCAGTCGGAAGGTCATCAAGTTCATGTAGAACTTCCGAGCGAAGGTGTTTCGGAATGACAAGCAGCAGGGCCGGTCCATCCGGCTCAAAACTTTTGCAGTGTAGAACAGCATCGTGGAACACGAATGAGCGATGGGACTGATTGGAAGATAGTGATTCGAGGCGCTCAATGATAGCACGCAAGGACGCATCATGGCGCTGGTCGTAACCGATGCATGTCAGTTGCGAAAGGGAAAAGACGCAGGGCTCGGTGTCGGTGTCAGGCATAGTGCTCGACTCAGCAACCGGGTAGCGAGACAGGCAGTCTGCGTCCTGATGTAAGTGTCCGGGTAGCGAGACTTGCAGTCCCAGAGCCCAGCACCCGAGCCGTTCAGTAGAATCCTTCAGTGACGAAAGCCAACATAGCACATGGTGGTTTGTTATTATGGAGAAATTCGTGCCATGTAAATATGGGCGGAACTTTCTGACTGCCCAAACAAGAGCAAGAAGTTCACGCTCTCCTATTGAATAGTTGCGCTCGGTAGCTGTGAGTAGGCGGTGAGCGCAGGCGATAACTCGGGCGTGTGTCCACTGGCGTTAGAATAGGACGGCTCCAATCCCGTGACCACTCGCATCGGTTCGGACTTCTGCCGGAGCGCAGGGGTCAAAGTAAGCCAATAGAGGTGGAGTCGCGAGAAGAGTAATGAGGTGAGAAAAAGCGACAGCTTGGGCGGAATCCCAAGTTAAAGTCACGTCTTTCTTGAGAAGGTCGATGCGCGGTCGAGCGATCGTTGCGAAATCTTTCACGAACCTTCTAAATTAGAAATAGGAACAAAGTCCCACAAAGCTCCGGACGTCCTTGACAGACTGTAGTAAAGGAAAGCTCGTGACCACATGAATTTTCTACGGGTAGGGCTGCCCACCTGACGCGTCGACAAGGAGGCCCAACACCGTAATCTGCTGGCGGCCGAAATGACATTTCGACGAGTTTACTTCAAGGCCAGCAGTGCGGAAGATGTCGAGAACCACTGACAAACGCTGGAGGTGTGTCTCAAATGTAGGCGAATATAGAAGGACATCATCCACGAAGCACAGGCACGTTGGCCACTTGAACCCTTGTAATAGCGAGTCCATCATACGCTCGAACGCGGCTGGGGCATTACATAGCCCAAACGGCATCACTTTGAATCGGTATAGGCCGCCGAAAGTTACAAACGCAGTTTTTTCTCGGTCTTTCTTGTCCACCGCAATCTTCTAACAGCCAGAACGCAGGTCATTTGAAGAAAAGTATCGCGCGCCGCGGAGACAATCGAGGACGCCATGGATTCGGGGCAAAGGATAAACGTCCTTTTTCGTGATTCGATGAAGATGGCGGTAATCGACGCAGAAGCGCTACGTGTCATCTTTCTTTCTAACGAGCACAACGGGAGATGTCCAAGGGCTTGAGGAGGGTTCAATAATTCCTTTGGAAAGCATTTTGTTGACTACTTCTTGAATCACCTTACGCTCTGTGGCAGACACCCGGTATGGTCGGCGCTGATTAGGCGGAGAATCACCAGTAATAATGCGGTGCTTCACGAGGGAAGTCTGATCGAGTGGACTGCTTTCGATGTCAAATAGGTCGTGATAGGCTGCCAGAAGGCGGAATAGGGCGTCGTATTGCTCATGTTTGAGCTTCGGGTCGATCATAAGGCGCAAGGCCGAATCGAGGGGTGTGGCATCCTGCGGCTTACATGGAAGATCGCAGCATGCGTCTGCCGCAAAAGTGGTGACATGGCAGTCCATTAAGGGTCGAAGCGTGGTGACTGAAATTATGTGTGGTAGTACTTGCTGCGTGAAGCCGAAATCGATAATGGGTAGACATGTTCGGTTAGAGGCCACGGCTACGACGGAGTGTGGCACAGTGATGTGGCGCGCCAGGAGAACTTCTGGAACAGGTGTGACGACATAATCACCGTCAACAACGGGTGAACATGGTGCCAATTCAATGAATTTGAAAACTTTTGGTGGTATCCGACAGAAGTCTGTGGTACGGAGGCTTTTCGGCAGCTCGGGGCGAGAATCTAGAAGAAGAGAAAGTTCAAAACACAGAGTTCCGGCGGAACAGTCAATTAGGGCAGAATGCGTCAATAAGAAGTCTATCCCGAAGATGAGGTCATGAGGGCAATTGTCGAGCACGGTAATTAAAACAGGAACATGGCGACCAGCATGGCTAATACACATTCAATGACGACCACAGTTCCACCATCGGCGACGCGGACGGCTTGTGTTACGGCAGGCGTCTATACATTTTGAGGCGGCGACAGAGACGAGCACTGATTATAAGACACCTTGTGGGAATTGAGGCTAGCCTGTTGCCTTTGCGCGGGCTTTGCCGCCTTTTCTACCATTCTCATGTCCCGACATGTCTGCCCTCCTTTGCTGTCTTCCGTGGTGGGAGAGCGGAGTGACGTTGAACTCCATCACCCGGAAGCGGATGTTGACTGTGGCGCCGCGCGCGGGGACTCTCGAGAGGTTTTTGCGCGCTGCCTCGGGAGTGGTCAGATACTCTCCGGGACAGCAAACGGTGAGCCGCGCTATCTTTTCCGTCCGTCGACTCCCGTCACTCGGGGCTCGTCGGACTTCGCCGACGGCGCCTCGCGTCCGAGGCGAACGCTCACCTTTTGTTGCCCCACTGCGTACGCACTGCCGAAAAGCGGTACGGTGTCCTGCTGCGTGGCCTAGCTACGCCGGCCCGTCTCCCTCTGAGGCCAACGCGAGCGCCTTTGCCCTCGCGCGAGCAACCGGGCCTTTGTCCCGGTGTCTCCGTGGATCACCTTTACCGCGGAGACGTGCTCGTGGCGCCCTGTGTAGTGCTTTGTGCCCGTGGCGTGGATAAGCCTATTTATTTGCTTTCCCGCCGCGCCTTTTTGCAACGGGCTGTACTGCGTTTGGTGTTGCCACAATAAAGTGTTGCGACTTTGAGCAGTATCGTGTTCTCGCCACGGCGACGGTTAACGCGTGCCCTGCGGCTCGCTAAGACCGGACCCACGCTGGTGGCCGTACTCCTTCGGGATACGTGTACACCACAACCTGAGCCCTAGTATCAACTAAAGCCATCAAAGAATGGCCGTCCGCATGCACTTCCAGCAAGTTCTTATTAGTAGGTAGCGTTAACGGAGGATTTGGGTCAGTCACACTTGATGCAGCACTATCTCCAGGAGCTGCATATTCTAGTTTTCCATCCGCGAAGATCCATAGTTAGTCGGCCATGGATAGTGGCGGGTTTGGGGCGACGGAGAACGGGGGCGTTGCGGTGACGGTGAACGAGCGGTAGAGCGGCTAGTAGGTGCTCGGAAGCAGGATACTCTTGGCTGGGCGAATACCGACGGCGGTCCGCGTATGGCCGAGAAGAATAAGAAAATTGGCTTCACCGGGGGGGGGGGGGGGCATCGTTCGAATGCTGTGGCAGTAGCAGGAGACATGGCCCAACTCGGTGACAGCGGAAGCCGATTGGCTTGTCGTCTGCTTTTTTCGTTCCGTCAGATTGCGGGATCCGGGCAGAGAGTAAGGGTTGTGGCGTGGTGCATATATTGGCATCGGTCTGTAGTCAGATCGAGAGACGGAGCAAGTGACAGGAAAACCAAGGTTAGCAAATTCTTGCCGCACGACTGTCTGAAGAACTGACACCACCGGAGGTGTTTGCAGGGTGCCCTGGCCGAGTGGAAGTGCATGAAACGGTGCCGGACAGGCAGCCTCAACCTTGTGCCGAACGATGCATGTGACATTTCCGTCCAAGGGTGGTGCGGCACCAAGATCGGTACAGGTTGATGTGACAGCCGTGTTAAGAAGCCGTGAAAATCGAGGCTGAACTCGGTGGCTTTTGGCGATTTTGAAGCGGTGGCATTCCTTAATCATGATATCGATGGTCTGACGTTGTTTTAGCCGAGCAACTTGAAAGCTTCATCCGCGATGCCCTTGAGTATGTGGCCCACCATGTCGCTCTCGGTCATTTGCTCGTCCGCTTTGTGGCACAACGCGAGCACGTCCTGTATTTACGAGACATACGACTCGGTTGATGACTGTACTCGTGTGGCGAGTTCTTGTCATGCGGCTGTTTGTCGACCGGACAAGTCCCCAAAGATGTCACGTAGTCATCCCTTGAAGATGTCCCAGCTGGTGAGCTCGGCCACATGAGCGTCGAACCATACACGCTGGGTGCCATCCAAGTAAAAGATTACGTTGGTGAGCATCTTGATAGGGTACCATCGGTGAGACAGGCTAACGCACTCGTATATGCGGAGCCAGTAGTCGACATCAAGGCCAGGCTGGGCAAAGAACGTACCGGGATCACGGGGGTGGGACATCGCAAGGTACGTAGTAGCTGGCGCTCCAGCTGATGGCGGTTACGGGTTGTTATCATTAGAATCCATGGCCGGGGGTTGGACGGTGCGGCCACTGCGAAGCTTCGTGTCGAGGACGGGGAATGTTCCGTATTGACGAGGCAGCGTGGCAAAGAAGTATTCTGCCACTCGAGCCGTGCCAGGTCTCGCATATACTTTTCAAGTAGACCGTGATGTTCGTGTAACATAAATTGTGGATACAGTATTGGCTATGCAATTTTATAAACATTACATGTTTTTAAAATCGGATATACCAGTCATGTCGGGTTAACGTGAATTGTAATTGGGTGCCATGCGATGAAGTTGATTTGTGTAGTAGTGTTGAGAGCTACCATTCTCGCACGGACCAGCGCGAACACCACAGCTTCATATTCGCTTACAACTTCAGGTGTTGTTATTGTCCACGTTGCTGTTGGCATCGTTACGCAATTTTCGACAGCTGGTGATATAAAATTTCTTCGGCTGTGTAATGTATGTGTGTGAAGAGATTTGAACATATATTTAGTGCCACTTTAGAGTAACTCGCATAATGAAAAAAAAAACACATTACCCTTCCATCCGCATGCTTCGCATAACAGTGATTCTCAAGGTGCGTCTCGCCGCTGTGGTCTAGTGGTTAAGGTACTCGGCTGCTGATCCGCAGGTCGCGGGTTCGAATCCCGGTTGCGGCGGCTGCATTTCTGATTGAGGCGGAAATGTTGTAGGCCCGTGTGCTCAGATTTGAATGTACATTAAAGAACCCCAGGTTGTTGAAATTTCTGGAGCCCTCCACTACGGCGTCTTTCATATTCATGGTGATTTTGGGACATTGAACCCCACATATCAATCATTAGTTTGTTTGAAACAGTTTAAGTGAAAGCCAACCCCGAAGAAGCCCACGAATAGTATATGAGAGTTTAGCTGTTTTGTTTTAAGTGTATTTAAATAATTAATATATACATGTGAGAAAACTAATGTGCACAAAAAGGCAACTTGCGGCTAGCAGGGACCGGAACGGCAACTTTCGCATTACGTTCACGATGCTCATAGCAACTGAGCTAAGGGACCGGTCGTCTTTTTGTCTTCATTGTGCCATACTCTTCTGCATTCAACCTCTGGGAGTGCTGGTCAGCGCCACTAGCAGCCGGTAACGCAAGAATGAAACCTTCTTTCTTCTGATAGCTGGCACAAAGTAGGACGTGATCTTTGACGAGTGGAGAACTGACCACCCAGACATGGCATACTACTTGAAGGCATCAAGTCTGCTGGAACAAAACCCTCGAAATGAATGTTTAAAAAAACAAATAAAGCAACTGGCACCGCAGCTCCAGAAGTGCATGATACAAAGATTACCAGCCGGTTCAGTTCTCTCTTGCAACAAGTTGCCCACTTTCGTTCACATTACTTTCCTCATGTGTATATCGCAGTCACCAAAACAGTGCCATTGACATTTCCTATACTTTCCTTGCTTTATCATGTGCTAGCTTTCATTAAAGATAGAAATAGACGGAAAGAGATATAAACTGATGCAAAAAAATTATGGCATCATCCTCTTGTCTGGCTTGCGGTACGTGCTTGCTTTTCCGGAGCAAAAACGTGACGAGCTGTTTGAGCCGCTTGCATATTCCTAATGCATTGCAAGTCTCGTGTAGACTTCAATTTTGTGTAGGATCTCATCGAACTTCTCTGGCACATACCTCCTTGATTTACTATTTTCTACGCTCGTACGTTTTGCCAGGGGCATATTCATTGTCATTTTCAACATTATCATCATAAGTAAGATAAAATATACTGTAGGACTAAGGTCTGTAAGATTTCTCACAAATCAACTTGTTTCTGTGCTCCCTGCTACTACTTTGACTTAGAAAACTTTTTAATATCACGTATAGCCATATGAAAGTTCCTCTCCGCCTGTCGCATTTTAGCTCTTTCAAAATCCAGTCTGTTACTGTTAACCCTTTAACCATTTACTGCCGGTTGTCGCGAATTGGCGACATACCGAAAAAGGCCGACCAAGCAACTTACCACACGTGTACTGCCTTCAGCGCCGGCTGTCACGTCTTCGCGGCGAACGTAGCTTTCAGTACGAAACATATAGCGCCATCTCACGTAAGGTATTCTAAGCTAGGACCCAGTGTTGTGTCCGAGTTGGCGGTGAGCGCGAAGCACGTGCAACAGCTCTCATTTCTTCGTTGTTTTCTGCAGGAGTGACGTAAGTTCAATCTACTATAAATTTTTTTCGGTGTGCACTCATCCAAGAGATTGAATATGACATGTTACATCGTTTTGAAGTACATTTTTTGTTGCACAATTCTTGCTTTCATGGTATGTCGCGAATTCGCGACATCCTGCGTTTGCGCAAGTGGTGACTGACGGTATGATAATTTAGTTTTTCATTTCTTGACAGGAGATGGACTCCCGCTCGTTTTATGGGGAAAGGGGGCTTCGTACGCGCTTGCCACCTGAAGACAAAAGTGATGACAGCGGTCTCGGTGACAGCGAAGACGACGATGTTGTTCCCTATCATCATACACAAGCTCGAGTGTCTTCATCTAGCAGTGAGGATGAAGACGAAGATGCGGTAGATGAACGAAGTGCTTCTCGAAAGCGTGCGGTGCGATGGAAAAAAACCGGTTGTCAAGAAAAGCCAGAAGTAACACCCTGGGAAAGCGCTCTTCCTGAGGCTGACACTGTACGAGCTCCTATCGAATATTTCAAGGACTTTTTGATGACAACTTCATGGATCACATCGTTGAGCAGAGCAATGTGTTTGCGACGCAGAAAAATCCTAACAAAGGACTTGCTCTGTCTCGTGATGAGCTAGATTAATTTCTTGGCACCGTCACATTGATGTCGATCTGTCGACTCCCAAGAAGTCGGCTATACTGGGCGGCCGAGTCCAGGGTCCCCACGGTGGCCGACACGATGTCACGTGATCGCTGGGAGGCAATCAAAGCAAATTTGCATTTCAACAACAATGATTACATGCCGCCACCAAATGATCCACACATGGACCGTCTTTTCAAGGTTTGGCCAGTTATTGACTTCCTCCTGCCGAAATTTCAAGGTATCCCAAAAACACAAGCCCTGTGCGTTCACGAGCAAATGGTACCGTTCAAGGGACGCTCAAGCCTCAAGCAATACATTCCCAGCAAACCCCACAAATACGGTTGCAAAGTTTTTCTGCTGTGCGACCCACAGGGCACGGTGCACTCTTTCGAAATATACACAGGAAGGATTGATGCTGTCCCTGGGGAGCCCGACATTGGTGCCAGTGGCAATATAGTCCTCAAGCTTTCGCAAAACATTCAGCCAGGACTGAACCATCTTCTTTTCTGCGATGATTGGTTTACCTCCCTGAAGCTCTTTAGCTCATTATCAAAAAAAGATGTCCACTGTTTTGGCACAGTCCGTGCTAATCGACTGCAAGGTTGTCCTCTGCCTTCTGATGCAAGCCTCAAGAAAAAGGGCCGAGGATCCTTCGAAGAATTCGAGACGGTGGTTGATGCCACAAAACTAATTGCACTCAAGTGGTACGATAACCGAGCGGTCACAACGTTGAGCACGTTCGCAGGTGCTGAGCCAGTTACGTCTGTTGGCAGGTGGGAACGCTCAAAAAAGATGACCGTACAGGTTGAATGCCCAAGTGCGGTCAGCATCTACAACAAGTTCATGGGAGGCGTGGACCAGCTGGATGCACTGATTGCATATTACAAAATCCATGTAAGGTCCAAAAAGTTTTACCTTAAGATTTTTTTTTTCATTTTGTGGATATGGTCGTCGTTGTCGCCTGGCTGCTTTACAGACGTGACTGTGATGCAGTAGGCGTTCCTACCAAGCAGCAGATGGACCTCCTCAAGTTCAAGTTCTACATCGCTACCTGTTTGCTGAAGAAGAACAAGGACACTGCAACGAAAAAAAGGGGCAGGCCGTCCTCATCTGTGGAATCGCAGCTTGAGTGCAAGAAAAAAAGAGGGCCCATGAAACCCGCGCCAGTCGCTAGTGTCCGCATGGACAGTACAGGTCACTGGCCAACTGTCGAAACCACACGTCAGCGGTGCAAGCGACCAAGACGCAAGGGGCAAACCGTTTTCAAATGCACAAAATGCGATGTTCACTTGTGCTTGAATAAGAATGCTAACTGCTTTGTGGATTTTCACCAGCCGTGAAACGAGATGCTGTTACTAAACCCTGGGTAAAGTATATGTTTTACTGAATATTTTTGATTGAACGATTCAGTTTCTGTGAAATAAATGTTTGCCAGAGATTCCAAGCTCCGTAGCCCTGATCAGACTCTGTTTATTGATGCGGCGATCACATAGTTGCGTTGAATTGAACGCATCTCTCGTTTGGACCACATATTGACTTAAGTGCCTGTTGTCGCGAATTCGCGACAAACCTAAAAGTATGCAATAAAGTTGCATTTCAGATAATATCATTTCCGAATGAAGTAAAGATTGATATTTAAAGCTGAAAAATGGAAAACGAATTTTTTTCTTCGGCGCTTTCATAATTCAGGCATTAATGTTAGCGGGTTACCCTGCATGCACGCTACATGCTCAGCCTCTGGTCCTTCCATCTTCTCAATTTAAACTAAGATGTTCTGAAAACCCGTTTGTGTTCTGACCCACTCTGCTCTCTTTTTCTCCATTTCTCAAGTTCACATCTACAATTGAACCTTCACATTGCTCACTGTGTCATCTCAATTTAGGTTGAACCCTCACTGTGAGCCTTTGGGATTTTCCTCCGTAAGTAAGTATGTACCAGTCAGATGTAGCGTTTGTACACTTTCCTCTTAAATAGACCGATCTCGCCTCGAGTAGCACTACGCCACCACTGCCGCAGTGCATGCCGGCCGTTGGTGTATGCGGCCGCGGCTGCATCGTTGCGGTTTCATGGGTGTTGCATACCCTTCATCTTAGGCATGCCTCCGGATAATTTAAGCATGGGTAAATAGGTGCTGATCTGTTACTTCAGGATCTAAAAAACGTATTTCTCTCTTTCTTCAGGCAACTAAATGTGTGAGGCTGAGATGAATATGCTCCAACAAGAAGGGCATTTATTCAATATAAAATGGACATGAGTAAGTTGTTTAGCGAAAACCAAGATAAAAGGAAAGCCATGGAGAAAGAAAGACTGCCGTAGAAAAAATAAACGTATTGCTTCGTCTTGAGGCACAAATTACCCTTGTCTATCTTGGTAAAGAAGTGATCATGGTGTTCAGTTGCCGACGAGAAAGCTGCAACTTCGATCCCGTCTGCCACTATCAAATTTCTATAAGGGTGAAGCGCTGGAGGATCATTTGCCTTCCGAAGTTATGTACTGCATGTCAAAGAACGCACTAGGAAGCATTGCACTGTAACTGCGCCTAATATTTCCATCATGATTAGCTATTGCAGACATGAGCAATAATTATTACGAAAGCAGAAGGAGTCCCTTGGAAGCTCAAATGGTTAGACTAAAGGAAAGAATGAACATTTGTTGAGGTGAGAGCCTCATCTGAAAGATGTCAGGCGTGGTCGCTCGATGGCGCTGCAGATGCGGCGGGAAACTAGGGTTCACCGTGGCTCAACGTAGGTTCTTCCTGGGGCTCCAAAAATACTCATGCTGTAGTGTAGACGCGTGGAATGCCGCTTCGCCGAGTAGTCCAACTTAAGCGGTGAAAAATAAAACAAAACCGAGAGCAGTGGAGAAACAATAAAGCAACTGCGGCTGACACATGATTCTGGTTGTGCTTTTGCTCCGGCACCAAACACTGTCTAAGGCGAACTGAATACTTTCGACTAAATGTTTGAGCGGCATAGTCGGACTATCGCAGAGGTTGCGGTTTTCTTGAAGCGAACTTTTACTTTTCAACTTAATTTTTACAGTTTTGCTCTGGAGAGTGATGATTTAAACAAATTTTACTACTTTTGTTTGCAAAATAGTAGTGCCGAAGATCAATAAAAAACATTCTCGTAGCTTGCTTAAGCTCACTCAAGGCTGGGCCCCAGCTGACCTGGTGCACATAGTTGCCCAAAATTATCTATAGGGGATTCCGGAGTTATTCAGCTGCTATGCTATTGATAGGTAGTGAAGAAATATGCCAAGTGTTCATGCTTAAGGGCTTTGAATGCTCTTGTGACTCTGTCTATTCTCGTGTTCTAATTTTGTTTCGAATAGAAGGACGAACCGTTGTGACTTAGCAGGTTTTGATTGGTGAGCCAAAAATATAAAGTTGGTGAAATACAACTGCTGAACTTCTTCCGATTATAGTTCAGGGAGAAAGCCGCTTCAAGTTACGCCAAGCCGAAGGGAGCCAGATGATTGATGATTAGCCAAATTCATGTACTACCCCTCGTTTTCGTGCTCGCAAAAAAACCATGCGTGGCAGCTCACATAGGCACTAGCGCCGTAGTTCCTTATAGTGTACTTGTGGGAAACTCTACGCTGGTGTGCGCCTAGCCGGTCCTGGTTTGGCTAGTTGTTTACTATTGCACGCATCTCCTTGCTATACCTTGCCACCGCTTGATTTACTGGGCCACACATGGCTACGCTCGCTTTATTTTGCAGCGTAAGCTTCACTGCCTGAGGCTGAGCAGCCTGGCGCCGCTTACGGTGAAGACTAATGCGAAAGCGCGACGAGCAGTGACGTCACATGGTGCACAGCTGGCACGCTGGAGAAGGCCTTGAAGCTTCTGGGGTGACGTGTCACTAGTCGGCTGGCGCTGGCCCACGTGACATCGCAAGCCAGTCAAGCGCAACTTCTATTTGTTTCTTCCTCAATCTATTTCTTCGTCTTTCTTACTTCTCTGACTCTCTGTCCCTGTCCTTTATTCCTTCTTTATTTTTCTGTGCTTCTACCTTTTCTATTTCTCTATTGCAATTGTTCTTTTTATTTCTATACTAGCATTTACTCTCCCTCCACCTTCTTTCTCTTCACCCCACCCTTACATATCTCCGCCCACCTCTGTCATACTTTTTTCAGACAACGACAATTGAAATAATTTAACATTTCTTCTGTCTAGGAGGGCAACAAATGTACACCGATTCTCGCCTGAGTGTTACACCACTTTCTAGACATACATAACTCTAATATAGGCCACTTCATAAGAAACCCTTGTCTTTTCTCTGCCACCACTTGCTCTAGCACACTATTCAAGGCTACGCTGTTCTAGCGTGCTTGGATAGCCGACTGGTTTCGAAATAAGTCATCAGTTAGAGGGTACGTGGGTTCGATTCTCGCTTCGCGAAGAAATTTCGCATCTGGATTATCTTTTTCTTTCTGACTCTCTCTTTCTTTGTTCATCTCTTCGTACTCGTTCTCGCGCTAATCAAAGTTATTGCGTACCATGCCGGACAAATCCCTGTATTTGTTCGAGGAGTGAAGAAGGCACCTGGGGCTTTTAACTTCCACTTAAATGCAGTCCAAGCTTTCTGGCCATCATTGAAAATGCAGCCGCAACGACCAAGATTCCACGACGTCACTTGCGGGTCAGCAGTCGAGCACCAAAACCTCTAGAATACCGTGGCGACTTACAGGTAGGCAAAGCAAGGTCACATGTGCGCGTGCAAAATTTTAAAGGGCCAGTAAGCGAACCCAAGGTTCAAAAATTGTTAAGAGAAATGTGTGCACTTCTACTTTGCAAGCATGCTGCCACAAAAATTTCGCAAATACGTGCTATATAAAGAAGTTACATGGGTTGGAACATCAGTTTCCGCGGGTTTCAAATTTTCGTGTGTCGACGCCACCCTTATTCCTCACACGGAGGGGGAGGCGCAGCGCATCATCGCAACTGGTTTAGACCAATAGATGAGCTGTGTGTTACGTTAAGTCGCCGATCGGCGACCTTGCGTCACTGCGCGTGATAGGAGAAATAATGAAGTGCACGAAAGCAGCGCGGGAATTGTTTTTGAAATTTAGGCTCTCCATAGCACGCAGCACAGTACAATTGCAAAAACGTTATCGCCATGATCTACTCTACAAATTGCCAAGCTTCTTTGTGGGCTGTAAGAAAAGCGTGAGCCTGTTGACTGGCCCCTTAAAGGCCAACACCGCTGACTTCTTGACCATGTCAAAGTGTTGGTGTTTTTACACTTGGAAGATGTCCTGTCATGAACCTGAGAGCAGTAATACTCGGCAAGGTTTAAAAGATAGTAAACAAGAAAAAGAAGCAAGACACCTAAACTGATACCCAACCACAGCACTATCTTCGTGTCACATGAGCGTTGGTAAAAAAACATGCAAACCAGAAACCGGGCAAAGCATGCCAGTCTCGCCAGCACGGAGTATGAAAGCTGCGAAAGCGGTGAAGAGGACGTGTTCAGAGGACAGGTGACCTCATCGCAACAGCTGCACCATATCTGTTACTGACTGTAGCATGTGCACAAGCTCCTCGGGGTGGTCAAAATATGACAGCCGAGATTCGGACGCGTGTGGTGGGCAAGTAAAATCACCGGAAACAAATGGCAATTCCAGGTCGTACATTGTGCTCTCAGATGGCGCCACCTGGTCCGGCTACTCAAGTGTGGGGGCCGTGATAGCTGAATACCCATCACTGAAAATTTTGTGGACAAGCAGAACCTTCTTGATATTGCTGTAGGAAGAGTACACGTGTCTGGCAATAGCGGGGTTTAAAATTGCGCTGGCAGGGCCGAGGGGAATTGATTTAGACCAAGTACGCGCCCCCTTTGATACGATGAGCAAGCTCGGTCACGGAGTGCCCTCTTACGTTATAAAAACACGTTATAAAAATGTATCCATGTGGTATTGCGCTCACTTAGTACTACTCCGCAGTGTTTATGCATTAATCCTCTTCATACGGCACGATACTAAAACAGTTTCTGTCAGGCGAGCCAGCAGTGCCAGCTACAACAATATGAATTTTCGAGACGAAAGGTAATAGTAACTTGCGAGTGTTTCCTGAGTGTTCATGTAATACGGGAAATCGTATGCAACCACAACGCAATACTACTTGCCACCCATCGCTAGCAGGTCTGCAACGAACGGAAATTTGCATACATAACTAACGAAATGTTGCTACGCAACACACGCGATCATTTCATTGTGAACAGCAGATGATGGTGCGGGGCCTCTGTTCCGTAACTTTTGTCGCTTTGACGTAAACGTTAGCAGGCACACACAAAATGTGGCCAAAAATTTTTTAGAAGCTATTTGGGAGAATTGCGGCAACTTCTGTAAGATTCATAATTTCATTGACGTCTATTGAGTTTGAAAAATAGCCAAAGTAGGCCTTTAACAGAATTGAAGGGCGTGTCGAAGATACTTTTGAGTGAACATAAGTCTGGCCATCTCATGGAGAATTACGTTTCTATAATAACATAAGAGTTTCACTCATATCACTACTCGGAGGTATTAGGTCATGGAAAGTGTGATTATTTAATGAAGCATTTTAAGCTGGAGCGAAATAACGTAATAGAAATAAAATTGATCTTGAGCTGACGAACTTCATCAAATTCTGTGAAAACTTGTTCAATGACGTGGTCGTAATTTCATTGAAAAATCACAGCAAATCCATGGAGTTAATGATGAGGAGTGGGACGAAGCATCACGCGTTCTCAGCTCAGCCGTCCGTCCGTCCGTCCGTTCATTCGTCCGTCTCTAAAAGGGTTCACTATTGAACGAGTTGCTGCTTTCACATGAAAACGTCGTGAGGGCACAACTAAACACAACACACCGAAACAAACTGATCAGGAGAAGCGCAAACTACCAACTGGCTTCATTCCAGATAGATCCGCCCAATTAAACATCAACACCCTTCGCGGTGCCTATGCGCAGGTAGTTGATGTATGAAGGTGTGTATATTTCTTGAATTAAACAACATGGTATATTTTCGCATGTCCTCGTCTGTTTCTTGCTGTGAGTTGTGTACAGATGCGCCCTCACTATGGTTTCTATGTCCATCCGTCTGTCTGTCTGCATGTATTCCTGTCTTTCCGCATGCATGTCTGTCTGTTCTCCCGTCTGTCCGTCTGTCCACTTTTCCGTCTCTTCGTCTGTCAGTCCGTCTACCCGTCGGTCCATCTGTCCCTCCATCCATCTGTCTGTCTGTCTGTCTGTCTGTCTGTCTGTCCGTCTGTCTGTCTGTCTGTCTGTCTGTATGTCTGTCGGTCGGTCGGTCGGTCGGTCGGTCGGTCGGTCGGTCGGTCGGTCGGTCGGTCGGTCGGTCGGTCGGTCGGTCTGACCGCCATCCTATCAAACTAAACCGCACGCAAAGTGCAGCTCCACCCCATCTAGTAATCACTTCACGCATTGTACTAGCGCAGCGCCATATAGCGAACATTGTGAGAAGTAGGGGGCGCCTACTACAACGCAGGGTAGAGGAGGGACTGAGCCACAGCGCCAAGTTTTCACAGTATTAAAGTATAGGTAATTGTGATTTAGAATCATTTCGATTAGTTCACTGCATTTACTTATATATCTTGTTCTTGCCAAGTACCACTGAAGATGTGTCATATCAGCTGAATAGATACGATGTGGCCGAAACATAATGAACGCCATCACCTTTTAAGGGTTCGGATGGAATATAGGTACTTTTTGTAATATTCTAATGTGGTCGTGGCGGGAAGAGACGAATTGAAGCCCTTCAATACTTCATTACTGGTGTACACATCATAATCCTGACATGCGTGTCATGTAAGAACATGACAACATACCAGTCTTATATCGTGCTCGCGGCCGTTTCGCTAGCTCCACATATACTAAATTTGTTATTACGTGACGTGGATAGATGGCATAAGTAAACGACACATGCAACCTGATAATCATCACACGGAAGGAATGTGCGGCATCATTTACCTCCGCATCGTAACACTGTGCTGATTTCAAAATGACATATCAAGATTTATCATTCGTGCTTCGCATATCATCGATTCTCACTGTACGTGGGGTCTGCCAATTTTTTTATAGGTGTCTTCGGCCATGCATACAGTTCTACAAGTGGGTTTTTAGCCCTTTTGAGATATGTTTCTCTATACATCTGTAAATTTTTTTTTCAAAGGAGGGTGTAGTAGCATGCAGTGAATTTACTGCCTGTCTATTTCTTTTTTTCTTCTTTTGGTTTGCTCTATCTCATCTTTGTTGTCCTCTACCCTAATCCCCCTCTGTTTGAGTACTCGGCCGGATGTCTTTATGGTGAAGCGCCTTGTCTTGTTCGTTTGCCTGTTTACGTCATTCTTTGGCGTGCAGCAGAAGGTTTGGCTCACACATGTGCAATATATCACAGCACAGTTTTTTTCTTTTGTTGTTGTTGTTTATTAAAAACACATACATTTTTATGAATACATTTTTTGCATGGCGAATGAACAATCGGAGGTCCCAAAGTAAAAACTGTCAGGGGGACCTCCTAACGAAAAGTAAAAAGAGGATTAGCTTTTTAGTCAGCAAACAGCGACGAAATCACAGCAATATATAAAGGAAAAAGGTGCAAAAACGTTAGGCAATATGAGCAATAGTGACAGTGTGCTCGAAACAAAGAAACTCGAAAGAAAACATTCAAGTCATAAGTCATTTAACAATAAGACCTTCAAGCGTTTACTAAAGGAGTACATTGAGCAAGATTTGAGATCAACAGGCAGCATGTTTCACAGTGTTATGCATGAAAATATTGCCGTCATTTGACCATAGTTGGTACGTACTTTAGGTAGAAGTAGATTACGGTTAGCTCAAAACCTCGTCTTGTAAGTATTTACAAGAGGAACTCCCGAGAAACTGGAAATGTATAATTCATTATTAAGGATACGAATGTGTTGTGTTGTGTTCTCAACAGCTGAGCCACAAGATCTTCTTTGTTCTCGCGTCTTGCCAGAGGCCCACTACCTGGTGTCCGCTAAATCCCCCCATCATCGTTTTTGTCCACATGTAGACACGGGTCATTTGCCTCCCTCTCAAAGAGCATCGACCCGATGCGAAGTCAATAATGCAGTTTTTGTTAAAAGATAAGTCTCACGCAATCACTCGCTGACGTAAGGCTTCATGCGCACTACGTGAACGAGTTCAGGATGGTGCTGGCGATGATTGGTACTACACGAATTGTCGGGAACAACTTCGTAAGTGACGTCACTCAGTTGCCGCAGCACTCGGTATGGCCCAAAGTATCTTCTTAAGAGCTTTTCTGATAGTCCTCGTTTCCGTACGGGTGTCCAAATCCATACTTTGTCGCCAGTTTGATAGACAACTGCTCTGCGGTGAGCATTGTAGCGGCCTGCATCGTACTCTTGCTGCTGGCGGATCCGTAAACGTGCCAGTTGTCTAGCTTCTTCCGCGCGTTCCGTAAACGTGTTGGCGTCTGGGTCGATGTCGTCACTTTCGTGCAGCTGCATCGCCTCTGACATAGATCGTACTTCTCGTCCATGAACGAGGCTGAACGGGGTCATGCGGGTCGTTTCTTGCTTGGCCGTGTTGTACGCAAACTTTATGTATGGCAAGATTTCATCCCAATTTTTGTGTTCAATGTCTACGTACATCGAAAGCATGTCTTCAATGGTTTTGTTCAGACGCTCCGTCAGCCCGTTTGTTTATGGGTGGTAGGCAGTGGTCTTACGATGCGTTGTTCCACTCAGCATCAGGACGTGATCCAAGAGAGCAGCCGTAAATGCGGTTCCTCTGTCTGTGATCACGACGGTTGGTGCACCATGCCTCAGTACAATATTTTCGATGAAAAATCTGGCCACCTCCGCTGCTGTACCTCTCCGAATAGCTTTTGTCTCGGCATAACGGGTCAGATAATCCGTCGCGACGATAACCCAGCGGTTTCCTGCAGTGAAAATAGGAAGTGGGCCCAAAATGTCCATGCCTATCTGGTAGAATGGAGCTGTTTGGACCTGCACGGGTTGCAGTAGGCCAGCTGGTTTAGTCGGTGGTGACTTGCGTCGCTGGCAGTCGAGACAGGTACGAACGTGGTGCTTCACGGGTGTGGTTAGTCTCGGCCAGTAATACCTTTGCTGTACTCTGGCCAACGTTATCATGTAACCCAAATGGCCAGAGGTCACCTCGTTGTGGCATGCTTTGAGTATTTCGGTACGAAGGGCTGCTGGTATGACGAGCAGATAGGCGGATCCTGTCGACGAAAAGTTTCTTTTGTAAAGTACTCCGCCCCGTAAACAAAACGATGACAATACTCTTGCGAAAACTCTTGGCGCCTTCTGAGATCTGCCTTCCAAGTAGTTAATTAAGCCAAGCAACTCAGTGTCGTCACGTTGTTGCAGCGCAATGGCGGTCGTGTCGAGGACACCGAGAAATGCCGTTTCCTCCTCCTCGGGTAGGGTTGCCGACTCAATGGGTGAACGGGACAGACAGTCAGCGTCCATATGTCGCTTGCCTGACTTGTGCACGACCGTCATGTCAAACTCTTGCAGTTTTAGGCTCCAACGCGCTAATCGGCCAGTGGTATATTTTAGATTAGTTAACCAGCAAAGGGAGTGATGGTCACTAATAACTTTGAAGTGTCGGCTATACAAGTATGGGCGAAATTTCATTACTGCCCATACTACGGCGAGGCATTCTTTTTCTGTTGTTGAATAGTTAGCCTCTGCGCATGTTAGCGTTCAGCTTGCGTAGGCGATCACTCTTTCTGTGTCCTCTTGCCGTTGCACAAGCACAGCCCCAAGACCTACATTGCTAGCGTCTGCGTGAAGCATCGTCGGGGCTTCTTCGTCGAAGTGGGCGAGCACAGGGGGCGTTTGGAGACGTTGACGCAGGTCATTAAAGGCAGCCTCCTGTTCTTCTTTCCACTCAAAGGCAACATCATCCCTTATGAGACAAGTTAGTGGCGACGCGATGCGGGCGAAGTCTGCGATAAACCGGCGATAATAGGCACAAAGGCCTAGGAAGCGTCTGACAGCCTTCTTATTGGAGGGTACTGGGAACTGTGCGACAGCGGCAATTTTTCCAGGATCGGGCCGGACGCCTGCGTTGCTGACGACGTGACCGAGAAACTGAAGTTCGTGAAAACAGAAATGGCACTTTTCTGGTTTCAATGTTAGGCCCGCGAAAAGTCGGCGCCGGTGTCAACTAAGGCTGTTACTTGCTGTCCGTCTACCGAAACGGTAAGATCTGTGGTAACAGTTTCGTCGGTGTTACAACTTCTCGGCTTTACGGCGTCCTGTGGTACAAGTAACGGGGGCTTTTTTTCGTCGCCTTGACGGCCTGCAACCTCACTCCCGGAGGTCGCCGCCTTCAGTTTCCCCGGCGTGGACTTGGTGACCTCCTTCCACTGACGTCGGCTGTAGTTCGGTGGCGCGACGAAGGCGAATATGCCGGAGACGGAGAGCGTGGTCGACGTCCCATACCTGGCTGGTAATCAGGCACACTGTCGTGATTATTGGCACGGCGGTTGTTAAAATGGGACTGAGACAAGGGGAGTCCTTGAGAATGAGTGTCCCGGTGTGGTGGGTAGCCGTCATTGGCGCGTCAATCGTCACACCATTGCTGAAGAGGTCGAAACATATTTACGCGGTGCCAGCAATGGCGGGAAATGTGGCCCACACCTCCGCAGGTAAAACAAAGCGGGCGCCTATTTAAAGCGTGCCAGGCGTCTGTTTTACGAAGCTGTGGACGCCGCAATGGCTCGTAATGTGGCAAATGCCGCGTCTCGTTGGGAGACGGCTCTTGGTACGGCGGCATTTCGTACGGTGGTACGACGGCAGGTCGTCGCGGTGTCTGTTCTTGTGGCGACCAAGGAACGGCTGCCGATAGCTGGCGGTACGACGGCGCAACGGGTGGCGGGCGGCGAAGCGCGGCTGCGTAGCTCATAGGTCGCTGATCGTCAGCAGGATCAGCTGTTGAAAACGCTTGGCGTATTTCTTCGCGGACGACTTCAGCGACAGACGCCGTGGGTGGTTCCGTGACCAGATTCCGGAACTTCAGCAGCTCTCCGCGAACAATCTCTCTTATCAAATCGCGCAACGAGCTTTGATGGTCAGATGCCGTAGCGGCGACTTGCTTGTGGGCGCTGCTGGACAAGCGATCGTATTGTCGGCATCGTAGGTGAAGCGCCCGTTCGATAGCCGTAGCTTTTTTGATGAAGTCTGTCATGGTGCTTGGCGGGTTCCGCAAAAGTCCGGCGAACAGTTGCTCTTTAACGCCGCGCCTGAGGTAGCGCAACTTTTTGTCGTCGGTCATGTGCGGGTCAGCTTTACGGAAGAGACGGGCCATGTCCTCAGCGAACATTGCGACCGTTTCATTGGGTTTCTGAACCCGTAGCTCGAGTAAATGCTGCGCACGTTCGCGCCGGTCGACATCGGCAAATGTGTCAGTCATCCCTCTTTTAAAGTCGCTCCATGATGATAAACTGCCTTCTCTGTTCTCGTACCAAGTTTTAGCGCTGTCGTCGAGATAAAAATAGGCGCGGGAAAGCCTTTGTTCAAGGGACCACTGGTTGGTGTTAGCGACACGTTCGTAGTGATCAAGCCATTCTTCGACGTCTTCATGTGCTCCACCACCAAAGCGATCAGGCACCAGCGGTAAAAAAAAGGTTACCTGAGATGGGGTTGGCAATCTACTGTCTCGTAGTAACTGTTGTGGATTGGTGGTGGCCATTGGTAGATCTGAGCGGTGCTTTGTAGAGTGTTCCTGTGAGTGACATGTCGCCTTAGAAGACGACATTAACGAAGTGCGCGCGGGGCACTGGCGCTGTGGCACGAGCGCGAGCCTGGCGTCGAACGCTGGCCAGGAGTGACTCCAACGCCTGGGCTACGCTTTTGAACTTGTTCACGTTTCCTGTCCTTTAATAAATCGTCTACAGTCTCAAGCGGCTGTACAGACGCAACAGTTGGCGACGAGGAAGACTGGATCGACTCATCGGCACTCCACCGACGTCAAGGAAATAACATGGCGACGCCCGACTTCGGTCGGCTACCCGAATTCAGCGGCAGCCCCAGCTCCTGGAGATCCTGGTATGGGAGGCTACAGTTCTTCTTCGAGGCTAACGAGATTACGGACGCATCGAAGAAACGTGCTCATCTGCTAACGCTGTGCGGGGAACAGACTTATGACATCGTCTGCGCCCTCGTTCAACCCAAGCAGCCCAACCAAGTGAGCTACGAGGACATAGTCAAGATGCTCAAGGCTCACTTCGATCCACAACCGTCTGAGGTCTTCTGCAGGGCACGATTCCAGCGACGTGACCAAAAGCACGACGAAACGGTCAGTGATTACGTCACGGCGCTCAAGAAGCTAGCAGCAGATTACAATTTCGGGACAAGCGCAGACACTGCAGCGAATCCGACAATGCTGCCTATGGACGTCATGCTGCGTGATCGTTTCGTTTGCGGTCTTCGGAACGAGCAGGTCCAGCAACGGCTCTTCGCAGAAAAGGACTTGACGTTCAAGAAAGCTTTCGACCTTGCACTGCGAGCTGAAAACGCCATCGAAGACCAGAAACGCGTGAAAACCGAATTTAAAGAGTTTCACGAATCCTGCATAAGCACATGCAAGATAGACAACCAAGGTCACTCTAGTGCCTCTGCCCAAAAGAAGAAACAACGCTGTTGGCGTTGTAACGCGCTACATAATCCGGACACTTGCAAGTTCCAGACAGTCTCCTGCAACTACTGCAAGAAACGCGGACACATTGAAAAAGCCTGTCTGAAAAAGCGGAAAGAAGCAAAAACGAGCAACAGCATCGAATATCCCCAACAAGGAACTTCGACAGCTGCCTCAGCACCAGTGTCGACTCAGCAGGACTCATCAGACGTGGCCCTTTACGAGCTCAACACCGTAACCAACGCGTTCAGCACACAGAAGGTCATGACTCGGCTACGCGTACATGGCAAGTTCTTGGATTTTGAAGTCGACTCGGGTGCAGCCTGCACACTCATCAGTGAGGTCACGTTCAAAGCTACGTGGACAGATGATCGACCACGGCTTCAGACCGACAACATGCTCCTACGCACATGGTCAGGACAGTCTCTTCGAGTTCTCGGATGTGCAACGGTGATTGTTACGCACGGAAACAAAACCATGACACTACCACTTGTTGTCATCAAGGGAGCAGGTTGTAACCTCCTTGGACGAAACTGGTTTCCTCACCTGGGTATACAGATCACGGGCATCAATGATGTATCCGGCGATGAACTTGTTTCGAAGCTTCTCGACAAGTACCAATCTGTATTCAACGAGGACATATCAGGACACATCGGTCCAGCGGTACAACTAGACCTCGTGGAAGGAGCGAAACCAAAGTTCCTAAAAGCACGGCCGGTTCCTTTCGCGCTCCGGTCAGCTGTAGAAGCAGAATTGGATCGACTGCAAAGTCAAGGCATAATCGAGCCAGCACAGCATTCGGATTGGGCAACGCCTCTCGTACTGGTTCGAAAGAAGAATGGCTCGTTGCGAATATGCGGCGACTACCGTTGCACAGTGAACCAGGTATCAAAGAAGGCAGACTACCCACTTCCCTCAACTGATGAAGTGCTCAGCCACTTGAGGGGAGGCAAGGTCTTCAGCACCCTGGATTTAGCACAAGCGTACCAGCAACTTCACGTGACGCCAGAGACAGCAGAGATATTGACCCTGAACACGCTGAAGGGACTATACAGGGTCAAGAGATTGCCTTTCGGAATTTCTGCAGCCCCAGCCATTTTTCAACGTTTTATGGAGACAATGCTGTCAGGCATCACAGGCGTGTGCGCATACCTAGATGACGTGATCATCAGTGGGAAAGACGCCACGGAACACGCCGAGAGACTGGAAGAAGTGCTGAAGAGGCTACGAAACTACAATCTGCGCCTCGGAAAAAACAAGTGCTGCTTTGCGGTGCGACAAGTTTTCTTTCTGGGACACCGAATCGACGAGACAGGCGTCCACACAAACGAAGAGAAAGTTCGAGCCATAACGGACGCTCCAGCACCAAACTGCAAACAAGCGCTTCAATCATTTCTCGGAATGCTGGCTTTCTACGACAGATTCTTGAAGAACAGGGCAACAGTTGCCAGCTGCCTATACCAGCTTCTTCAGAAGGACGCCACGTGGAGATGGGAGACAAAGCATCAAGAAGCCTTTGACAAGCTTAAGGCATTGCTGCTCAGTCAGACCGTACTGGCACACTACGACGAACAGAAGGAGCTTCTTGTCTCTTGTGATGCTTCACCATATGGCATAGGAGCTGTTCTGTCTCAACGTGATGACCAGAATAGAGAGGCGCCAATCGCTTTTGCATCTCGGACGCTAGGGCCGGCAGAACGCAAATATGCTCAATTGGACAGAGAAGGCCTTGCTGTGGTGTTTGCAGCCCACAAGTTCCACAAGTATATTGCGGGAAGAAAGGTGACTTTCGTCACTGACCACCAACCACTGCTCGGCATACTGGGTCCACAAAAGCCAACGGCTCAAGTCCTTTCTCCACGGATGACCAGATGGTGCATCAAGTTATCGGCGTATGACTACAGCATAATCTACAGGCGTGGCAAGAACCATCAAAACGCGGATGCGTTGAGCCGTTTGCCATTACAAGAACGTCTCGATGAACCCTGGCCTCCAGGTGACGTACTATTGTTCGAAGCGTTATCGAGACCTCCGTTGACTGCTGCCGAGATAGCACGCCTGACACAACAAGACAGCATCATGCAGAGGTTGTACAAGGCAGTGCAGGATGGTACAGTGGAGAAACTCACTGGAGATGAGTTTGCTCCTTACCGACGACGAGCGACCGCACTAGCACTACAGCGCGAGTGCATCACACTTGGATCCCGAGTGATCATACCGAGCTCAGCACGATCCCGTGTTCTGGCACTTCTGCATGCGGGTCACAGAGGCATGGTAGCCATGAAGAAGTGCGCAAGGAGCTACGTATGGTGGCCCGGAATGGACAAGGTGATCGAGGAAACGGTGCGACAGTGCCGTGAATGCCAAGCAACGCAAAAGAGCCCACCCAAAGCTCCTATTCCTACGTGGGACCGTCCCCAGACAGCATGGAACACGGTGCACGTTGACTTCGCGGGGCCACTACTCGGACGCACCTACTTAGTTGTTGTGGACGCATACACAAAGTGGGTGGAAGTCCGGCACGTGACACAAGCAACATCCGCGGCTGTAATCGACGTGCTCCGAAGCCTCTTTGCAACGTTCGGCATTCCCCGAAAGTTCATCTCCGACAACGGAAAAGCATTCATCTCCAACGAGATCAAGCAGTTCTATGCGTCGAACGGCATACAGGCTGCAACCTCACCAGCATATCATCCGGCAACAAACGGCCAGGCAGAACGCTATGTGGCGGAGCTGAAAAGAGCGCTGTTGAAAGATGCAGACAAGTCCATACAGTGCCGACTTGCAAGATTTCTGTATCGGCAGCACACGACAATACACACTACCACAGGTATGACACCGGCGAGAGCGATGTTCGGACGAGAATTGCTCTGCCCTCTCGATCTTCTTAAGCGGGAGACGGATAAGCGAAGTCCTGAGAGCCAGGAGGCATTGCAAAAATCACGCCGCTTCGCTATAGGGGATAGAGTGCTTATCCGGCAGTTTTTGAAAAAGCCAGATTGGATTGAAGGCGAAATACTGCGCCGCGTCGGACCACGATCCTGGCTTGTAAAAAGCGACCAAGGAAAGGTTCGGCGTCACCTCAATCACATGAGGAAAACGAGTCAGACCAGACAAACAACCCAATCGCGGACAGATTGGAGCGCAGCTGACGATCTCTTGGACGCAACGCCAGAAGAGACGCCATCGAGCTCAGCTGCTCAACCGCCTGAATCGCCCGAGATGCAAGATCACACTCCCTCGCAACCGTCGACGTCACAGGCAGTGGCCACTCGGCAACTGCGACCACCAGAGGTTAGGCGACCTCCAGACCGCTATGGAGACTTCGTCTAAGGGAGGAAGAGTGACATGTCGCCTTAGAAGACGACATTAACGAAGTGCGCGCGGGGCACTGGCGCTGTGGCACGAGCGCGAGCCTGGCGTCGAACGCTGGCCAGGAGTGACTCCAACGCCTGGGCTACGCTTTTGAACTTGTTCACGTTTCCTGTCCTTTAATAAATCGTCTACAGTCTCAAGCGGCTGTACAGACGTAACAGTGAGAGAGTGAACTCTGGAAGGAGGCCTCGCAAGCGACGGCTGAAGCGATGCACGGGAGTGTTGACAAGTGCTTCTGGGCTGGATGGACGGCTCCCCGTGGGAGTGTGGAGCATCAGGCGGGGTCGCGGGCCAGCACCTCCACCAGTGTCGCAGTACAACGCGAACAAAGCACAAGTACGCCTTTAGGCAGCGAAAGCAGCGTGTTCTCAACAGCTGAGCCACAAGATCTTCTTCGTTCTCGCGTCAAGCCAGAGGCCCACTACTTGGTGTCCGCTAAATCCCCCCATCATCGTTTTTGCCCACATGTAGACACGGGTCAATATACTCATTATAATTTTTAGCTGAAGAGTTTACGCAGAGGTAAAATGTTCATGTTGCTAAAAAGAGGCGCTGATGGTGATGAAAATGGTTTGAAAGTAATGAATCTCAAAGCTTGCTTCTGTAATCGTTCTAGATGATTTACATGTGACCAATATGTATTTCCCCATGATGAAAAGCAGTATGACAGGTGACTATGAATGAATGCGTAATATAAAGATGAAAGGATTTCAGTGGAGAAGTAAGGTCGAGTTTTGATGATCACGTGAATACCGAAAGACACCTTTCGAATTAAGGCCTGCGCATGCTCACTGAATTTCAAATGTTTATCTAATACCACACCAAGAAATTTAGTAGATGAACATGCATGAATGAACTGTCCATCAAGCGTCACTGCTAATGAAGCGATGTTTGGAAAGAACTGCTGGAAATGGAATACCATGAAATTAGTCTTTGATGGATTGATGAGTACCAGATTCGATTTAGACACTACATATTACCCCCCATGTTCATTCGAGGTTTGCAGCTTTATTATGAGTGTTTTACTCCGACTTCAAAAAAGAACAAGAAATTGGTTGGGAAATATTGGCCGCCCAAGCAGGTGGCATTCTCAGTATAGGCTGGCAACAAGTTAGCGGAGATAAGGTAATCTACTAGTCACATAGTTACTTGTAAACCTTCATCCTGCAATGCTGGGCTAACGCGGGATGTGAGAAGATGTTCATCTGCTAGCGTGTCAGAAGTCGCTCTTCCGCTTTACAAAGACCCTGTGCATGCAGGATCTGATAGATGATTGGTATGTGGGGTTTAACGTCCCAAAACCACCATATGATTATGAGAGACGCCGTAGTGGAGGGCTCCGGAAATTTCGACCACATGCGGTTCTTTAACCTGCACCCAAATCTGAGCAGATGGGCCTACAACATTTCCGCCTCCATCGAAAATGCAGCCGCCGCAGCCGGGATTCGAACCCGCGACCTGCGGGTCAGCAGCCAAGAACCTTAGCCGCTAGACAACCACGGCGGGGTTGCATGCAGGATCTGGGTAAAGCAGCGTGAAGTTTGATAGCAAGAGAATTTCGCGTTAATGCTTAAGAGCTGAGGTGCATGGGGGAGACGTGGGGTCGAAAGAGGTAATGGTCCGGGAGAGAGAAATACACACATCGTCACGAGCCGATTCATTACCGGGGAGAATCACGTAGGCGGGAAACCACATATGCGGACGAATTGAGTGTTTAAAGGTGGAAGTTCGGCGGCCAAAAGGACATATTCGTACTACTGTCGCAGCCCAGCTTCCAAACTCAGCATTTCTTCTGCTTAGTTTGTCAAAATTTTTGTTGTTTATCTCGGTGCGCAGTGAATTTTCACCAATATTTGCCGCACAAAAGAAAGATGACACCAAGTTTTCGTTATAAGCATAAAATATTGCTAGCTTTTGTTGGGTTACTTATAATGCTGCACTCATGAATATCAAAAGCCGATTAATGGCGAAAATAGTTTTCCACTCCAACATGCAGGTTTGAGAAAACGCCGAACTATCAAATGATATTATCTGAGAAGTCCTTCATGAAGTGCGATAGCTAAACGAGTTGGCCAAAATTTTTTGGTGTCATCTTCGGCACAGTTTGTTCGAAGGTAACGTGAACAGTTTCTTTCACGTCAAGCAAATAAATTAGAACCGATGGTTTGTCTATACAGTTTCAGAGGCGACGCCCGGCATTTCAATAAGTCACCGGGCTCTTCAGCTAACTTTGGGATATAATACGTGAAGCCCTCGTTCGAGACGCACTTTAAGTTAACTTGAATGGATCTGGGTTTGCATGGTTCAGGTGAACGTATCAACGCGACAGCGTTGAAGAGCTTGTTTCGTAGAAATTCTGGTGTCACCGTTGGTGTCGTTGGTTGTAAGTGAAACGTCATAAAATGGAAGGAAAAAACTTTATTTTAGTCCTGCAGGACGCGCTCAGCGCGTAGAAAGCGTCTCCCACGTAGGGACCGACAGGGAGTACATGGCGGCCTCTTCGTGGACCTGCTGGACGGCCCATTGCTGGTCGGCAATCACGTCATCATATCATTAATATTGAGAACGACTAAAATGAGAATAATGGAAATACATCAAACAAACATTTTTGGGTTCATATGAGGATCCCACCCAGGCTGGTTCCATGGCAAGCAGGTGTTCTGCCACACAAGCACTCGTCTGCTTAGAAATGCTGTTAAAGTAACTTCCTCCGCTTGTAAATGCATGCAGTGAAAATATCAGCAAATCCGACGTATACCTTGGGAATTGATGTTATGAGAAGCATGCAGAGGAAAGGTGCCACTGTTGTAATTTTTTAATGAGCGAAATGTTACGAAATTACGTCAAAGATATATGTGCAAAAGCTGTATGCACGCACATATATTGAACAGTAGCATGTTTATTGTTGCGTTACATAGCCAACAGGAACGAGGGCATAAGCAACACCAGAAGCGGCAAGCTGACATGCAGCTCTCTTACCAGTAAGGATGCTGGCCCTGGACACTGACAGATAATGAAATTTTAGTGACTACAACTTTCATTAAGTTGACGTGACATCCGTCTGATTGGAGTACATATATAGCGTTTATTAGAATGAATAGCCAGCACTGCAATAACAATTGACGTTTCATGACCATGACCCTTACGGTGTACTTGAGAAGTAGTTCCGAGACTCTGCGTAGTTAACTTGATTCCGACGCAGAATGCTGGAGTTATATTCCTGCTGCGACCACATTTACTTTACGCATTCGTTGGGCCTACGCTGACGATGCCAGCTTTTAGAAGCCGAGCTTTTTAGGGGCATCCTAGTTGGTGTGCACTAGGGCCTAAACAACCCAAACCAAAGTTCTACACATGCACAACAACAAACAAATACTTATGTGAAAACGACCGCGTTCCCAAAATGTAATCAAATATGCGACAATCCAATACATGATCAACCGCGCCATCCAACTGTCCGTCCGTTTGTACATCCATTCGCTCATCTGTACGTGGAGCCTATAGTCCTTGAATCCACGCAAACGTCCACCTGTGCGTCCGTCCGTTTACCCTTTGGACTACAGGTTTTCCCGCTTCATTTAATCCAATCGCCAGCCAAATTAATCTAGGCGCCAGTCAAATCAATTCAGCTGCCACTCAAATGAATCTAGGTGCCATTCATTTTAATCCACATGCCACTAAAATTAATCCAACCGCCCGCCGATATTATCCAGACGCCAGCGAATTTCATCCTGATGACATCGTGACTTCAAAACGACCCAGAGTTTTCGGTAATGCGTGCGTGGAGTGAATAGCTTTGGAGTGAATTTCTGAGAAAAAAACCATGAGGGAGTCACTGGTGACACTATGTCGCTCGCGCGACTTCATCACGCCTATCACACGCGTAAGCACTATTCATATCTTCGACATGCATATTACAAAAAATGCCGTCCACACAGCTTGATGCCTATTAACCAGGCCAATGATCTCATCACGAGTGACTCAGGTGACGTCCTCACGCATTTCACCCACGCACGCACTGTTTTAACCTTGCGTCATGCATATCAAACAAAACGTCTTTGAAAGGGCAGGAGCTTGATTCCTAAAACTCGGCCATGCCACCGGATCACCAGTGACTCAGAGGATGTCATCACCCATATCACCCGCGCACGCAATTTACTCGCCTGCCGACATGCATACCAAATGAAACGTCTTTGAGAGAGCAATAACGTGTTACGTACGATTCGGCCAACTGACTTGATCACTAGTGAGTCAGGTGACGACATCATGCCCTCACCCACGCATGCAATGTCTAACCTGCCTTCATGCATACCAAACGAAACGCCTTTGAGAGGGTAATAAATTGAACGCTGTCAATAGCCCTAGTGACGTGATCACTAGTGACTCATGTGACGTCATCGTGCCTGACACCCATGCACGAAGTCTCTAAGCTGACTTCATATATATCAAACGAAACATCTTTGAGAGAGTAATAATTTGAATGCTATCACTAGGCCTAGTGACGTCCTTCGTAGTCACTTGCGTGACGTCATCTCGCCTAAGACTCACGCAAGCTCTCTCAATTGTGCCTTCATGCGTGTCAAACAAAACGTCTTTGAAAGAGTAATAGCTCGAACATTGTCACTAGGCCTAGTGACGTCATCACTAGTGACTCACGTGATGTCATCACGCCTATCACACACGCACGCGGTGTCCTGACCTGTCTTCATGCATATAAAACAAAACGTCTTTGAGAAAGTAATAACTCGAACGTTGTCACTAGGCCTAGTGACGTCATCACTAGTGACTAGCGTGAAGTCAACACGCCTATCATACACGCATGCGCTGTTAAAACCTGTCTTCATGCATATCAATCGAAACGACCTTGAGACAGTAATAACTCGAACGCTGCCACTCGACCTAGAGACGTGATCACTCGTGACTTGCGTGACTTCATTACGCCTGACACCCACGCAAGCACCCTGTAACCTGCACTTATGCATATCCAACGAAACGTCTTTGAGAGGGTAATACGTTGAACACTCTTACTCGGCCTAGCGACGTGATCACTAGTGAGTCACGTGACGTCATCACGCCTATCACACATGCACGCGCTGACCTAACCTGTCTCCATGCATATCAAACGAAACGTCTGTGAGAGAGCAATAACGTCATACTTATGAATCGGCCAACCAACTTAATCATTAGTGACATACGTGACGTCCTCATGATTAACATTCACGCAAGAACTCTCTAACGTGCCTTCATAAATATCAAACGAAACGTCATTGAGAGAATAATAAGTAGAAGGCTGTTGCAGGCAGCGTCTGCTAGTAAAAAACTGACTGCTCGCGCCGCACAGCCGTTCATCGGCTAACCGGTAAATGTAGGCACCAGATCGCACGTTTCGAATTCAGTCAAAGGCGTTTTTACATTATTTCGCTTGGCTTGACGCTTTTCTTCACTCGAGTAGATGCGATGGAAGCAACAGTATCTTCCAGCAGCAGTGGTGCACAACCCAATATCAGCGTCCCACCACTCGTTGAGGGCGACGCTTCTCCTTCAATCAATAAGTATCCTATAGGAATATAAAGTCGAAATGACAATAAAGCATTTTCCCAATCATACTCAATTACGCAACATTTAACCGATACCCTGACCACTCTGCGATGCATTTACTCCAGCTCGTCGAGTGGGAAGATGTGGGTGGCTTTTTTGTTGCTTCTCGTGTTCGAAGTATGCCTTGAAAACGCGGGCAGCCAGGCCCCACTACTGTGAACGGACAGGCGTTCTTTACCAAAGAGGCAACCCTTATTCCAAACACACTAACCTATAAGAAACGACGTGGCGTAGAATGTAGAAAGGAAGGCACGAGCCAGGCACAGCATTGAATGCGCATCAGCAAATGGTCGCTTGCAAATAGCAATAGTAGGTTTCTCAAGTATGGGGACTGCCCTCCATTACAACGGATTTGTTTCACAGAATAACCAGATGAAATATTAGTTGAGCCGAAGGAGTGGTTGACAAATCTTTTTGTAGCAAGTTTTGGAGCAGGCAGACCGTGTGTCTTATGCTTCATTACGGATATAAGGTGTTACAACGAGAGGCCGGATTATATGCAAATGCCTTTGTCGTTTCTTGCGTTCCTATCGTGCCATTGTGACACATGAGCACAAATTAAAGGGCGAGGAGAGCTTTTATAGAGCCTTTATAGTGCCTATATATGCCTATTTTGGACGTTGCTGCCTCAATTCGTATAAGTGCCTGTAAATGCCTGTTTTCAAAATCGATGCCTATATAAACGCAATTTAACCTCAAATGTTGCTTTCAAGTACCACTAAAGCCCGGTATTCATTTTACTCGGCAATGTTCAGATTTCGAGACACTGTGGGTAGCAAACTACACTTTATTCCACAAGTTAGTTTTAGAACTGTCAAGCCTAGAAGGCATTTTAGCCAAAGGGAAGGTCGATTAGACTCTAGACATGTATACCATTCCTGTTGGGTCACCTCTCTCTAGCATGCGCTCGGATGCGTAGGGAGCAGGAGGTGCTTCTGTGCAGCGGCAGGAAGATGAAGAATGATTGCGAAATTGTGGAGAGTCATCAGCGAATGTAAATTCCGATAAAAAAAGTAATACCTCTGTATATTTTGTTTTTTTTTTTGTCATATACATGTTCTCCTTCACTAGGTCACCTGAGAATTTTTACTTTGACAGTAGAAAATGTTGCGTGCCCAATGAAAAGCTTTGTATTACAAGAATTTTCAATGTGATCATTAGAAGCGGCGAAAGCATGATATGAAGAGGTGAGCTTGAAACCTTCGCCCCTTACTCTATGTAGACTTCGCAAGTCCAATTCCTTCCCCGCGATTGGTATCAGAGCCACTTGGAACTGGAGCATCACACGACGCGCATGAGCACGTCATGCGCACGTAAACTACACTCGCATGAGATGCCCATGTCAGCCCATGTTCGATGTATTGTACTGCAAATTTTTGTGGGTTGGATCCCCATCAGCGCGCACGTTTGGAGAGGCTGGCTTGGATAACGTATTCTTACCCTGATACACAGCGTCACACCACTGCAACTTCTGTAAGGGACAATGCACCAAAACCACGCCCAGCCTTGTGAATACTGGCACTGACCCGATGCGAGAACTGCGAGAACACCAACGCAAACGAAATGGAGGCACCTTAGTCTCGCATCTCTCTCAATATGAAATTAAATAAATAAGGCGAATAGATTTCGTCTGTGTGTTCTAACGTTTTTGTCAACCCTCATACTTCGATTTCGGCAACAGTTTGCACAAGTTACACACATTGTCTGAAATAGTTCTCGCAGTGTCACGTACTACTTTGACATATGCAGGACCATTCTATAACCTTCACCTTGTTGGGGCGCATGCCCATGAGATGAAGATCAAGCCATATCCAGTTTGGCAAATCACCTCTTTATGACGTGCGTAGTACTCCAAACCTTGGTAAATGAGATCTTGAGCACCCAGTGCTTGCATTGTGTAACGACCCTTTAAGGTGTTCACAGACAGAAGAAAAATTTAGCCTGTGTGGTTAGACGAAGTTAAGACACCACAAAGAAAATCCTTCTGGCGCTTGGCGCTCTGGCTATTTGCACATGTGTAGCCCTTCTCAGCTATGCCCCAAAGAAAGAGACCCAGAAGCATGTTTATTCGACGGTGTACACTTAACTGACCATGCTGAACTAGAAATGGAGAGACCGTATTCGGCGAACCCCGCGGAAAAATTCATGTCTATGCTAAAGCAATACGCGTTCGTACCATTATAAACTAAAACATTTTTGCTCGCTTTCATGTCGTAGAGACAGATTCCGCATGTGTTTATTGTAAAATTTGAGTTTTGTCGAAGTTTACTGTGCCTATATTCACAATACTGGGAGCCCCAAACAGTGTTTTGGTCGCCTATTTTTGGCGCCTAAATCACGGTTTTTTAGTGCCTTTAGAGCCGGTCTCTATAGTTACGACCTATCTGACATGTTTTCGCAATGCCGAAGCAAAGACAATGCCGGGTTAAAACATTCACCGTACCTCAAGAAAAAATTGTTGTTCCTATAACGTCGAGCTTTGTAAATCGGTTATGAGATGGGTGATGAAAGAAAACCGGGGCAAGCCCGTGAAAAAGAGAATTAATTATTATACAGGCAAAGCCGCTTCCGTGAACACGCACCCGTAGTTGTGCTACTGAGCAGTGTTATACATATCAGGGCTGTCCAAGACAGCTTGTGCAAAAGTGTAATTGTGCCTATCATAAGCGGCACAGTCCACACGCTGGATGTACTGCATAGAGCGCCCCGCGGCCTCAACCAGCAGAGCACGGTGATGTTCTTTCTTGGAGATCCCTCTCGGTGTCGTGAGGAGATCATCTCTCCGCTCGCTTAGGAAGCCCTTTACACCTGCCTTGAAGTTTGAGAAAAGCTCCTCAATCGGATTGAAGAATGGGCTGTATGGCGGTAGCCACTTGTTGACTGTGTGGTCGCTCGCCGCGAAGACAGCCTGTTCGACGCGGCGGTGCGCCGGTGCGTTGTCAAACAGGAACACTGCCTGTAGTTCTGGTTCCTACTGTGAAACTTTACTCTACACTTCTGCGAGAAAGTCGTTGAAGACAGTCCAGTGTACCTTGTCCACAATTGTCCGATAGAGAAGGCCATTCGCTGACATGCAGGCTATAACATTTACATTCGCCCCCTTCGCACTAGTTGACAAACAGCATGCTGGAGCACCTCGCTTCGCCCTTCCGAAACTGCGCGAGCACGATACGTTCACGGTGGTCCTGTTGATGTAGTATTGTGTTAGCCTAGTTCCCTCACTCTGAAGCCACCAGAAATATTGGCGCCGCAGCTCTTTCACGTCAGCGCAATTTCTATCTGCTGGGCTCGGGTTCAGCAGCTTCACCGAATAACAATGGCCATCGAGAAGCCGATCAATCGTCGACGTGCTCACTTCAATATTAGGCATCTCATCCTTGAGAGCCCTCTTTATTTGTTCCAGCGTGAAGGATGGTTTTTCCTTTACGATTTGTTGCAGGGCGTTCACCACGTCCGGTCCAAGTTTCCTTGACGAACCACCACTTATTTAGCTGTGTCATGGTCACTAGCAGCAATAGAACGCATGTATTTTATATGAATGTTTAGTGTTTCGGAGAGCACTTCTAAACCCCCTCCGTGCCTGTGAACATCTATTATCCAGCAACGATCTACCGGGGAAACGTGAGCGTACTTTTTCTTCGGTTCATCAGGTGCCTTCCGTGGACTTCCTGGGCGTCGAGAGTCTCGGTCTTCCATAGCACCAGAGATCGAAGCGCGAAATTTCGCTTATTCCAAGACCTGCAAAAGCGCTTACATAACGATGACACGAGCAGAAACTTGAAACTACGCCGGCTTGTCGCTCGCGTCGTACCACGTCGCCTCGTCGTCTGTGTGAAACAGGCACGCCAGAAAGAGCTGCGACACACTGTCGTCTGCTTGAGTTTACCTAAATCAATTGCTTCGAATCATAAATAACCAGCAATACGGTATTGTAGCGCGAATTAAAAGGTATCTTCAATTCATTATTTCGTGGGATTGTCGTCTGCATAATAGATTGTCTGCCCACCGTCTGCATGACAGTGAATCACTGAAAACCAACGCAAATCTTATATATATATATATATATATATATATATATATATATATATATATATATATATATATATATATATATATATATATATATATATATATATATATATGAAGGCACGTTAGACAGTGCTTGCGTGAGTGTTAGTCGTGATGACGTCACGCCAGTCACTAGTCATCCGTCGGTAGGCCTAGTGACAGCATTCAAGTTATTACTCTCTCAAAGACGTTTCGCTTGATATACATGAAATCAGGTTAGACACTGCGTGCGTGGGTGTCAGGTGCGATGACATCACATGAGTCACTAGTGATCACATCACTAGGCTGACTGACAGCGTTCAAGTTATTACCCTCTCAAAGACGTTTCGCTTGGTATGCATGAAGGCAGGTTAGACATTGCGTGTCTGGGTGATAGGCGTGATGCTGCCATGACGTCACCTGAGTCACTAGTGATGAAGTCAGTTGGCCGAGTCATAGGTAACACGTTATTGCTCCCCCAAAGAGGTTTCGTTTATTATGCGTCTTGGCAGGCTAGTAAATTACTTGCGCGGGTGATATGGGTGATGACATCCCCTGAGTCACTGGTGATCCGGTGGCTTGGCAGAGTTTGAGGTATGAAGCTCCTGCCCTTTTAGACGTTTCGTTTGATATGCTTGACGGAAGGTTAAGACAGTGTGTGTGCGGGTGATATGCGTGAGGACGTCACCTGATTCACTCGTGATGATATCATTGGCCTCGTTAATTGGCATCAAGTTACTACTGTGTGAACGGCGTTTCCTTCAATATGCATGTTGAAGATGTGAAAAGTGCTTACGTGGGTGATAGGCGCGATGAACTCACGCGAGTCACATTGTGTCACCAGTGACTCATTCATGGTTTTTTCCTTTTAAATTCACTCCAAAGCTATTCACTCCAGGCAGTCCCGAAAATTCTGGGTCGTTTTGAAGTCACAATGTCGTCAGGAATAAATTCACTGGCGTCTGCATTAAATCGGCTGGCGATTGGATTAACTTCTCTGGCACTTGGATTAAAATGAATAGCACCTGGATTAAATTGAGTGGCGGCTGGAATAAATTGACTGGCGCCCAGGTTAATTTGGCTGTCGCTTGAATTGACTTGAGCGAGAAAACTTGTAGTCAGCGACTTCAATGTAGACATCATTGACCTTAGGATCCATAGATTCAAGCGCTCGCCGTCATTCACTTCGTGGAAATGCAATGTTTTCCTAGAGGGGCCCTGCAACACTTTTTGAGCATGGTCAGAAAACGCTGCCGATTGGTAGTAGAAGCTCCCGAAAACATGCGAGCCAAATATTATAGCACAGCACGCGGCCTTGCATTCACAATTATTTATCTAAGTCAGCTAAAAAATGCTTTTTCTTCTCTCGACAAATGGCCGAATATGCCTAAAAATTGCACGTCAATTAGCCATCTAACAGCCATCGGCTGATTTGAAACTGGCGCGTTCGCTCGTTACAGAGATCGCCACGAGAGGCCGCGACTTGACCATGCGTATGTGCGCGATGAAACCGACAAAGCGGCGCATTGGAGGAAAAAAGAAGCGCTGAAGGCCACGATGCGCTTATGACGTTTTTCAGTGGTCCTGTCATCCCTCCCTGCTTAGCTTCCAGCGCTTGAGTCGGGATGATAGAAGAGAGAATGCAAATGCAGCATGCGACACACCTTTGTAACTCCACTCGCACTGGACGAGTTACCAAGCTTTATGCAGCGTTCAATTCGCGAGGAAATAAGCTTTTCTAGTGAATTAAATCTGTGGTTACTTGAAAAAGCGTTCCAGGGAACTTTTAACACTCTCGAGCTGAATTTACCAATACCTACTGGTGCCGTTTCATTATTGCTATAAACTGTTAATCATCTTCAGTGCTTTGCAGTTAACTACACTTTATCTTCACCTGTCATGCCGGCTGTTTCATAGTGGTACCTATTTATTCTTTATAAAATCAATAGTCATCGCTGCATCTATCATTGACGCTTCACGAACTTTACGGTCTTCTTGAAAAGCAGTAGCGGGACTTTGCGTGGATTCGTGGTAGAGTACGTGTTTGCCACGCTGAATGCCGAGATTGGGTTGCCACTGGGTGAATGTCATTTTTTTATTCGTTTGGTAAACAGAGCCGATGACAGTTTTTTCTTACTGATCAAGCGTTAAAATTACCTATGTGTGTTCGAGTTCCTCCTGGGTAGATATGAAATGTCAATGACCTGTGCCACATACCTGCATACCGGAAGCGCTACCCGACCGCGTGTACGTGCCACTGTCTGGCGGAAAGTGTTTGACGAGGTCCGCGACGAGATTGTGGCATTACTCTTGTCATTACCAACGAATCGTATTTGTCAAATCATCTTACCGCCCAATTTTGTTTTTCTTTTACCCCAAGTCATTATTATTATTATTATTATTATTATTATTATTATTATTATTATTATTATTATTATTATTATTATTATTATATAGCAGCGTAGTCGATACACAGAATGGAACCACATGCGAAGGCGTCACTGCACAAGACACTTTCAGCACTATACACTAGATTATGGTAATCAACTATTATGACTTGAGAAGAATCATGATATACAAATTACACATTATTTACTCCCCCCCCCCCCAAGAAAACATAGGGGGATGCGGAGGCATCGCAGGGGGTGCGCGTCGAGTTTCCTTTTCTCATATGTGACATATAGGACGATGATTGTCGAACCGTTCTTACCACTTGGCGACACTGACGTTTACGTTTGCCTTCCCGAGGCATCTTCTCCTCTACGGTGGCGGCGCTGCCGCTTGACTAGCGCTAACTTTGGCGTGGTTCATGGCGTTTCGCACGCCATTGCACAGAAAGAGACTAACGGTAGGACCGCGAACGCGCGCTTTCCCAACCTCACAGCTACGAGATTCACTGCCAGCGTTGTCATTTACATTCTGCTTCGCGAGCGTGCATAGCATTGTTGCGGAAAGTGCAACCGGTGCCAGTGCACGCCACATTACATACGAGGTCACAGCTGTGGCGTAGAGAGAAACGGCAGAGGGCAAACGAAGAGGAGGCAGGACTCATGGCACCTCCCCCTCCCGCTTCCTCACGCTCACGCGAGCAGACGGGAGTTGGCGCATGAGCAGTATGGTTGCGGACGCCACAGAACGGACCCTGCAATGAGCATAAGATACTTTTGCATCTACATGCAACGCCGTAGGTGCTTCACTGCACTGCCAGGGATTGGGTCGGTATATTTGGTAATGTTTTTTTTTTAATATTCTAGCATGAAGTAGAGCTCACACACCTGGTTACCAAATAAGCTTGAAAGTTCTCTAATTTTTCGCACAGATTAGGTGTTTATTTTTTAGTACACGATGATTGATTCTTGAATCAAGCAATCGTACGTAAAGACACGCGCATGCAAATGCATTGTTTTTCACAGTGAATCTGTACATCTCTACCCTGAATGGGTTTTCTCCCAGGAAATAAGACGACACAAACCCCATGATCATGAAAAGGCACGCAATAGTGACGAGCGACACCATTAGCGACGAAACAGCCCAGTCAGCACACCGGCGTTGGACCGATCTTGGACCCGCATTGGCTAAAGTCGGCCGCAATCTTCGGCCAAGATCGGCAACTCGGCCAAGTGCAACTTCTTCTGATGTAGAACCGTGGTTCAAGCCGACCTGGGGCCGACGTTCTGCCGTCGCAATCGCCAATATCCAGCCGACGTCGGCTCACTCTACTTATGCCGATGAAGACCCATCCTTTCGCCGACGTAGTTGCCAACATACATCCAGCATAGGACCATTCTCGGGCCACTTTGTTGCCAATGAAATGCCATTATTACGCCAGTATTCGCCTTACGACGAATATCGGCTACCATTGGCTTGCCAATATTCCACCGTTATTATATGGGCTTTTTACTACTGGCGTTCCTTATCAGGTAAACTTCACATTACACTCCCAGAACTTGCCCTAGCAGCTTATAGCAGCCCCATACGAGCTTCACGGTGTAGTATAATTCAAGAGAACTGACCACAGGATGACTAGTGTAGAAACACTACACGATTCCATTAAATCATCCATATTTGCCTTTTTTCTTGCATTGCCTATTACCCTCCCCACATGTAGAGCATAAGACTGCACGAGTCTAGTTATTGTCTAGTTTTCTCCACACATTCCTCCTCCGTTGTGTGAGAAATTGTAACGTAGGCTGTTCAAGTTTTCATCAAGTATTAGCTAAAAAAAAACGTTAACTAAAATAACTGCTCGGTGCAAATATTCCGCACACAAGCAATCTATAAATAACAATACCAAAACACAATTTTCGTAACTTTAGTTCTAAATACACCAAGTAAAACCATTTATTTTTCAGTTTAGCTTTTTAAGTTACTGCTGTTCAGTAATGCAGCCCAAACTAGGAGGCGAGTTCGGCAAGGCTCTATGGGCATAGGGCTGGCCAGGGCAGCAGAGGTGGGGCGATGATTTAGAGGCTGCAGCAGGAGATGAGGCAATGACGGTGGGCTGCCCAGGGTCCTGCAAGCAGCGATTGGGCAGGAAACAAACCATCACAGGCTGTCGCAGATCCTTGCTCTGAGAGGTAGCAGTGATCGGGCTCCAAATCTATGAAGACATGTGTGAAGAGCCTTTCCTAACCTCCATCGAGGCCAACAAGCTTCAACAGCCACGTCTTGATGAAACGCTGGGCTTTTTCGGACACCTGCATACATGAATAGAAATGAACACCTTAAAATAAGTTCTAAGCACTGCAGTATAACATATATGCAAGCTAAAAATTTGAAAAACAATGACAGCAGACGTTTTGATGAACTATCCAGATCAAATTCCATGTGGCCATTATGAAAAGAAATGAACAAAGACTTCAACAGTCATTGTGCGAAAAAAATCTGCCACAGACCAAAGTATTTAGGAATAGGTTTCAATTAAAGTTGATTAAAACAAGCTGGTTTGACTAATTTAAAAATAAACACAAGGTCTTTTATAATTTCTAAATATGGCTTACAGGGTTGCAAGCCAGGTGAACTAGTCTGTAGCTATAGCCTATGGCTGTATAAATTTATAACAGGACAACAAGAAACATGACCGCACGAACTTTCAACTCTGGGTTATTCTTGGGCACACATCAGCTAATATTGCACAAGAGGATGACTGACCACCAGATAGACAACACAAGATGAAAAAATCTATGCTAACCCAATCTCAGCACCGACACTTGTGGATTATTTTAAAATGGTATCTCCAAATCCCATAAAAGATGTGCAGATGTGGTTTCCTATGTTCTTTTCGCATTAAATGAACCTCCGAAATGAAGTTTCACGAGCTTTTTGAGACTTGCATTGTTCCGAAGTCCTGATTTCATAGGAGAGCAGGACTTGATAGGTGGCTCACTAAAAAACAGCACTTGGCAGAGAGTCGCGACACAACTCAGCCATTCGTGCCCAGACGACAGGCTGCAGAGAGAGCACGCGCTCGTGGCGCTGCCGTGCTCCATTTTGGAACGAACAGCTCTAAAAGCCATTGCGCTAGTAATACTGTACTGTGGTTTTAAAAAAACTCTCTGAAGGCTACTCTCACATAAATAGCACTTGAAAACGGAGAGAAGCTCTGCAAAGCAAACTGCATCTATGCATGTGGCATTGAAGAGACAGTGTTGTGCAGTGATGGCAACTCCCTCGTGATCATTTTGTGGTTGGGATTTTGTGCTATGATAGTACCGGCTTATATGCCCGTGCGGCGACGATACTACACTGCGCACTTCTGTAGTAAAAAAACGAATAAGTAGTGGCTGCGGCATTTCTTTTATTTCTGGTGGCATATGTAAATCTTGTCTGCGCTATGTATGTACGTGGAATTTGATCAAGCAAAGCACTGTGACAACATAGCACGGGTGGTGTCGCGGTCATATACTTGATAGCGCGGGATAGATCTCTGACCACAATGGCTGCATTTAGATGGGGACGAAATAGAATAAGAACACCCGTGAACCAAAAGATATGTACACATTGAAGAACCCCAAGCGGTCACAATCTTGGTACGCACCCTACAGCGTACCTCAGTATGATATCTTGTTGGTACAGTAAAGCCTAGCAATTATCGATGTTGAACAGACATGTTCATTTTAGGCCAACACAGGCAAGCGAAAAAAAACTGAAACTGCGTGTTAGGTGAACTAAACAACAAGTAAACATCAAAAACATTTGATACTTTTCTAGCAATGTACAAATTCCGATGTTACTTAGCAACGGCAGCAAGTGAGAAAAACGCTTACTGAATTGGCTGGCTACATAAAGCTAAATTTTGAGTAATCTGCTCCATTTTGTGTAACAAGAACCCCGTCTTTTGCACAAATTAAGTTAAGCAGAGGCACTTCGGCATCGAGTTTTCACCGTGAGAGTATCTTTTAAACAGGCCAGAGGCGTATGAACGTGGCCCTGCACAAGTGTTGTGGGCAATGCACTTTTCCTCTACACGCAACCGTTTACAAAAAAAAAGACTACCTGCCTATCGTTTCGTTCACTACACGCAGTGGCACCAGATAAAGTTTGGTGGTGATGGTCAAATGAACGGACGCATGGAAACTTTGTTAGTCTTGAAGTTCAATACTCAACGCTCAGCGGGCCAGAAAAAAAAGCTTACGCCGTTTGTTGCACAATATGCTCATTTCATTTCCAGCAAACACCATTTAAAATCGACTGTTTGGCCCTGGCTTCCACTGGTGGCTGTCTTTACTATCGAATAAATATAGCAAACACGTGCCATACGGTTCAGAAACGAGCCCGACACCACTAGAAAGAGAAAAAGAGAAGAATTTTGCTCAGCTGACCGCTTGGATGCAACGCTGCCTCCTCTTTCTACGTTCTCCCTTTCATTTATACGTCCTCCTTTTTACATACTGTTGCCCTTCAATACGCAGCAGCACCGCCAGCGTCCTTTGGTTTTTTTTTTAAATATATTTTAGTGCGCTGGGAACATTTGAGAAGGAAGATACAGCAGAGAGATGGGACAAAGCGCGCACTTACAGCCAATTTCATTCCACAGATGACGGGATATATATACGGTCAAGAGGGCGAGGAGATCACGCACAGAAGAAAGGACAAAAGATGGCGTATGCACCAGACAACCTTATTCCAGTCTTAAAATGACAACTTAACTGAAAAGATACCTTTATTCTCTACTCGACAGATTGACAGTTATCTTTTCAGTTAAGTTGTCATTTCAGGATTGGAATAAGGTGGGGTGGCGCATGCGCTATCATTTGTCCTTTCTTCTGTGTTTGATCTTCTCGCAGTCTTGACCGTATATATATTCCCGCCATCTGTGCAAATAAATTGGCTCTAAGTGTGCTCTCTGTACTATCTCTCTGCTATATCTTCCCTCTGAAACATTCTCTATATCTTCCCTCAGAAACATTCGCTGGCCCCACCAAGCCGTAATACCTAATACTGCTGCAGGGTCTTTTCTATTCTTGTCGCCTCTGATCCGAACTCAGCAAGAGAGCTGGACGGGGAAACCAGAGCCAGCGACCTCTGGAGGTGAGGCCGCTGATATACTGAGAACTGAAGACCCTCCATTGTTAGCCCGACAGGATGGTGGCAGTTACGCAACGATAGAGAAGTGCAGTAGTAGCGACGTTACCTCCGAGGTATTAGTCACGATCGATGACCTCGAGGCCATTGTGCTAATAGACACTGGTGCAGACTATTCCGTTGTCAGTAATGCTCTCGCAAAGAAGCTTAAGAAGGTGATGACTGAATGGACCGGACCTCAGATACGTACCGCTGAAGGGCACTTAGTCCCGTGGTGTTATGCACCGCAAGGATATCAATAAGAGGGTTTGTGTATGTCGGTAGCTTTATTGTACTTCCTGAATGTTCCCGGGAACTGATTATAGGCATGGACTTCTTGCAAACAAACAATGCAGTCATCGACTTGCAAGAGTTCCAGGTTTCGTTTTCTTTGGATGATGTCGTCGCCTTCTGTCATGCGGAGAAACCAATCGTTCTACCTCTCCACATTGTGAAGGAAGATGTACCCGCGCCGCCACGTTCCAATGTGACCGTTCTTGTGAGGAGTGAAATTCTCCGTGACTGTGACGGATTAGCAGACGGAAGTATCGGACTGCTACTAGAAAAAGGACTATGCGTGGCAAGAGGCCTGGTGATCCTTTGTGATGGATGTGCGTATTTCCTATTAACTAACTTTCGAAATGAGGTGCAGCATGTTGTGAAGGGAACATCCTTAGCATTGCTGCATGAGCACGTGCAAGTCACAGATATTTGCACTCTTGATAAAGCTTCAGAGACAGTAGATAACATACTCCAATCGGTAGACATTGACAGAGCGCTCTCGTCACCTCCGAAGGAACAGATTGCTGACCTCATCAGAGAGTTCGCCGAGTGCTTCTCCACCTCGTTGAAAGTCCGACGTACTCCCGTCGCAAAGCACCGCATCGTGGTTGAAGAGCACGTGAGGTCTGTGCATCAGTGCGCATACCGAGTAGCGCCAAAAGAAAGGGAAGTCATCAAGAACTAAGTGCAGGAAATGCTCAACGATGACGTAATCCAGCCATCCAACAGTCCGTGAGCATCAACGGTAGTGCTAGTCAAAAAGAAGGACAACACTCTGCGATATTGCATTGACTATAGAAAGCTAAACCAAGTCACAAGCGTGATGTTTACCCACTTCAGCGGATCGATGATGCCTTGGATAAGTTACGCAATGCTCACTTTTTTCATCACTGGGCTTAAAAATTGAATATTGTCACGTTACAACGCAACTGTAACCTGCTGATAATGGCACACAAGGGCGTCAAACTGATTCGAACAACGGCAGTACGACTATTGTTTTTTCTCTGCACGCGCATCTTCGTCCTCTTCTGAACAGCGGCACATACAAGCATGCCAGAATCTGTGGAAATAATAGTTTCAGAACTCTTACTTGTGGCATTACTCCCCTTCCCAAAGGACTTCGTCCCGATATCATAACATTATTTCCAGATGAAAACACGCACGATAAGCAGTACACGAGGGGGTGTTCACAATCACTGTAAGTCTACTCAAGGGAGTGTGACGAATAGTCAGCGTTGGTAAAATGGTTTCATCCTCGAAACATGGACGACGTGTGGCTGTTGTGAACGGCGGTATTGACGAGCCATGTCCTCGTCAACAACCTCGTAGTTCACTTCGCTAAGACGACGGAGAACTCTATAGGGACCAAAATAGCGGCGTAACAACTTTCCCGACCGGCCCCGTTGTCGAATGGGAGTCCACAACCATACTCGTTCTCCGGGTTGGTAAGAGACATCGCGACGACGAGCGTCATACCGCAGCGAGTCGATGCATTGTTGCTTATGGATTCGTTCGACTGCAAGCTTATGAGCCACGTCTGCCAGTCTGATAAATTCATTTGTCTTGACTTTGATGTGGTGTCTGTCTGGTAGAAGCATGACATCCAGCATTGTAGTGACCTCCCTGCCATGAAGCAACCGAAATGGTTTTAATCCAGTTGTTTCTTGCACAGCGGTGTTGTAAGCGAACGTGACGTAAGGGAGGATGTAATCCCAGTTTTTGTTGTCTTGGTCAACGTACATAAATAGCATGTCGGCGATCGTCTTGTTTAGTCGCTCTGTAAGGCCGTTGCTTCGTGGGTGGTATGCAGTAGTTTTTCGATGTACTGTGCCGCTAAGCTGCATGACGTCTGGTATCATCCGGGCGGTGAAAGCTGTGCCACGATCAGTTATGACAACTGCTGGTGCTCCATGTCGGAGGACGATGTTTTTCATAAAAAAGTGGGCTGTATCAATGGCGGTGCCACGTTGTAATGCCTTCGTTTCGCAGTAGCGCGTCATGTATCAGTAGCGACTACAAACCAGCGGTTGCCGTCACGAGACTTGGGAAAAGGTCCGAGTAGATCCATGCCTATTTGTTGGAACGGTTGTGTCGGAGGAGTGATGGGCTTCAAAAAGTCGGCTGGGCGCTGATGTGGTGTTTACGGTGCTGGCACTCGCGACACGTCTTCACGTAATGCTTCACGTCTCGACTGAGCTTAGGCCAGCAGTAGTGTTGGCGAATCCGGGCCAAGGTACGTGTTGTGACAGGTTCAGTAAATAAAGCCAGTCGAGCTAGCTGTGAAACGTTAATCTCTCACGAGAAAAGGAAGTGAGCGTTTGATTTGCAAAAAAAAAATTATACTTTCACAAACCCACAAAAAAAAACCACAAAAAGGAAAATACTAAGATCAGAAAAATGTTAACTAATTAGCACTGTCAGTTTCGTTAGCGAGCGGAAACCTCTAAGAGTCTAAACAGTCCTTTTCGTTAAAGTCCTCGTGTTTGAGTCCGGACGCGAGAGAAGACGGATACGGCTCACCAGCGGTTCACGCCCTTCAATAGTCCATTGGGAAGCTGCCGTGGTGAGAGTGCATAAGCTCGGGCCCGTAGCCCGACGGCTTGCTCCCGCTCCCGGTAGACATCATCTGCTGCGCTGTCTTCCGCTCGAACATCAGACCAAGGTCTTGCCAAGGATTCGCCAATAGCCGCTGCGGTTGAATGGTCACCAGGACCCCGTGGAAACAGTCGCCCGCTAGGTGGATGCCCTGACGCCCAGGAGGTACTCGCACCCGACGAGGTCGCACGCCGCACCCTAGCCTTCTTCTTCCAAGCACGAGCCCGAATCTCCTCTTCCTCGTTCTTCGATGCCCTGGCTCTGGATTTTTCTCCCATTCCCTTGAATTTTCTTCTTTTTCCAATCGCCAGTGTTCGCCGCACTGGCGCAATACGCCATCTTGCACACATTGTCAGTAGTTCATCTTACGCGCCAAATTTGAAAGTCACTTGACTCGCGCACTTCACTCACAACAAGAGTCCCCCCTTTGAAAAGTTTCTTTTGCGAAGAAAAATAAACTGCAGTTCAGTGCGCGAGAAGTCACCACGCGTCGTCCATTCACAAGATGTCCTTAACAAACAAACAACTTGAAGTAGTCGCTTGTCTCGAGAAAACGTAAAAATTCACAACCGGCTCATATAATCTGCGCCGACATTTTCAGAGCCTCTAATGTGCTCGACTCGGAATGAATATTCTTGTAACGCGAGGCTCCACCGTAATACCCTACTGTTCAGGTGTTTTGCCCTTAAGAGATACTGCAGTGGTTGGTGATCGGTCTGTACGACAAATGACGTTCCGTACAGAAAAACATGATACTTTTCTATCGCCCAGACCAACGCTAAGCATTCCCTCTCGATTGCTGAGTATCTCTTTTCGCGAGGCTGAAGTTGACGACTGGCATATGACACAGGGTGGAGGATGCCATCATGCTCTTGCATAAGGATAGCGCCTATACAAGAATCAGAGGCGTCAGACCGAAGCACGAATTCTCTTTTCAGATCGGGTGCTTTGACGATTGGCCCAGAAGACAAAGCCTTTTTGAGTGATTCAAACGCTTCTTCTCTATCCGTGGTCCACGTAATCTTGTTTTTCTCCATCTTCCTCGTCATCTCAGTGAGCGGCTGTGCTTTCTCGGCGTACCGAGGTATCAGGTCACGGTAATAGCCAGCCAGTCCAAGGAATGACCGGAGTTGCTTCTTTGTTTCAGGCTTAGAAGCACAGGTGATCTTCTGTATCGTGCTTTCGACTGGCCGTATGTTGCCATCTCCCAATCGATGTCCCAAAAAGGTGACTGTGCTCATAGCCACTTCACATTTCTGTGGCTTGATCCTTAGTCCGGCTTGTCGTATCCTGGCAAAAAATTGCTTCAAAGTTGTTAGATGTTCTTCCCACGTAGTGGTAGCCACCAGTACGTCGTCTATGTAATGAACGACGTTGGGTATTCCAAGCAATAACTTTCTCATCAGACGAGTGAAGACCGCGGATGCGGTCTTGATGCCAAAAGGCATATACAGGAAATGATAATGCCCTGATTGGCTTGAAAAGGCGGTCTTTTGCTGCGAGTCTTTTGCGAGAGGAACCTGCCAATATCCTTTAGTTAAATCAAACTTCGAGAACCATTTCTTTGTTCCCACTTCGGCAAACAAGTGATCAGTTCTGGGTATAGGTTCTGCATCAGATACCAGAACATTGTTTATACGGCGAAAGTCTATACAGGCCCTGTAGCCATTGTCTGGCTTTTTGACTAGTACCAAAGGAGAATTATATGGTGACTCTGAGGGTTCTATAATGCCAAGTTGCAACATGTCTTGCACTTCCTTTTCAACGACTTCCTTCATAGAGAATGGCAATGGGTATTGTGGGGTGTTAACTGGTTCTGAACTGGTCGTTTGTAACCGACACTCCACAAGGTTTGTTTTACCTGGGATCTCCGAGAATACGTCTTCGTAGGTACTTAAGATGTCCCTTATCTCCACCCGCTGTCGCTCCCCGATTTCATCTCCAAGCTTTATGGAGTCAATACCGCAGCTACCCTGTACTTTGAAAGTTGGTAGTGGTTTCTCAGACTCCTCTTCCTCCAGAACGACAAAAGATGATGTCTGAGGAAGCTGTTCTTCACGGCGTTCTTCATACTTTTTCAGCATGTTTATGTGGAAAAGTTTTTTGCTGTGTCCAAGGTCCAGCCAGTAGTCATAGTCGTTTTTCTTTTCTATGACTGGAAACGGCCCTTTCCAATGCATCAATAACTTGTTGTTGCTTGTGGGAAGCAAGATCAATGCACGGTCACCAGCTTTCAGGTCCCGTTGCTTGCTGTGGCGGTCGTAATACCTTTTCTGCGACACCTGTGCTCGGCTCAGGTTTTGTCGTACCAGCTCTAGTGTCTTCTCAATTCGCTCTCTTAAATCCAGGACATATCCGTACGTCGTCTTAAGTTCTTCGTTCTCCTGATCATGAGTCCATAGCTCTTTCAGGATGCTCAGAGGTCCTCGAATATGTCGGCCATAAATAAGTTCAAATGGTGAGAACCCGGAGCTTGCTTGTGGGGCTTCACGATAAGCAAACAAAAGAGGTGCTAGCAAGCGATCCCAACATTTAGGCTGTTCTTGAACCATTTTGCGGAGCATTTGCTTGAGTGTTCCATTAAACCTCTCTACCATCCCGTTGCACATAGGATGGTATGGAGTGCAGCTAAGATGCTTGACTGCCAGTAGTTCATTCACCTCCTTCATTAGATCTGAGGTAAAGCACGATGCCTGATCAGCCAAGACTTCTCGTGGAAAACCAATGCGAGAAAACATCTCGACAAGTCCCTCGGCCACTGTAGCTGAGTCAATTGCTGTCAAAGGCACTGCATCAGGGTAGCGAGTGGCGAAATCCACAAGAGTCAAAATATACCGATGGCCTTTTGCCGAGGCTGGAGTTATCGGTCCAATGATGTCGACCGCCACACGTTCAAAAGGGGTGTCGATCAACGGCATACGCCCTAGAGGCACCTTGCCCACCTTGCCTTTCGGTAAAGTCCTTTGACAGGCGTCACATGATCGGACATATCTGCGGATATCTTCTTGTACCCCGGGCCAGTAGAAGGCGTCCAGAACTCGATCTATTGTTTTTTTTACACCCTGATGGCCTGACATGACATTTTCATGAGCCAAACGTAACACTTGGCCTCTCAGGGACTTCGGGACTATGGCTTGTTCAATGATCTTACCAGGGGACAGGAAGTATTGTCGGTAAAGAATACCATTCTTGGCTACGAAAGAAAAAGATGTCGAGCCCTTTCTAACAAACTTCTTACCCACTCTGGCTCTGCAGATGTCAAGCGTCTGGTCTTTTTCTTGTTCTTCGCGAAACATTTTGCGAGACATCTGGCCAGGGAGCCCAACAGAGATGGCCCTTCGCGAACTATTGAGACGTGCGGCACCAACCAGTTGAGAATTTGGGTGGTTACCTTCGTCCGCAGAATGAACTTTTTTCTTAATGAATTGATCTTGAGAAAGTTTCCGCGAAACGTCGGGGTCATTGGCGTCACGGGCCCCCGGTACGTTCCCAACTATGACGTCATACAGTGGCGACGGCATACACTTGACGATGGCCATGCCGGAAAAGTATGGAGATCTGATACGTATCTCCGCCTCAGGGGTTACGATGGTGCTGCCATCAGCCAACCACAACGTCGCGGTAGTGCCAGTTAGTGCTTCATCAGGTACTAATGACCGGCGTACTACCAACGTGTTGCTTCCGGTGTCCCTTAGGACTCGAACAATCTGTCCATTCACTTCCCCTGGTAACACTGGCATGGGACGTTTCTTACATTGCGCTTGCGTCTTCACCGTGCCCATAACATTGTCGTCTCGGTCCGAGTCGTCGCCATCAATCATGGATTGTTGTGGACCGGTCTCTTCTTTGGGTAGCATTAAACAAGATGTAGTTGATTTCGAAGTGCCAGTCATTTTCTGACAGCCCTTCACATCATGCCCCCACTTACGGCAGTTTGTACAAAATACTTGTTTAGGTTTACTTCGACAGTCAGAAGCCTTGTGCCCCTTACGGCCACAAACAAAACATTGCATCTCTGCTCTTGGGCTTGAAATCAATTTAGCCTTCCCAGTTGTGTCCTCACTCTTATTCTGAACTATTAATAAGTTCTTCAATCTCTTTGCCTCTATATATATATCAGCTGCCTCTGCCATGGCTTCCAGAGTCTTGCAGTTCTTCTCCCGTAAGAAGAGCGCCAGCTGACTACTGCAGTTCGCCATGAATTGTTCGGCTACAATCAAGTCACGGACTGAATCGAAATTCCTCTCTGTCTGAGACATTTCTATCCACCTGTCAAAGAAACTTTGGAGTCTCGTGGCATACTGTTTTCCAGTTTCGCCGTCTTCAGGCTTGCTTTTCCGGAATTTCTCACGGTAGCCATCAGCCGTGAAGCGAAAACGCTGGAGCAGTGCCAATTTGACTTCGTCGTATGACAGGGAATCGTTCGGTGACAACCGTCCAAATACCTTCAGAGCCTCTCCGCCAAGGCACAAACTAAGAGCCGTGGCCCACTTTTCCCGTGGCCAATCTTGACCTGTCGCCACTCTCTCAAACCTTTTCAGGTAGGCGTCAAGGTCGTCTCTGTCCTCGTTGAAAACGGGTATAAAGTTATGCGGGTTCACTACCATAGGCGCGTTCCTTTGGTTGCCCGTGTCAGCCACCGTAGGCTGACCGACACCGGCCTCAGCTACTCTCAGGCGCAGTTGCAGCGTCCTCTCTTCTACTTCCAAGTGTCGCTGGCTTGCTTCTCGGGTTTGGTTCTCCGTTTTTGCTACTTCAAGACGTAGCTGTAAATTGCGGCCTTCCAGCTCCAACTGTTCTTTCTTCGCGTCTCTCTCCGCGGCTCGTTCATCGCGCTCACGCGCTTCTCGTGCGTCAAACCAAGCCTGCAATTCTGCTCCCTCCAACCCCATGCGTTCTGCCAGCGCCATCAACTCTCGTGAGCCCATTTTACTTTTTTAGTTAGCCTTACTCAAATCTACTTTTTAGTGGCAAACACTCACGTCCTGTCGTAGCGGACGCCAATTTGTGACAGGTTCAGTAAATAAAGCCAGTCGAGCTAGCTGTGAAACGTTAATCTCTCACGAGAAAAGGAAGTGAGCGTTTGATTTGCAAAAAAAAAAATTATACTTTCACAAACCCACAAAAAAAAACCACAAAAAGGAAAATACTAAGATCAGAAAAATGTTAACTAATTAGCACTGTCAGTTTCGTTAGCGAGCGGAAACCTCTAAGAGTCTAAACAGTCCTTTTCGTTAAAGTCCTCGTGTTTGAGTCCGGACGCGAGAGAAGACGGATACGGCTCACCAGCGGTTCACGCCCTTCAATAGTCCATTGGGAAGCTGCCGTGGTGAGAGTGCATAAGCTCGGGCCCGTAGCCCGACGGCTTGCTCCCGCTCCCGGTAGACATCATCTGCTGCGCTGTCTTCCGCTCGAACATCAGACCAAGGTCTTGCCAAGGATTCGCCAATAGCCGCTGCGGTTGAATGGTCACCAGGACCCCGTGGAAACAGTCGCCCGCTAGGTGGATGCCCTGACGCCCAGGAGGTACTCGCACCCGACGAGGTCGCACGCCGCACCCTAGCCTTCTTCTTCCAAGCACGAGCCCGAATCTCCTCTTCCTCGTTCTTCGATGCCCTGGCTCTGGATTTTTCTCCCATTCCCTTGAATTTTCTTCTTTTTCCAATCGCCAGTGTTCGCCGCACTGGCGCAATACGCCATCTTGCACACATTGTCAGTAGTTCATCTTACGCGCCAAATTTGAAAGTCACTTGACTCGCGCACTTCACTCACAACACGTGTGTATCCCAAGTGGCCTGAGGAAGGCTCATCGTGACAGGCGGACAAGACATCGGCTCGTAACGCTGGCGGGACAACCAGCAGGTACTCAGTCGCGTAAGGGTCAAAGTTTCGTTTATAGATGATATTTCTGCGGACGCAGAACGATGATGATGAGTGGGCGAATGCTGGTGGTGAATGCAGCGTACGGCCTTCGAGATATTCGATGAATTGTCGAAGCTTGGAATCGTTCTTCTGCTGTTCATCCAAGTCGGATACACTAACGGCGCAGAGAAAACGGCCGTCGAGATCGTGATCACCTGACGGTGTCTTAAGAGGAGCTCGGGAAAGGCAGTCCGCGTCAGTATGCTTCCGGCCAGCCTTGTACACGACTGTCAAATCGAACTCATGAAGGCGTGAGCTCCACCTGGCCAGACGTCCGGAAGGGTCTTTAAGGTTCGCCATCCAGCAGAGCGCATGATGATCGGTAACAACTCTGAACGGGCGACCATACAGGTACGGTCTGAATTTAGCTATTGCCCAGACAACAGCTAGGCACTCCTTTTCAGTTGTTGTGTAATTCGCCTCCGCAGATGATAAAATACGACTCGCATAAGGAATACTGCGTTCGACGCCGCCTTGCCACTGGACGAGGACTGCACCAAGGCCGATGTTACTGGCGTCTGTGTGTAGTTCAGTGTCGGCATATTCGTCGTAGTGTCTGAGTAAGGGCTCAGATTGGAGACGCTACTGGAGCTCGGAGAAAGCGCGTGTTTGCCCACACGAAGGGAGCGTCGTCTTTTGTCAGACGAGTGAGAGGTTTGGCAATGTTTGCGAAAATTTGCACAAAGCGTCTGTCTTATGCGCCGAGGCCTAAAAATTGACGCACATCACGTTTGTTTGTAGGTGGTGGAAAATCTGCGACAGCCAATGTTTTGTCTGGGTCCGGCCGAATACCATCAGGGCTAACAAGGTGACCGAGAAACTGTAATTCGTTGTAACTGAAATGACATTTTTCTGGTTTCAGTGATAGACCTGCCGTGCGAATTGCAGCAAACACAGATCTAAGTCGCTGCAAATGCTGCTCAAACGTTTGGGAGAAGACAACGACGTCGTCTATGCAAACAAGGCATGCTTCCCACTTGAGACTGGAGAGCACTGTATCCATCATCCTCTGGAATGTCGCAGGGGCAGAACACAGACCGAAGGGCAGCACCTTGAATTCGTACAGACCATGAGGCGTTATGAATGCTGTTTTCTCTCGGTCGCGTTCATCAACTTCGATCTGCCAGTAGGCACTGCGTAAATCCGTAGAGGAGACGTATCGGACGCGTCTGAGACGGTCTAGTGAGTCGTCGATGCGCGGAAGCGGATAAACGTCTTTCTTTGTGACTTTGTTGAGTTTGCGGTAATCGACGCAAAATTGGAGACTTCCGTCCTTCTTTTTTACTAGTACGACGGGTGACGACCATGGACTGTTCGAGGGTTGGATTACGCCATCTTCGATCATCTGCTTCACTTGAGAACGTATAGCCTCTTGTTCCTTTTGTGACACTCGGTAGGCGTGCTGACGTATGGGTCCCTCAGCATGGTCAGTGACAATGTGGTGCTTTACGGTTGTCACACCGGTCCCATCAATTAGGGAGGCGATCGCCGGGCTAATTCCAAGGGCCGAAGTATTGGCCCCCCGAACCGCACCACGAAAGCGTGGACAATTGAGAAGTGGTCCTTTTCGGTGCGCCAGTGGACGCCGGCTGCGGCCCAAAGAACAAGTCAGAGCCGAGAGTTGATAAACAAAACAAATATTATATTCTCAAAAATAGCAGATCGAAAAGAATACACAAGAATGCACACTCCACAATAGTTACATACAATACGTCACCAATCAAACAACGTACTACACAGTACAATCAGCCACACTCAAAACAACGGACACAGACAACAATACGCACTACAATGCAGTCTCATGCATTGAACGACCAAGACACTTAAATACTAAAGAGATAGAAAACCTATCCAGTCCAAAGTTCTTGGAACCAAAGTCTAGATGATACTCCTCCGAGAATCATTCACTCAAAGTCCAGCGTTGTTGTCGTTCCGCAGCTTTCGAAGTTTCTCTTCCAGGAAACCTCGCCGAAGTTTCTTTTCCAGGAAACCTCCCGTCTTCAATAGGCCACTTTCCAAGCTTCAAACTTCCTCGCCGAAACACGTCGGCTTCACACACGCAGCTGTCGCCACGCGTCTTCGCTCGATAGCGGTAAACACACACTCTTGCCTGTAGCTCGAGTCATCACCCATCAGGTGGAAATCCTCTTCATCTCCTGCTTTGTCTCTACGGACAACACCTTCGCCGACTACACGGCGATATACCCTACGCGCTCTGGCGTTAACTTCCGTCTTCTCCTGATCTCTCATCTCGGCTGCTCGGTTAAATACTTTGCGCGCGACATTCCAAAAGGTTCTCGTCATTTCGTCGGCGCGATACGCAGCGAAGGCTGGGAAGAGGGCGAGACGGTTGGAATGCCCTCCCCGGCCGATGACTCAACTTGGTATGACCACGCCCCTTTCGTTCTAGAACTTTCGCGGGCTATCTCGGCCGCCGATGTGGGGCGAGGAGGTTCGTCGGCGAAGCCACGCTTCCGAGGGGAGAGCGCGCGTTCCGGGGAGCCTTTAGATGTTTGTTTTCTTTTTCTTTTGACCTCGCGGCGCCACTCCGGCGTTTCGTCGCGACAATTTGGCGGCGCGCCTATTTTTAGCGCTCGTTCTGTGACACTGCCCCCCCCTTTAGGAATATTATCTCATAATATTCAGAACCACACAAACGAGCGCGAACAGTCCCCACACACTCAAAGACTGTAACATAGTCCGTCGCTCATGACACGTCACATTCGGAATAGTTCACTCAATACAATTGTACATTGTAATTCAATTACACAACACATGAAATATAACCACAGGCACATGAGTACAACACTCCACCACACATTCCCAATAATACAAATGTACAAAGTTCTGGCTTTACAACAATTATACAACACTATACATCACAGCACAAACACTTCGACACTTGTGACACAGGATAACACAACATTAACACAACATATGGCACTCAGCACTGCCAAACACATTCAGATTCGACCTCGACACCTATCCGGCGCATTCCGGGCGGCGCTTGAGCCCTTTCTTGCGGTGCTCGCTCGATCTCTTCTTGTGTTTCCACATTCTTTTTCGGCAAGCCCTTTCCAACGACAATATCTGAGGCGTCGTCTCAGCCATCGTTGTCACTTCCGACACCGTTAACGGGTCATAACATTCGACGGATCCTGTCTGTTTATTTACCAGCTTGATTATGTCTCTACATTTTGCCCGGCTGGCCTACTCCGTCTCCTTTACACTGTCGGTCGGTTGAGGTCGTGCCGACGTAAGTCCGGTTGCTCGGCCCGTGAACTCATTCAACACGATCATCTTATCATTCATAGTCCCTTGCACCGCGGCTTCACCTTGGGCTCGAGTGGGATCCGTCACGGGTTGCTCCTCCACTGTATCTCGCGGTCGTTGGGTTGGCGAGGGCTCTATCTTAAGGTCTTCTCCCAAACATTCTGGATCATTCGGTCCTCGCGCCCCGTCGATGTTTCCGATGACAAGGTCATAAAGGGGGTCGTCATACATAGAGCCGTAACCTTCCCGCTGAAGTATGGGGTTTGAACCTCAATCTCTACTTCGGGAAGCATCCGAACTGTACGGTCAATTAAGCAAACCGGTTTCGTTTTGCCGGTTAACTCGCTTTCCCCTACCAAGTTTCTCCGCACGATAACAGTGGAGCTGCCGGTATCTCTTAACAGCGTAATCTTTTTGCTCGCAACTTTTGCAGGCAGCGTTGGCATTCTTTTCGTAACACCGGTTGGCTCTTTTGACATTACAGCACCCACAATAGGAATTTTCTCCCCATTCTTCAACTCTACGAATCCATCGGTGACGGCATTATTAACAGATTTCGGTGCCGCTTGCACACAAGATACCTGGTGAGTTTGACTCACTCCGTTCCGACAAGCGTCTGCTTTGTGCCCAGTCTGACCACACTTGAAACATTTTACTGCCGTAGGGCTGGTAAAGATCGTTCGACAGTTTTTCGCGCGATGACCCACTCGGTTGCACAGAAAACATCGCGTAATGCTCTCTGGTGCACGCTTCTTTTCTTCGGGAGCCAATTTCTTCGAATCATCGGGACAATCCTTCTTGACCTTGGCCAAATTAGTTGCACCTTGCGCCTCCAAGAATTGATCAGCCAATTCAAGCATTCCTTCAAGTGACTCAGCCTTCCTCTCTTTCAAATACAGCGACAGGCTTGGGTGGCAACTAGTAAGAAATTGTTCTCTAATTAGGAGCTCTCTAAGCTCATCGTACTTCTGCGCTGTCCCTGAAAGTTCAATCCATCTGTCGAAATAATGGCTAAGTCGGGCGGCGTACTGTGTAGCCGTCTCACCATCAGCTGGCTTTCCTGTCCGAAATCTGTCCCGGAATCCTACAGTAAATCTAAATCGCTTCAGCAAAGCAGTTTTTACCCTTGCATAGTTGGCTGCATCGGTCGGCGTCAGCCTACCGTACACACTGAGCGCTTCACCACTCAAGCAAGTACTCAAAGCAGTTGCCCATTGATGTTCCGGGCAATTCTGGCTCTTCGCAATCGTCTCAAATCGGTGAAGGTTCGCGTCAAGCTCGTCCTTCCTTTCATCAAACGCCACGAGCAACTTGCTTGGGTTCAAGCGGAAGCCATGATCTTCCCGTTCGCTGCTTTCAACTCTAGGTTGGACGGGAGTTTCACTTCGCTGTTGCAAACGGAGCCGCTCGAGTTCAATTTCGTGCTGCCGCTGCGGTTCCCTTTCAGCCATCTCCGCTTCTCTTTCTTCTTTCGCCCTTTCGGCTGCCAACCTCTCTCGTTCCAACTCAGCCGCTTTTTCTTCCTTGGCTCTCTCTTTTTCTTCTTTTTCCTTCTGGGTGACCCACTTCCGTAGTTCGGCGCCAGAAAGCCCCATCTTCTCACCAAGGGCGACTAACTTTTCGAGATCCATTGTGTCTCGCAAATAAAACCTTGCCACTTGCAAAAAATATCTGCCTAAATCAGTCTATCGGAACACTCCCCTGCACTCGTTAACGAGAACACTGAACAACACACAAAATCGTTCCGATAGCAGTATCATCAACTCGAGGCTCTATCCAACTTCTTTGGGCACACTGTGCACCAAAAGGTCCTGTCGCGGACGCCAGATTATTTGTCACACCGGTCCCATTAATTAGGGAGGCGATCGCCGGGCTAATTCCAAGGGCCGAAGTATTGGCCCCCCGAACCGCACCACGAAAGCGTGGACAATTTAGAAGTGGTCCTTTTTGGCGCGCCAGCGGACGCCGGCTGCGGCCCAAAGAACAAGTCAGAGCCGAGAGTTGATAAACAAAACAAATATTATATTCTCAAAAATAGCAGATCGAAAAGAATACACAAGAATGCACACTCCACAATAGTTACATACAATACGTCACCAATCAAACAACGTACTACACAGTACAATCAGCCACACTCAAAACAACGGACACAGACAACAATACGCACTACAATGCAGTCTCAAGCATTGAACGACCAAGACACTTAAATACTAAAGAGATAGAAAACCTATCCAGTCCAAAGTTCTTGGAACCAAAGTCTAGATGATACTCCTCCGAGAATCATTCACTCAAAGTCCAGCGTTGTTGTCGTTCCGCAGTTTTCGAAGTTTCTCTTCCAGGAAACCTCGCCGAAGTTTCTTTTCCAGGAAACCTCCCGTCTTCAATAGGCCACTTTCCAAGCTTCAAACTTCCTCGCCGAAACACGTCGGCTTCACACACGCAGCTGTCGCCACGCGTCTTCGCTCGATAGCGGTAAACACACACTCTTGCCTGTAGCTCGAGTCGTCACCCATCAGGTGGAAATCCTCTTCATCTCCTGCTTTGTCTCTACGGCCAACACCTTCGCCGACTACACGGCGATATACCCTACGCGCTCTGGCGTTAACTTCCGTCTTCTCCTGATCTCTCATCTCGGCTGCTCGGTTAAATACCTTGCGCGCGACATTCCGAAAGGTTCTCGTCATTTCGTCGGCGCGATACGCAGCGAAGGCTGGGAAGAGGGCGAGACGGTTGGAATGCCTTCCCTGGCCGATGACTCAACTCGGTATGACCACGCCCCTTTCGTTCTAGAACTTTCGCGGGCTATCTCGGCCGCCGATGTGGGGCGAGGAGGTTCGTCGGCGAAGCCACGCTTCCGAGGGGGGAGCGCGCGCCCCGGGGAGCCTTTAGATGTTTGTTTTCTTTTTCTTTTGACCTCGCGGCGCCACTCCGGCGTTTCGTCGCGACAATTTGTGGCGCGCCCATTTTTAGCGCTCGTTCTGTGACAACGGTTGGCGTTTGTTTTATCTTGGATGCAGACGCAAAACAGTCGCTAAACATGTGGAGGATACAGCGGATTCGCTCTTTCTGTGCGTATGACAGCTTCGAATTGACATCGACTGCATCGGCTACGGCGGTGTCACTTTGAACGGCTGCAGAAATTGGGGCTATCATCGTACGCGCTTCATCGTCAATGGATTCGAAATGAGCGATAGTTCTTCGCTTGGCCAAATGTTGGTATGCTCTACTAAAATTGGTGACCAACAACTCAGTCATCCCACATTTATATTGAATTATGCCGCGGGCAACACAGATCTGCTGAGACAAGAGCACCGAAAGGTTGGCTTCAGCGATACCACTACTGTCATGGTCTATGTCGTCCTGTACTGTAACGAACATACTGGTGCATGGCGGAAGTGTGACGGTGTCATCGACAGTGCGAAGCGCAGTCTTCTGTGGATTGTTATCTCTAGGCTTCGGGCCATTGTCGTCAGCAAACGTTACGAGGCAGTCTGGAAGATTTATAACAGCGCCGTGCTCACGAAGAAAATCCATGCCAAGGATAACTTTCCAGGAGCATTCTGGAAGCACAACGAAAGAAGCAACGAACGTCGACTCACAGATTTGCAGCCTTGCGGTGCATCTCTCGATTGGTGTCAAGAGATGACCACCGGCTGTCCGAAGGTTTGGTTCATGCCCCCAAGGAGTCGTGACTTTCCTGAGTTCAGCCACAATTTCAGCGCTGATAAGTGAGTAGTCGGCGCCGGTGTCGACCAGAGCAGTCACTGGATGGTTGTCGACACGAACAGCAATGTCAGCAGAAACGGGTTCGTCAGCGATGTGAGGTGTCGGCTGAAAGGAATCGTCGAAGGTTGGTGGAAGGATCGGAGGAGGCTGTTTTGACGATAGCTTAACAGCGGTCCCACCCCCGGAGGCCGCTGATTCTAGTTTCCCCGGCGTGGACTTGGGGACCTAGCGGATCGTCCCGCAACAACATCGGCGAAAGTGGAGTATTGATTCGCGGACGTAGAGCGCCGAGGACACGGAGAGCGTGATTGGCGTCGCTGAAGATTCGGAGACGGTAGACTTGCCAAGTATTCTGCGATGGCGCGGGGTCGTTCGCCGTCCCTGGGCTGACGAGCGTCTGGCCGAAATCCAGGTAGGCCCATCTGTCAGTACGAGCACTCCCGGTACAAGTGACCTGGCTCACCACAGTGGTAGCATAGTGGCCGATTGTCGGAAGCGCGCCACACGCTAGATTTCCGCAAATTAGGTCGCGGATTCTCATGGTGTAGTGAGCCCGAGAAGTACTGCGGCATCTGCAGGCAAGTCGGTCGTTGGTTTTCATAGCGCGGCCCGCCCGAGAAGTGCTGTGGCGTCTGCAGGCTAGTCGGTCGGGGGAAATAGCTGGCTGCCGGTGCAGGATTACGTACAGCTTCCGCATACGTTAGCAGAGGAGCTTCGGTTGGAGGTGGCGCTAATGGTCATACCAGCTGCCGCACCTCTTCACGGACGACATCTGTCAGAGCAGCCACTTGAGGTTGTGAAGGCACTGCGTGAAGCTTTTGCAGCTCGTCGCGTACAATGCTACAGACTAGCTCAGCAAGGTCTCTCACGCTCGTGACATCGGTTGTTACCAAGGGTGCTGACAGACATGCAAGGTTGTCGGACCGCTCATACTGCGAAGACCGCTGTCTTAGCATTCGCTCCATTGTCGTCGCTTCACGGAAGAATTACGCCACGGTAGTTGGTGGGTTTCGTACAAGTTCTGCAAACAGCTGCTCCTTGACTCCCCGCATCAGAATGCGCACCTTTTTGTCTTCCGTCATGCAGAATCTGCTTGACAGAACAGACGAGACATCTCCTCAACGAACATGGCCGCGCTTTCATTGGGTCGTTGATTGCGAGAATAGAGGAGACGTTCGGCTTGTTCTTTCCGGTCAGCGCTACCATACGTGTTCCGCAGCTGAGTGCAAAACACCGGCAAGGTTGTCAGGGCGGCCTCGTGATTCTCAAACCAAATACGCACCGAATCCTCCAGGTACAAATAGACATACCGCAGTTACCGGTGCTCGTCCCACTCGTTGGCGACGGCGACTCGATCGTATTGGTCCAGCCAGTCTTCAACGTCTTCGTAGGGCTCCCCATGGAAGGGCTTTGGCGTTCGAGAGGCTGGTAGCCTTGGTGCTGGCGGAGTCGCGGTCTGTTCAATCTGGCTTGCAGTTGTCGCATATTCCATGGTTCTGGAGCGTTCCGGAAGAGGGCTGAACTGGGGTGGTAGGCCTAGTTGCCGCTGCCTGCGTCGAAGGTTGGCTGTTTCTACTAAGGTGTCGATGTTGGAACCGAGATCTTCCTCGTGGTAACAGTGCATAAACTGTTACCCCGCACCTTCACCAGTGTCACGTTACAACGTAACTGCAACCTGCTGATAATGGCACACAAGGACGTCAAACTGATTCGAACAACGGCAGTACGACTATTGTTTTTCTCTGTAAGCGCATCTTTGTCCTCTTCTGAACAGCGGCACATACATGCATGCGTGCATCTGTGGAAATAATAGTTTCACAACTTGTACTAGTGGCAATATTGGCAGATGGAGGTGGATGAACGAGATCACGAGAAAACGGCGTTTGTGATCCCAGACAGACTATACGAGTTCAAAGTGATCCCTTTCGGTTTGTGCTCTGCTCCCGCTACCTTCCAGAGGATGATGGACACTGTGCTCTCCGGACTCAAGTGGCAATCGTGTCTCGTCTACCTCGACGATGTAGTGGTTTTTTCTTCTACCTTCGAGCAACACGTCCACCGACTGAGAATAGTACTGCATGCCATTCGCGTGGCAGCACTGACCATCAAACCGGAAAAGTGTCACTTCGGATTTCGTCAGCCTCCATTCGGCGGGTGCATAGTTAGTTCGGAAGGTGTCCACCCAGACCCAGAAAAAATGGCAGCAGTTGAAAATGTTCCAAAACCGCGAAACAAAAAGGCCGTCAGACGATTACTGGGACTATGTGCCTACTACAGACGCTTTTTTCAAAGCTTTGCTAAAGTCACTGAGCCTTTTACACGGCCAACAAAAGAACGTGTAAGAACGTGTACCATTCTCTTGGCGGGAAGAACAAGAATCGGCTTTCTCAGAGTTGTGACGCCGTTTGCAGTCTCCTTCAATGCTTGCCCATTTTGATGAAGAGGCCGATACAGACATACATACCAACGCGAGTAACGTTGTACTAAAGTGCTTATTTGGGCCGGTTGGTACATGGTCAACGAAGTGAAAAAACAGCGCGTAACACAGGACACAGGACAGAGAAGAGACGGACGAGGCGCTGACACAACGGAAGAGCGGAGAAAGGGGTAGGATATAACAGAGCCCGATGTATTAGAAATGAACTGTACTAAAGTGCTTATTTGGGCCGGTTGGTACATGGTCAACGAAGTGAAAAAACAGCGCGTAACACAGGACACAGGACAGAGAAGAGACGGACGAGGCGCTGACACAACGGAAGAGCGGAGAAAGGGGTAGGATATAACAGAGCCCGATGTATTAGAAATGAACTGTACTAAAGTGCTTATTTGGGCCGGTTGGTACATGGTCAACGAAGTGAAAAAACAGCGCGTAACACAGGACACAGGACAGAGAAGAGACGGACGAGGCGCTGACACAACGGAAGAGCGGAGAAAGGGGTAGGATATAACAGAGCCCGATGTATTAGAAATGAACTGTACTAAAGTGCTTATTTGGGCCGGTTGGTACATGGTCAACGAAGTGAAAAAACAGCGCGTAACACAGGACACAGGACAGAGAAGAGACGGACGAGGCGCTGACACAACGGAAGAGCGGAGAAAGGGGTAGGATATAACAGAGCCCGATGTATTAGAAATGAACTGTACTAAAGTGCTTATTTGGGCCGGTTGGTACATGGTCAACGAAGTGAAAAAACAGCGCGTAACACAGGACACAGGACAGAGAAGAGACGGACGAGGCGCTGACACAACGGAAGAGCGGAGAAAGGGGTAGGATATAACAGAGCCCGATGTATTAGAAATGAACTGTACTAAAGTGCTTATTTGGGCCGGTTGGTACATGGTCAACGAAGTGAAAAAACAGCGCGTAACACAGGACACAGGACAGAGAAGAGACGGACGAGGCGCTGACACAACGGAAGAGCGGAGAAAGGGGTAGGATATAACAGAGCCCGATGTATTAGAAATGAACTGTACTAAAGTGCTTATTTGGGCCGGTTGGTACATGGTCAACGAAGTGAAAAAACAGCGCGTAACACAGGACACAGGACAGAGAAGAGACGGACGAGGCGCTGACACAACGGAAGAGCGGAGAAAGGGGTAGGATATAACAGAGCCCGATGTATTAGAAATGAACTGTACTAAAGTGCTTATTTGGGCCGGTTGGTACATGGTCAACGAAGTGAAAAAACAGCGCGTAACACAGGACACAGGACAGAGAAGAGACGGACGAGGCGCTGACACAACGGAAGAGCGGAGAAAGGGGTAGGATATAACAGAGCCCGATGTATTAGAAATGAACTGTACTAAAGTGCTTATTTGGGCCGGTTGGTACATGGTCAACGAAGTGAAAAAACAGCGCGTAACACAGGACACAGGACAGAGAAGAGACGGACGAGGCGCTGACACAACGGAAGAGCGGAGAAAGGGGTAGGATATAACAGAGCCCGATGTATTAGAAATGAACTGTACTAAAGTGCTTATTTGGGCCGGTTGGTACATGGTCAACGAAGTGAAAAAACAGCGCGTAACACAGGACACAGGACAGAGAAGAGACGGACGAGGCGCTGACACAACGGAAGAGCGGAGAAAGGGGTAGGATATAACAGAGCCCGATGTATTAGAAATGAACTGTACTAAAGTGCTTATTTGGGCCGGTTGGTACATGGTCAACGAAGTGAAAAAACAGCGCGTAACACAGGACACAGGACAGAGAAGAGACGGACGAGGCGCTGACACAACGGAAGAGCGGAGAAAGGGGTAGGATATAACAGAGCCCGATGTATTAGAAATGAACTGTACTAAAGTGCTTATTTGGGCCGGTTGGTACATGGTCAACGAAGTGAAAAAACAGCGCGTAACACAGGACACAGGACAGAGAAGAGACGGACGAGGCGCTGACACAACGGAAGAGCGGAGAAAGGGGTAGGATATAACAGAGCCCGATGTATTAGAAATGAACTGTACTAAAGTGCTTATTTGGGCCGGTTGGTACATGGTCAACGAAGTGAAAAAACAGCGCGTAACACAGGACACAGGACAGAGAAGAGACGGACGAGGCGCTGACACAACGGAAGAGCGGAGAAAGGGGTAGGATATAACAGAGCCCGATGTATTAGAAATGAACTGTACTAAAGTGCTTATTTGGGCCGGTTGGTACATGGTCAACGAAGTGAAAAAACAGCGCGTAACACAGGACACAGGACAGAGAAGAGACGGACGAGGCGCTGACACAACGGAAGAGCGGAGAAAGGGGTAGGATATAACAGAGCCCGATGTATTAGAAATGAACTGTACTAAAGTGCTTATTTGGGCCGCTCTTCCGTTGTGTCAGCGCCTCGTCCGTCTCTTCTCTGTCCTGTGTCCTGTGTTACGCGCTGTTTTTTCACTTCGTTGACCATGTACCAACCGGCCCAAATAAGCACTTTAGTACAGTTCATTTCTAATACATCGGGCTCTGTTATATCCTACCCCTTTCTCCGCTCTTCCGTTGTGTCAGCGCCTCGTCCGTCTCTTCTCTGTCCTGTGTCCTGTGTTACGCGCTGTTTTTTCACTTCGTTGACCATGTACCAACCGGCCCAAATAAGCACTTTAGTACAGTTCATTTCTAATACATCGGGCTCTGTTATATCCTACCCCTTTCTCCGCTCTTCCGTTGTGTCAGCGCCTCGTCCGTCTCTTCTCTGTCCTGTGTCCTGTGTTACGCGCTGTTTTTTCACTTCGTTGACCATGTACCAACCGGCCCAAATAAGCACTTTAGTACAGTTCATTTCTAATACATCGGGCTCTGTTATATCCTACCCCTTTCTCCGCTCTTCCGTTGTGTCAGCGCCTCGTCCGTCTCTTCTCTGTCCTGTGTCCTGTGTTACGCGCTGTTTTTTCACTTCGTTGACCATGTACCAACCGGCCCAAATAAGCACTTTAGTACAGTTCATTTCTAATACATCGGGCTCTGTTATATCCTACCCCTTTCTCCGCTCTTCCGTTGTGTCAGCGCCTCGTCCGTCTCTTCTCTGTCCTGTGTCCTGTGTTACGCGCTGTTTTTTCACTTCGTTGACCATGTACCAACCGGCCCAAATAAGCACTTTAGTACAGTTCATTTCTAATACATCGGGCTCTGTTATATCCTACCCCTTTCTCCGCTCTTCCGTTGTGTCAGCGCCTCGTCCGTCTCTTCTCTGTCCTGTGTCCTGTGTTACGCGCTGTTTTTTCACTTCGTTGAACATGTACCAACCGGCCCAAATAAGCACTTTAGTACAGTTCATTTCTAATACATCCGGCTCTGTTATATCCTACCCCTTTCTCCGCTCTTCCGTTGTGTCAGCGCCTCGTCCGTCTCTTCTCTGTCCTGTGTCCTGTGTTACGCGCTGTTTTTTCACTTCGTTGACCATGTACCAACCGGCCCAAATAAGCACTTTAGTACAGTTCATTTCTAATACATCGGGCTCTGTTATATCCTACCCCTTTCTCCGCTCTTCCGTTGTGTCAGCGCCTCGTCCGTCTCTTCTCTGTCCTGTGTCCTGTGTTACGCGCTGTTTTTTCACTTCGAGTAACGTTGGTCTCGGTGCCATCCTCATTTAGTGGCAGAATGGAGAAGAAAAGGCCATTGCTACGCGAGCCGCACTCTATCCAATGCTGAGTCCAATTACTCAGCGACAGAAAAAGAGTGTCTCGCAGTTATATGGGCCATCAGCAAGTTTCGCCAATACCTCTACGTGAGACCAATTCGAGCAATCAGTGATCATCATTCATTGTGTTCGCCGGCAAATACAAAGGACCCTTCATGAAGACTTGCTAGATGGAGCCTGCGTCTGCAGGAACATGACATCACAGTGGTGTAGAAGTCCGGTCTCAAGCACAATGACGCGGATTGCCTCTGTCGCGCGCCTGTTGAGTCTCCATCATCTGACCAAGAACAAGACATCCTATTTCTTGGAGTTCTGAATGTGTAGGAGATGGCTCGTATTCAGCGAATGAACCCAGAACTACGCCCGCTTATCTAATACTTAGAGGGTCACCAAATTGAGGTACTACGGGTTTTCGTCCGTGGATTGACATCCTATGTCCTCCGGAACGACGTCCTATACAAGCACCACTTCGGAAACAGCGGTGAGACGTTTCTGCTTCTTTCACCATCATCACTGCGAGAAGAAATTTTAGAAGCGTGTCATGACGACCCATCGGCTTTCCATATGGGTAGTAGTCACATTTTGGCCAGCATTCGCCGAAGTATTATTGGCCGAAATAAGGGATTCGGTGCTCCAATATGTTAAGTCATGCCGGTATTGCCAAAGACGCAAAATACCACCATTGAAACCAGCGGGTCTGCTGCAACCAATAGAGCCACCAAAAGGGCCTTTTCAGGAAGTGGGAATGGATTTGCTTAGTTCATTTCCTCTGTCTTCATCGGGGAAGTGCTGAATTGATGTAGCAACAGACTACATGACTCGACACGCTGAGACATCACATCTCGCAAAAGGAACGGCGAACGAAGTAGCCAAGTTTTTCGTCACTGAGATTGTACTGCGACATGGCGCACCGCAGGTTGTCATTACAGGAAAAGGAACAGCATTTACTGCCCGTTTGATGCAGTCTGTATTGAAGCTCACCCACACAGACCATAGAAGTACAACAGAATACCATCCGCAAACAAATGAATTATCCGAAAGACTCAATAGAACTCTCGCTGACATGATCTCGATGTATGTGAATGTTGAGCACCAGACATGGGACACTATTTTACCTTGTGCTACATTTGCGTACAATACCGCAGTACAAGAAACGACACACTTCACGCCATTTCAACTTTTTTATGGTCGCACGGTCACAACGACCTTAGACGCGATACTACCAGTCAACGATTCGAATGAGAGTGACCCACACATCAACGACTACATAAAAAGGGCAGAAGAGGCACGGCAATTGGCAAAACATCGTATCTTTTTGCAACAAGGCTCCGACGTAAGTCGATATATTCTGAAGCGGAGAGAGATAAAGTACAACCCCGGAGACAAAGTGTGGGTGTGGACGCCTTAACGTGCACCTGGCCTATCGGAAAAACTGATGCGGCGCTACTTCGGCCCTTACAAAGTACTACGCCGGTTAGGCACGCCAAACTACGAAGTAATTCCTGAAGGGCAAGTGTGATAAATCCGACGCAGGAATCGCCCAGAAGTCGTACATGTAGTACGAATGAAACCGTACAACGAAAAGCTCTGAACGAGACAATTGATAATTGTGCTCAAGCATCAGATAAATACTCCTTTACAAAACTGTTCGACGTCAGCGAACCCATCGAGACGATGCGTTTCGAGGGGGGGAATAATGCCGCATGTTGTTAGGCATCTACCGAAGTCTTGCGCCGCTTCCGGCTTTTATGAATTCTGCCCCACCAACTGACAAGCCAAGCGCGTTAAGCTGAACACGCCATGTAACGCTGGCTGCACGTGTCACCACACCATGCATTGGAAAAAGAAGAATGGCGGCTTTTTGAAGGAGCGGCCCGAGGCGAGACGCAAAAGAAGAAGTTGACGAGGTTTTCACTAGCGAGCTTAGGACAACCTTTCTGTATTTAGTTTGCGGGCAGCCCCGCCACGGTGGTCTAGTGGATAAGGTACTCGGCTGCCGACCCACAGGTCGCGGGATCGAATCCCGGCTGTGGCGGCTGCATTTCCGATGGAGGCGGAAACGTTGCAGGCCCGCGTACTCAGATTTGGGTGCACGTTAAAGGACCCCAGGTGGTCGAAATTTCCGGAGCCCTCCACTACGGCGTCTCTCATAATCATATGGTGGTTTTGGGACGGTAAAATCCACAAATCAAATCAATTTGTTGACAGGCACAAGTTCGCCATCAATAAATAGCTGTTTTATCTTCCGGCGCTGTATTTGTTCGTTACTATATGTGAAGCTAGCGAAGCGACTGCGAGCTCACTATGAGTGTGGAATATGTACTCATGCTCTTCGGTGGCACGCATTTGATGATTACCACGTTAGCACCAGTCACATACCTTCGTCATCCATTCACGCGACGTGATGCCAATGTGTGTACATGTGAAACTAGCAAAAGGGCCGAGAGCGCATAGTGAGTGTTGCATGTATTTATGTTATTACATGCCATACATGTCATGATTCTCATGTTTGACATGTTATGTGCCTTCGGCGTCCTTTCGCGTCACTTATTACAACATTTCGTGTATGGGAAGGTAGCAAAACGGCCACAACCCCATTAAATGTCGCATGTCGTCATCTTTTTACATGATACGCATCTCATGATTATCATATTTGCACCAGTCACAACACTACGTCATCTTTCACGTCACGTAACACTAAATTCGGTATGTGTGAAGCAAGTGAGACGGCCGTGAGCGCATCATATGTGTGGCATGCAGACATGTTGTTAAATGGAACGCACATCTTTATATCCATGTTAGGGTCTTTCGCTTGTGTTCACTATTAAGTCATGAGCTTCTTGACATACCCTACGAGCTTTGCAACATAGCTTGTTAACCGAACCACCGCAAGAGCAGCAGGACCATGAAATGTAAAACATGAAACTTTTGACATACAAGTTATGATTTTCATTTCATCACTTGTCACTGATGCTCAATATACAGTCATGTTGTGCCATACCAATTTTGGTATTGGTACTATTATCGGAAATGCCAGGAGAGCTAAAAGATCAATAGACAGACAGACAGATAGATAGATAGATAGATAGATAGATAGATAGATAGATAGATAGATAGATAGATAGATAGATAGATAGATAGATAGATAGATAGATAGATAGATAGATAGATTAAATTCACCTAACTTGCCAAAAATGATTCGCATTGAAAACGCTATGGGCCTCGACAGAGGGTATGGTGGCGCGGCGGCGCTTAAACGATGTCGTGACAGATTCATGCGTGCGACCACTACCGGCGGTGCTGATTTAGCCTAAATTTGCAACAATAGCAAGCGATAAAAATAATGGAAAGTGTCTCCCTAACTCGCACATTGTGCCACCCTTATCCAGCGCTTTCATCGCTCGTACTTGTTATCCTTCTACGTAAGTTCGTACTTATGCCTAGAACGTGAGCCGTGAATGCGCCGCACTACCCTCAGATTTTACCCTTCCCCTCCTGTACCAAGGCGAATGCCTGAGGCGTTCGCCCCCTGCGAACACAGCAATGCTCTCGCAGTTGCCTCCAAGCAGCTGTGATGTCACGTGACAGAGTGGTAGGGTAATGTCACGTGAAATAGCGGTACGGAGGCGAGCGGTCCCACGCGGCGTACGGTTGCAACACGCCGTAGGAGGCATGGCCTTCAGGATTTTGTGCTGGAAGCAAGCTCTCAATTGAAGAGTGAGCCGCGTTCCATGCATAGTACCATACAACTTTATTTTTCGGCATCTGACCGGCAGCGTTCCTGCATATGTTATCACAGCCATGCATGCAACGTTTCTGTATGACCACGAATGAGCTTGACCAGATGAAACTGCTATTTTTCTGTCTATGCAAGCACAAGCAGTCGCAACTGGTTAGCAACGCACCACGCAACGGAAAGCCACCCCTTGTTCCATGAAAACTACAGCGCACTAGGCTCGTAAGCGTGTTTCTTGCGGCACTCATTCAGACATCGGCCAGTTCGGCTTACGCGTAGGTTGCCGCACGACATTGATAGAGAATTCACCCCGCCTTTAATGCATAGAACAAACTTGTGTTTAAGTGGTTAGTCGCGCAGGCGCTGATTTACCTAGTTCCAGGGTTGATGGCCCTCCAGACGCTATCAAGCCTCTCGAGGCGGAATAGAAAATCAACTTCACACCTTCTGGCTTTCCTCTTTAGGTTGTTATGAGCTATGCTGTAGATGTCAGGAATGACAGCTTTTTTCGGTTTCTCTTGTGGTCTATTTTCACAAGTCTGAGTGAGCATCCTAGGGCTCAATTTTTTAGCATTCAGCTACTGGAGTGTTTACAGCTATTTTTGACTCACCATTTCTTGTTCTTTTCGTTTTAACAGCGCAGGTATATAAAGCGTTGTTCAACTATTAATCTTTTGTTGTGAGTCATCGCTATTTTATGTGCCTTCTTGTTCCGATCTATCATCTTTCACGCTTTTTCCTTCCATTATGTCGTACCAGCATGCCCAAGCAACAAATTTAACCCTGTTACATCTCGTTTACCCCTTTCTACTTTCTTGAATATGACAGCTACACTAGCATGTATAGATAATGTTTTATACTTGAACTTAGCCGAGTCCAGGTTCTAATGGCGGCCTCCTTGGATACACAGATTCTTAGCACCCTCCACAACGTCGCAGGTCTCACTGCCACCTTAGCCAGTTGCTTCGCTCCACTGAAGCTTGAGGACCGAGTGTCAGAAGGTGTATTATTATGCGAGGCAGTAGCCCATTACTGCACTAGGGCTGCATTCCTTCATTGCTGTAAAAGCGCATCACATTCTGTGATCACCAGAAAGGTCACACTCTCAGTCCTTCTTATGGAATTCTATCATGAGAAAAAATTCGTTGGGAAATTGTAGGGCACTGAATTCACACCATGGACCTCCTAAAATGAGTTCACTCATACTGATCCAGGAACTCAAAATATTTTTTATCTCTCTTTCTTGCAACTAACCTTCCTGTTACTAAGTTTGACTCTGCCAGCTTGGGGAAATCATATACAGCGATTTTTAAAAATAAACTACATGGAACCTTGACATTACCTGAAATAAACAAGAAAGAAGGACCGTTAAATTGACTGGCTACATGTCTTTTTCTATTACGTGACAAGAAACATCAGGAATAAGCGGAGAAAAAGACACACTTATCCAACAGTCAAAATTAGAACAATTTTCGGACAGGGTATTCCTTGTGCTTTCTTTTTTTCTGAAATATAGATTAGCAGCATACGAATATTCGCAAATTGCTAAACCTTATTTTTGTATCTTCTTGAAATATTGATGTTTCCAATGAGTATTATGCAAAAACAATGAAAAAGTCATAAAAGGGTACAGCAGTTTATTAACGCGATAGCGTAAAGAGCTCGTTTCGTGGCAACTCCGGTGTTGGCGATAGTGTTGGCATCGTTAGATGTGAGCGAAAAATCACTATTTGATGCATGACTGAAAAATTGAGAACGATAAAATAAAACAAATAATAAAAAGTCTTAAAGCTGATCGGAAACCGAACAAGGATTGTTTGGGTCCGAGTGGGGACTGAATCCACATTGCTTGCGTGACCAGCAGATGTTTTACCACATGGTCACGCCTCTTTTTGTTTTAGGGGCGAAGCTCCTTAGGGCGTGGGCTGTGCGTGCCCTGTAGCCTGTATGTAGCCACCTCTAGTTTAGTTCTTGCAGTGTTCACTAGATGGCGGTACCGTCTCCTGTATGTAGCCACCTCTAGTTTAGTTCTTGCAGTGTTCACTAGATGGCGGTACCGTCTCCTGTATGTAGCCACCTCTCGTTTAGTTTTTGTAGTGTTTACTAGATGGTGGTACTTGTAGCTGATGATGAAAAGATGCAAGATGTTATAAACTAAAAAGCGGTACTTGTAGTTGATGAAAGACGCGAGATCTTATAAAATAGGAATGATGTCACATATGGCGCGTGTCATTGGTTGAAGGCAATCGTTCGATTTAGTGCGGCGACGTACGCTAGAGGGGCGTTGTAATAAAATCCGTTCGCTGTTGGCGCGCGATCGGAGTCGCCGGATGGATAAGGCTGCACAGCGGAGAGAGCGCAAGGCGGCAGCAGCGCGTGCTCGCAGACAGAATCCCGATGTGTGAGCGCGCGAGGCAAGGGACATCGCAAGCCATCCATCGTCTAAGAAAAAATAAAAGTTGATTTGTGTATATTCACAGACAGCGTTTCTCACGTCTTTACATGATGATCGACTGGGCGAATTACACGGAAGATTCACAGTTTACCGATGAATCCCTCCGGAGCTTCGCCCTTTCATCATCATTCACCCCGTGAATATGCCGTAATTTTTTCTTACACGTATTTAATACGAATGCGGCTTACGTATGTGCATGGCGTACAACACACATAAGGCCAATTCGACAAATGTACAATGGACGTTACAAAGTAAATCCCATACAACACAATCTCTAAAGAGGTTTTTGAGCAGAACACTTCATGAACTCACTATACCAGTCCGGATGAAATTGCAGTTGGTCATGAAAGTCATTTACCTGCACAGTCATTTGTACAAAGTGGCATCGCCAAGACCTCATTGGTTCCATACGCCTGTGCAACATGGAAGTTTTACAAAAACTGTGCATGGCAATTAACAGCCCCATGTGAAGTGGCATATCAGTGCATTAGGGTAGTACAAGATAAAGGATACTGTGAGAATTTAAATTCAGACGTTTTTAAAAGCTCTGCAGGACGTCCCAGAAAAAGATGGCGTCCCTACAACTAATCAAGTAATGTTTTATTGTTTCTGAATCTTTACAGAGCGGCTGGTAATTGAGGATACAAGTATGCCATTGGTGTTTGTTCAACCAGGCTTTTACAAGTAAAGTTGCTGTGTGCACTTTGTGAAAAAAAAAACGTATTTGTTATTGGTGAAATGCGCATTTTTTCTACACATAAAGCACGTCATGACCAAGCAATCTAATATATATAGAGCGGTAAAGTGGGGCCGGACATACCACATTCAATAGAGCATAATATAGGCCTTTTTTGAGCTAAAGAATAAGTATTCTTTTCAAAATTTGGCTGTCAATAAAAAACCACCCTGATTCGTATACTTCACACGTGAACCCTTGGAGGTAGGGAGGCGATGCGTAATTTGTAGGTACACTAAATTTGGTAAAATATCCGCGAACTGCACTTGCGAGAATGTCCGAAGCAGTGGATGAGCGCAGTCACGAAAATAGGAAAAGCGCCACATCAGTTGCCTAAAAAAGAGCTGTACCAACCAGAGAACTTTTGCGCAGAAAGGTCCGAAAACATAAGCTCGCCTCATTAGTTCATAGGTCAATGCAAAACAAAGGTAGCAAATATACGGTGAAACTTCTATTTTTACAACATCTAACAACAAATTATTTGCAGTACGTAGAATATTTTTGTTGCCAGAAACAGGTTGCATGCTTCACCTCTTGAAGCATCAAAAAGTTAGGAGGAAGAAACATTTAGCATAGTGCTTTAGATTAGATACACCTTCTTTTAAATATTGTGCACTTAAACAATATGCATCTGATGGAACGCCAGGTATTTTGGCCGAACACAAGTTCACTTTATACTCTGAAAATGGGTTGGTTCATAAGTCCATGCTCAAAACCATAGTCCTAAGCTTTTAGCAAAGCTCGTTCGGGCCGCTAAAATTGTTCCAAAATCTTCGATTGCACACACCACCATTTCTATATTAAAAAAAATCTGTACAAAAGAACGTATGGTCATCTGCATACGTCCATATCTTAACCTCATTCCCATAACCACTAAAACCGCAGACGTTACTAGATCAAATTACACTTAAGTACAGTGGCTCTTAGTAAAGACCAAGAAGCATGCGCGAACAGACAACCTTGTTTCACAGAGGAGTTGAGAAACACGGGCTTTGAAAGAGAGCCATTACAATAAACGGGTTGAACATTCAATGTAGCATAGTTTTCACACGTTTCAATATAGGAAGCCAACGTTGGTAGGTTCGAGAAGAGAAAAGAGTAAAGAATGGCGATTCAGATTACAGGTCTTCGCTAAGTCTACTTGTAGTATTACCAGGTGTAATTGTGAACAAACAAATAATAAATAAATAATTGAATAAATAAATATAAAATAAATAAATTCATACTTTTTATTGGCGTCAGAAATGTAGTACATTGCAAGTAAATATTCAGAAAAAGGTCCAAAAATAAAAAAAACTGTAGGCGGGACTATGTTAATACAGAGAAAGAGTTCGAATAAGAACAACGGCAGAGCAAGTAACAAGGACATTTCCTAGTGTTTTTATTAGTAGTTTAAAAAATTTTGCGAGAAAGGAGTGGTATAGGAAAATAATATAGTACAGCAGTTATGCATTTATTACTCTTTTTTTCAAATTTATTCTCAAAACATGATTGTCCATTATGTCTTTATCATGATGTGATAAAGGATTCCATAAGAAGTTTGATGCAAAAAAGTGCTCAATTTTCTATAGATAGTGCGAACTTTAGGTAATCACTAGGTTTTTGGTGAAGGTGAATCTAGTTTTATTGGGATTTTTTAGCAACACAGTGAGAAATGTGTCTATAGTGAGGCTGTGGTAAAAAACCTTGAAAAACGAAACACACACCTTATGAACATGCATTTGGGAGACGGGTAATGCGTCAAGCTGGCAAAACATTTTGATGGCGTCTGACGTGAAGTGAAAGTTATGAGTCGCATTGATTGTTTTTGCAATACCTTTAACCGCCAAATGTGCACTGAATCTGGATAAGCCCAAGATGAAATGCAATAACTGAGAGGACTGCGTATGAGTCCTTAATACAATGCCTTCAAAATGTCAATGTTAAAACACATTGGTGACAAGATACCATATGAAATCTTTTTTACAAAGAGAATTGATATGTTGCTGAAATTTCAGATGTGTGTCCAATATAACTCCTAAACATGACGTATTGACATTTTTGGTAACAATTTAGCGCGCACAGAGTGGACGGGAAAAAGGAAGGCTAGGAGACAAAGGAGCGCTTTTTTGATTTGTAGCCCTCAGTTCTCCCGTCCACTGTGTGCGCGCCGAAATGTTACCAAAAATGTCGTCAAAGCAACTCGCCCGACTTTCCATTTTATGACGTATGATCACTTAAAGGGATAACTGCTGTTGTAACAAAAAGGTGAGGAATGAATGGGGGGTATTTGCTAGGTGAATGAAGAGGCATAAAACAGGTTTCGGAAGGTTTAATCAGTAATCAATTATAGTTGCACCAGTCAACAAGTCAATAAAAGTCAGCCTAAAGTCTGGACACGAGAATCGCAGAATCCAAGGCATGAGAAAACAGAATCGTGTCATCAGCGTGAAGAAACCAATAACTAGGGTAACGTGGTAAGTAGTTCATGAATACTAAAAATAATAACGAACCTAAAATTGCACCTTGCTGAACACCTCTGGTAATGGGGTTGCGACTGGATGTAAAGATTTTGACTGAGGCCCCCATAAACCTAGTAAGAAAAAAGCTCTGTAATAGCGTTATTGCAGGACAATTTGTCCTATAGTACTGTTCCAATACTGCGGGCAGTATGTATGTTAGACTGTATTGAGCGACCTCTTAGAACGCACGTCTGATGGGCACCGATAAGTACCGACATTGCAAATTGAAGTCTGTTTGAAAGTATTTTTGCAAAAATTTTGTAGTCGACGTTACATCATGTCGTTGGTCTGTAGCGATGAAGTCTTTCTCTGAGTGTTTCGAAAATAGAGCAATGTGAATTTCTGTAAAAGGGCGGGGAAGCATCTCCAGATTCAAACTCAGCGGTAAAATGTCGAGCAGTACAGGGCACAGTAATCATTTAAATGTTTTGTAAAACTTGGCGGACATTCCATTACGTCCAGCTGCTTTTGACAATGATAACTCTTCAATATCCAGTTCTGTTTCTTGTATAGTGAATGGCCCACGAATAGACTCACATTCCTTGTTAGTTAAAGGCTCAAATGACAAAAACTGCGCCAACAGATACTGATTTTCATTTTCATTATAGGTGCTGAAGAATTTTTTGTGTTAAGTTTGAAATTGTGCTATATATTTCATTGTAGTTACTGACCAACATTTTCCCAGAGTAAAAATCACGAGCAAATTTGATTTTAGCGTTTCCATAACCGCTGAGTAGGGCTTGACGTGTCGGCACCTCGAATGCAAAATACGAGCATTGCGGGATCGAACACGGGCACCTGTGTAACGTGAAGCGTCATACCTCTGGAGCACATTTTTGGCCTTAGCAACTTCGACTGTATATCAACGAGGAGCCTCACACTCAAATTTATATAGGTTTTGAAGATTTCGCTTAAGCATTTTTTGTTCTAATTTTCTGTAAAACACCGCAAAGATCCAATTTCTATAGCTATTGCATGAACTTATTTTTGAATGATTCGCAAAAGGCAAACAAAGACATGCCAGCCGACAAACAGTTCCTTGTGCTACGCGCACGCGGTCTGTAAACTCCTGGTCGCTTATAATTGAGGAGTTGAGTTTCCAAAGGGCCCACTGTAGTCTGAAGTGAGGTCGAATGTTGATAAACGTTGGCCCAAAAACAATGCAGTGGTCTGAAAAGGAAATAGGCTCTGCTTCGCATGGCACGGCACGGCAAAAAAAGGTGCTGAAAGGTAAATGTGATCAAGTCACGGATGTGTACTGCCTTGTGCATGCGCATACGAGGGCAGGTTGTTGAGTGATCCTATATCAACTGGTCCCCCATTACCAACTATAAGCGAGAACACTTCAACACTACTGTCATTGCGACTAAGCCCGGTAAGATCGGATGAATAACAGACACAGTTGAAATCACCGAAGAGCACAATGTTACGGTCAGGTTATAACAAGGTAGCAAACTTAAAAAAATAGCTTGCCGTGGTGCATAGCTAAAAACAAATACGTGTTACTTACACGACACGGCTAATCATACAATATAAAATCACATTGTATCAGCCACCCTTCTTGGTGAACACTATATGATATACAATAATACGATAAACTGTTCCTGAGAAACAGAAGACAGCCTGCCGAAAGTCCCACAGCATGCGACACAAATACATCAAATACAGAAAATTAAGGCCGCAAGGCCTTTTTTGTGTCCACTTCACTCTCGATCTTCGTGTCTTGAACGGCGACGAAATCTAGATGTCGGCTGAAAAGTAACTGGTGGAGCTGCACCTGTTTCTGCTTGGATCATAGTCCATATACTAAATTTATTGCAAAAGTGACTTTTTGGAGCAGCGGCATAGTGTCGGAATCTCTTTTCAGAGTTGTATTCAACGGTATGGTGGAAAATGGGTGTGTGGACGCACCCTGTCATCAGCACCCGGCATCCTTGATCTTGAGCGTCTGAACTTTCCTTCAGGCTTTGGTGACTTGCGACGACGTGACTGACTAAGACAGGCAGTCCAGTCACTTTCCTCGCTTGTCCCGGTGTTCGGTGATTCTCGGCGTTTACTTATGAAAGCTTTGGTGCATCACCAGCAGATCACGACGTAAACCAGTTCGTTTATTGCTGAGTCTACGAAGTATCCTAATCGCCAGTGGATCAAGCAACCAGCAGTTGTTTCAAGGGATTTCTTGCAAAGCATCATCAGGTGGTTTCAAGGGATTCCTTGCAAAGCGCTCTTGCAAAGCGTCATCAGGTGGTCATATGCGACGACGTAGTTTTTTTGCAAACGTCACCATACATTCTTCAGCTGTACGTTCCAACGATTGACGATCCTCACAGCGCGGTTTCCAGCAGTGGTGACGAATGTGTCCTACTCTGCTGCAGCGCACGCAATAGAGTGTTCTGCCAGGAATGAGCACGAGGCTGTGTAGACAACAAACCGAGAGTAGATGTGATATGAAGGACACACGAACTCCGTCCATGAATGTCAATAGGACATCTCGGTCAAGGGAATACATCAGTTGCATCTCTGACACCCTTCAAGTTTACGCTGTAATTGACTTAATCTTTTCGAATGACTGCAGCGCTCATGCACATAAATATCTTCTAAACGTTCAGGGAGCCACAATAACTTAATTTTAACTTTCGTGGGCTCAGTGTCTATCAAAACACACCTTCGACTTCGAACGAAAAATTCCCCGCAAGTGCTGCGGTGAATTGTTTCTAGTGCTGACCTGCAAGTCACCATAAAAATATGGTATACTTGAAAATATGCAATAGAGGTTACATCTGTAAGGTCTATAGTATTCTGGAGAGCATCTCAAAAGTCCTGCACCCGGTGTGAATGACCACCAAAATCAGTATGCAGAAAAACGGGGTCATTGACGAGCTTACAAGTGAGAAGACGGGGCAGGGCGATGCGGTATTCATTACTGCTGGTAGAATCATGAACAGCTCCTCGGCTTGAAGCCGATTGATCTTTTATGGCTGAGAACATGAAGAATGCAACCGTTCTGAACAGCAAACGAAATGAAAATTTTATAAGAGAAAATGGATTGAACAGTTATCTAGGGAATATAAATTTTACAACAATAAAGTCACGTACGATTAAAGTAGATACAAAACTGTAATAAAAATTATTTCCTGAATTTGAAAAAAAACTTCCATTTCATTAGAAATAATCTAAAAAAAGAATCTTTTTGTGTCTCTAAGGAATTAACAAACTGCTATGCACACGTTTCTGTTGCTTCAGACGAGAGAAGACATTCCAAGTGAAATAATGTTTTCAGAATCAATCGTATTGCTTATCTTTTGAGAAATATTTTTAAATGTTTTTTTTCTATTGCTGGTGAAACGTCGGCATGTGAATAACAAATTATCCATCTGTTCAGGCTCTGAACACACATTTACATATTTTCACGAATACTAAACCCTGCTAGTTCAGTTCATTCACTTTTTTTGTCTGGCTAGCTTAAACCGAAATACCTTGAGAAAGGACATTGTTAGTTACATGATTTTTTATAACCTGCACCGTTGCGAAATATCACATAGGACAAGACAATCTGATCTTTGGTTAGCAAATTTTTGTCGTACTAACTATGGGCAGCAATCAGTATCTTATAATATTGCTGAACTTTAAACACCTTAAATAAACGTGGAATAAACCTGGACAACATGTCTTCTCGCTCCTTATGCCCTTAATTCGTTTCGCTTGTAACCTACCTGTCCTTCCTCTTTCAATTCTCCTCCTCGGTTCACTCGATCCCGCCGTGTAAATCCAGCAGAGCATCTATATGTGAGCATATACCAAATGTGCTTTTGCGTTTACCGGTTTATATCGAGTTTGTTCTGGCCATTGTGTTTTCATTTCTTTTTTTGGTTGTGATTGTTTTGTTTCCAGTTTTCTTTTTTTTTACATTATTTTGTGCATAGCTTATTGATGTCGTGGTGTTGCATTGTTACACTTATGAAAAAAAAAGAGAGTCCATTTTACTTTATGCGCCCCTATGCTAGAGTATTTATACTTATGAAAAGTGTCTTCGATTATTGTTAGCATGCCATGTACGTTTATTCAGTGCTGCACACTGTCGAACTGTAACGCAAGGGGACCGGGCTTATAGCTAAGCTGTAGTAAGGCAAATGTTTCCCGCAACCCCTTTTTCCTTGCCGAGATAAAAATAAAGTTTGGTTTGATTTGATTTAAATTGAAAAGCAGAGTGCAGAGAGCACATGACCAGACCAGTATAAATAAACATTAAGAGGTGGAATTCGACAACAAAGTTTTGTCAAGCATACTTCCAATTAGCTAGTGGGGCACCACGCCTCTGCTTGTGAAGATAGAAAAATGAACTTTGGATGTTTCAAAGTGCAGTTAAAGTAGATTTCACACTTCAGAAACACAGGCGTCCTGTATACATGCTTTACAATGCAACATGAAATATTGCAGCAATAATGCCTGGTACAAGCGTTCATTGCATATAAGCGTCAAAATATTTGTTGTTCACCTATTGTTAGTGGTGCATACCCACTATCGGAATTGGCCAAGAATCGAGGGGTTTTAAAAATTACTGTTCAGATTTGGAATAATGGAGGTATAACAGAAAGATTACCGATAGGCAAGGAAAGTGTGGTGCCTAATGTAATGCAAACACATATTTACATAAACGAATTTATTCCTAGAATAGAGCAAAAATCTGCTTTTGCACGCATATAATTATGTAGACATGTTAGGATAATGAAACTGGCTAATTAGTCAACCTATTAGTTTCATCAATATAGTCCCGGAGGCCCGCGCATATTGTCTCATTAGAGAAACCGGAAATGGAAACTCTAAAAGACAAAATGACAGACCCAGATAAGTCCATAGCAATACCACGTAAAGGTATTTCTAAACGGGTTTTTCGTAATGCGTTAAACGGCCTGCAGGTCTAAAAGAAATGATTTATTGTTTCCAGTTCATCACAGAATGTGCACAGCGGTGAAGGTGCCTGAGCAGACCTGTCTTTATAGAAATTTAGATTTGGTACCCGGCAACGCAGTCTTGTGATAGCTACTTCTTGTTTTCAAGTGCAGCAAAAGTCTCTTCGCCAGGGATATAATAAATGGCGATATTCTGTAGAGTTTGTTGGTGCTGGACCTTTAAATACTGCCATAAGCGTACGTCTGCGGAATCGAGCAGCAGTGACATAAGCGGATGATAGACAGAGTTGGTTCGCTAATTGACGATTTAGCTAAGGATTCGGCTATTTCATTTAGAAACAAACCGTCATGTCCGGGCACCCAAACTAATCGTACTTTTCTCAAATGTGCAGGTACTAGTGCACGAAATGCCTTTGTTACGTGATTATCAGCACCAACAGAAAGTGCCGCACAGAGAGATAGGGAATCAGTTATTATGACAGCTGATGTAATTGCTGTATCTAACTTGCGTAAGGCGAGCACTACTGCCAGAAACTCAGCCACAAAACGGGTATGAAATCGGGGAGTCGAAGAGAATAAATCCAATTTAAAATCGGGCTGAAAATACCAACCCCTGACTTTTCGTCAAATTGCGATGCGTCTGTAGCAAAATAACGTTGGTTGTAATACGGCGCAGGTGATCTTGTAGTAATTCATCCAAAATATTATGGGGAAGTAATTTTTCCTTATTAGGAAAAATGTCGTCGAATTCAATTTCCACCGAGGCTGAATTATCACGACTTGGCATGATGTCGCATATACGTACGTTTAAAGGCCCCAGTAAATTTTGCACCAATATAATTTGTGGCGTGTGAAATCGCGGCCATCTAGCAGCAAAAAATGATTCCGGGGTGGAAATAAAGGCTGTTTCTGAATGTCGTAATGGTGATTCATATATTCTTAGGAATGTCTGAACAGTCAAAAGGCGAATTCTACAAAAAAGCGGAGGGACCCTCGATTCGAGATACAACACATTGTTGGCAACTGTTTTGGGAAGGCCAAGGCATACGCGCAAAGCTTCTCTTTCCAGAAGAATTATAGGCCGAAAATTGTGAGCTGGAACTCCAGAGAAAAGTACACAACCAAATTCTAAAATGGGACGGATGTACATGCGATATATCATTAGCAATGTGTCTCTTCTCCCACCTATGCGGTAGTTGCTTAGCCTACGTAATATGCCAACGGCCCGCATACCTTTTCCGGTGATATATTCGATATGAGGTCGCCAGTTAGGCGATGTGTGATAAATTACTCCAAGGTACTTAACAGATTTCACCTGTGGTATATCCTCATGATGATAAGACAGAGAGATGTTCACAGGGTATGGCAGCGGGAAAACAAGAAGGGCACATTTACTCGGATTAAGTAGAAAGTAGTTGCCATCGAGCCAGCTCTCCAATAAATTAAGGTAACTCTGCAGCCGTTCATACAAGGTCTGAATGTTATCTGCCATAGCAAAAAATGCGATATCATCTGCATAAACATAAGTTGTTATATCCTGTTTACGTGGAACGGTGCTCATTAGTAAATTCAATAGCACCGCGGAAAGCACCGAGCCTTGCGGTACTCCCCTTGTTTGGGTATGAGTAGATGATGAAAAGCCATCTTTAAAACAATAAAATTTCCTGTCTGGAAGAAAATTGTGAGCCCACGCTACTATGTATGATGGAAAATCAAGGTATTCTAATCGATCTATCAAAATACACTGCTCCACGGTATCATGTGCTTTACCGATGTCTAAGGTAACTAAAGCCAGATATTTTTTTTGTAGCCGAGCTAATTGAAGCCGACTTTAAAAATCAACGTGAGCATCCCAAATTGAACAACCAGCTCTGAAGCCAATCTGACAGGGACTTAGAATTGACCTCATAATAATAAGTTCATAAATTCGTATACTGGTGATTCTCTCAACCAAGTTCACTAAATTTGATGTCAGTGCGATCGACCTTATGTTATCCAACATGTATGAATAATTTTTATTTTTTAGCAACAATACAATTTTGGAAAGTTTCCATTCTAGAGGTATCCATGCGTTCCCTAACGAATAATTCACTATTTTTAGCAAAACATTAGGCGTTTCCTGGAGTGAACATTTCAACATAAATTTCGTAATCCCATCTGGTCCGGGAGCTGTCCTCGGTAAGCATAATACTGTCTGACTCAATTCATCTAAAGAAACCTGTGGAAATTCATGCAAGTTTACCAGAAAGGACCGAATAGTCAAAAAATTAGCAGTGAAGCGGCGTTCTAAACCTTGCGATATGTCTTCTAGAAAGGTGTTCATTTCTTCCGGCGTCAAGACAAATAACTGCAACGTTAAAGGTGCTGGCAGTACTTTTCTTGTCCGAAAATAAGTGAACAAATCACGCCTATTTTTTTATTTAGAAAGATAATGAAACTGTCTACTATCGTATTCTTCTTTCGTGTGGTTCACTGTGCGCTTAAATACGCCAGCAAGGAATCGATAGTCGTTCCAGTATTTTGGGCTCTGATTATGAAGACGTTTTTTTCAAGTGGCTTTTCGTCTTCTATATTCGCGTGTACACTCATCGTTCCACCAACGAGAGGAGGATTGTTTATTTGATGGAATAGAAAATTCGGAAAGTTTTCTAGATCCCTCCACCATTGAACCAGTCGTAAGTCGTAGATGCAAACTTTTTAGTACTAGCCTTTCCAAGCTTGGAAATGGCAGAACGGAGGCAGGCTTGAAAATTGCTATGGTTGATGTATGTGCGTTTTGGCTGATCTAAAGTTATTGTTGGACAAGCAATGTCAAAAACTATAGTAAGATGGTCGCTGTTAGTTGCCGAATCCAGAACAGCCCATGAAAAAACCTTGATTGCATTGGAGCAAAACGTTAAATCCAATACTGAGCTAGTCTGACCTTGGACAAATGTTACATGACCTTTAGTCACACACGAGAGGTTGTGATCAATAGTCCATTCCCACAGTCGCCTACCACAAGAATCTGTCCTTATCCCCCAAGAAAAATGATGTGAATGAAAGTCTCCTGTGAGTACAATTTACTTTCTACATGCTACCAAAACGCTGTCAAGATAACGCGTACTTTGCACACTGGAGGGGAAGTAACAATTTACAATTGAAAAAGGGTGGTATCAGGAGAGACACAAGTGAAATGCTAATATTTCACAATCTGAGTCTAATATTCTGAAAGCAATTTTTACCCCATGACATAATTTACTTGATACAAGGATCATTAAACCACCACCGCGTGATGGGCGATCTATTCGAAAGGAATGAAAACCTGCAAGATGGAAATTTTCATCTGGTGTGAGCCAAGTTTCTTGGAAATTTTTATATAAAAATTAGAGTTATTGCAAAAGTAATGTAAGTCGGTTGAGGCTGAGAATATAGAATGGTAGTTCCACTGTAGTACCTTCAACTGACCTATGGTGTTGGACGCACCGCAGAGGTGCATGTCGCGCCCTTGTTAGCGTCTTCACGCGAAATAGCCGATTCATTCCGTTGAGATTTGGACTTGAGATTGGTGAAGATAGGGGATTTGGTACGTTTCTTAGTTCGTATTTTGTGTTCCATATCTGTAGCAGTACTTGTACTCAACTGAGGCGTATGGCGGTCCAAGTGCACACGTGTTCCTGACTGCTTAGCCTGGCCTGCAGATGCAGAAAGTTTGTCCAACACTACATTGCTTAGCTGTGTGGCATCGCTGGTAATGTCCAATACTGCAGGTTCGGTACTGTTTGTCCAATCTGACTTGAAAGACTTTTCACCAAACAGTCGGAAATGTTAGATATGAGTTTATCCATTGCCTTACTCACTGCCTTTTCCACAGCAGTTTCAATCGCCTGCGATAGGTTTGAGTCCATACTTTAAGTGCAGCGCGCTGTAATACCAGAGTACCCAAAAGCCCTGTCTCTAACTATGTCAATGGCTTCCCTTTGAAAACAGTGGCAGCGGTCAATAACTTCTAGGATTTGAACCTCCCGGGAACGAGCTGGAACAGTCAGAGTTGTCGTCGCATTGATTCCCTCCACAGAGAGAACACTTTTCCGCTGTTGCAGTACACTTGCTTGAAGGATGGCTCTTTCCGCAGGTGCTACAACGAACGTTAGATTTACATCCTCCCACACTGTGGCCGAATCTCCAGCAGCTCTTGCACTTGATTCTTGCATTTGATTATCACAACGGTTCCGTGGTTGAAAGCCGGTACCCCACTACAAAAGGCACACACGCTACTGCGTCTCTTTCCTTAAGGCTACGTAAAGTGGCTGCATAGTAAATTTGGAAAGGTTTTATGCACTAAGTGTTTGAAGTGCACTCTAGAAACAAGAGTGCAAACTATCGCGTTTAACACCTAAAATTGAAGTTTTAGGCTCTTTCAGGAATTGACCTGAAGACGAAGTTTCAGGGTGCCTCATTTTTTTTTGAAGTTTTTCTTTTAAACACTGCAGCTATTTGCGGTGAAATTTCACTACTGCGATGGCCCTTGCATATAAAACAGGCCGGAAGAAACATCTTCAAATTTTAGAACCCAGCGCTATAAATCATTTTCTGATTGCAAAAATCATTAAATTTATGAAGTGTTTTTATTTGTAACGAGGAATAATGATGCTTTGAAGCTTTGCATTCGTTGCTTTTCTGTCTTCATATTTAAAGAGTGCACACTTTGCCAAAAGCAAGCAGAGGTAGTTGAGTTTATGCCGAATGCATTAGATTCTTTGCAACACAAGAATAACCGTTGGCGTCGACATTGGCATCTCAGCTTTTGGGACGTTAAACCCCACATATCATCATTGGCATCTCAGAGCACGACACTATACGAGTGAGGTGCAATATTATTTGACGATCATGGCACCATGTGACATCACCATGGAGTTACACATTGGCGAAATTCGCAAAACCGCATGTGCATCAATGGGACGTTACATGCGTGATGTCAAAGGATGATGCCGTTCCAAGACACTATCGCTTGGTGAGAGGTGGGCTGATAATAGAGCCAGTCAAAACAACTGGGTAGATAAACTGTTAAGTGCTTCTGATACTGAATGCGAATTGAAACCGCTCAAGAAGCGGAAAGCTTCACCAAGGGGACTGGGGATGATTGACACATCGAGTGAAAAAAGAAAGGCCGCATTCGCGTTTAGCCTTCTTAGCTGGTTTAATCGGGAACCCCTGAAGCTTTTCCTTACGAGCCTTGATGCAGGCATTAAAACACACGATAAGAAACATCGGTTGTGTAAATATTTTATGTATATGCAGTGAAGCGAACAATCGGTGCCCAAAAAGTAACGCAGATTGTGTTCGCCATTTCAGTGAAATTCGTCGTTCATGCAATGGACTTTGTTGAGGGCACTCCATAAAGGTGGTAGTGATTAGAAACTGGAGTATAGGCATCTGCCTATTTTGCCTTTTGCGTTCCTACCATGCCATTTTAATTTATGAGGGTGAAATAAAGGTTAGGAAAAACATTTCGGTATTTTTACAGTGAAATGCCTACTTTGCACCTTTGTGCCTAAATTCTTGTTAGTGCCTGTATAAGTCTCTTTTCAAGACTGGTGCCTATACGAAAACTATTTAACTTGAAATTTCCTTTCTAGTACAGTTAGAGGCTGCCTTTCATGTCACCGGGCGAAATTGGACTTTCGGAACTCTATTGAGTGCAACCTAAACTCTTTCTCTGAAGTTACTTTTAGCACTGTCAAAGCTACAAGGTACCATAGCTACTAGAAAAGCTGATTAGCGTCTAAACATGTATTTATCCGCGTAGTGTCATCTGTTCAGCATCTCACCGGCATCTGTTTGCACGCGCAGGACACAGCAGGTGCGTCTCCATGCAGCCACCGGACAATGGAGAACGAACGCGACAGCATCGAGCGTGGAGGGAAGTGTATTAGGGTAGCATCTCTCCCGGCCGTCGAATCGAGCGTTTTATATTCAACGACACAAAAACAAACCACGGCACACGCTACAATAACTTGCACGCTGCAGCTGCGCTGGTAGAAACAGTGCGTGCTCCAGTATTCACCAGCGCTTGCCAGAGAAAATTCCAGCGTTTGCAGCGCTTCGCCGTGTGCACCAGCATCACAGCGGTTGAGCCAGCGTCCCTACCAGTGCGACACAGCTTTTTCCCAGTGCGCCCAGCGAAGGGCCAGTGATTACAAGCCTGTACCAGCGTCCCCAGCGTTTACCAGTGCCAAAAAACGTACTGGCATCACGCTGTTTTTGCAATAGGGAAACGTCAAACTTAACCTAACAACTGTAACCGGGGCGTGAAGTATCACCAAGTGAATTTTCTTATCATATCATGGAAATATTTCTAACAACTGCTAAATGTGATAGCCAGTATCTGGAGCCTTATAACCGTTACACCACCATCGTGCACTCAAATTGTCTATAAATATGTTGCAACAAATAAATTCTAGAAGTATCCAAAATGAACAATGCAGAAAGAAAACTGGGTATTTCAGAACTTGCTTAATATAATGAGCAGTTTTTTATTAGTTTATGGGCTTGCGTGAGCTAGATTTTGATATCTTAACATTGCTAAAGCAAACTTCCGGCAGACAGGACATTGAGACAGGAACAAAATAAAGTTTGAAGCAATTGTGTTCAATACTGCAGTTTCAATTTTGCAAAGATATGTACAAAGCACACAGTTCCAAAGAGATTATATGCTAAATGTCCCAAAAGCAAGCCTTTTTACGTAGTATGAAAAACAGATCACTTCTTCGCTAAGTCGTTTTCGACAGCAGTATGCACAGCTGGTAGTGAATGGCAGCAGGAACTTCAAGAATAACTACATATAGCCGGGTGATTTCACATGCCGAACTGCAGTCGATATGAAGCCGAACGAGTATCCTTCACATAATCCTGTAGAATAAATAACAAAAATACCAATCGTATGTGCACGTAATACGGTGGTAAAAGTTAAATAAAAGACTTGCACTCCGTTTCAGCTGGCTGAAAGAGAGAGCCGTGGAGCTGGGACAATTTTAAAAGCGCAATGATACTATTCTTTTTCTTAGATTCACGCCACCTCTTGTCCATATGCTTGAGATTATGATTTTTTGTCGCGCACGAAATTCCGACAGCATAGCTGTATTCGTGCCAGCCTTTTCTATACTTAATCGACGAGAACGCAGCGCTGCCTCGGAAGCGTGGCTGTCTCAACAGTAACATCTTGTATACTTTTCCTAATGCTTTTTTTCAGCGAAAGCTGTTATGAGATCACAAAGCAGGTCATGCGTGTCGCCGTCGTTGTCCGCGGCTACCGCCGCCAGTGTCCATTACCACCATCGCAAAAAAAAGAGAAAAACTCAAACAGAGAGAAATCACCAAATACATGTAGCTATAAAGTAGAAATCGAGCCCGGGCTCATTGAGTGCCAGCCAAGTATTCTACCGTTGAGCTGTGCATGTGCTTAGATCACAAACTTTCCTTAGGCAGGCTTGATATCACGAAAAGAGTCGCACTAGTGTGAGTAATAAAGCGTTTTATAACAACAAAAGAACATTCAAGCGTCGCACAATGTGAATCGCGTAACAAGGGGGTCATCCAATGCTCCAACACAATACGAAAGCTTTTCTTCATCACCCAATAACTGTAGCACAAATCCATTCGAGGCATGATTCATCACTGTCGTGAGCCGCAAAATTCAACGCGAAATTCGCACAAATTTCGTTGCAAGTGTATAGCGGATACGATACTCCTCCGAAGGATCACGCAAGATACCATAGTGAATGCCGGCCGGCTACACAGAAATAAAATTGTTCATGGTGTAGTGGCCTCCCAGAAAGTGTGATTCTAGCGTTCACCCAGAGCGTAAAGGCTCTGAAAGGCCGCTCTTCATGCTTTTCTGTGACTGCGCGTGTGGCTATCTATTTTGGCGCATCCATTGTTCTTTTTGGTGTAAACGTATACATGTTGTCTGCAGTAGCCTTAACAGTAATTGCCAATATATAGGGGGATTGTGAGAACATAATGAAAGAGAAATTTTCTCGCAGTTGATTTGTTGGTGTGTATATGTAGATGTAGATTTTATTTTGTGGCTTACACACCCACTGGGGTATCACCCTAGAATCGGTTAGCTTAACAAAAAAATGAATATATTTTCATGGTCAAGTTGAGTTTAACTACGTTTATCTACACGTGAGATTAGGCGATGATCGGTGATGGTGGTGAACAAAGGCCGAGCCAACCAACTTCTCCGATTTGCAGACGAAGCCCGCTAGTGATTCGAATCACTGGCAGAGTGTGGGATGGAATTGCTTGAGACTAGCTACATGCACGAACTGTGTTCGGCTTGACCGACGACCAACTGACGTCAAGTGTGCCACCACGTAGGTCAAGTCACTCAGGCGATTTACGATAACGAATAGACCGACATAGTGCGCTAAAGCTTTCTGGCATAAGCCACGTTTCTACTGAGGGGTCCACAACCACACGAAGTTCCTTTTTTCGAATGAAACGGTGTCCTGGCATTGATCATGCCTCTTCTTGGAGCGATCTTGCGATGTCAGTGTGTGAATATGGGCAAATTGGCGGTCTTATTCAGCTCGACACAGTGTTTGAGCAACTGAATCGTCCATATGGAGCTCGCATGAAAGTATCGTATCCAGGCAGCTGCGCGATGGTCGAGCGTAGAGTAGGTAGAACGTAGTGAAGTCCGTCGTTTCGTGCTTCGCTGTAATATAGGCATAGGTAATGAATGGCAAAATGTCATCCCAGTTCCTATGATTTGAGGTTACATACATAGGCAGCATATTAGTAAGCGTGGGGTTTGTGCGTTCCACACGGCCATTCGTGTGGGAATGATATGGCGTTGAATGGCGAAACTGCGAAGTGCAGAGACGAAACGATTCCTCTACTGTGCCGGCGACAAACTGACGATTACGATCACTGATGATGACGTAAGGTGGACCGTGGCGAAGAATGGTGAATCGTGACAAGAGAGAGGCAACGGAATCCGCTGTGGAAGATGGTATCACAGCAGTTTTGCATATCTGGTGAGGCGATCGGCGTAGAGTATGATCCAGTGGTTGTTGTTGCAGGAGCGTGGAAACGATCCTAGCAGGTCAATTAAAATTTGTTTTGAAGGTGTTGTGGGCGGCGTTATAGGGTGAAGGAAGCCATGTGGACTGCTTGTAGGCCGTTTGTGGCGCGGTTCCCTGTCACAACTGGAGGCGTATTGCTTAGTATAATGTCACATTTTAGCCAAATAAAAGAGCTCTCGAGTTCGATTTATAGTGCGGATGAATCCAAGATGCACTGACGTCGAGTCATCAGGCATGACATGGAGGGCATAGTACCGCAGACTATGGGGGACCACTAGCAAATGCCGTGCACCATTTACCGAGAAATCAACCTTGTACAACTGTCCATCGTGAAGACAAAAGTGACCACTGCTCTTGAAGCTTCTGGCAGTCGCAAACAAAGAGTCTAAAGTCAATTCAATGCTCTGTTCCCGCTGAAACGTGGTGACGTCAGTAAACGTGCGTGAAACACTAGCAAAGTAGATGTCGAACGTGTCTGTATTATTGTCAGTCGTAGACATTGGCCGGCGAGAAATACAATTGGCGTGGGCACGACGCCGTCCACTTTTGTTAGCCACATTAAAGTCAAATTTTTGAAGGCGTACTGCTCAGCGTGCAAGGCGGCCAGAAGGATCACGGTGATTAACAAGCCAGCATAAGGTATGATGGTCTGTTATAATCGTGAACGAACGTCCATAGAGGTAGCAACAAAACTTCTCAATAGCATATACGGCTGCCAAGCATTCTTGTTCAGTCACAGTGTAATTATGTTCATCTTTGCTGAGAGAACGACTCGTATAGGCAAAGACATGCTCTGTGTCATTATGACGCTAAACAAGAAAGCTTCCGATGTCAATACCGCTTGCGTCACCGTGTACTTCAGTAGGAGCAGATGGATCAAAATGACGGCGAAAGGGCTCTGATGTCAGCAGAAATTTGAGCTGACGGAACGCAAAGTCACATTCAGATGTCCACTTTAAGGTACTATTTTTTCGCAAGAGACTGGTGAATAGGTACACAATATCGACAAATTTTGGCACATAGCGTCGAAAATAAAAACATAACCCGAGAAAGCTGCAAAGTTATTTTACAGACATAGGTGGCCTAAAGGTTCTGACCGCATGAATTTTCTGGGGATCAGGGCTGACCCCATTTTTGTCTAAAACGTGGCGAAGGACCAAGGCCTGCAGTTCAACAAACCAACACTTCTTGGAGTTCAAGGCTAAGCCAGCCTTTTTACACTGTCCAGAACGAAGCCAAAACCAATGTTATGTTCCTCGAACGTGTGCACAAAATTGGCAACGTCGTCCATATAGCACAAACAGATCTCCCAATTCAATCCGCGAAGAATAGAGTCCCTAAATCTTTCAAAAGTTGCGGGAGCATTGCATAGCCCAAACGGCATCACACTGAACTGATATAGTCCATCGGGTGGTAAAAATTTGATTTTCCTTGTCAGCAGGGTGCATGGGGATCTGCCAATACCCTGATTGTAGATCGAGTGATGAAAAGTAGGAAGCAGAATTTAGACAGTCAATTACGTCGTCCATTCGAAGCAGGGAATATACATCCTTTTTATTCAAGGCACTAAATCGTCTATAATCAACGCAAAACCTTCAGGAACCATCCTTCTTGCGAACCAAAATCACAGGTGATGCCCACAAACATCGGGACTCTTCAATAGCGCCCTTCTGCAACATGTCCTGCACTTGTTCAGCTATAACTTTCCGCTCGGATGACGACACCCTGTGAGGTTCTTGCCGAACCGGATGAGTAAAGTTGGTGTCATTAGTATGCTGTTCTCAAAAGCATGGTAAAGGCAGTCACTTATCCTTTTCGGTGAAAGAAAACGCGGACTCATGTTGTAATAATTGGACCAATTCTTTTTGTTCATGTGATCGTAGTGTCTTGCTAACAATGCTCAAAATGTGCGACTCGCGCAAGGTACTGTGTATAGATGTGTCCACGTGTGTCTGACTTTCCTCGCAGATGATGGCAACCATTGAATTTTTCGTGACACAACGAAACAGTGAGAGCTTCATTCGCCGAGGAAAGATAACCTGCGTAGACAAAAAGTTAAGTGCCTACAAAAACGCACAGCCATTAGTAATTGAAATAATTGAGTGAGGCGCTATTACATTTCTTTGCACACTGAACCGTAAAGGGTTGACCGATGGCACCAAAGTCTGATACTGCAGCGACTGGAGCAGATACGGCTACTGAACTCATAGACCATGGGGGTAATGTTAGCTCTTTGAAAACAATCAGTAAGTCTTCCGGAGGCATTGGCTGCTTAACTAGGGTGGGCAGGGCATCACCGCCGCTAACAAAACTTCACCCGTACCACTGTCGACGAAAGTGCCACACTCTCGGAGAAAGTCAATGCCGAGAATAACATGATGTGTACACCGCTTCAAAATCAGAAACTTAGTTTGGAATGCTTTTTCCGCCAACAACACGTTAACGGCACATACTCGTACCGGTTGAAGTATTTCCCGCCCACGCCACGAAATCAACTGAAATCCTGGTAGGAAAACATACCTTTCCGGCCTAAGCTATCCTTGAACGAACTACTCCTGATAGAAACTGTGGCAACAGTTTCCACTAAAGCCGTTGCACATAATCCGTCTATTGACACACATATCCGGTTTTTGTCCATCGTAACTGGCAGAGGTATATGAGGTGAATCCTGTTCTGCCACCTCACCTCCATCAGCTGCGCCAGCTAGTTTCCTAATGGTGGTGGTGGCGACCACCACCATTAAGCGTCATCCCATAAAAAAAGCGTCACCCCATAAGGGGGGTGACGCTTTCTGCCAGGCGGAGGTGTCAAGCTATGGTCAGAAGCGGAGGAGGTACCAAGCCGGTTCTTCGGCCGTAGGGTGCTATTGGGATACGTTGAGCACCAGGGATTGTAGTAACTGTGGCCACCACGAGAAAGTTTTGACGGTGGCTCGTATCTCAATATCATCTCTCTCTGCCGGCGGCAGAACCGAGCAATGTGTCCAGGAGCACCACAGCTGCAGCACACAGAACTCTGACGATATGCAATTTGGAAAGGATCTCGAAAGCGTGGTGACAGAGGTGCTTCTTCGTCCGAGTTCTGATAGGTGGCGGCCATCTGCCGAGGATAACTAAAGCGGCGCTAGTACCCGGTGTCTTGGTAGTGCGGCGCTGTGACCTCGGTGGTGTGCCAGACACGTAGTTATAATTCTCGATGCCGGCTGTAGCAATGGAAACAGGATGCTGATGCTGGTCGCGAACCGGCAAGGGTGTAGCTTCACAAGGCATCGCGTGAGTGTGTCGACTGAGTTCTTCACGCACGATCTCACATATTGTAGACGCAAAATCAGAAGGCGCATAGTTGTCAACACTCACTACCAAGGTCACATTTGGAAGTCGCACAAATTTAGAAGCAATATGCCTCATCTTGAGCGTCTCAAAGGTGCGTCAGTGCCGTATGACCTCGACTACTGCACTAATGCTCTCTTTGCCGATGAGAAAGTTATAAACGTCCTCTGCGATGCCCTTTAACAGGCGGCCGACATTGTCCCCCTCGGACATACAAGGATAAATGGCCTTGCATAGCTTCAGGATCACCTCGATATACATCGTGCACGTTTAACCCGGGATCTAGGCTTGTTGCAGCAGCGTTTTTTCGGCTTGCTTCCTCTTTGCCACGTTGTCCCCGAAACACTCCTTGATTCCGGACACGAAGCGTTCCCACGTTGTGAGGGTGTCCTTAGGGTTCTCATACCATGTGAACGCCGTGTGCCTCGGGAAGAACACCACGTCAGTCAGCTAAGCTGCCGCGTCCCAAAAGTAGTAGTTCCTCACCCGCCTGTAACGTTTCAGCCACTCGTCCACGTCCTCACCAAAGTTTGCCCGGAAGGACGGGGCTCTACTAGGTACTGACACTGCCATGGATCAGCCGCGGTTGAGGTCGGTAGTAAAGGTCTTGCTGGAACTGGTGGTGCAGCACCGTCGACTGCGGGATTCAAGATTCCGTCTTCACCGTAAAACATCTCGATCGCCAGCGGTAATAGGGGTAGCCCAGCAATGCGGCGGCTTCGGCGTAGCTCAGGCTGTTGCAGAACCATGTTGCTTGGTTAGCTACCCAGCACCTCCACCATAAGACAGTTACGGTTAAATCGAGTTTAACTATGTGTATTCACAGGTGAGATCAGGTGATGATCGGCGATTATGGCGAACATTGGCCGAACCAACCAACCAACTTCCTCTTCCTCCACCTTCGTCCCCAAACCGTGGCCCAGCTCATACCGTATAAATATATATATTTAAATACTACCGAAAGGACAACAAAAATAATGACTTTTTGTAAATTATTGTTAGGAAAACATTTGGACGATTCAGTTTCTACTGAGTGAGCAATAAATGATTGATATCAAAGAAAATTTTTCTATAGCTTATATTGGTTAACCAAGAGCCTTTTAGTTTGAAGGTTAGTAAGTAAATCTCTTAGACTCTACAATGAATTCTTGCACCACCTCGCCCACTTTCCTGTTGCTGTGCCCTAGGCTACGTGCACGCAACGATGATAAATTTTACGTTGTCAAAGCTAAGCCAAGGATCCGTATTGGTATTTCTAGTGACACCTTTTTAATGTGTAAAAGTTTCTACAAGCGATAAAAAAGTGCTTCACAGTTTCTTCTTCTTCACAAAAAAAAACAGAGTGGGGAGGGAGTCAAGCCTGCTCTAAACAAATAAAAATTCATTGAAGGAATTCAACATCGTAATTGAGTGATTAAAACTTCCATGCATCAGTTTTGACATGAGAAAGTTTTCCAAGACGTCATTTGATGCTTGAAATCCAGAGCATTTTTAAACATGGTGTGCCGAATTCGCGCATCATCATTTGCCTCCTAAACATAGAAGCTACCATAAACGCTGTTGTAGGAATAATATTGATAGCTGGTTGTTCTAACGCCGTTTTCGCTAGTGCATCAGCTCTTATATTAAGAGTTATGCCTCTATGCCCTGGCACCCACACAAATCGCACCTGGGTTAAGTTATTCGGTACTAAGGGGTTGAATTCGCCAAATGCTTTCAAATCACCGGATGTCGTGAGCGCACTACAGACCAGCGAAGGTTCTGTAATTATTACAGGGGAACTTCTTTATGTTGGCAGTTTAAGAAGGGCCAATACTGAAGACAAAACTTCTGCAATAAAGATAGGTGTGAAATCTGGAATTCGGACTGAAAAGGATGAGTGTAGAACAAGGCAGAATATACCGATGCCACTCCGTTCATTGCTGTGTGAAGCGTCCGTCGCAATGACAATAAGTGCTTGCATTCCTAGCGGGTAGTCCTGTAAAGTAGCTCTTAACATATTACTCGGCAGGTGTTTAGTACTATTAGAGAAAATGTCATCAAAGCGTGTTCGGAGAGAACTTGTGGAGCTACAAATTGCCAGAACCTGCCTATCTGCGCGGACAGGGGGTTGAGAAGAGACTGTACAAACTTTACTTGAGGTGCGTATAACTTATAGGCCAATCACAATATAAAATAAACCAGGTTGCACAATGAAAACTGTTCTTTTACGCATAAAGAAATTCAAATGCCGTTAGGTACGTTTGTACAGTCAATGTTTTGAATCTGGTGATGAGTAAGGGAATTCTAGTTTTTATATATAAAACGTTATACGCTACAAATTAAGGTAGCCCTGAGCCCATGCGCAGTGCCTGCTTCTCAGAAGAACAAGGGGACACAGCTTAAAGGCAAGTGCCCCGGAATATAAGACACAACCAAATTCCATAGCCGGCCTCACATACATGTGGTATATTGATAATAACGTGGCTCTCTGCATTTCTGATCTCCTGTTGCTTATCCTTCATAGTAAGCCGACTGGCCAAACACCCTTTGACCGCAATATATGCGACGTGCTTTCGCCCTACTAGGCAGCTGTCGTATGTCACTCCTAGATATTTCATCACTTGAACTTGTGGAACGGTATCAATCCTGTATGAGAGAGATATATGTACTGTCTTTTATCGGAAACACTAACATTGCAAACTTGTTCCGGTTTAGAGAAAGATGAATAACGTCAAGCCAGTGCCCTATTTCAAATAAGTACATTTGGAGGTTTTGATAGAGAGCGGGAATGTCATGAGCTAACGAAAAGAACGCGATATCATCAGCCTATACATACGTCTGAACATTCTCATTACATGGAATCAAGCTTATTAAAATATTTAATAGTATCGGAGACAGAACAGCGCCCTCAGGAACTACTTTTTCCTGTTTTTGAGTACTTTACAAAACATCATCTTGCGAACAGTAAAATGTTCTATTTTACAAAAATTACGTTATTCACGCTTCTAAATAATCTGCAAGTCGATTTCTCTCAATCGACTGACTAGTACACTATGCTCGACACTATATACGCTTTTGTTATGTCCAGAGTAACTATAGCTGAGTACTGCCCTTGACGCCGCACCAGATGTATGCGACTCTCTAATTCGATATGCGCTTGCCATATGGAACATCCCTACCTGAATCCAATTTGAAATGGTCGAAGAACATTTTCTCTGTCTACAAATTTCATCATGTGAACGTGCATTACTCTTGCTATTATCTTAACGAAATTGCACGCTAGTGCAATTGGCCTGATATTGTTTAAGACGTCACCTTCACCTGTTTTTTTGAAACAGGTATGATTGTCACGATTTTCTATTCTAATGAAATTCAAGCTTCTTTTATAGAAGAATTTATTACATTAAGTGCATCTTCCCGTGACTCATTGAATAAAATTTTTAGCATTGCTGAGGTGATTTCGTTTGGACCTGGAGCCACCATAGGAAGTTTCCTCATTGATCCCTGGCACTTCCTTCATCGAGATTTTGGTGAAACTGTCACTTGATTGTGAGAAAACTGAAGGGGTATCAACATTAGTCGAAAATCGCCTTTCCTAACCTTAAGATATGCTTTCCAATGACTGCTTTCATTCCCTGGGTGATAAAACGAACATTCAGGATCTACTGCTTGAGGAATCAGTTTCTCTTGTCTCAGACATCTAAATAGGGGTCTTTTCTTAATAGAGTTTGAAAGAAATTGAAAATGATTTTTATAATACTCGGCATTTGCTTTCGCCACCGTACTTTTATTAGTACCTGCAATGAATTTATAATCCGAGCAGTTTTTGCGACACTGATTCTGTAAAAGCTTCTTTCAGGCAGCTTTTCTACGCCTGAAATCCCGAGTACAGTTATTATTTCACCATCGCGACACGGTTTTTTTTCCAACTGATTAAACCTCAAACTCGGCTTTGCTACGTGACTCTTGTATAACAGAATAAATGTTCAATGCTTTCAAATGCGAAGCATTTCTTAGCGAACTTCGGCGACATTGAGCGTACCTATCTATCTATCTAGCCGCTTATGACTTTTAATTCTCCAGGCCATTTCAATAATGGTATTGATACTAAACTTCGTATGCATAAAGGGACTGTATGACGAAAGTAAGCAACCACTCATAACGTGCAAATCATGATATGCATGTCATGAAAGGCATTATTTAAACTTTATAGTTTTGCTGTTCTCGCGGAGGTTTCGTTGACATGGAATGTTGAAAAACTGGTACGGTATGACATGACTGCATGGCTAATGCAAGCGACAGACCGTAACGTACATGCTATGACATGCAAGTCATGAAAGTCAGGAATCATGACTTCACGTTACGCTCATGGGGCGTTCGTGGGCATTTCACTAGCTTCAGATATAGCAAATTTGGTGTTACGGGATGTGAATGGGTGACAAAGGCATGTGACTGGTGCGAAAATGATAATCATGGGGTGCGTTCCATGTAATAACTTGACTACATGTCACACTTGAGGCACGAATACACTTCGACGGGACCGTGCTGGACGCGTGCGCACCGGCATTCGTTTCGTCACGTGATGACGGCGAAGCCGCGTCAGGCACCGATCTGCCTGCCTTAAGGTGCACAACGCGCTGCGTTGCTTGGACGCATGCGTGTTTGAACGCGGCCGGCATCCTTCCCTCACGAAGAGAGGCATACGCAGTGCTGTCTGGATAACATCATCGACGCGAAATGCACCATATCGCATTTGGTGACGGTTGCCGCCGGGACGCACCGACGGAAGCTGGTCATGCCAGTCGCGCCTGGCGTCAGACTATGGAAGAGTGCTCGCGTTTCGCTAGCGCAGCGTCGCTGTGCCCAGCGTGCTCGTGCGTCAACGCGTCAACATTACGTCGGAGTGTATAGACCCTTTTCGAAAAAGGGGGCCCATAGCACCGCGGACGCGAACTAAAGTCTTCCGCCATTGTGAGGGCATCGCTGCAGACGACCCATGCTGTGTGTCCCAGCGCTGATGCGCGTTTCTTGCAGGGCACACAGACACCTTTGGCGTTCCTGCAGGACGCGGACCACGTCAGGAGGGTACGCCGATGAGAGACTCTTGCAGGCCGGAATCATGCACTGCCAGTCTTAACAAGCCGAACTGCTCGTCCAACCTGTTGAAGGGTACAAAATATTGCTCACTGTGCATCGGAAGCAGCTCAGAAAGCTTATCGAAGAATACTAGGAGCTTGTTGAAGCTAGAAAGCGATGCGATTGCAGCGAATGATACGGAGAACAAGCCGCCAACACAAACATCACAGCATTCACACATTTGACGGCTCGCTTTCTATGCCCTCATGATGGCGCTAGCTATTCCACGCTCATTTTCGAAGCTAAACTGACGCAAAGCTCACCGTCAGGTGGCGAAGTTATGAAAAGGGTCTATTGAGCCATTCATGATGCATCGTGGCCATTTCGCTAGCTGCACATATAGATAATTTGGTATCAGGTGACGTGAATAAATGATTAATGTAAATGACACGTTCAAACATCATAATCATGACAAGGAAGTGATGTATCGCATAAGTTACCTCTGCCTCGTAACGTTGTGCTGATTTTAAAGTGACATATCAACCCTCCTCATTTGTGCTTCGCATATCATAGATTCCCACTGTACGTGGGATCTGCCCTTTTTTTTTGCTTTACCAATGCTTCTGACAGACACTCTATGAAGCCTCGAAAGCATCTAAAGATACTGTGATTTATGCACGTGAGTCTTCTAGAAGGAACAGATATACGTGAGCATACAATGTCAATTGTCACCAAAATGTGATCGCTATTAGTCAGTGTCAACAGTCGACCAAGATGAGATGAAAACGCCTGATCTCAAAAAAGTCAAGCCTAAAGATGAAGACAGCATCCCTTTGATAAAAGTGAGGATACCTGAGTTATGAAAAGTAAGACTATTACCCTGAGACCAGTGCCATAATCCAGTACCACACGAGTCTGTCCTTAAGCGCCAAGTTATTTGATGGGTGTTGAAGTCTCCCGCCAATAGGACATTATTACCGCTAATAGAAATTTCACTAGCCAAAGAGTTTGTGTCATAAATCCCTGATGAATAATATATATTTTCTATATGAAATGTTCTACATGAAGGAAGACCAAAAGGAATTACTAAATTTTTGTACTCCGGTGACAGAAGCTGAAGTGTTATTCTTGCCTTGTGGCGCAATCTGGTAAAGACTAAAGCGAGTAACCTGTCCCCTCTTGACAATAGATCTAGACAAAATTGTTTAAATTTTTAATCAAAATAATGATCTATAACTAACCAATCTTTTGTAACAATATCATATCAGAAGTTTTTCCAACATCGAGACAAGATAAATCTGTGTAAGCTGTAAAAATAGAACGACAATTTCACTATACGACTTTTAATGGCTCAGTGGTGGGATATACCAACAGTCGAAACAACCTTCTCTAGTATGCATGCCTTTACGACCTTGCTAAGCGGAGCCTTCTTTTCTTTTGCTTTTGTCTGTGATGACACGGAAGGTAGGTTTAAGGGAGATCAAAAGAGAGAGAAGGCTACCCTCTCTCTCTGTAGGCCTATTAAGCTCCCGACGGTCTTCTGCGGGAACTTATGGTATCTCGTGCTGCACCCTGCCTCATGCTGAGATGTCGGTGTAGAACTCTTCTGAGGAGGAGCTGCTGAGTAATTCATTACCCGAGTCAACCGAGCACTCATTATCTCATACAGGCATTCTGAGAGGCCGGTAAATAACCTGCCAACGCTTTTGATACTGCATTTTCTACTGCTGCCTGAATTGTTAGGGCAAAGCTAGCATCTGTCACTGCATTTTGCGATTGGTAATCCCAGTGTACCCTTGTGTCCCTTCCTTGATAATTGCCACTGCTTCTTTCCTTCAGCATCGTCGCCGGTCCATTACTGCAACAGTTGCGTCTCTTGAAAGTGAGCGTAACAAGTGGAATTATCTGCTTTATGGTTAACCCCACAGAGGCTGAACTTCTTAGCTTGAACCTTACAATCAGCGTGCGTGTGAGTGAGCCGCACCAAAAATTCAACACCGTATTCTAGATTTACACCCACCAGCACTATGGCTAGAATGGCAAGAAATTTTACATTGCAGGCGACGCGATGCTAATGATTCCACCCTGAAAGTCAGTGGCCCAGCTTTAATTCCAGATGATCCATGGAAGTAAAGTAACATACGACAACAGACGGAAATACACTCAAAATATATCAAGCTACCCGATCCTTAACAACCAAAACCACCAGAACGGAGCTCGCCGTTTAGCACAGCATGTACCATTTCTATGTAGCTCATGAAAATTTCTGAGGCAGCTTGCACATGCAAAAGGTTGACCTCGACGGTGCGCATTTTTATTAGCTGAGGTGTTCTTAGTGTTTTAACGCGATAGCTGTGAAAAGCTTGCTTCGCCGAAATTCCGGCGTCAACGTCGGCATGGCTGTTTGTGAACGAAAAAGTATAATCTTAGGCGTGACCGAAAAATTGGGAACGATACGAATGAAATGAAGAATTCGTAAGAAATCCTGGAGCAAAGTGGGGACCGAACAAAGGTAGTTTCAGTCTGAATAGGGATCGAACTCGGGTCATTTAAGTGGCAAGCGGTAGTTCTACCACATGGCCACGCCTCTGCTTTTTTTATTGCATGAAATCATCACCAGTAAAGGCCACACAACTTACTTCATCAGAAGTCAGGCAAACACACACAAGCGTCGAGAACGGGAAGCCACTCTGGAACGGGGTCAAAAGTCTCAACACTGCGCACTCGAAAAGTGAAAAGAACTTCCTCTGCTTGAAAATGCAGTGAGAGTAGCTTTCATGTTTCACAAACACACGCTTCATATGCTTCAATGAGCAACATGCAATATTGCAGTAATAAAGTGTCGTACAAGCGTCCACTATCAAGGGGCATCAGAATATGCGAGTATCATAATTACTCCGTGGTTGAAAGCCGGTACCTCTTTACATAAGACGTACTCGGCTCTGACCCGCAGGTCGCGGGATCAAATCCTGGCTGCGGCAACTGCATTTCCCATGGAGGTGCAAATGCAGACCCGTGCGCTCAGACTTGTGTGCAAGAGAAAGAACCCAGGTGGTACAAATTTCCGGAGCCCTCCACTACGGCAACTCTCATAATCATACGGTGATTTTGGGACGTTAAACACCACATATGAATCAATCAATCAATCAATCAATCTATCTCTACATAATGCCCACGCGCTACGGTGTCTATCTCCTTAAGCCCACGTAGTGCGTACATAGCAAATTTGAAAAGGTTTCATGCACCATGTGGTTAAAGTAGGCACTAGGAACAAGATGTCGCTTTTGCGTTCAACTCCTCAAGGTGAAGCTTTTGGGTCCCTGAATTTTATTTAGTTGGCGTCCAAATAAGCACTTCTGAAGCATCTCAGATCGTAACTGTACTATACATTGCTTGGTCACTTTGTTTTTTTTCGCTAATATAAGATATTTGGAATGTTTGTTTACGTTGGCGGTAATCTCATTCAACTTGCCCTCTTATAAATATTTATAGACTCATCGTTTACATATTACTAGTATTACCTTACTTTGGAACAAGCAAAAATAACAGGAATAACTAGCGAATAAGACAAAATAACAAAAATAAAACAAAATGAGATAACAAGTGAAAATAACAGAAATAGTAGGACGATTTCATGGGCTAGTTGGAGCATGTTTATTGGAGTAAATAAGGCGCAAAAGAGGCAAACAAAACAGTGACATGAACGAACGCCTAAAGACGATCGTCCATGTCAATTTTAGTGTTTATCTCGTTTGGGTGTTATTTACTTAGTTTGACAGGATGTAACATTACGCCCGTCACGTGTGTCATGACTTGCATGACAACGTTTTCATGGCATCGTGACCGTTTCATTCTTTGGTGTATACCAAAATATACATGACAGGATGTTACTGCTTAACCAGCATAAATTGACCATAGGGTCTACCATCAGCATGTGTTTATGACGTTTCGCATACAGAAGCGACAAATGCAGTGAGAGACATCGAGGAGGAGGGCTTTGGATAACCTCTAACGAAAACAAACCCTCTTTCACACAGACATATCAATCAAAAATCGCACAGATCTCAAGTACCTTGGGAACCAATTTTATGCAAAGCATGTGGAAAATTGTGCGTGTTTTAATTTTTAACTGATTGAATACTCAGCAAATGACGCTAAAACTACACATTTCTCAATAAAGGAAACCATGTGTGGATGGAATACAGTGCTGTTTTAAATATCTGTTTCTATTTGCTGTTTACATTTGTATGTATTTCTATATGTTTATATTTGTGTGTGGAGTTGCGTATTTGTTGTGTACTACTTATCACACCACACCTGTAATTTGTGTGTTGTAAAGGAACCGACAGCTGCCCAGAACATGAAGTAAGATGGCTACATAGATGCAAAAGATTGCACCTCATAGTGACTCGAATTAGCCCAGTTTTTCTCGTTAGAATTAGAGATATATTTTTGTATCTTCATTGAAAATCGTGAAAACAGCCTGTGGTGCTACCTGGTAACAAAAACTTCAATTATTCTATCTGCCCTGTCACAAGATTGCAAACTAGTGTATGGGGTTTATATTTTTCCTGTTAGTGTTGAAATGTTATTTGCTTCTTTATAGCAAAAGATATTAGTTCCTTAAACTGTGCATATAGGCCCGTATTAGGAGCACGCTATAAAGTGGCGGTTCGCTCGCATGACGTAATCATCCCATGCTCGTTAACGCGTCTTGATTCACTCTTCTGCGTGCTCATAAAACTGTACACGCAATTACGGGTTGCTAAGATTTTGAAGCCACATGTTTTTTTTTACCTACACTTTGTCTTAGAAATGACGAGCAGTGACGTTTTTGATTACTTGGCTTGGCTCGCGTGTCGAGAAAGTAACGACGACGGGACAAGCCATCTGCGACACAGGCGCAACAACTTTGTGCGAAGGTGCACGCAACGTGATACAAATGAAGGGAAGCTGTATAGAGCCCTATCGTCTCATCGTAACGGCTTGTGATTTTCGAAAATAGTTGTAAAGCGCAGAATAAACGTGGATAAGCATAGTTCCACAAACACCTGCGAAATAAGAACAACCAAACTATGCATGCACAAGTCATCAGAAAGGCTACACGGATCGCTATGAAATCTCAGCGTTGCTGGATGAAAGGGCAGATCCGTGTTGAGAGTATCTCAGATAAAAATAAATGCTGCTTATAAAATAACTACTTGCCTTTGGTTTACGTACTGCAGATAGGAACACTACGAAAGGTAAGATTTCTGCCGTGCCGGAAAAAACTGGGCTGAAAAACATTTGTTGTCGGTCCCTTTAAGGTGTCTGTGCCGCAAACACTAAGCGCCGCGAGTAGGTTGCAAGCGTGCGCGCGCTCGCCCTATTATATACGGGCGCACAGCTGTGGCGGAGATATCAACGAGAGAGAAGAAACGAACTGGGGGCAGCCTTCTTCCAACTCTTCTACACCCCTTCTTTCCACCTCCTAACGTTTACACGAGGAGAGGGCCCTATACGACCGTCCACTTCCCCACTGAACATGCGCCAACTCTCTTCCCTTTCTTTTAGTGAGTGCGAGGTTAGGGTGAACCAGCCTCCTCGCTTGAGGAGACGCGCATGTGCAGTAAGCGTTGTCACGTCGCACACCACTAATTGAGCACCTCCAATGGCTGATTTGCATCTAAAATATCTATAAATTTTGTGCGCATGGACATTCCTGTTGAACGGTCACTTTTGTTTTGCCTACAGTTGCGTAACGATGTCAAAAGATCCATGACCATTAGCAACACCCCAAGCGGTAAGCCTATATAAGGTGGTTTCACTCTCGAGGATGGTAGGCCTTGACGCTGCTACATAAGTATTGTTCAGTATGTAGCGTTTCACTACATTTAGCAATGACGCGACGTGACCACCGTATTATAGAAGCACATATGTTTATAAAACTACATATGCCACGCTTCAACCACAATTGACGTTTCACATTCGGGCCGACAAAACCTTTCACTAGGTGGTGTGGTGTAACTTGTGGGTGGGTTGCCAAATCAGCTTTGACAAGGTTTGTCAAAGAGGCCCGTGGCTCCAAATGAACAGGTATGTGGAGATGCGGAGGCAGCAGGATCTTGTATACTATCCGAGAGTGATGTAGACCGATACACTCCTTGGATATTGTGAGTAGTTTGCATCAACTCCACACGAATGACAAGCAGAGCGCACGTGTGAGGTCGAAGAAAAGCTAGCAGCGCTGCCAATCCGTCACAAATCGCGGCCAGCTGGGCAACGTGAGCCAGTCGTGCAGAATCCGCAAAATTTGAGCATGTCTGGCCTACCTGTGGTATTATTGGGCATACATGAGGAGTACGAATGGTGGTACCGGTCAGACTTGCATAAGTTTAAGCGACGAACGGTGGTACGAGTCAGGCTGGCATAAGTTTTGAGGGACTGCAGCGGTGGCATCTCGATTTTCGGCATCGAGGAGGCGGGAAACTTCGGCTAAGCCAGGAGTAAAACAGAGTTGCAAAAGCGAACAATAGCTTTCATTCCAGCGAATTGCATTTTGTTCCACGGGACAACAATGGTCGTCTCTGAAAGTGTATGTGTAAGGTCTTTGCCCTACTGCAGCCGCCGAAAAGAACATTATAGGCTTTAGGTTGCGCGTGCGGCTACGCTTGTGTACTAATACGTCAAATTGTTAAGTTTGGACTGCTCTTGCAGTACTGCCAACTGCATTATGCGTTGCAGTTCAGTTTTGGCGTTGATGGCTTCGTGGTTAATCGCCTGTAGACATGCCCACTCTACCAGCGTTAGGTGTTCATACTGGGTGCGGTATGTGAGCCTTGCTCGCGGTATCGAATAAACAAGGAGGCGAACCATGTTGGGGTTAGCACAACCAGATACTTTGGCAATCCTCCGTATGAGTTGTATTGTTGCTGATGCCTCCTGCTTGGCATTCTTGACCCAAGGTCCTGCATATCCGGTAACGTGAATTACTATGGCAAGCACGCGGAGATATATGGGCCCCGTGTTGCGGCTGCTGATTCATAAAGTAACTGCAGAGGCCTGACAGCCAGTCTGCAGTATAATCGTTCATACTTGCTCGCAACAGAGATAAACTTATTTTTTCAATAAAGAATTCGAGAACAGTATGGGTGCGCTTGTTACGAGTTACGCCATGTGCCTCTAGCAAAACTTGTTCTTAGCAGCTTATTTCAGTGCGCACTGAGTAAACACTGATGTGGTCTGCATACATGGAATATATATGGTGGTTCCTTACTGCCAGTTTCCATAGCAGTGGGAGGAGGTTCATATTTAAAAGAACTGGTGTGAGTACAAGGTCCTTGAAGCACGCCTACAGTTGTCGCATACTGTACAACTGTTTGACCAGCTAGTTGAATGGGAAGCGCCGATCGTGGGGAAAGATTTTCCCGAGCGCGCAAACTCTACTGGGGAATTGCGGAATGAGTGAAGAATCTCCACAATAGCGGCAGATTTACACAGGGTTTACGAATGTCCGCAGGCACAATGATGGGAATCTTTAGAGAGGAACTTATAGCGATTACCATCGATGAGAGTAGCCAAGGCCAACCCCCCGCCCACATAAGTGAGCCGAACACAATTTCACTGGGATTATACGAGGAGTGTCTCTAGCGCCACTACGTAATGCATGTCAATAGCGTACGCTCTCTCTCTTTGAGAAATGTTGAATTGAGCTATCCAAGGCATGTGTGCGATATTTACCGCAGGCTTTCATGGTTTGGGAATGGCAACCAGTTTTCAAGCCGCCAAGAGTCAGGAATGGCTTTGGTAGACCAAGCTTTGTAATATACCAAGCAGCTTATGGTCGACCTCAATCCAGTGTGCGTGGCCACCCTCACTGCACGTGCGCAACAGCTGGCGAACGCTCTGCCAGATCACGCTTCTATGGTAGCTCGTTCGGGCCGGTGCAAGGAGCTGGGTAAGACGCTCTGGCCTTTCCGCCATACATTCGAGCTGTGTGATGGCGTCGGGCACCGAGATTCTGCAGACTCTCGATGAGCCAAGACCTTGTATACTAATAAGAGCACCCTGGCACGCGCTAGCGTGTTCGGGTCGGCGAAAGTGTCTGCGTAAGAGGCAGGAGCCTAGCTCTCTCCCCTTGAACTTTTTCAGTGTCGGCTAAGCATTTTCTTCAGATCCACGGTGAACGCATGTGCCCCCTCGGGGCATGGCAATGAACCCACGCAGCGTGCTCCAACAAGCGCTCGGGACGAGTAACAGCAGCACAATACATGGTAATTTCATGGTGTTTTTACTTGCAAGCACGCGTTAATTAACATTGGGTAAAGTATCCGTTATAAACAGCACTTAACGTCGACATATGCGCTGCGTCGCATGGCATTCATGTTTCCCTTTAGTGCTAGATGGCGTATTTTTATGACTTTTACAGGGACCTGTAAAACCTTGCTTTCAATCTTCTTGTGAAATTCATTATGCATGTTATCTGATCCGGGTACTTTGCTCAGTTTTTTAGGTCTATTACTTGCAAGAACGCCGCCACAGGGGAATCATTCGGTACACATTCTATATCAGCAAGCATAGGCAGCGTACCAGCGTACGATGGAAGGCAGTTATGAGCAGTTATTGGAGTCAGAGTCATGTGAAGTGCAAAGACAAATGTGTGGAGACGGAGTCGACGAATACGGCTGAAGTGTGGCCAGAGGATAATTTGGACTTTTCTTGCCACGAGGATGGAGAGCTTTTAGGCTACAAAATCGTTTGACTGCGTTGTTGGGGCCACTCTCGGCCACTCTTCTCTCCTCAGTTCTGTCAGGCGTTTTCAAGGCTTGAAAACAACCGCGATGCCTAGAGCACCTTTGTAATAGAATCGAGTGAATGAGTATGTGCCTGCCACGCGTATATGCTGATGTCTGGTTCGCTCATCGGGTGTTGCGAAATGAACCATAGAGGCTCATGGTACCAAACGAAACTCTCACTTCATTACCATGAAAATCATGAAACCAAACAACAACAAAAACACGCACACATTGGAAAACAAAGAAAAGGAAATGTCTTAATGACGCGCGTTTCAACGTCCGATACCGTTTGCGTTTTCTAGTCTAGTTTTTGCGCTTACAGTTGTGGCGTGGCCTTCGGTCCCCTGGGAGTCCCTCTCAAGCGTGATGACATGCCATATCGATGCTCAACGGTGGCGACGATGTTGAAGAACCACTACAGCGGTAGCTCCAGTGGTTTGTCGCTGAGGCAGGTGTTCGGGCGGGATACACTGTAGACCAGGGTCGGAGTTGGTTCCGGGGCTGCTCGCCGAGGTCGGTGCTCATGTGGGAAACTGCAGCCCAGGATCAGCGGTTGCTCTGTGAGCTGCTCGCCGAGTCAGGTGCTCAGGTGAGAACCACCTCCGTCCAGGGACAGCGGTAATTCCTTGCACTGCTCACCGAGTCAGGAGCTCGGGCGGGAGCGTGGGGCGAGACCCAGTTCGAACTTCCGCAACCCTTGACCCCTTGAACGCCACGTCCCGGCTCTCGCGTTCGTCCCCCTCCCCGCGCCCTATTGTCTCGTTTTCGTCTCCCTCATTCCAGCGTTTAAATTGCCTATTCAAGACAACTTCTTTTTTCTTCTTTTCTTTATCTTGTCATTCTTGACAATGTTCTCAATTTTTGGAGTTCTCGCTCCACGAAAACTGTCGTCTCCACTAGCACCATAGTGTACACTGTACCGCACAACACTTCCCTGCACAACACAGCACTTCACTTCGTGGTACATCTCGGCACTTCCCTTCATCGCACAACACTTCACCTCACGGCACAGGACGTCACTGCACGGCACACTCAAATTCACTGTTGCACCAATAAACTTGCCTACACTAACACGTACATTCATCTTCGTGAGTCACAGTCACATTTCACTGTCAACCCACATCAGCAAAGAAACAACAATACTAGGTATGTGTCCGCACGGAGTTTCCTACTTCATTATTCTACTCATAAATCTGCGCCAACATTGTCTCTCCCTTTTGTGTACTGGACCGAGAAACTGTACTCCTCTAAGATAAGGGTTCACCGCATGACTTTAGCGTTATTATGCTTCACCCGGTTGAGGTACTCCAGCGGCTGGTGATCCGTTTGCACCACAAACTGGGTTCCATACAAATAAATGTAAAATTGTTTAACAGCCTATATTGAGCATAACATTCCTTCTCTACCGTAGCATAGTTTCTTTCTCGGTCATTCAGCTTCCGATTTGCTTAGAAGACTGGATGCAAGATCCCATCAGACTCCTGCAAAATACCGCTCCTACACCCCTTTCTGATGCATCCGTTCGCAAAACAAACGTCCTACTGGGATCTGGTGTCATAAGGACCGGGGATTTAGCCATACACCTCTTCTGTTGCTCAAATGCCTGCTCATGAAATTCCGACTAAGGCCACTTTTTAGGCACGTTCTTTTTGGTGAGATCGGTAAGGAGACTCACTATATCTGCGTAATGAGGGATAAATTCTCTATAGTAGCCTGTAAGGCCCAAGAAGGATTTCAACTGCTTCTTGTTCAATGGCCTCGGTGCGGACTGTATCTTCTCAATTGTGTCAGGATGAGCTGCGATGTGTCCCATTCTCAGGGTGTGTCCAAGGAAGGTAATCGATTGAAACCTAATGTGGCATTTTATCAGTTTCACTGTGATCGCCGCCCCTTGGAGCCCACGAAACACTTCCTGTAATGTCTTCACATGTTCCTACCAAGAATTTGTCGTCACTAGGATATCGTCGATATAATGCTCCTAGTTTTGGAGTCCACGCAGAACTATTTGCATGAGTTTAGTGAAAGCCTGTGCCACAGTTTCCAGTTCGAAGAGCATGAATCTGAACTGAAATAACCCTCCTGCACATGAGAAGGCCGTTTTCTCCTTTGATGCTTCATCCAAGGGTATCTGCCAGTACGCTTTATTTAGATCCAGCTTTGAAAAATACTTTCTTCCCGCGACCTTCGCAAATACTGCGTCAACTCGTGGTATGGGCTCTGAGTCATCAACCACTACCTTATTCAGATGCCGAAAATCTACACAGACTCTGTTAGACCCGTCAGACTTCTTCACCATCACAATACGTGAGTTGTATGCAGATGCGGAACGCTCAATAATCACCAGGTCTAATATTATGTTTGATTTCCATATCTATGTTTTTCTGTACAGCTAGTGGCAGAGCATACTGTTTCACATGAACTGTCCTCTCCATGGTTAATCGCATACTGCATTTGAGCAACGTCGTCTTGCCTGGGAGGTCTGAGAAGATTTCGTCAAACTCTTGTAACACATTTTCCGCTTCTTTCTGCACCTCATTGAGATCAGGGTTTATAACCACCTTCTCTCGACCCATTGTAATGGTTATGCTGTATGTGGGTATTTCTTCTTCGTATGAATCTCCCAACTCCGTCTCCGTAACAACCATGCCTGCAACGTCCTCTGCTTTGTTGGGTTGCCTGTGCTCGTATCTTTCCAGCATGTTGACATGCAGTACCTTTCGCCTTTTTCCAACTCAAGCTCATAGTCGGCATCAGTCACTTTCTTCTTCACCTCAAAAGGTCCCTTTCAACTCATTGTGAACTTAAGTTCCAATGCCTTGTTCCCAACCTGCAAGACCCTTTTTCGGCTTCTTCTATCATAGTACTTCTTGTATGATGCCTGGGCTTCGGTGAGGCTCTCCCGTGCGTTGCGACAAGTTTTTTCAATCTTGTCTCTAAGTTCTAATAATTACACATACAAGGACTTTTGCTCTACTTACAATTCGGTGTTCGACCCGACTTCCCTCAGAACCGTTAGTGGTCCTCTAATCGCTCTTACATAAATCAACTCGAACGGCGAAAAGCCGGTGCTAGCATGCGGCGCTTTCCTATATGCAAACACAAGTGTCGGTAGGTATCGATTCCATTCCTTGGGTTTACCATGGCACACCATGCGCAACATATTCTTGAGCGTGCCATTGAACCTTTCAACCAAGCTGTTACAAATGGGGTGATATGGTGTCGTCAAGAGGTGTCGCATAGACAGCAGTCTACAAATATCTTTCCTCAATTCCGAGGTGAAATAGGTTCCTCTATCCGTCAGTATCTCTCTCGCAACCCCATACCTCGTAATCATTTCCACCAAGGCCTCCACTATTGTTACTGTATCCGTGGTTTTCATTGGAACCGCATCCAAATACCGAGTAGCCACATCCACCAGTGTGAGTATGTACTTATTTCCTCTGTGGGATACTGGTTTTATAGGTCCTACAATGTCCACTGCGACTCTTTGAAAAAGTTGCTCAATAATAGCCATAGTCCTCATAGGTACCTTCGTGACCAAACCTTTTGGTGTGGTTCTCTGACATGTGTCACAAGATCGCACAAACTTTTTAATGTCGCTTTGCATGCGTGACCGAAAAAACTCTTCAGCGACTCTGCTAGTTGTCTTTCTTACTGCCTGATGGCCAGCCAGAATAGTGTCATGTGCCAAGTCTAGAACAGCCCTTCGTAAACTCACCGGCATTTCTAACTGTCTCTTTTCCCCTCCCTCATGGGTCTTGACTATTCTGTACAGCAGCCCTGAAAACTTCTCAAACCTATGCACGACCCGACTCCTCTTACAATAGATCCATTTGCCCTGAATCTCAAAACACCTTCACGGCATAATGTCCGCTTCCTGCATTCTCCCCATTTCTGCTGCAGTTATGTCCATGGCTGCCACTGAGTTGTTCTCCTTGATGCCCTCCTTTTTCTTTTCACTCTTGTTCTTCGTAGCTCTGTCCACGGCATAGGCTGAATCTTCCTGGTATGCTGATCGACACATCTCTCGTCACGTTTATCTATAACCTTATGAGGTTGGAACGCCGTACCCTCAGTGCGCGTTGCAGTGGACAATCTCAAGAGGGGATCCGGATCGTCAACTTCTCTGAGCCCTGGCATATTACCGAGTTACGTCATAAAGAGGGTCTTTGACACATCGAGCTTCAATCCAACTGCAGTAATACGCCGACAAAATCAGTACCCTAGCAACTGGCATCCGCCGTACTGTTCAATCAGCCAACCAAACCAGCTTTTCTGTACCCGTGATATTGTCACAATGTAGAAACAGCAGCAGTCGAATACAGGAAACTCAAATTAATTGTACCAGAACACTGGCAAACTGATCCAAAATAAAACGGCTTGCATGGTTGCAGATGAAAGCTCTGCTAATGCTGACAGGAAAAAGCAACGTGACCAGGAGGACAAGGATATGACAAGTGCTGTTACGACATCTGTCAAGGCGGGAGAAGCTGAAGATGGTATGTCAGTGGTTGTGGGGATGTTGCACGAACATAAAGTGTCGGTACTTCGAGACACAGGCTCCAACATTGTACTTGTAAGAGAATCCATGGTGCCAGAAACGGATATCACGGGTACAGAAAAGCCGGTTCGTTGGCTGATGGAACAGTACGGCGGATGCCAGTTACTAAGGTACTGATTTTGTTGGCGTATTACTGCAGTTAGATTGAAGCCCGATGTGTCAAGAACCCTCTTACGGCTGACGCCACCTAGCCGTAAGGTAAAGAAGCACTAATATTAAATTTCAAGATCGAGATATGGCCATCACTCGATCACTTGGTAGGTCTCTTTGGCCAAACTGGAATGGCGTCTGTCACGTCGACGTTATTTCATTTCGACGTCAAACAGCGTATAAATATTGAGGAGAAAAATGAAAAATAGACTGCCCTGCGCCATCGTTATTAGTTCTACGTGTTTGGTGTGATACATTTCACGAATACCAACCTGAGTGACGATACCCTACTAACGATGACGATGACGATCTCGTAGAGTGTTTGCAGCCTACTCCCAGCCTTGCTCTCACTAGTGGCTCTCCTTGCTGTGTTGAAGCTTGCGTTTGATTCATTGTGTCGCATCTACTGATCTGTGTTGCGCTCCACTGCGTGGAAGTACGATCATTCAGAGCGACAATACGTGCCAGAATTTCACGCAACCAATGTGTTCTGAGAACCTGCACTTGGAGGCACGGAAGAAGCGGGACGTCAGTGGCGTTTCACGCCTTTCAAAGCCATGAACCTCAACGCAGCCAGTGGGCTGACTTCGTACGCGCCATTGGACAGAGAGTCTGGACGCCTGCGAGGAACAGCCGCATTTGCTCCCTTCACTTTTCGGCGAGCTGCTACAGGGTAAATCTTGTGTTGGTGAACCAGTTGGGTTTCACTGGCAGTACGAGGCCTCTTCTCGAGGCTGGGGCTAGTCCTACTGTGTGCCCTGCTGCTTCTGAAAGCAGCGGTTCACTCGCAAAACGTCCGCAACCTGAGGTACGTAGCTGGTGTGCCTAAGCTCAGACAGTATGGCCGGGACTGATCAATACATTGCATTCAACGCGGAGCTTGTCATGCAAGGATCGTCGCGAATCGCGTTGATAACCAATTCCTGGTCGCTGTCATCATCACTTGCCGATATTGACCGCGACAATGGTGAGGACGACGTTGTTGGCGACAGAGGCATGTCCACGCTTTCAGAGACACAGCTGGACTGACTGTACTGCGCTCCTAGCAGAAAACACGCCAGTGTGACGTCACCATTTTTTGTGAAAGCGGCATCAGCTGTGCAGCGGCCTCAACGTGGCCGCTAGGTATCACTGCCAGTACTACAACTTGCTGGGCTTTTCACCCATTTCGAAGCGCGTTCGACAGAAAATATATTAATCATTATTACAGATACTCATTCCTCGCTCAGATGCGTTTTAGGTCACGAATCACTGCTAGAGGGTCGATAGCTACTCGTTTGACGCAAAAATCTTGACATAAGCAAATTTGTTTTCAGTGCTCCTTTAAGAACTATCGCTATGTGTTCAAAGATTCAATTTCACTAGCGCCTTGTTTGTAGCCACCAATGAGTTTGCCTTCTCCTGTTGATTTCTACCCGTTGAAAGTCTATTTGGCCTTCACTGTCCATAAAACCCAACGCTTTGAAAAATTCCGCGCCATTATCGTAGACTATAGGGTTGAATTTTTTACAAAACATTATCAAATGTTCAACCGTTTCCTCCTCCTCTTCACACGCAACACGTACCGTGGCTTTGCCTTCGCAGTCAACTCGGTACGTCTTGATCCGCAATACTCCCGTTCTGGCCTGGAATAGCAGTGAACTACCCCGAACTTATCGTAGATCTTTTATATTATCATTTCCTGCTTGAAAGTTTGGTAGGCGCGCAATGACCGTTTCGTAAGCATTCTAATCTTCCACATATTTCTCTCTGCTGCCTTCACCTTCTTTTTATTCAATGTTTCCTTTTTGCTAAGTAATCTGCTGTTGTTTAAGTACTTGCATGGCAATTTTTTAGTTCGCTTCCTCCGTTTACTGTCAATATTCTTCACGTACAAGTAGCTGAAAAGTTTCCTAGCCCAACGCTCCTCCCGTATTTTTCTCAATCGCACCTGAACCTCTACCTTGCTGCTAGCTTCCCTGCATTCAAACGATGTACCGATGCAATGAAAAGCGTGCACACCGCGGGAGTACATGGTAGAGTGTATCGATGCGCAGCTAACGACGAGACACGACGAGACACCTCCTACAGTGCGCATGCGCGTCCCGTCTTATCACTTGGCTTCCCGTGTCACTCTGCTGGACGCGATTACGGCGCTCGTAGCCAGAACTACAACTGGGTGTCGCTTTTCTTGCTCCATCGAATCTGCGCAGTTCTTTTATATTGTGGCTGCGACGTGGCTGGTTCAAGCACCAGCTCGCATTGTTATTGACACCGGTTGGTTGAGATAAATAAGCATAGCGAGCATCGCAGAAACTGACAAACCAAACGCACAAAATTTAATTATATTAGGCAAGCTTGCCTTTGTAGGGCTAATCCAAGTTGCACTTAAATTAGCTTAGTTAATGCAAAGTTAATGTAGTCGAAATTATTAAATTGTATTCGAGCACTTCATGAACTAATTGAGGCGTAAGTAAGTTTAGTTAAGCCCAGTCCAGCTTGGAGTTTTCGTATTAATGATTTTAGGCTTAGATAAGCCCTGATGAGCTGAATTAAGGATAGCCAAATTTATTTGGCAAATTTACTATGCTCACTTTGAATCCAGCCAGCAAAATCAGCCTATACAAGGCAAACCTTTTCGTGGCCTACTATTTTGTGACGACTTCTCCATGATGTGGCAGATGTGAAGACCAGGAAGATACTAATTACTGTTTACCGATTCTATGCAAATCAAAATAATTTATGTGTATATAATAATAATTACTTGAATACAAACTATGACTGTATATTACTCTGAAATCCAAATGAATTACCATCTATACAGAACTTCACGAGGCATATTTAGGCCAGATATGCATAACCAAGCAAATTAGGCAAACACCAAGGTAAATATAAAAAATCTGATTAAGCTTGGTTGGTCATACCATCGTAAAACTATTGAATTATAATAAGCGTTAGTAAACAAGATGTTAATAAAACAGAAATAATTAACGTCATTGAAGTCCAAATCTCATGAGCTCATAGAATCCAAGCTCCGAAAGATGCTGATTATTGCTGACTGAGTCGAGTCTTATTTACCTAAACATAAACCTAATTACTCTTAACCATATATACAGAAAATACTGAATAATGTCCGCGACATCAAAGCCCACCCGAAGTACTCGAGTTTAATGTCGCGAAATTAAGGAAATCATGCCTTGATTCGCCTATTATAGACATCTGTTGCTGCATAGTATGCTTTTGAGGGTAAATGTGTTTAATACAGTGTAATTTATTCACGTCAATTTCACCAGTTCAAGCAGGCTTTGAAATGCTAGTTTCCTTCTTTTAGAAATATGCAGCAAATTATCTAAATTTTAATATTAGAAATCGAGGTATATAATGCACCATTGAGAAATGCCAGTGAGGGCTGAAGATGCGCCTTCGGTTTTAGCGCCAGCTTGCAACGAACAAAAAACCTGTCAATTGCTCGCTAGTGCGTAGGGTTGCGTTTTATATCTCAGATGATTCCGCTTGATAATTGGACCTCTGAACGATGGTTATGCCAAGTGACAAAACGAGGCATAGTTTGAAGCATTCGGCCACATATGCTGCAGCAGTTCTGTGTGGTCATCCTTAGCCCGCTTAGTAAAACGCCCTACCTCCGTTATCACTGCAAGCGATGAGAGCCGATGGTCACGTTGACGGATGATGTACACGGCTGCTAGGTAGCAGACTGTGGAAGCGGCATCGAAGTGGTAGTGCTTCATTATGTATTTGCAATGCCACCATACGTGCCACTGAAGAAGCGACAATGTATTCTTGAGCTGTCGTTGCGGGGATAGTCCAAACGTGCAACCTGCCGCTTATCAAAACATCAAAATTATCAAAACATCAAAACCTACCATGACCATGGGGGAAGTCTTGCTGCCAAAGAACGCAGTGGACGTCCAAGAGCAACGGGCACTCCAACTGATTTGCTTAACGTGGCCTGCGTGGTGGTAGACACATTCATTGATTCCAAGAAAATCCACCGTGAGCTTCAGCTGAACGTCTCCTTCAGCACTATTCGGCGGCAACTACGAGAGGCCGGGCTGTGGGGCTCCTCAAAAGTTTGAGTTGACGGAGCAACAGAGGCAGATAAGGCTCGAGTTTGCACGATCGGTGGAGGGCTGGATGGTTGAAGAATGGGGCGTAGTAACTTTCACCGACGAATCCACCTTCTCTTCGCGAGGAGACAAGCAGCATCACGTATGGCGCCCTATGAATTGCAGATGAAATTCACATGCAGATTTGATTCGGGCAGTCAACATATAGACCATTACTTCAGTAATGTCATTTTTCAGCTCCTCACACTTTGTATCAGATTCTGCCGTCAACAAGAACATTTATAATACAAATCTCAATGCTTGTCTACTTCCGAGGCAAGATTTATATGTTTTCTTCCATAGAACGAAGTATTGCAACGTAAAATCACGCAGGCCATGAAGCATCGGAAGGTTACCTGTCGCGACTATTCCGTAGAACCTGAACCATATATGGGATGCTCAGCAGCTTACCCGAAAATCGCGGTTTCAATCTTGGCAGTGGCAATCGCATATTCATAAAATTGAATTGCTAAATGCCGGTGTATTGTGCGATTTATTGCGTGTTGTTTCGGCACGTAAGATCATAGATATATCAGAAATTGCTGCGTACCATGCTCCAACAAAATACTGATGTTTGCGATTTACTTCTCCCAGATACCTACAGAATACTGCCGCAACATTGTGGCAGTTTTCTGACACAATGCAGGAATACTGCAGCCGCTGCGCCGTGAGCGCATGGGGAGCCACCAGCAAAGATGAACTCGGTTCACTTGTCCGAATCATTGGATCCTTCACGGCATCAGCTTATTGCAGACTACGCCCTAGAGGGACTATTCTAGGATGACTGCTACCAGCTGCCATACCGACCAAAGTCGAATCCACACAGCTCACATGTTGGCCACGGTACTCGAGAACCTTGCCATTGATGATTTGATATGTGGGGTTTAACGTCCCAAATCCACGATATGATTATGAGAGACGCCATAGTGGAGGGTTCCGGAAATTTTGATGACCATACGTTTTTTAACGTGCACGCAAATCTGAGCACACGAGCCTACAGCCCTTCCACCTCCATCGGAAATGCAGCCGCCGCAGCGGGGATGCAATCCCACAACATGGGGGTCAGCAGCCGAGTACTTACTTTAGCCAATAGACTACCGCGGCGGGGCGAGAACCTTGCCATCCGCACTCTGCCTAGGCCCCCGTCGGTGCTAACCTGAACCAGATTGAAAATGTGTGGGGCATTGTAAAAAGCCGCCTGTCTGCGCTACGGATTTAAAGCACGACTTCCGAAGCGCTTTGGCAGACAGTAAGGGACGAGTGGGAGCGCCTGCGCCTGACCCCTGAGGTGGTCGTGAGGCTGTACGAGTCGATGCCGCGACGCGTCCAAGCTGTTGTCGCCGTCAACGGATATCTGACGCGTTACTGAGGAAACGTGTGGCAATACGTCAGGGGTTTACAACCTGACACAATTAATTTTATCGTCTTTCAGACCTGAGCGATCAGTCACGTGGTAACTTTTGTCGAGATGTTCTGCTCTCACGCTCAGCTCTGACGCATGGAAGTTAGTTAGTTGGTTGGTACCTTAACACCTTGGCGCAACCCACCTAGGAGGATATGCCACAAATAAGACGGTGCCTTGCTTTTTAAATTGATTCACTTCTTGAAAGGGAGGGTTGGATTATTTAGGTAACATAGATAATAAACTAAAGGTGTTGCATTTCTGCTCAGGCGCAGCTTCGTCGTCTTTGTCATCCACATGCTGAAGGCTCGCTGAAAGTACAAGCCGTTATGGACCGAATGACCTTTGGGTATTTAGTTGCCGTTTCGAGAGGAGAAGCAACACTTCATTGTTTTACCAAGGAGGAAAGTAAAAAAAAACGGCTCAATGGAGCGCCCAAAGTTTTTCTCTGAAACTGACCAGCAGATGTTTATTCTTTGAGAAGACAAGCTGAAAGAGATAAACAATATAAATACTCGAAGAACCAGATATGTTCAAACATTATTGCACAGCCTCTCCTCATTCCATTTATGTGTAGCTTTCCTCACAGCATTCATTGTTTTTTTGGTGAATGTTCTCGCAATTGCACGTTTTGAATAACAAAGGAAATTCCTACTCTCGAGCTTGTATAAATGGAACAGCCAGATAATTTACAGGTGATACTGAGGTTTGTTTTATAACCGTTTTTTATTGTTAAACAGCTCCTTCTGAAATTGTCAATGTGTTTTGATCTTTCAGGACTAGACAGCGACTGCATATAAGAAGTATTTTATCAGCAGCTAAGTAATCTAACATTCAATAGTTTTTGTAGTTTTCAATAATACTGCATATCTCTCTTTCAAAAGAGCATATAACTGGCCATTGTGGTAAGACTGAATGTTACTGAAACTCCTGAAAAGCAGCTAAGTGCCACAAAAAACAGTGCCCCACTCAATAAACGAAAGAAAAACGTGGACAGCTTGCATTAGAGGCACAAGGCAGTCACAGTGAAGCCAATGGTTTCGTAGCAAGTGCGACCTCAGCTTGTTCTCAATTAGGCGTAACTAGGCATAATTTGCATAATTTTGTGATATCAAAGTCATGTACTTTGGGAGGGCTTCGATATCACGCACAATTTTTAGTAATAATTGTAAATAATATTAAGTCTAATTAGATTTATATTTACGTGAATGAAACTTGACTCGGTAAGGAGTAATAAGCATGTTGCTGATCTTGAATTATCTAAGCTGTTTAGAATTCAACTTTAACAACAATAATTATTTCTGTTTTAATAAGATGTTGCTTAAGCCGAGCATAATTCAATTTGTTTGATGATGCTATGACCAACCAAGATTAATCATACTTTTATAGTTACCTTGGTGCTAGCCTTTTTCGCTTTGTTCTGCACATTATAAAGTCTTGATTTGGAAGACCTTTTTATATAGGCCCGAGAAACCGGCAGCCGACAGCTACAATGAACGAACCAAAATGATGATTCTACTCGCCAACGATGAGGATGCATGAGCAACACTTGATAATGATGATAATGTAGAGACGAAGGGGACGGGTATACTAAATGCCCACACTAATTCCTCCCACGTAAAAGCGGCCAGCCTGGCCACGGAAAGTCAATGAGACAAGTAACGTCGCAAGAAGGTCTTCATAGGGGATGCATTGACGACCTCAGTAGTTTGATAACGGTGATCTGCTGAGGCTACAAGTGGCATCACGCGAGAATTTATGGGTGAGGTCTCTTCGAGAACTATGTACGGCCTGATAAACTGTGGCTGAAATTTGTCGCACAAACCAGGTGTGCGAATGGCGTCAGGAGGAGCACTTCGTTTCCAGGTGTAAAGGATACAGCACGTTGCAATTCATCGTGACTGGCTTTCTCTCTTGCTGTAGGTCTTCAGTATTCGAGTCGTGAAACGTATTCCCGTGAAGCGGATGAAGATGAATTCGCGTGGCAGGTAAAGAAAGAGACGTCTAGAAAGGAAGGAGGGGAGCGTCCGTAAATTAAGTTGTCTGCTGAATGGGCGTATTGTAGATGAAAGTGACGAATGGTAGAACTATGTCCCAGTTTTTGTGGTCTGGCTGAATATAGGCAGCGATCATCTCAGCGAGAGTGGGGTGGAATCGCTCAGTGAGGCTGTTAGTCTGGGGATGATAACTTGACGAAGTCTTGTGAGTAGTGCCGGAGGCGTGAAGAAGTTCGTTCACTAGTTTTAAAAGGAAGGCTCTTCCACGGTTACTGAGCATTACACGTGGAGCACCATTGCGCAATGTAATGGCTCGTAGGATAAAATCGGCGATTTGAGAAGCTGAACCAGTAGCGATAGATGCCGTCTCGGCGTAGCGCGTCAAATGGTCAACGGCAGTTACTATCCACCGGTTACTAGCAGCACTGACTGGAAGGAGGCCATAAAGATCGGCGCCTACAACATTGAATGATGTGGCTGCGCACGTAAGAGGCTGTAGTGTACCGGCGGGAGCAGATGTTGGAAGTTTTCTACATAGGCAGGTAGTACAGCACCTGACGTATCGAGCTACGCAAGTTGTAATGCCTGGCGAATAAAACCGACTTTGAAGGCGTTCGTAGCTTTTATGGTAACCAATGTGACCAGCAGTCAGATCGTCATGAAGCGCTCTGAGGACTTCAGACCGAAGCGTTCGGGATAGAACGGGAACCCTGCGCTGACCATCATTATGGTAAATTTGGCAGTACAGCTCCGAATTGTCCAGCCTAATTGCGAGAGTTGGCGACGGAGCCTCGCGTTATGTGGACGGGAACTGCCATTGAGGTAGCCTATAATACGCCGACAGTAAGGGTCAGCCAGCTGTCGAGAAGGAAAATCGTGGTCGTTGTCCGAAGGCACCTGGTCTACAGAGGCGAGAGAGGGAACTGCCGTAGACGTGGACTCCCAGGGTGTGTTGGGCAAAGTGATTGCGGAAGCGCCGAGTGGGGCCGCTGGTAGTGGGTAGCAAAAAAGAGCATCAGTATCACTTTTCTCTCTGCCATACTTATATGATGTAAAAACATACTCTTGGAGGCGTAGAATCCAGCGGCTAAGGCGTCCCAACAAGTTGTTGAGATGGGGACGAAATTTCTGCACTGACTAAACGACGGCGAAGCACTCCTGCTCGGTGATCGTGTCGTTCCCCTAGGCTGCGGAGAGGACGCGTATGGCGAATGCAACGGCTCGCTCTCGCAAAGAGTTGTCGCGTTGCAATAGCACGGCTACTAAACCGCGGCTGCTAGCGTCTGTATGCAGAAAGGTCGGTGCATCATCCTAAAGCTGGGAAAGTTGGGTCGGTCGGGAGGGCACTTTTCAACATGCTGAAAGCCGATTCACATTCCTGAGGCCACTCAAAGGGCATACCAGAAGCAAGTTGCTTATGGAGTGGAGCGGCTATGGAGGGAAAGTTTTACATGAATTTCCGAAAGTAGAAAAAAATTTCGCAAATATTTTGGTTTGTCAGGGTGAGGGAGGCGAAGCACCACAACAGTTTTATCAGGGTGTGGACGAATTCCGTCCTTGCTCACGACATGGCCGAGGACCTTGATAGATCTGCTGGTGAAATGGCACTTCTTGGTATTAACGTGAAGACCACCACCTGCAAGACAAGTCAGCAACCCATCCAAGTGTTGCAGATGTTATGGAAACGTCAATAAAAAGACAACAATGTGATCGAGGTAACTTATACAAGTTCTGCATTTCAAGCCACGCAGCATGGTGTCAATGATGCGCTCAAAAGTCGCGGGCGCATCGCATTGACCGAAAGGCATAACACTGAATTCGTATAGGCCGTCCGGGGTTGTAAACGCAGTTTTTACTTTATCATTTTTTTGCATGGGTATTTAGGAATAGCCGTAACGCAAGTGGAGGCTCGAAAAGAATTCAGCCCCTTTAAGGAATCGAGGGCATCCTCGATGCCTGGCATGGGGTTTACGTCCTTTCTAGTGATCTCATTGTGTGCCTCGTAATCGACGCAAAATCATACTGAACCATCTTTTTTTCGCACCACAACTATGGGAGACGACTAAGGACTGGTTGAGGGTCGGGTTATCTCCCGTTGCAGCATATCGCATACGTTTTCCTCGATGATTTTTTGTTCGGCTAGAGAGACGCGGTACGGACGGCGGTGCACAATGGATGTTCCGTTGGTCTGAATACGATGTGCTGTAGCGGTAGTCTGGCCCAGGTTGGATGAATAAACGTCAAAAGAGTGTGCATGCTTTCTTAACAAATCAAGCAGCTGCTGCTTCTGTGAGTCCGTCAAGTCTCTGCTGATGGCTGCTGTAAAGGCCGAGGAAGCAGCATGATCAGCAGAATGGCCTTTGGAGGAGACAGAGATAAGAGGCATGACGCACACAGGCTCCACATCAGCAACGCAGGCGACAGTAGTGCCCCATGGCAGTAAAATTTTATCTGGTGTGGTGTTCGTCGCAGCGAGGACAGCTGATTCATTGTTGAAACGAGCCACACCTGATGCGTGAGCTATGCCTTTATTAATGCAACGGGGTGATGGGGTGACCAAAATATCACTTTCACAAAACAAGCGCTCAAAAAAGGGCGCGCCGCCGAATTCTCGCGACGAAGCGCCGAGAGGTCATCGATAAAAAAGAAAACAAGCATCCAATGACTCCCTGGGCGCGCGTCTCTCTCCCTCGGAAGCGTAGGTTCACCGATGAAATCTCCTCGCATCGGCGGCCGAGCAAGAACTAGAACGTTCTCCAAGGAAAGGGGCGTGGTGATGCCGGGTTGCGTCATCCATCGCGGACGGCCCTCGTACCGTCTCGTTCTTTCCCCAGCCTTCGCTGCGTATCGCGCCGACGAAAAGATGAGAACTTTCTGGAATCTCGTGCGGAAGGTCTTTAATCGAGCAGCCGAGACGGGAGATCAGGAGAAGAAGGAAGTTAGCGCCAGAGTGCGTAGGGTATCCCGCCACGTCTGTCGGTGAAGGTTTTGTCCTTCGTGACAAAGTAGGAGAAGAAGAAAGTATGCGCCAGAGTGCGTAGGGTGTTCCGCCTTGTGGGAGAAGCCTTTTGTCTTCCGTGACAAAAGAGGAGAAGAAGAGGATTTCCACCTGAGAGGTGAAGACTCGAGCTACAGGCAAGAGTGTGTGTCTACCGCTATCGAGCGAAGCCGCGTGGCAACAGCTGCGTGTGGTAAGCCGACGTGTTTTCGGCGAAGAAGTTTGAAGCTTGGAGAGCGGCCAATTGAAGACGCGAGGTTTTCTGGAAGAGAAACTTCGGGGGCAGCGGAACGACAACAACGCTGGACTTTGAGTGAGTGATTCTCGGAAGAGTATCATCCAGACTTTTGTTCCAAGGACTTTGGAGTGAATAAGTTTCCTAACTCTTTTACCTTTAATTGTCTTGGTTGTTCGATGCATGCGACTGCATTGTAGTGCGTATTGTTGTGTGTCCGTTGTTTCGAGTGTGGCTGATTGTACTGTGTAGTACATTGTTTGATTGGTGACATATTGTATTCAACTATTGTCGAGTGTACATAGTTGTGTATGGTTTTGATCTGCCATAACTGAGAATATAATTTTGTTTTGTTTATCAACTCTCGGATCTGACTTGTTCTTTGGGCCACAGCCGGCGTCCGCTGGCGCTCCAAATAGGACCACTTCTAAATTGTCCACGCTTTCGTGGTGCGGTTCGGGGGGCCGATACTTCGGCCCTTGGAATCAACCAGGCGATGGCCTCCCTAATTAACGGGACCCGTGACAGTCACCATAGTCGACGTCGTTGGACAAAACTGAGACAAATCGCTGTTCGTGTGGTGGTAGCTCGATGTCTACAGCAGCGGTTAGTTGAAGGGGCCTGTAGGTTTCATCGCTGAGCAAGTGGTCTGTATCAGTAAGATGGACGACACGTTGTGCACAACACATAACCGCGGATGCTCAAGAAAGCCCAGCCTAAAATGAGTGGGTGGGAGCATGGATATAGCACAGTAAGTTCTTTATGGTGAATGTCGTTGATCAGTACCGAGTAAGTACAGAGAACGAAGGAATGAATTGCTGTTTCTTGGGCAGTAACCAGTGTTGGTTCCTCATAGACATCGTTACTTTTCTAATACAGGCCCACAAATTAGCACAAATAACAGAAAACCTAGCCCCAGTATCCACGAAAGCATCAATGTCCACTCCCTCAACTGCGACTGAAATCATATTCTAAGGGCGCACTGATTGAACGTGAGCCCTGTGTTGAAATGCAATTTGTCCCCCAAAAACTGCATCGCTTAGCTTTTCGGAGAACGTTCAAAAGCGAGAGAGGCAGGCTGAAGCTGAGAAGAGGAGCGAAGGTAAGGTGACGGTGAAAGGCGTCGGGTTAATCGATGATTAGTGCGCAGTTCACTCGATGCTGGCGGAGATGTAAACCGACGCGGAAGTGACGAATAACGGCGGCCCTGGTACAAGGGTCCTCCGGTATAGTCCCGTTCGCGTATGTCATACCCTTGACGCTCGTCTTGCTGGTGCTTGCGGCAAAAGCGTCAATTGTTACCACGATAGCCGCAATAATAGCACGTAGGGTGAGTCGGCCACCAAGGAGGGTAGTAGCTTCCGTTAGCTGCACCGAGAGAGGGAGCAGTGTGATTGACTGATGAGGGCACATGCAGTAGTGATAGAAAGCTCGCAGAAAAGCTTGTGGAAGGTGCGGCAGCAGCCGACGCGTACGTTCGTGGCGGCGGCGTCGAGCTGACGGTGCTTGATGGCACGGCGGCGCCGTGGGAGAAGGATGGGAGAGTGCGAGCGGCAGTGGGCTGCAGGTGGGCCATGTGGGTCATGGACGTGAGCTCCTCCCTGATGACATCCCGCAATGACGTTGAAGAAGACTAAATGGACACACTGAAGGTAGCGTGAATCCTATTGATTCTAATTCATCGCGTATAATCACCCTTATTGTGTCTCGTAGGTTTAGATCTGCTGTGATACGGGTTGCATCACTGCCCGGTTGTAGGCGCATAGACTCAAGTTCGTCGAGGCGCTGACAGGTTGTCGCAACGTCAGCAACGATAGCCGAATTCTGGATTGCAAGGGCATTGAATGCAACGGGTGCAATCCCCTTAAGAAGCTGGCGTACTTGTCTGACTCTGGCATTGATGAATTGACTCGGCAGCAAAGTGAAAGAACATCCCCGATGTAGGATGTACACGAATCTCCGATGTACTGTTTCCGAGCAGCGAGAGTCTTCTTTGCGAGAGCCGAACGAACAGCTGATGTGCCAATGACATGGTGAAGCTGATCTTTGAAGGCTGGCCAGTCGGGAAGGTCCATAAGGTGGTTGAAGAAACAAGTCTTCACGACACCCATGGAGTAGAAGGAGGCGTGAGCGAGTTTATAGGCGTTACCCCACCGATTAGCAGAGCCGACACGTTCAAAATCTTCCATCCAGTCCTCCACATATTCCCCGCGCATACCAGCGAAAAGATGGGACTCACGCTGGACGCTGTTAATGACCTGAAAAGGCGCAAGATGCGGTGGCAGAGTGGGAACGGCTGCTGCACTGACCTCATCTTGCTGTGACATATTTCAGGACAAGTGGCTCAAGCGGTGCCAACGAAATAGCTCCAGGGGGTAGAGAGAGTGGTCAATATGACGACAGGGGATCGAACAGCACCCTCCACCACGTATGGAGTCTGGGTTTGGAAGACCTTAATTAGGGCCAAGGAACCAGCAGCTGACAGCTACGATGAACGAACTAAGAGGATAATCCTACGCGACAATAATCAGGATACATGAGCGACACATAATATTGATGATAATTCACAGATGAAGAGCAATGTTATACTGAATGCCAACAATAATTAGCGCAATTATGCCACGTAAAATTCCAGTATAGAGGGTACTTCAGTTGGATTTCAGTCTAGTATTCAGTCATACTTAGCATTAAAATAATTACCACTAAGTAGTCATAAATTATTCAAATTTATGGAGTTCGTAAAGGGTAATTATTAACTTCCTTGCCTTGACTTCTGCGGGCTCATGTGGAAGTCGACATAGGTTGATTGGCCGCGTTAAGGTTTGCCTTGCATTGACTGATTTCGCACAGCTGGGTTATTAAAGATGGGCATGAACAAGCTTGCCTAATTAGAGTTGGCTATACTTAATTTGACTCATCTGAGCTCATCTAAGCCTAACTTCGCATAACATGAAAACACCAAGCAGGACTGAGCTTAACTAAACCTACTTTCACCTCACCTATTTAGGTCATAACGTGCACAAATACATTCGAATAATTTCGGGTACATTAAGTTTGACATAACTAAGCTCATTTAAATGCAACTTGGATTAGCCCTACAAAGACAAGCTGGCTTAAGAAAATTTATTGTGTGCGTTTGGCTCCGTCAGGTTGTGCGATACCTGCTATGCTTGCTTATCTCATATACTTATAACAACTTATAACAACGCGAGCCGGCACTTCAACTGCCAAGTCGCAGCCACTAAATAACAGAATGGCACAGATTTGATGGAGCAAAGAAAGCGACACGTAGTTATCGTTTTGGCTACGAGCACCGTAACCGAGTCCAACAGAGCGACATGGGAAGCCAAGTGAGAACACAAGACGCACGTACGCCCTGAAGCAAGTGTCTCGTCGTGTGTCGTGTGTCGTAGCGAGTGTCGTGTGTTCTTGTCCTCTTCGTCCCCGTGAAAATTGCGCTACTACACCATATGGTTAAATGATGTCTCGTCGTGTCTCGTCGCTGGCTGGCGCGTCGATGCATTCTGCCACGCGATCTCGTAGTTGCCCTATTTCGATCACACCTGTACATTCCATGTCTTTCTGTACCACCTGAATTGGGGTATTCCCGTGTGCTTCCAAAGCAAGTCTGTCTATACCACGTCATTCAATATTCAATCTTGCTTGAACCTCTGAGTTCATGCAAAAAACCGCATTTCCGAACGCCAAACCCGGTACCATGACACCTTTCCAAATCCCTTTCAAAGCGTCATACCTAGTGTAGTTACACAGTGCCGTATTTTTCATTACAGCTGCATTCCTGTTACCTTAAGTTATTACGTATCTATCGTGCTCCCATAGGTACTCAGCAAAGTCTATTTATCCGTACGCCAAAATATTGGCACTTATTCACTATTTCTAGCGTGACTTTCTGTATATTATGCTCACTGTCTTCGTTATTATTAAAAATAATAATTGCCGATTTTCTGTACTGAGTTTCAAATTTAGCCTATCTCCCACATTACCGTAGAAGTTTATCGATTTCTACAGATATTCCTTGTTGTTGGCTATTAATACTATATCACCTGCATCGTTCGATGCTGCCAATGACTGTTCAACGTCTTTCCCTTGCTTGGCAAAAGAAAGGCTGGAGCCTAGACGACTCCCCTATAATTTTGGTTCTACTCCCGGTAGATAACGCATAAATTACTAAGATGACAATGGACATTGCTGTCGAAACCCACGTTGTAGTTCTATAACTTCGGATACCTCTTCTTTCCACTTTATAAGTGCTTTGTTACTTTTAAAGATAACTTTTAGAATATTAGTTGTTTCATCAATCACATTTAGTGTATCCAGTATTCCTCACAACTCTTCTTGAAGCCCACCATCGTAACCTCTCTTGATATATAGAAGTGGGAGCCAGGGAGGTCGGTGTTCATTTTTCGCTATTTAAATACACTGCATCAATGAACACAGATTGTGCTCCAACCTCCATTGTTCATGGAACCCATTTCGTAGTTCTCCCAAAAACCCCCCCTCTTTGCCCATGTCTGTAGTCTTTGCTTTGCCATCTGCTCCACAAGCCTGCAAACCACTGATGTTACGGTTATAGGACGGTAGTTCTCTATATCAGCTTTGTCTCCTTTTCCTTTACAGACGTGCTCATCCTGCTTAGTTTCCACACATTGGGGTCTTCACCATCCAATATTTCTTTGCTCCCTACCTTTTTTATTCTTTGCTTAGAGTTCGGTCCTAGCACATCACCGATGACATTCCATTGCTAAGTAACTCAGGGGACGAATTGCAACTCATTATTACGGAGTTAGACAAGGAGAGCAGAAAAGTGGGTCATGAAATGAATCTGCAGAAAACGAAAGTAATGTACAACAACCTCGGAAAAGAGCAGCGCTTCGAGATAGGTATTAGTGCACTTCAAGTTGTAAAAGACAATGTCTACTTAGGGCAGGTAATAACCGCGGAGCCGAACCACGAGATTGAAGTGACTAGAAGAATAAGAATGGGATGGAGCACATTTGGCAAGCACTCTCAAATTATGACAGGTAGATTGCCACTATCCCTCAAGAGGAAGGTATATAATAGCTGTATCTTGCCGGTACTTAGCGACGGAGCAGAAACCTGGAGACTTACAAAGAGGATCCAGCTTAAATTGAGGACGAAGCAGCGAGCAATGGAAAGAAAAATGGTAGGTGTAACCTTAAGAGACAAGAAGAAAGCAGAGTGGATTAGGGAACAAACGGGGGTTAAGGATATCATAGCTGAAATAAAGAAGAAGAAAGGGACATGGGCCGGGCATGTAGCGCGTAGACAGGATAACCACTGGTCGTTAAGGGTAACTAACTGGATTCGCAGAGAAGGCAAGCATATTAGGGAGAGACAGAATGTTAGGTGGGTAGATGAGATTAAGAAGTTTGCGGGTATATATTGGCAGCAGCAAGCACAGGACTGGGTTAACTGGCGGAACATGGGAGAGGCCTTTGTCCTGCAGTGGAAGTAGTCAGGCTGATGATGATGATGATGATGATGATGATGATGATGCATCGGGATGCCGTCAGGACCTGTTGATGTGCTATTAGGAACCCTTTTCTCTGCCCTTTCCCACTCTTGTTGTGCCAGTGAAGCCACTGTGCTACCTGGTCCATTCTCATGTATTACGCTGCGTGCAGCGCTTTTTTGGTGTTTAAAATTTTCTATCATCATTGTGTTTATGTATTGAGTTGCCTCATCCCCTTCTTATCTAACCCCTTGAACTGGAGTTATTAACCTATGTTTCATGCTTGTCATATTACTCAGAGAACTAAGATAGTTCCGAAACTTTGCAGCTGCCTTTCTATCCTTTTGTTTACTTCCGCCATCTGTTGGACCCCCTTTCTTCTAATCTTTTCAGTGATCAGATCGTACGCTTCCCTTCTGCAGCTTGAAAAATTATCCCATTTTCTTTTGACATCATCTTCAGGTTCAAGCTTCTGTTTAGCGTACCTGTATTCCCTGGAGGCTTCTTGACGTATTACTATGGCTCTCTTAAATTCCTCATCCCACCAGCTCTTGCGTTTGTGTTTCCTTTTACCGTTTGATTTCACTCGTTTCTTAGCAAGCTCTAACTCAAACAATCGGGTAGGATTTTTGTACGTACATTCTGCTTTAGTATCCTTGATGATTTTTTCTTTATCTCTTTAGTTGCTAATTCTAGGTTGAAGGTGCCGGAGCACCACCTAGTGGTTTCTCCTTGTAAAGCCTCACGGGGAGAGGGGGGGGACCTCCTTCATCCTACTGCCCTAGGGAATATCAAGGTGGGTTCTGCGAGACCTAACAGTTCTGCAGGCCCCTCCGATGTTCTTGAGCCACTGATAATTTTTCCTAGTTCCGCACTCACCCACAAAACTCACTTAGATGGCGATCGCGAGGTGTGATCGATCTATGGTGCCTTCATTATTGACGCCCGAGCGTCATTAGGCACATCCCAGTTCTTTCACTTTTATTGAAAAGAAAAATGAGAAAACGCTCGCCGGTAGAAGGGGGCTTATCTGGTACTTCTTGTAGTTAAACAGGGTTCACTGGCACCAATATGCTTGAGAATCCCTGCGCTACGTTTTTGTGTAGTTCACTATAGTATGAATGAGTGGTTGGAAGAACCAACGTGACAATGCTCGTCACCCCATTGTCATAAAAACTTGTGCTGAAAGCAATGTGTTCCAAGTGGTGGGAGGCGGCAAGGGGTGGGCCTATGGCTGACATCATCCTGGAAAAATCACGGCATATGAATGATGATGAGTGGGCGGAGCTTAAAAGGTGCTGTGGTAAACTGATAATTCTCCGTGAATTTTTCCCAGTAGATTATCTAAGACGTGAGAAGCCCTGTACATGTACTCAATGCAATTTTATTCGTAAATGGTAGTTAGACATGACTTCAGTTTTCCCTTCAATGTACCCGCTTTATGGTCGGTAAAGTGAAAGAAGAGTGGTTTTCAGATGGGTCGTAGTAGAAAATTTGCAAGAACTGGTTCCTCAGATGGTGGTTGATTGCCTGTGATCATGAGATGTACAGCTGAAAGCATATTGAATCGTCATGTGCGAGGGCGCACTGCAGCAGATTTCCAAGCCCTCCGCTTCGCCACTTTGTGTGCGTCGCTCATGCTTGGAGCTCGCTGACTGCCAAGCGAAAAAGGAAGCATGCCAAGAGTTAACGCACTTCATAGCTTTGGCCCATAGCAGTCGCCACTCACACTAGGGCGCAGCGGTGCGAGCGCAATCATTCATTGAGAGCACAGTGCCATTAGGTGGTCTCCTACCGCAATAGAGCACGCGTCTCCTACGCATCGAAATGGAGCGAGGGCCACCGCGCCATCTAGTGAGCTATCTGAGTACTAAGAGCGGCCACAATGGACGACGAACAAGTAGTTCACACCATGAGAAGCTCCGCCTCCAAAATGAAAGCAGCGCCACATGAAGGCTCCCTTGCAGGAGCGTGACAGGATAATCTTCTGCTTATGCTGCTCCTTGAACCCCTCAGAATATAGGGACCTTACTAAATATAGGCTGCTCCTTGAAACCCTATATGAATATAGGGACCTTAATATGTCCACCTCTAAGAATAACTTTCCTCAGCGTCTGACGTCCCACCTCAATAGACGCACCCATCTGTAGCCGAGAAGCACACGAGTGCGAGCATCCCTTGGTAATTAAGGTGCCTAATGTTTTTTCAAAGGCCTAAAATCATATACGCCAATATGCATGCGACAGCGACGAGCCACTCTGAATCCATCGCCTTCACTCACGTGGTCGCTTACATAAACAAACACTATTCACGCGCCTGATTCGGCGAGCGATCTTCACTTTTGCTGGCATGAGGGCATTTACTCGCACCAAAAGTTGCCCATTGTCAGTGGTGTACAATGTAAAACACAATGTTTCATGGTATTGTGGTGCATAAAATATTGATCATTGTCGTGCAGCGTTAATTTTGATCCAACAGTGCTGTCATGTGCCGCCAAGCCATGTCACGACCAGCGCAGGACTTGTAGTTTCTGTCCAGGCACATTCGGGTACAATGTGTTGAACGTTCACTTGTCTCCGTTTCCCGTGTATGTTGGTGAACGTTTTAGGTGCGTGTTGTTAAGGAAGTATACCGACAATGAACAGTCCATCACTGATGTAGACCATGTTTCTGTGCTTGGCTATAGGCTGCTTGAGCAAAGCACTTCCGGGCAACAGGCGACGGTTTCCGAATCCTAAAAAGCAAGTGATCGCGCGAGTACGACCAGGCGACACGTCGGGCGAATGTCCTCCCAGGCAGCACAGAACGTTGGCCCAATGTTGGGGATAGAACGGCAGTTCATGGCCCGAGAATTGCCCAGTCTTGACAGCGTACCGCCAATAATGGCTGAGCCAGCCTAACAAAACGGCGATGTTGGACCAGCATTGACAACGTTCCGCCTATATTGGCTGTGCCAGCCGAATAGAACGGTGATGTTGGACCATCATTCAGAACTTCCCGCCATTATTGGCTGTGCCAGCGTATTAGACGGCCACATTGGACCGAGTTGTACAACCAGCAGTCAATATGGGCGGAGCCATGCAATTAGGCTGGCATTGTTGGCCCGTCATTCAAACGTTATTGCCGGCGTCGGCTAAAGAGTCAACTTCGTTGGCATAACATTGGACCGGTATGAATTGATTTCTGCGTCTGCTGCTTTTGGCACTGTTCTGGTCCCACTCACGTGTCGATTTTTCAAGTTCGAGAGAGTAATCTTCTGGTTGCATGATTAACATATTTTTTATATAAATAATGCACCGCTAGTTGATATGCATGATTGTTGATTGTAGTTGCGCAAGGTAGACTATTTTACTGATAAAGATTCATCAAGTTTGTCGCCTGTCAGACGTCCGATGCGGTGCTTTCCCAGATGAAAATCGCGCAAATCCGTGCGCTGAAGCAACCGCAGTTGCCACTGCCGTACGTGACCCACTTTGACGTGAACCTGCGCGCGCGTGCGCCGGCGTTCATTTCGTCGCATCACGCTGGCGATGCCACGCGAAGCGCATTCGATTTCGTGGATATCGGACGCAAAGCGTATCGTATCGTGTGTCCTGCTATGCTATCGCGACGGCCGATTTGGTTTTTTCGCGTTCACAGCGCTGTACCACTAAACGGCACACAAGTACTTGACGTGTGGGAACTGGAGTTATCAGTTGCGTTACGGTGAATGAATCGTACAACACACGCATTTGCCGTAATCTGACCCGCGCACCGACGCTCGCATCCTGTATCGCAATGACTACACGAATTACCTACAACATTGAAGCGAGCGGTTGGTAAAGTGTGGTGGAGTGCGTGGGCGTCGGGCACCTTGTCTGCCTGGGCCGTCGTGAGTTACAATTTTGTTGTGGAACGTTTTTTGTAAATAATTTATATATATATATATATATATATATATATATATATATATATATATATATATATATATATATATATATATATATATATATATTTATTTATATATATATATATATATATATATATATATATATATATATATATATATATATATATATATATATATATATATATATATATATATATATATATATATATATATATATATATATATATATATATATATATATATATATATATATATATATATATATATATATATATATATATATATATATATAAAATAAGGGAGAGAAGTGTATACCTAAGGGCTCGTATTTCCGTGTTTTAACACAATATTAATGAGATATAACAGACAGTAATGCCAAGGAGAAGTTATTAGAACCAATGAAATGTAAATAAGAAGAAAGAAAAGTGGATGAGAAAATCACCAGCTGTGAGCAGGAATCGAACCTACGACCTTCGAATAACGCGTTCAATGCTCTAACCACTGAGCTATCACAGCGGCCGTCCCTCCATCTACTTTTTGGGGTTTATATGTGAATTTAGAAGTAGGAGTGACAGACAGCGCCCTCTATATATATATATATATATATATATATATATATATATATATATATATATATATATTTATATATATATATATATGCATTGCCCTATTGTAGCCAAAACATCAGCTAGATTACGCAGTACGTATACTTAATTGAGCCGTGTACTCAGATTTGGGTGCACGTTAAAGAACCCCAGGTGGTCGAAATTTCAGGAGCCCTCCACTACGGCGTCTCTCACAATCATATGGTGGTTTTGGGACGTTAAACCCCACAAATCAATCAATCAAATACTTAATTGAGGCCGCAGTACGACGCGCTAGAAAACGTTTCTGTGAGTTCATATGTGCTGATCCGTAGCACACATAACACGTAGGCTAAATTGTTTATAAACAAGAAACACGCACGCTTCTGGCGTCGTGTTGTTTTGATCAAAGACAGAACCACAGACCCCTCCCCAGCTCTCTCCCTTCTGCCTTTATTTAAGTCTGTCAAAAGAAGGAAGTTATCTGCTCCGATCTGGCAAGCTTGTTCCTGTAAAGTAGAGAGTGTTATTTGACACTCGCTGTCCTTTAATAATTTTCTGTTTAGTTGCGTGGCGAAGGCCAACTGGGTGTCTTTCTGGAAATCAATGCACGTTCACGGTACAAATCGGAAAATGTGTCGAAAATTGCTGTAATCTTCAAAACATGAGGAGGTTCATTTGACAGCTGGTTACAGGACTGGACCTCAAAACTGAAAGGCAATATTTATGAATAAATCTTAAGCTTCGAGTGAGTGGCTGTTTGAAGTACTGAAGACTGTTGCCTGTGTTGTCAGCAGCTGTGCATTTTTTGTATATTTGGCATGTGAGATCTTGCAATTTCTTTCTCGCGGTGTTTCTCAATCTAGCTCAGTCATATTTTTATAGTTTCCTTACTCCAGACTCAGTGCAGAAGAGCAAAGAGGATTGTTGTGATCAGAAAATAAATAGTTCATTTGTCTTAATTATCACATACTCTGTATGCAATTTTATGGTGTATGTGTCTTCAGGAAGTCCTATCATCAGTTGGAGAGTCAAACAGAACTAAAAGAAAGGAACCGCTCAGTTGGCTAAAGTAGCTGGTGCATATCACTCTTTCCATATTTTATATCTTTGTGACTTATACTGCTCCACACATGAAGTTCTCATTAGTTTTCATATTCATGTGGTATATGAACATGTTTCCTCAAGTCTGAAACGACCCTTTTCACTTTTAGTTTGACATGCAGATTAAAAAATTTAGCTTATCTGTATTATCAACAGCTGAAATAGTCTCGTCCACCAGAGAGGCAGTTTATTTGATGAGCCACTGAAGGCACAAAATAGCAAGATGTGTGCTTCATAGTTGATGCAGTAGTGTATCCGAGGAATGGGACACTGGGCAAGTGGCCCACCCTTCAAATTTTCAGCAATGGGATAACGATAACCAAATAACACATACTCCACTTCACAGCACTGAAGACCAAAGACGTCATCCCCCTACCCCTCCACCACACATTGTTCCGCCTATATCACAGCTTATAAGTCCACGGCCCATGTTCAAGCGTTTTGTCAAGGTTTATGCGACCTTATGTTTTCAAATGGAAACAATTTTTCTAGAGAAACAAATATAAACATTTAGCATCAGTGGCGACATTTGTGCATGCAATTTGTTTATGCTAGCTTTGTCAAATTGAGGCCAGAATAGAGTAAAATACATAGTTCATTAGATGAAATGAACCTTCTCCCTAGTCAGTATGTCCCGGCTTGACCTCAGTCTGCTGCGCACAATTGTAGCTGATCACTATAATGAATGAACTGTTATCTTTATTGGGTAGTTCAAATCGTGTTCTAAAATCAACGTCGAGTTTGCTGTTCTTCTCCTGAAATCAATGCAGTGAAAAACTAAATGGACACACATCAGGAGCTTATGATTTCATTCTTTTTATATCAAAACTAAATTTAACTTACAGCAGAGTGATGAAGTATTTAATTTCATAGAATTTGTAATGGCTTGCTCAAGCTCACACAAGAGAACATGTAATTTTTTTCTTATAATGTAATATTGAGTGTCTTGTGATTGTGCTATCTGAATTTGCCACATGTGCTGACAGTGCATCATAATTCACACCTGAAAGGGCAATAATCTTAGCAAGTGTAAATAGTACTCTTCGCACGTGATTCTCAGCTAACTAAAAGAAGAGGCTTTGCCTGTCGAGCTAGTAATACTTGCTCGGGACATCACCACTGCAAAGATAAACCAGCCGCAACCAAGAATGCGCACACCTGCAGTGATTAGTCCACATATTTTAAGGGTTTCTGCTGTGCCAATAAGGCTGGCTGAGTAAGCACTGCATGCAGTACCAGGAGGCTGCAGCGACAAAGTCCTACTTACAAAACACTCGCCAGCTGAGAGGAGAAGTACTGACGTGCCAACCATCGAAAACGGAATGGCGGAGAAAAGAGCGGTGATTACTTTTACAGTCCAAAAAAAACATGCTAAGAGTTCAAAGTTGTAACGTTGCTGATCTTCTAGCCAAGTAAAATAAGGGTACACTGAGAAAAGATACTTAAGATACGCCTTCAGAAAATGACAAAACGGGAACCGACGGGGGTTTGTATTCATCACATGAACAGCCTTCAACTGATAAGGCAAGTAATTAACTGACAAACAATGAGTGCACGAGGGAGAGCTGTCACACGAGCTCGTCAGCAGTCAAATGATACAGGTTGGAATCGGGGATCGGGGGTGGTGCCAGGGTAGGCAAAAAGAGGCTAGACTTGAGCCCCCCCCCCTCTCTACCAATTTTCGCCTGACATCTGTGTTGTGTTATGATTATGTATTACGACTATGTTTCCCAGAGGAAACATAGGAGTAACACAATGGCTAAGTTCCCCACCTCTCCGTTTCTCCTGAAGAACCTCCCTTATCGTGGGTGAACCCCCGGTATAGACCAATCCTGGCACCAACCCTGGCTAAACTACAATAAGAACAACAGAAAACTCAAAGCAAACGTTACCACTATACTTTGACTTCTTGATTTGTGTGCAAATGAATCTAGCAAAAAGTATGTGGAACACCAAATAAAAGCACCACAGTCCACACATGCTAGTACCTGCTTTCATAATAGTACAAAGTGCCGAAGAAGCATGCAAAGAGCAATCCTACGAACCGAAATATTTTAAAGCAACAGGAGGTTTTGTGGCCCTGACTGAGACAATACCACAACAAAAAGAAAAACCTTTCAGGCATGCAAACAATTCATGCACAGCACTGAAAAGTAATGAAAACCTACCTTCAATGCCTTTCTTGCACAAGAACATTAAAAGGAATACACACTGATGGAGAAGAAAGCCATTCCTCAAATCCGGCTCTTATGCACTGATGGAAGATACTTGGCTGGATTCCTAACAATGGCTTCAGTACAACTCTTGAACATACCCTCAAAAGTGCTGACTGCAAGTGAACGAGACGTGAAGGAAGACTACAATGCGAAGCAATGAACACAATAACCACCAACCATGAACCTATTCTACAGTGGATTCCGCAAGAAATCTTGAGCACTGGGAACACTCAACATTCGCAACCGAAATCTCGACCTCACAAGCACCATAATAATGTTTCGATGACCTGGTTCCCATCGCCATGATGTGAAACAGGGGCATGTACACACGCTCCAATCATCTTTACGTGATTAAAATACTCTTGTTTCCAGGTTTAGAGAAACTTTCTCACCAAATTTCTCTGTAATAAGCTCACCAAGTTCATTGTTTCTGGGAGTGTGTTCAAATTAAAAGAGACAGAGGGCACCGGTGGGGCTGCATGCAGATGGTGCTCTTCGAATAATATACCAATGGCCGGCATGGTCATCTTTGACCACCTTTCATGTCTGAGCCATTTGTTATATTCATGTTGACATGTTAGTGTAGTAGTTGTGCCTAACGAAAGGCATGAAAGACATAAATATCACTAAGAGAGGCATGTAAACTTTGAGACGTCTTTTAATTATTGCAAATTTGAACAGTGTTAATTAGAATAAAAAAAATTGTTGCTCTAATGACACTGTGTATGTTATAGAGAAACATTTGTACTGTGTTTCTAATATCTTTCTACATCCAATGAGTGGATAAAGCCAGGCTTTCTTAAGGTGAAGTGAGGCTTACGTGTTATGTGTGCTACGGATCAGCACACATGAACTCACAGAAACGTTTTTTTTGCGCGTCGTACTGCGGGCTCAATTAAGTATTTGATTGATTGATTTGTGGGGTTTAACGTCCCAAAACCACCATAGGATTGTGAGAGACGCCGTAGTGGAGGGCTCCTGAAATTTCGACCACCTGGGGTTCTTCAACGTGCACCCAAATCTGAGTACACGGCTCAATTAAGTATACGTACTGCGTAATATAGCTGATGTTTTGGCTACAGTAGGGCAATATATATATATATATATATATATATATATATATATATATATATATATATATATATATATATATATATATACATTTATATATATATACATGATTATACATATATATATATACATGATTCTGATGAAGGCCGGACCCACGGCCGAAACGTCAAATAAAATAACTTCGTACGTGCGTCTTCTTTCCTATACGAATAATATTTCCCGGACCCAGCATCACTTTTGTTTTTGGTATATATATATACATATATATATATATATATATATATATATATATATATATATATATATATATATACATATATATATATATACATATATATATATATATATATATATATATATATATATATATATATATATATACATATATATAGAGGGCGCTGACTGTCACTCCTACTTCTAAATTCACATATAAACCCCAAAAAGTGGATGGAGGGACGGCCGCTGTGATAGCTCAGTGGTTAGAGCATTGAACGCGTTATTCGAAGGTCGTAGGTTCGATTCCTGCTCACAGCTGGTGATTTTCTCATCCACTTTTCTTTCTTCTTATTTACATTCCATTGGTTCTAATAACTTCTCCTTGGCATTACTGTCTGTTATATCTCATTAATATTGTGTTAAAACACGGAAACACGAGCCCTTAGGTATACACTTCTCTCCCTTATTTCATTGAACGAGGGTCTCGTACTGGCAGACTTGGTGTGTTTAGGTTGTATAAGAGGGACAATTATTCAGCTGCCCGCTCATAATAAGTTAACGAACTACGAAACGCCAAATTTGAATAAGAGTGTTTTCACAGTCGTTGTTTGGCTTATAGATGGCGCTGACTGTCACTCCTACTTCTAAATTCATATATAAACCCCAAAAAGTGGATGGAGGGATGGCCGCTGTGATAGCTCAGTGGTTAGAGCATCGAACGCGTGATTCGAAGGTCGTAAGTTCGATTCCTGCTCACAGCTGGTAATTTTTTCATCCACTTTTCTTTCTTCTTTCTTCTTATTTACATTCCATTGGTTCTAATAACTTCCCCTGTACATTCCTTGGCATTACTGTCTGTTATATCACATTAATATTGTGTTGAAACACGGAAATACGAGCCCTTAGGTATACACTTCTCTGCCTTATTATGTGTATATATATATATATATATATATATATATATATATATATATATATATTATCTACAAAAAACGTTCCACAACAAAATTGTAACTCACGACGGCCCAAGCAAACAAGGTGCCCGACGCCCACGCACTCCACCACACTTTACCAACCGCTCGCTGCAATGTTGTAGGTAATTCGTGTAGTCATTACGATACAGGATGCGAGCGTCGGTGCGCGGGTCAGATTACGGCAAATGCGTGTGTTGTACGATTCATTCACCGTAACGCAACTGATAACTCCAGTTCCCACACGTCAAGTACTTGTGTGCCGTTTAGTGGTACAGCGCTGTGAACGCGAAAAAACCAAAGCGGCCGTCGCGATAGCATAGCAGGACACACGATACGATACGCTTTGCGTCCGATATCCACGAAATCGAATGCGCTTCGCGTGGCATCGCCAGCGTGATGCGACGAAATGAACGCCGGCGCACGCGCGCGCAGGTTCACGTCAAAGTGGGTCACGTACGGCAGTGGCAACGGCGGTTGCTTCAGCGCACGGATTTGCGCGATTTTCATCTGGGAAAGCACCGCATCGGACGTCTGACAGGCGACAAACTTGATGAATCTTTATCAGTAAAATAGTCTACCTTGCGCAACTTCAATCAACAATCATGCATATCAACTAGCTGTGCATTATTTATATACAAAAATATGTTAATCATACAACCAGAAGATTACTCTCTCGAACTTGAAAAATTGACACGTGAGTGGGACCAGAACAGCGCCAAAAGCAGCAGACGCAGAAATCAATTTATACCGGTCCAATGTTATGCCGACGAAGTTGACCCTTTAGCCGACGCCGGCAATAACGTTTGAACGACGGGCCAACAATACCAGCCTAATTGCATGGCTCCGCCCATATTGACTGCTGGTTGTACAACTCGGTCCAATGTGGCCGTCTAATATGCTGGCACAGCCAATAATGGCGGGAAGTTCTGAATGATGGTCCAACATCACCGTTCTATTCGGCTGGCACAGCCAATATAGGCGGAACGTTGTCAATGCTGGTCCAACATCGCCGTTTTGTTAGGCTGGCTCAGCCATTATTGGCGGTACGCTGTCAAGACTGGGCAATTCTCGGGCCATGAACTGCCGTTCTATCCCCAACATTGGGCCAACGTTCTGTGCTGCCTGGGAGGACATTCGCCCGACGTGTCGCCTGGTCGTACTCGCGCGATCACTTGCTTTTTAGGATTCGGAAACCGTCGCCTGTTGCCCGGAAGTGCTTTGCTCAAGCAGCCTATAGCCAAGCACAGAAACATGGTCTACATCAGTGATGGACTGTTCATTGTCGGTATACTTCCTTAACAACACGCACCTAAAACGTTCACCAACATACACGGAAAACGGAGACAAGTGAACGTTCACAACATTGTACCCGAATGTGCCTCGACAGAAACTACAAGTGCTGCGCTGGTAGTGACATGGCTTGGCGGCACATGACAGCACTGTTGGATCAAAATTAACGCTGCACGACAATGATCAATATTTTATGCACCACAATACCATGAAACATTGTGTTTTACATTGTACACCACTGACAACGGGCAACTTTTGGTGCGAGTAAATGCCCTCATGCCAGCAAAAGTGAAGATCGCTCGCCGAATCAGGCGCGTGAATAGTGTTTGTTTATGTAAGCGACCACGTGAGTGAAGGCGATGGATTCAGAGTGGCTCGTCGCTGTCGCATGCATATTGGCGTATATGATGTTAGGCCTTTGAAAAAACATTAGGCACCTTAATTACCAAGGGATGCTCGCACTCGTGTGCTTCTCGGCTACAGATGGGTGCGTCTATTGAGGTGGGACGTCAGACGCTGAGGAAAGTTATTCTTAGAGGTGGACATATTAAGGTCCCTATATTCATATAGGGTTTCAAGGAGCAGCCTATATTTAGGAAGGTCCCTATATTCTGAGGGGTTCAAGGAGCAGCATACGCAGAAGATTATCCTGTCACGCTCCTGCAAGGGAGCCTTCATGTGTGCGCTGCTTTCATTTTGGAGGCGGAGCTTCTCATGGTGTGAACTACTTGTTCGTCGTCCATTGTGGCCGCTCTTAGTACTCAGATTGCTCACTAGATGGCGCGGTGGCCCTCGCTCCATTTTGATGGGTAGGAGACGCGTGCTCTATTGCGGTAGGAGACCACCTAATGGCATTGTGCTCTCAATGAATGATTGCGCTCGCACCGCTGCGCCCTAGTGTGATTGGCGACTGCTATGGGCCAAAGCTATGAAGTGCGTTAACTCTTGGCATGCTTCCTTTTTCGCTTGGCAGTCAGCAAGCTCCAAGCATGAGCGACGCACACAAGGTGGTGAAGCGGAGGGCTCGGAAATCTGCTGCAGTGCGCCCTCGCACATGACGATTCAATATGCTTTCAGCTGTACATCTCATGATCACAGACAATCAACCACCATTTGAGGAACCAGTCCTGGCAAATTTTCTACTACGACCCATCTGAAAACCACTCTTCCTTCACCTTACCGACCATAAAGCGGGTACATTGAAGGGAAAACTGAAGCCATGTCTAACTACCATTTACGAATAAAATTGCGTTGAGTACATGTACAGTGCTTCTCACGTCTTGGATAATCTACTGGGAAAAATTCACGGAGGATTATTAGTTTACCACAGCTCCTTTGAAGCTCCGCCCACTCATCATCATTCATATGCTGTGATTTTTCCAGGATGATGTCAGCATTCGGCCCACCCCTTGCCGCCTCCCACCACTTGGAACACATTGTTTCCAGCACAAGTTTTTATGACAATGGGGTGACGAGCATTGTCACGTTGGTTCTCCCAACCACTCATTCATACTATAGTGAACTACACAAAAAAGTAGCGCAGGGATTCTCAAGCATATTGGTGCCAGTGAACCCTGTTTAACTACAAGAAGTACCTGGTAAGCCCCCTCCTACCGGCGAGCTTTTTCTCATTTTTCTTTTCAATAAAAGTGAAAGAACTGGGATGTGCCTAATGACGCTCGGGCGTCAATAATGGAGGCACCATAGATCGATCACACCTCGCGATCGCCATCTAAGTGAGTTTTGTGGGTGAGTGCGGAACCAGGAAAAATTATCAGTGGCTCAAGAACATCGGAGGGGCCTGCATAACTGTTAGGTCTCGCAGAACCCACCTTGATATTCTCTAGGGCAGTAGGATGAAGGAGGTCCCCCCCCTCTCCCCGTGAGGCTTTACAAGGAGAAACCACTAGGTGGCGCTCCGGCACCTTCAACCTAGAATTAGCAACTAAAGAGATAAAGAAAAAATCATCGAGGATACTAAAGCAGAATGTACGTACAAAAATCCTACCCGATTGTTTGAGTTAGAGCTTGCTAAGAAACGAGTGAAACCAAACGGTAAAAGGAAACACAAACGCAAGGGCTGGTGGGATGAGGAATTTAAGAGAGCCATAGTAATACGTCAAAAAGCCTCCAGGGAATACAGGTACGCTAAACAGAAGCTTGAACCTGAAGATGATGTCAAAAGAAAATGGGATAACTTTTCAAGCTGCAGAAGGGGAGCGTCCGATCTGATCACTGAAAAGATTAGAAGAAAGGGGGTCCAACAGATGGCGGAAGTAAACAAAAGGATAGAAAGGCAGCTGCAAAGTTTCGGAGTTATCTTAGTTCTCTGAGTAATATGACAAGCATGAAACATAGGTTAATAACTCCAGTTCAAGGGGTTAGATAAGAAGGGGATGAGGCAACTCAATACATAAACACAATGATGATAGAAAATTTTAAACACCAAAAAAGCGCTGCACGCAGCGTAATAGATGAGAATGGACCAGGTAGCACAGTGGCTTCACTGGCACAACAAGAGTGGGAAAGGGCAGAGAAAAGGGTTCCTAATAGCACATCAACAGGCCCTGACGGCATCCCGATGCATCATCATCATCATCATCAGCCTGACTACTTCTACTGCAGGACAAAGGCCTCTCCCATGTTCCGCCAGTTAACCCAGTTCTGTGCTTGCTGCTGCCAATATATACCCGCAAACTTCTTAATCTCATCTACCCACCTAACGTTCTGTCTCTCCCTAATCTGCTTGCCTTCTCTGTGAATCCAGTTAGTTACCCTTAACGACCAGTGGTTATCCTGTCTACGCGCTACATGCCCGGCCCATGTCCCTTTCTTCTTCTTGATTTCAGCTATGATATCCTCAACCCCCGTTTGTTCCCTAATCCACTCTGCTCCCTTCTTGTCCCTCAAGGTTACACCTACCATTTTTCTTTCCATTGCTCGCTGCGTCGTCCTCAATTTAAGCTGGATCCTCTTTGTAAGTCTCCAGGTTTCTGCTCCGTAGCTAAGTACCGGCAAGATACAGCTATTATATACCTTCCTCTTGAGGGATAGTGGCAATCTACCTGTCATAATTTGAGAGTGCTTGCCAAATGTGCTCCATCCCATTCTTATTCTTCTAGTCTCTTCAATCTCGTGGTTCGGCTCCGCGGTTATTACCTGCCCTAAGTAGACATTGTCTTTTACAACTTGAAGTGCACTAATACCTATCTCGAAGCGCTGCTCTTTTCAGAGGTTGTTGTACATTACTTTCGTTTTCTGCAGATTCATTTCATGACCCACTTTTCTTCTCTCCTTGTCTAACTCCGTAATAATGAGTTGCAATTCGTCCCCTGAGTTACTTAGCAATGGAATGTCATCGGTGATGTGCTAAGACCGAACTCTAAGCAAAGAATAAAAGAGGTAGGGAGCAAAGAAATATTGGATGGTGAAGACCCCAGTGTGTGGAAACTAAGCAGGATGAGCACGTCTGTAAAGGAAAAGGAGACAAAGCTGATATAGAGAACTACCGTCCTATAACCGTAACATCAGTGGTTTGCAGGCCTGGGGAGCAGATGGCAAAGCAAAGACTACAGACATGGGCAAAGAGGGGGGGGGGGTTTCTGGGAGAACTACGAAATGGGTTCCATGAACATTGGAGGTTGGAGCACAATCTGTGTTCATTGATGCAGTGTATTTAAATAGCGAAAAATGAACACCGACCTCCCTGGCTCCCACTTCTATATATCAAGAGAGGTTACGATGGTGGGCTTCAAGAAGAGTTGTGAGGAATACTGGATACACTAAATGTGATTCATGAAACAACTAATATTCTAAAAGTTATCTTTATAAGTAACAAAGCACTTATAAAGTGGGAAAAAGAGGTATCTGAACTTATAGAACTACAAGAACTACAACGGGGGTTTAGACAGCAATGTCCATTGTCATCTTAGTAATTTATGCGTTATCTACCGGGACTAGAACCAAAATTAGAGGGGAGTCGTCTAGGCTCCAGCCTTTCTTTTGCCAAGCAAGGAAAACACGTTGAACAGTCATTGGCAGCATCGAACGATGCAGGTGATATAGTATTAATAGCCAACAACAAGGAAGATCTGTAGAAATCGATAAACTTCTACGGTAATGAGGGAGTTAGGCTAAATTTGAAACTCAGTACAGAAAATTGGCAATTATTATTTTTAATAATAACGAAGGCAGTGAGCATAATATACAGAAAGTCACGCTAGAAATAGTGAATAAGTGCCAATATTTTGGCGTACGGATAAATAGACTTTGCTGAGTACCTATGGGAGCACGATAGATACGTAATAACTTAAGGTAACAGGAATGCAGCTGTAATGAAAAATACGGCACTGTGTAACCGCACTAGGTATGACGCTTTGAAAGGGATTTGGAAAGGTGTCATGGTACCGGGTTTGGCGTTCGAAAATGCGGTTTTTTGCATGAAATCAGAGGTTCAAGCAAGATTGAAAATTGAATGACGTGGTATAGACAGACTTGCTTTGGAAGCACACGGGAATACCCCGATTCAGGTGGTACAGAAAGACATGGAATGTACAGGTGTGATCGAAATAGGGCAACTACGAGATCGCATGGCAGAATGCATCGACGCGCCAGCCAGCGACGAGACACGACGAGACATCATTTAACCATATGGTGTAGTAGCGCAATTTTCACGGGGACGAAGAGGACAACAACACACGACAATCGCTACGACACACGACACAGGACGAGACACTCGCTGCAGGGCGCACGTGCGTCTTGTGTTCTCACTTGGCTTCCCATGTCGCTTTGTTGGACTCGGTTACGGTGCTCGTAGCCAAAACGATAACTAGGTGCCGCTTTCTTTGCTCCATCAAATCTGTGCCATTCTGTTATTTAGTGGCTGCGACTTGGCAGTTGAAGCGCCGGCTCGCGTTGATATAAGTTGTTGTAAGTATATGAGATAAGCAAGCATAGCAGGCATCACACAACCTGACGGAGCCAAACGCACAAAATAAATTTTCTTAAGCCAGCTTGTCGTTGTAGGGCTAATCCGAGTTGCATTTAAATGAGCTTAGTTATGTCAAACTTAATGTACCCGAAATTATTCGAATGTATTTGTGCACGTTATGACCTAAATAAGTGAGGTGAAAGTAGGTTTTGTTAAGCTCAGTCCTGCTTGGTGTTTTCATGTTAAGCGAAGTTAGGCTTAGATGAGCTCAGATGAGTCGAATTAGGTATATCCAACTCTAATTAGGCAAGCTTGTTCATGCCCATCTTTATTAACCCAGCTGTGCGAAATCAGTCAATGCAAGGCAAACCTTAACGCGGCCAATCAACCTATGTCGACTTCCACATGAGCCCGCAGAAGTCAAGGCAAGGAAGTTAATAATTACCCTTTTCCAACTCCATAAAATTTGAATAATTTATGACTACTTAGTGGTAATTATTTTAATACTAAGTATGACTGAATACTAGACTGAAATCCAACTGAAGTACCCTCTATACTGGAATTTTACGTGGCATAATTGCGCTAATTATTGTTGGCATTCAGTATAACATTGCTCTTCATCTGTGAATTATCAGCATTATTATGTGTTGCTCATGTATCCTGATTGTTGTCGCGTAGGATTATCCTCTTAGTTCGTTCATCGTAGCTGTCATCTGCTGGTTCCTTGACCCTAACTAAGATCTTCCAAACCAAGACTGCATACGTAGTGGAGGGTGCTGTTCGATCCCCCATCGTCATATTGACCACTCTCTCTACCCCCTGGAGCTATTTCGTTGGCACCGCTTGAGCCACTTGTCCTCAAATATGTCACAGCAAGATGAGGTCAGTGCAGCAGCTGTTCCCACTCTGCCACCGCATCTTGCGCCTTTTCAGGTCATTAACAGCGTCCAGCGTGAGTCCCATATTTTCGCTGGTATGCGCGGGGAATATGTGGAGGACTGGCTGGAAGATTTTGAACGTGTCGGCTCTGCTAATTGGTGGGGTAACGCCTATAAACTCGCTCACGTCTCCTTCTACTCCATGGGTGTCGTGAAGACTTGTTTCTTCAACCACCTTATGGACCTTCCCGACTGGCCAGCCTTCAAAGATCAGCTTCACCATGTCATTGGCACATCAGCTGTTCGTTCGGCTCTCGCAAAGAAGACTCTCGCTGCTCGGAAACAGTACATCGGAGATTCGTGTACATCCTACATCGGGGATGTTCTTTCACTTTGCTGCCGAGTCAATTCATCAATGCCAGAGTCAGACAAGTACGCCAGCTTCTTAAGGGGATTGCACCCGTTGCATTCAATGCCCTTGCAATCCAGAATTTGGCTATCGTTGCTGACGTTGCGACAACCTGTCAGCGCCTCGACGAACTTGAGTCTATGCGCCTACAACCGGACAGTGATGCAACCCGTATCACAGCAGATCTAAACCTACGAGACTCAATAAGGGTGATTATACGCGATGAATTAGAATCAATGGGATTCACGCTACCTTCAGTGTGTCCATTTAGTCTTCTTCAACGTCATTGCGGGATGTCATCAGGGAGGAGCTCACGTCCATGACCCACATGGCCCACCTGCAGCCCACTGCCGCTCGCACTCTCCCATCCTACTCCCACGGCGCCGCCGTGCCATCAAGCACCGTCAGCTCGACGCCGCCGCCACCAACGTACGCGTCGGTTGCTGCCGCACCTTCTACAAGCTTTTCCGCGAGCTTTCTATCACTACTGCATGTGCCCTCATCTGTCAATCACACTGCTCCCTCTCTCGGTGCAGCTAACGGAAGCTACTACCCTCCTTGGCAGCCGACTCACCCTACGTGCTATTATTGCGGCTATCGTGGTAACAATTGACGCTTTTGCCGCAAGCACCAGCAAAACGAGCGTCAAGGGTATGACATACGCGAACGGGACTATACCGGAGGACCCTTGTACCAGGGCCGCCGTTATTCGTCACTTCCGCGTCGGTTTACATCTCCGCCAGCATCGGGTGAACTGCGCAATAATCATCGAATAACCCGACGCCTTTCACCGTCACCTTACCTTCGCTCCTCTTCTCAGCTTCAGCCTGCCTCTCTCGCTTTTGAACGTTCTCCGAAAAGCTAAGCGATGCAGTTTTTGGGGGACAAATTGCATTTCAACACAGGGCTCACGTTAATTCAGTGCGCCCTTAGAATATGATTTCAGTCGCAGTTGAGGGAGTGGACATTGATGCTTTGGTGGATACTGGGGCTAGGTTTTCTGTTATTTGTGCTAATTTGTGGGCCTGTATTAGAAAAGTAACGATGTCTATGAGGAACCAACACTGGTTACTGCCCAAGAAACAGGAGTTCATTCCTTCGTTCTCTTTACTTCCTCAGTACTGATCAACGACATTCACCATAAAGAACTTACTGTGCTATATCCGTGCTTCCACCCACTCATTTTAGGCTGGGTTTTCTTCAGCATCCGCGGTTATGTGTTGTGCACAACGTGTCGTCCATCTTACTGATACAGACCACTTGCTCAGCGATGAAACCTACAGGCCCCTTCAACTAACCGCTGCTGTAGACATCGAGCTACCACCACACGAACAGCGATTTGTCTCAGTTTTGTCCAACGACGTCGACTATGGTGACTGTCATGGGTCCCGTTAATTAGGGAGGCCATCGCCAGGTTGATTCCAAGGGCCAAAGTATCGGCCCCCCGAACCGCACCACGAAAGCGTGGACAATTTAGAAGTGGTCCTATTTGGAGCGCCAGCGGACGCCGGCTGTGGCCCAAGAACAAGTCAGATCCGAGAGTTAATAAACAAAATACAATTATATTCTTAGTTATGGCAGATCAAAACAATACACAACTATGCACACTCGACAATAGTTGAATACAATATGTCACCAATCAAACAATGTACTGCACAGTACAATCAGCCACACTCGAAACAACGGACACGCAACAATACGCACTACAATGCAGTCGCATGCATCGAACAACCAAGACAATTAAAGATAAGAGAGTTAGGAAACTTATTCAGTCCAAAGTCCTTGGAACAAAAGTCTGGATGATACTCTTCCGAGAATCACTCACTCAAAGTCCAGCGTTGTTGTCCTTCCGCTGCCCCCGAAGTTTCTCTTCCAGGAAACCTCGCGTCTTCAATTGGCCGCTCTCCAAGCTTCAAACTTCTTCGCCGGAAACACGTCGGCTTACTACACGCAGCTGTTGCCACGCGACTTCGCTCGATAGCGGTAGACACACACTCTTGCCTGTAGCTCGAGTCTTCACCTCTCAGGTGGAAATCCTCTTCTTCTCCTCCTTTGTCACGGAAGACAAAAGGCTTCCCCCACAAGGCGGAACACCCTACGCACTCTGGCGCATACTTTGTTCTTCTCCTGCTTTGTCACTAAGGACAAAACCTTCACCGACAGACGTGGCGGGATACCCTACGCACTCTGGCGCTAACTTCCTTCTTCTCCTGATCTCCCATCTCGGCTGCTCGATTAAAGACCTTCCGCACGAGATTCCAGAAAGTTCTCATCTTTTCGTCGGCGCAATACGCAGCGAAGGCTGGGGAAAGAACGAGACGGTACGAGGGCCGTCCGCGATGGATGACGCAACCCTGCATCACCACGCCCCTTTCCTTGGATAACGTTCTAGTTCTTGCTCGGCCGCCGATGCGAGGAGGTTTCATCGGTGAACCTACGCTTCCGAGGGAGAGAGACGCGCGCCCAGGGAGTCTTTGGATGCTTGTTTTCTTTTTATCGATGACCTCTCGGCGCTTCGTCGCGAGAATTTGGCGGCGCGCCCTTTTTTGAGCGCTTGTTTTGTGAAAGTGATATTTTGGTCACCCCATCATACCGTTGCATTAATAAAGGCATAGCTCTCGCATCAGGTGTGGCTCGCTTCAACAATGAATCAGCTGTCCTCGCTGCGACGAACACCACACCAGATAAAATTTTACTGCCATGGGGCACTACTGTCGCCTGCGTTGCTGATGTGGAGCCTGTGTGCGTCATGCCTCTTATCTCTGTCTCCTCCAAAGGCCATTCTGCTGATCATGCAGCTTCCTCGGTCTTTACAGCAGCCTTCAGCAGAGACTTGACGGACTCACAGAAGCAGCAGCTGCTTGATTTGTTAAGAAAGCATGCACACTCTTTTGACGTTTATTCATCCACCCTGGGCCAGACTACCGCTACAGCACATCGTATTCAGACCAACGAAACATCCATTGTACACCGCCGTCCGTACCGCGTCTCTCTAGCCGAACAAAAAATCATCGAGGAAAACGTATGCGATTTGCTGCAACGGGAGATAACCCGACCCTCAACCAGTCCTTAGTCGTCTCCCATAGTTCTGGTGCGAAAAAAAGATGGTTCTGTATGATTTTGCGTCGATTACGAGGCACACAATGAGATCACTAGAAAGGACGTAAACCCCATGCCAGGCATCGAGGATGCCCTCGATTCCTTAAAGGGGCTGAATTCTTTTCGAGCCTCGACTTGCGTTATGGCTATTCCTAAATACCCATGCAAAAAAATGATAAAGTAAAAACTGCGTTTACAACCCCGGACGGCCTATACGAATTCAGTGTTATGCCTTTCGGTCAATGCAATGCGCCCGCGACTTTTGAGCGCATCATTGACACCATGCTGCGTGGCTTGAAATGCAAAACTTGTATAAGTTACCTCGATCACATTGTTGTCTTTTTTTGACGTTTCCATAACATCTGCAACACTTGGATGGGTGCTTACTTGTCTTGTAGGTGGTGGTCTTCACGTTAACACCAAGAAGTGCCATTTCGCCAGCAGATCTATCAAGGTCCTCGGCCATGTCGTGAGCAAGGACGGAATTCGTCCACACCCTGATAAAACTGTTGTGGTGCTTCGCCTCCCTCACCCTGACAAACCAAAATATTTGCGAAATTTTCTTCTACTTTCGGAAATTCATGTAAAACTTTCCCTCCATAGCCGCACCACTCCATAAGCCACTTGCTTCTGGTATGCCCTTTGAGTGGCCTCAGGAATGTGAATCGGCTTTCAGCATGTTGAAAAGTGCCCTCCCGACCGACCCAACTTTCCCAGCTTTAGGATGATGCACCGACCTTTCTGCATACAGACGCTAGCAGCCGCGGTTTAGTAGCCGTGCTATTGCAACGCGACAACTCTTTGCGAGAGCGAGCCGTTGCATTCGCCATACGCGTCCTCTCCGCAGCCTAGGGGAACGACACGATCACCGAGCAGGAGTGCTTCGCCGTCGTTTAGTCAGTGCAGAAATTTCGTCCCCATCTCAACAACTTGTTGTGACGCCTTAGCCACTGGATTCTACGCCTCCATGAGTATGTTTTTACATTATATAAGTATGGCAGAGAGAAAAGTGATACTGATGCTCTTTTTTACTTCCGACTACCAGCGGCCCCACTCGGCGCTTCCGCAATGACTTTGCCCAACACACCCTGGGAGTCCACGTCTACGGCAGTTCCCTCTCTCGCCTCTGTAGACCAGCTGCCTTCGGACAACGACCACGATTTTCCTTCTCGACAGCTGGCTGACCCTTACTGTCGGCGTATTATAGGCTACCTCAATGGCAGTTCCCGTCCACATAACGCGAGGCTCCGTCGCCAACTCTCGCAATCAAGCTGGACAATTCGGAGCTGTACTGCTAAATTTACCATAATGATGGTCAGCGCAGGGTTCCCGTTCTATCGCGATCGCTTCGGTCTGAAGTCCTCAGAGCGCTTCATGACGATCTGACTGCTGGTCACATTGGTTACCATAAAAGCTACGAACGCCTTCAAAGTCGGTTTTATTCGCCAGGCATTACAACTTGCGTAGCTCGATACGTCGGGTGCTGTACTACCTGCCTATGTAGAAAACTTCCAACATCTGCTCCCGCCGGTACACTACAGCCTCTTACGTGCGCAGCCACATCATTCAATGTTGTAGGCGCCGATCTTTATGGCCTCCTTCCAGTCAGTGCTGCTAGTAACCGCTGGATAGTAACTGCCGTTGACCATTTGACGCGCGTCGCCAAACTAGTGAACGAACTTCTTCACGCTTCCGGCACTACTCACAAGACTTCGTCAAGTTATCATCCCCAGACTAACAGCCTCACTGAGCGATTCCAACCCACTCTCGCTGACATGATCGCTGCCTATATTCAGCCAGACCACAAAAACTGGGACATAGTTCTACCATTCGTCACTTTCATCTACAATACGCCCATTCAGCAGACAACCTAATTTACGGACGCTCCCCTCCTTCCTTCCTAGACGTCTCTTTCTTTACCTGCCACGCGAATTCATCTTCATCCGCTTCACGGGAATACGTTTCACGACTCGAATACTGGAGCCCTACAGCAAGAGAGAAAGCCAGTTACGATGAATTGCAACGTGCTGTATCCTTACCACCTGGAAACGAAGTGCTCCTCCTGACGCCATTCGCACACCTGGTTTGTGCGACAAATTTCAGCCACAGTTTATCGGGCCGTACACAGTTCTCGAAGAGACCTCACCCATAAATTCTCGCGTGATGCCACTTGTAGCCCCAGCAGATCACCGTTATCAAACTACTGAGGTCGTCAATGCACCCCCTATGAAGACCTTCTTGCGACGTTACTTGTCTCATTGACTTGCCGTGGCCAGGCTGGCCGCTTTTACGTGGGAGGAATTAGTGTGGGCATTTAGTATACCCGTCCCCTTCGTCTCTACATTATCATCATTATCAAGTGTTGCTCATGCATCCTCATCGTTGGCGAGTAGAATCATCATTTTGGTTCGTTCATTGTAGCTGTCGGCTGCCGGTTTCTCGGGCCTATATAAAAAGGTCTTCCAAATCAAGACTTTATAATATGCAGAACAAAGCGAAAAAGGCTAGCACCAAGGTAACTATAAAAGTATGATTAATCTTGGTTGGTCATAGCATCATCAAACAAATTGAATTATGCTCGGCTTAAGCAACATCTTATTAAAACAGAAATAATTATTGTTGTTAAAGTTGAATTCTAAACAGCTTAGATAATTCAAGATCAGCAACATGCTTATTACTCCTTACCGAGTCAAGTTTCATTCACGTAAATATAAATCTAATTAGACTTAATATTATTTACAATAATTACTAAAAATTGTGCGTGATATCGAAGCCCTCCCAAAGTACATGACTTTGATATCACAAAATTATGCAAATTATGCCTAGTTACGCCTAATTGAGAACAAGCTGAGGTCGCACTTGCTACGAAACCATTGGCTTCACTGTGACTGCCTTGTGCCTCTAATGCAAGCTGTCCACGTTTTTCTTTCGTTTATTGAGTGGGGCACTGTTTTTTGTGGCACTTAGCTGCTTTTCAGGAGTTTCAGTAACATTCAGTCTTACCACAATGGCCAGTTATATGCTCTTTTGAAAGAGAAATATGCAGTATTATTGAAAACTACAAAAACTATTGAATGTTAGATTACTTAGCTGCTGATAAAATACTTCTTATATGCAGTCGCTGTCTAGTCCTGAAAGATCAAAACACATTTACAATTTCAGAAGGAGCTGTTTAACAATAAAAAACGGTTATAAAACAAACCTCAGTATCACCTGTAAATTATCTGGCTGTTCCGTTTATACAAGCTCGAGAGTAGGAATTTCCTTTGTTATTCAAAACGTGCAATCGCGAGAACATTCACCAAAAAAACAATGAATGCTGTGAGGAAAGCTACACATAAATGGAATGAGGAGAGGCTGTGCAATAATGTTTGAACATATCTGGTTCTTCGAGTATTAATATTGTTTATCTCTTTCAGCTTGTCTTCTCAAAGAATAAACATCTGCTGGTCAGTTTCAGAGAAAAACTTGGGGCTCCATTGAGCCGTTTTTTTTTACTTTCCTCCTTGGCAAAACAATGAAGTGTTGCTTCTCCTCTTGAAACGGCAACTAAATACCCAAAGGTCATTCGGTTCATCACGGCTTGTACTTTCAGCGAGCCTTCAGCATGTGGATGACAAAGACGACGAAGCTGCGCCTGAGCAGAAATGCAACACCTTTGGTTTATTATCTATGTTACCTAAATATTCCAACCCTCCCTTTCAAGACGTGAATCAATTTAAAAGGCAAGGCACCGTCTTATTTGTGGCATATCCTCCTAGGTGGGTTGCGCCAAGGTGTTAAGGTACCAACCAACCAACGAACTTCCATGCGTCAGAGCTGAGCGTGAGAGCAGAACATCTCGACAAAAGTTACCACGTGACTGATCGCTCAGGTCTGAAAGACGATAAAATTAATTGTGTCAGGTTGTAAACCCCTGACGTATTGCCACACGTTTCCTCAGTAACGCGTCAGATATCCGTTGACGGCGACAACAGCTTGGACGCGTCGCGGCATCGACTCGTACAGCCTCAGGACCACCTCAGGGGTCAGGCGCAGGCGCTCCCACTCGTCCCTTACTGTCTGCCAAAGCGCTTCGGAAGTCGCGCTTGAAATCCGTAGCGCAGACAGGCGGCTTTTTACAATGCCCCACACATTTTCAATCGGGTTCAGGTTAGCACCGACGGGGGCCAAGGCAGAGTGCGGATGGCAAGGTTCTCGCCCCGCCGCGGTAGTCTATTGGCTAAAGTAAGTACTCGGCTGCTGACCCCCATGTTGTGGGATTGCATCCCCGCTGCGGCGGCTGCATTTCCGATGGAGGTGGAAGTGCTGTAGGCTCGTGTGCTCAGATTTGCGTGCACGTTAAAAAACGTATGGTTATCCAAATTTCCGGAACCCTCCACTATGGCGTCTCTCATAATCATATCGGGGATTTGGGACGTTAAACCCCACATATCAAATCATCAATGGCAAGGTTCTCGAGTACCGTGGCCAACATGTGAGCTGTGTGGATTCGACTTCGGTCGGTATGGCAGCTGGTAGCAGTCATCCTAGAATAGTCCCTCTAGGGCGTAATCTGCAATAAGCTGATGCCGTGAAGGATCCAATGATTCGGACAAGTGAACCGAGTTCATCTTTGCTGGTGGCTCCCCATGCGCTCACGGCGCAGCGGCTGCAGTACTCCTGAATTGTGTCAGAAAACTGCCACAATGTTGCGGCAGTATTCTGTAGGTATCTGGGAGAAGTAAATCGGAAACATCAGTATTTTGTTGGAGCATGGTACGCAGCAATTTCTGATATAATATATCTATGATCTTACGTGCCGAAACAACACGCAATAAATCGCACAATACACCGGCATTTAGCAATTCAATTTTATGAATATGCGATTGCCACTGCCAAGATTGAAACCACAATTTTCGGGTAAGCTGCTGAGCATCCCATATATGGTTCAGGTTCTACGAAATAGTCGCGACAGGTAACCTTCCGATGCTTCATGGCCTGTGTGATTTTACGTTGCAATACTTCGTTCTATGGAAGAAAACATATAAATCTTGCCTCGGAAGTAGACAAGCATTGAGATTTGTATTATAAATGTTCTTGTTGACGGGAGAATCTGATACAAAGTGTGAGGAGCTGAAAAATGACATTACTGAAGTAATGGTCTATATGTTGACTGCCCGAATCAAATCTGCATGTGAATTTCATCAGCAATTCATAGGGCGCCATACGTGATGCTGCTTGTCTCATCGCCAAGAGAAGGTGGATTCGTCGGTGAAAGTTACTACGCCCCATTCTTCAACCATCCAGCCCTCCACCGATCGTGCAAACTCGAGCCTTATCTGCCTCTGTTGCTCCGTCAACTCAAATTTTTGAGGAGCCCCACAGCCCGGCCTCTCGTAGTCGCCGCCGAATAGTGCTGAAGGAGACGTTCAGCTGAAGCTCACGGTGGATTTTCTTGGAATCAATGAATGTGTCTACCACCACGCAGGCCACGTTAAGCAAATCAGTTGGAGTGCCCGTTGCTCTTGGACGTCCACTGCGTTCTTTGGCAGCAAGACTTCCCCCATGGTCATGGTAGGTTTTGATAATTCTAATAACTGCAGTCCTCCACTTCTTCATTAAGCGGCAGGGTGCACGTTTGGACTATCCCCGCAACGACAGCTCAAGAATACATTGTCGCTTCTTCAGTGGCACGTATGGTGGCATTGCAAATACATAATGAAGCACTACCACTTCGATGCCGCTTCCACAGTCTGCTACCTAGCAGCCGTGTACATCATCCGTCAACGTGACCATCGCCTCTCATCGCTTGCAGTGATAACGGAGGTAGGGCGTTTTACTAAGCGGGCTAAGGATGACCACACAGAACTGCTGCAGCATATGTGGCAGAATGCTTCAAACTATGCCTCGTTTTGTCACTTGCCATAACCATCGTTCAGAGGTCCAATTATCAAGCGGAATCATCTGAGATATAAAACGCAACCCTGCGCACTAGCGAGCAATTGACAGGTTTTTTGTTCGTTGCAAGCTGGCGCTAAAACCGAAGGCGCATCTTCAGCCCTCACTGGCATTTCTCAATGGTGCATTATATACCTCGATTTCGAATATTCTAATGTATATAATTTGCTGCATATTTCTAAAAGAAGAAAACTAGCATTTCAAAGCCTGCTTGAACTGGTGAAATTGACGTGAATAAATTACACTGTATTAAACACATTTACCCTCAAAAGCATACTATGCAGCAACAGATGCCTATAATAGGCGAATCGAGGCATGATTTCCCTAATTTCGCGACTTTAAACTCGAGTACTTCGGGTGGGCTTTGATGTCGCGGACATTATTCAGTATTTTCTGTATATATGGTTAAGAGTAATTAGGTTTATGTTTAGGTAAATAGGACTCGACTCAGTCAGCAATAATCAGCATCTTTCGGAGCTTGGATTCTATGAGCTCATGAGATTTGGACTTCAATGACGTTAATTATTTCTGTTTTATTAACATCTTGTTTATTAACGCTTATTATAATTCAATAGTTTGACGATGGTATGACCAACCAAGCTTAATCAGATTTTTTATATTTACCTTGGTGTTTGCCTAATTTGCTTGGTTATGCATATCTGGCCTAAATATGCCTCGTGAAGTTCTGTATAGAGGGCAATTCATTTGGATTTCAGAGTAATATTCAGTCATAGTTTGTATTCAAGTAATTATTATTATATACACATAAATTATTTTGATTTGCATAGAATCGGTAAACAGTAATTAGTATCTTCCTGGTCTTCACATCTGCCACATCATGGAGAAGTCGTAACAAAATAGTAGGCCACGAAAAGGTTTGCCTTGTATAGGCTGATTTTGCTGGCTAGATTCAAAATGAGCATAGAAAATTTGCCAAATAAATTTGGCTATCCTTAATTCAGCTCATCAGGGCTTATCTAAGCCTAAATTCATTAATACGAAAACGCCAAGCTGGACTGGGCTTAACTAAACTTACTTACGCCTCAATTAGTTCATGAAGTGCTCGTATACAATTGAATAATTTCGGCTACATTAACTTTGCATTAACTAAGCTAATTTAAGTGCAACTTGGATTAGCCCTACAAAGGCAAGCTGGCCTAATATAATTAAATTTTGCTCGTTTGGTTTGTCAGTTTCTGCGATGCTCGCTATGCTTATTTATCTCAACCAACCGGTGTCAATAACAATGCGAGCTGGTGCTTGAACCAGCCACGTCGCAGCCACAATATAAAAGAACTGCGCAGATTCGATGGAGCAAGGAAAGCGACACCCAGTTGTAGTTCTGGCTACGAGCGCCGTAATCGCGTCCAGCAGAGTGACACGGGAAGCCAAGTGATAAGACGGGACGTGCATGCGCACTGTAGGAGGTGTCTCGTCGTGTCTCGTCGTTAGCTGCGCATCGATACACTCTACCACGTACTCCCGCGGTGTGCACGCTTTTCATCGCATCGGTACATCGTTTGAATGCAGGGAAGCTAGCAGCAAGGTAGAGGTTTAGGTGCGATTGAGAAAAATACGGGAGGAGCGTTGGGCTAGGAAACTTTTCAGCTACTTGCACGTGAAGAATATTGACACTAAACGGAGGAAGCGAACTAAAAAATTGCCATGCAAGTACTTAAACAACAGCAGAATACTTAGCAAAAAGGAAACATTGATTAAGAAGAAGGTGAAGGCAGCAGAGAGAAATATGTGGAAGATTAGAATGCTTACGAAACGGTCATTGCGCGCCTACCAAACTTTCAAGCAGGAAATGATAAAATAAAAGATCTACGATAATTTTCGGGGTAGTTCACTGCTATTCCAGGCCAGAACGGGAGTATTGCGGATCCAGACGTACCGAGTTGACAGCGAAGGCAAAGCCACGGTACGTGTTGCGTGTGAAGAGGAGGAGGAAACGGTTGAACATTTGATAATGTTTTGTAAAAAACTCAACCCTATAGTCTACGATAATGGCGCGGAATTTTTCAAAGCGTTGGGTTTTATGGACAGTGAAGGCAAAATAGACTTTCAACGGGTAGAAATCACCAGGAGAAGGCAAACTCATTGGTGGCTACAAACAAGGCGCTAGTGAAATTGAATCCTTGAACACATAGCGATAGTTCTTAAAGGAGCACTGAAACAATTTTGCTTATGTCAAGATTTTTGCGTCAAACGAGTAGCTATCGACCCTCTAGCAGTGATTCGTGACCTAAAACGCATCTGAGTGAGGAATGAGTATCTGTAATAATGATTAATAGATTTTCTGTCGAACGCGGTTCGAAATGGGTGAAAAGCCCAGCAAGTTGTAGTACTGGCAGTGATACCTAGCGGCCACGTTGAGGCCGCTGCACAGCTGATGCCGGTTTCACAAAAAATGGTGACGTCACACTGGCGTGTTTTCTGCTAGGAGCGCAGTACAGTCAGTCCAGCTGTGTCTCTGAAAGCGTGGACATGCCTCTGTCGCCAACAACGTCGTCCTCACCATTGTCGCGGTCAATATCGGCAAGTGATGATGACAGCGACCAGGTATTGGGTATCAACGCGATTCGCGACGATCCTTGCATGACAAGCTCCGCGTTGAATGCAATGTTTTGATCAGTCCCGGCCGTACTGTCTGAGCTTAGGCACACCAGCTACGTACCTCAGGTTGGGGACGTTTTGCGAGTAAACCGCTGCTTTCAGAAGCAGCAGGGCACACAGTAGGACTAGCCCCAGCCTCGAGAAGAGGCCTCGTACTGCCAGTGAAACCCAACTGGTTCACCAACACAAGATTTACCCTGTAGCAGCTCGCCGAAAAGTGAAGGGAGCAAATGCGGCTGTTCCTCGCAGGCGTCCAGACTCTCTGTCCAATGGCGCGTACGAAGTCAGCCCACTGGCTGCGTTGAGGTTCATGGCTTTGAAAGGCGTGAAACGCCACTGAGGTCCCGCTTCTTCCGCGCCTCCAGGGGCAGGTTCTCAGAACACATTGGTTGCGCGAAATTCTGGCACGTATTGTCGCTCTGAATGATCGTACGTCCACGCAGTGGAGCGCAACACAGATCAGCAGATGCGACACAATGAATCAAACGCAAGCTTCAACACAGCAAGGAGAGCCACTAGTGAGAGCATGGCTGGGAGTAGGCTCCAAACACTCTACGAGATCGTCATCGTCATCGTTAGTAGGGTATCGTCACTCAGGTTGGTATTCGTGAAATGTATCACACCAAACACGTAGAACTAATAACGATGGCGCAGGGCAGTCTATTTTTCATTTTTCTCCTCAAGTTTTATACGCTGTTTGACGTCGAAATGAAATAACGTCGACGCGACAAACGCCATTCCAGTTTGGCCAAAGAGACCTACCAAGTGATCGAGTTATGGCCATATCTCGATCTTGAAATTTAATATTAGTGCTTCTTTACCTTACGGCTAGGTGGCGTCAGCCGTAAGAGGGTCCTTGACACATCGGGCTTCAATCTAACTGCAGTAATACGCCAACAAAATCAGTACCTTAGTAACTGGCATCCGCCGTACTGTTCCATCAGCCAACGAACCGGCTTTTCTGTACCCGTGATATCCGTTTCTGGCACCATGGATTCTCTTACAAGTACAATGTTGGAGCCTGTGTCTCGAAGTACCGACACTTTATGTTCGTGCAACATCCCCACAACCACTGACATACCATCTTCAGCTTCTCCCGCCTTAACAGATGTCGTAACAGCACTTGTCATATCCTTGTCCTCCTGGTCACGTTGCTTTTTCCTGTCAGCATTAGCAGAGCTTTCATCTGCAACCATGCAAGCCGTTTTATTTCGGATCAGTTTGCCAGTGTTCTGGTAGAATTAATTTGAGTTTCCTGTATTCGACTGCTGCTGTTTCTACATTGTGACAATATCACGGGTACAGAAAAGCCGCTTTGGTTGGCTGATTGAACAGTACGGCGGATGCCAGTTGCTAGGGTACTAATTTTGTCGGCGTATTACTGCAGTTGGATTGAAGCTCGATGTGTCAAAGACCCTCTTTATGACGTAACTCGGTAATATGCCAGGGATCAGAGGAGTTGACGATCCGGATCCCATCTTGAGATTGTCTACTGCACCGCGCGCTGAGGGTACGGCGTTCCAACCTCATAAGGTTATAGATAAACGTGACGAGAGATGTGTCGATCAGCATACCAGGGAAGATTCAGCCTATGCCGTGGACAGAGCTACGAAGAACAAGAGTGAAAAGAAACAGGAGGGCATCAAGGAGAACAACTCAGTGGCAGCCATGGACATAACTGCAGCAGAAATGGGGAGAATGCAGGAAGCGGACATTATGCCGCGACGGTGTTTTGAGATTCAGGACAAATGGATCTATTGTAAGAGGAGTCGGGTCGTGCATAGGTTTGAGAAGTTTTCAGGGCTGCTGTACAGAATAGTCAAGACCCATGAGGGAGGGGAAAAGAGACAGTTAGAAATGCCGGTGAGTTTACGAAGGGCTGTTCTAGACTTGGCACATGACACTATTCTGGCTGGCCATCAGGGAGTAAGAAAGACAACTAGCAGAGTCGCTGAAGAGTTTTTTCGGTCACGCATGCAAAGCGACATTAAAAGGTTTGTGCGATCTTGTGACACATGTCAGACAACCACACCAAAAGGTTTGGTCACGAAGGTACCTATGAGGACTATGGCTATTATTGAGCAACTTTTTCAAAGAGTCGCAGTGGACATTGTAGGACCTATAAAACCTGTATCCCACAGAGGAAATAAGTACATACTCACACTGGTGGATGTGGCTACTCGGTACTCGGATGCGGTTCCAATGAAAACCACGGATACAGTAACAATAGTGGAGGCCTTGGTGGAAATGATTACGAGGTATGGGGTTCCGAGAGAGATACTAACGGATAGAGGAACCTATTTCACCTCGGAATTGAGGAAAGATATTTGTAGACTGCTGTCTATGCGACACCTCTTGACGACACCATATCACCCCATTTGTAACAGCTTGGTTGAAAGGTTCAATGGCACGCTCAAGAATATGTTGCGCAAGGTGTGCCAGGGTAAACCCAAGGAATAGAATGAATACCTACCAACACTTTTGTTTGCATATAGGAAAGCGCCGCATGCTAGCACCGGCTTTTCGCCGTTCGAGTTGATTTATGTAAGAGCGATTAGAGGACCACTAACGGTTCTGAGGGAAGTCGGGTCGAACACCGAATTGAAAGAAGAGCAAAAGTCCTTGTATGTGTATTTATTAGAACTTAGGGACAAGATTGAAAAAACTTGTCGCAACGCACGGGAGAGCCTCACCGAAGCCCAGGCATCATACAAGAAGTACTATGATAGAAGAAGCCGAAAAAGGGTCTTGCAGGTTGGGAACAAGGCATTGGAACTTATGTTCACAATGAGTTGAAAGGGACCTTTTGAGGTGAAGAAGAAAGTGACTGATGCCGACTATGAGCTTGAGTTGGAAAAAGGCGAAAGGTACCGCATGTCAACATGCTGGAAAGATACGAGCACAGGCAACCCAACAAAGCAGAGGACGTTGCAGGCATGGTTGTTACGGAGACGGAGTTGGGAGATTCATACGAAGAAGAAATACCCACATACAGCATAACCATTACAATGGGTCGAGAGAAGGTGGTTATAAACCCTGATCTCAATGAGGTGCAGAAAGAAGCGGAAAATGTGTTACAAGAGTTCGACGAAATCTTCTCAGACCTCCTAGGCAAGACGACGTTGCTCAAATGCAGTATCCGATTAACCACGAAGAGGACAGTTCATGTGAAACAGTATCCTCTGCCATTATCTGTACAGAAAAACATAGATATGGAAATCAAACAGATATTGGACCTGGTGATTATTGAGCGTTCCGCATCTGCATGCAACTCACGTCTTGTGGTGGTAAAGAAGTCTGACGGGTCTAACAGAGTCTGTGTAGATTTTCGGCATCTGAATAAGGTAGTGGTTGATGACTCAGAGCCCATACCACGAGTTGACGCAGTATTTGCGAAGGTCGCGGGAAGAAAGTATTTTTCAAAGCTGGATCTAACTAAAGCGTACTGGCAGATACCCTTGGATGAAGCATCAAAGGAGGAAACGGCCTTCTCATGTGCAGGAGGGTTATTTCAGTTCAGATTCATGCTCTTCGAACTGGAAACTGTGGCACAGGCTTTCACTAAACTCATGCAAATAGTTCTGCGTGGGCTCCAAGACTAGGAACATTATATCGACGATATCCTAGTGACGACAAATTCTTGGTAGGAACATGTGAAGACATTACAGGAAGTGTTTCGTGCGCTCCAAGGGGCGGCGATCACAGTGAAACTGACAAAATGCCACATTAGGTTTCAATCGATTACCTTCCTTGGACACACCCTGAGAATGGGACACATCGCAGCTCATCCTGACACAATTGAGAAGATACAGTCCGCACCGAGGCCATTGAACAAGAAGCAGTTGAAATCCTTCTTGGGCCTTACAGGCTACTATAGAGAATTTATCCCTCATTACGCAGATATATTGAGTCTCCTTACCGATCTCACCAAAAAGAACGTGCCTAAAAAGTGGCCTTGGTCGGAATTTCATGAGCAGGCATTTGAGCAACAGAAGAGGTGTATGGCTAAACCCCCGGTCCTTATGACACCAGATCTCAGTAGGACGTTTGTTTTGCGAACGGATGCATCAGAAAGGGGTGTAGGAGCGGTATTTTGCAGGAGTCTGATGGGATCTTGCATCCAGTCTTGTAAGCAAATCGGAAGCTGAATGACCGAGAAAGAAACTACGCTACGGTAGAGAAGGAATGTTATGCTTAATATAGGCTGTGAAACAATTTCACATTTTTTTGTATGGAACCCAGTTTGTGGTGCAAACGGATCACCAGCCGCTGGAGTACCTCAACCGGGTGAAGCATAATAACGCTAAAGTCATGCGGTGAACCCTTATCTTAGAGGAGTACAGTTTCTCGGTCCAGTACACAAAAGGGAGAGACAATGTTGGCGCAGATTTATGAGTAGAATAATGAAGTAGGAAACTCCGTGCGGACACATACCTAGTGTTGTTGTTTCTTTGCTGATGTGGGATGACAGTGAAATGTGACTGTGACTCACGAAGATGAATGTACGTGTTAGTGTAGGCAAGTTTATTGGTGCAACAGTGAATTTGAGTGTGCCGTGCAGTGACGTCCTGTGCCGTGAGGTGAAGTGTTGTGCGATGAAGGGAAGTGCCGAGATGTACCACGAAGTGAAGTGCTGTGTTGTGCAGGGAAGTGTTATGCGGTACAGTGTACTGTATGGTGCTAGTGGAGACGACAGTTTTCGTGGAGCGAGAACTCCAAAAATTGAGGGTCATTGTCAAGAATGACAAGATAAAGAAAAGAAGAAAAAAGAAGTTGTCTTAAATAGGCAATTTAAACGCTGGAATGAGGCAGACGAAAACGAGACAATAGGGCGCGGGGCGAGGGACGAACGCGAGAGCCAGGACGTGGCGTTCAAGGGGTCAAGGGTTGCGGAAGTTCGAACTGGGTCTCGCCCCAGGCTCCCGCCCGAGCTCCTGACTCGGTAAACAGTGCAAGGAAGTACCGCTGTCCCTGGACGGCAATGGTTCTCACCTGAGCACCTGACTCGGCGAGCAGCTCACAGAGCAACCGCTGATCCTGGGCTGCAGTTTCCCACCTGAGCACCGACCTCGGCGAGCAGCCCCGGAACCAACGCTGACCCTGGTCTACAGTGTATCCCGCCCGAACACCTGCCTCAGCGACAAACCACTGGAGCTACCGCTGTAGTGGTTCTTCAACATCGTCGCCACCGTTGAGCATCGATATGGCATGTCATCACGCTTGAGAGGGACTCCCAGGGGACCGAAGGCCACGCCACAACTGTAAGCGCAAAAACTAGACTAGAAAACGCAAACGGTATCGGACGTTGAAACGCGCGTCATTAAGACATTTCCTTTTCTTTGTTTTCCAATGTGTGCGTGTTTTTGTTGTTGTTTGGTTTCATGATTTTCATGGTAATGAAGTGAGAGTTTCGTTTGGTACCATGAGCCTCTATGGTTCATTTCGCAACACCCGATGAGCGAACCAGACATCAGCATATACGCGTGGCAGGCACATACTCATTCACTCAATTCTATTACAAAGGTGCTCTAGGCATCGCGGTTGTTTTCAAGCCTTGAAAACGCCTGACAGAACTGAGGAGAGAAGAGTGGCCGAGAGTGGCCCCAACAACGCAGTCAAACGATTTTGTAGCCTAAGAGCTCTCCATCCTCGTGGCAAGAAAAGTCCGAATTATCCTCTGGCCACACTTCAGCCGTATTCGTCGACTCCGTCTCCACACATTTGTCTTTGCGCTTCACATGACTCTGACTCTAATAACTGCTCATAACTGCCTTCCATCGTACGCTGGTACGCTTCCTATGCTTGCTGATGTAGAATGTGTACCGAATGATTCCCCTGTGGCGGCGTTCTTGCAAGTAATAGACCTAAAAAACTGAGCAAAGTACCCGGATCAGATAACATGCATAATGAATTTCGCGAGAAGATTGAAAGCAAGGTTTTATAGGTCCCTGTAAAAGTCATAAAAATACGCCATCTAGCACTAAAGGGAAACATGAATGCCATGCGACGCAGCGCTTATGTCGACGTAAAGTACTGTTTATAACGGATACTTTACCCAATGTTAATTACCGCGTGCTTGCAAGTAAAAACACCATGAAATTACCATGTATTTTGCTGCTGTTACTCGTCCCGAGCGCTTGTTGGAGCACCCTGCGTGGGTTCATTGCCACGCCCCGAGGGGGCACATGCGTTCACCGTGGATCTGAAGAAAATGCTTAGCCGACACTGAAAAAGTTCAAGGGGAGAGAGCTAGGCTCCTGCCTCTTACGCAGACACTTTCGCCGACCCGAACACGCTAGCGCGTGCCAGGGTGCTCTGATTAGTATACAAGGTCTTGGCTCATCGAGAGTCTGCAGAATCTCGGTGCCCGACGCCATCACACAGCTCGAATGTATGGCGGAAAGGCCAGAGCGTCTTACCCAGCTCCTTGCACCGGCCCGAACGAACTACCATAGAAGCGTGATCTGGCAGAGCGTTCGCCAGCTGTTGTGCACGTGCGGTGAGGGTGGCCACGCACACTGGATTGAGGTCGACCATAAGCTGCTTGGTATATTACAAAGCTTGGTCTACCAAAGCCATTCCTGACTCTTGGCGGCTTGAAAACTAGTTGCCATTCCCAAACCATGAAAGCCTGCGGTAAATATTGCACACATGCTTTGGATAGCTCAATTCAACATTTCTCAAAGAGAGAGAGCGTACGCTATTGACATGCATTACGTAGTGGCGCTAGAGACACTCCTCGTATAATCCAAGTGAAATTGTGTTCGGCTCACTTATGTGCGCGGGGGGTTGGCCTTGGCTACTCTCATCGATGGTAATCGCTATAAGTTCCTCTCTAAAGATTCCCATCATTGTGCCTGCGGACATTCGTAAACCCTGAGTAAATCTGCCGCTATTGTGGAGATTCTTCACTCATTCCGCAATTCCCCAGTAGAGTTTGCGCGCTCGGGAAAATCTTTCCCCACGATCGGCGCTTCCCATTCAACTAGCTGGTCAAACAGTTGTACAGTATGTGACAACTGTAGGCGTGCTTCGAGGACCTGTACTCACACCAGTTCTTTTAAACATGAGCCTCCTCCCACTGCTATGGAAACTGGCAGTAAGGAACCACCATATATATACCATGTATGCAGACCACATCAGTGTTTACTCAGTGCGCACTGAAATCAGCTGCTAAGAACAAGTTTTGCTAGAGGCACATGGCGTAACTCGTAACAAGCGCACCCATACTGTTCTCGAATTCTCTATAGAAAAAATAAGTTTATCTCTGTTGCGAGCAAGTATGAACAATTATACTGCATACTGGCTGTCAGGCCTCTGCAGTTACTTTATGAATCAGCAGCAGCAACGCGGGGCCCATATATCTCCGCGTGCTTGCCATAGTAATTCACGTTACCGGATATGCAGGACCTTGGGTCAAGAATGCCAAGCAGGAGGCATCAGCAACAATACAACTCATACGGAGGATTGCCAAAGTATCTGGTTGTGCTAACCCCAACATGGTTCGCCTCCTTGTCTATTCGATACCGCGAGCAAGGCTCACATACCGCACCCAGTATGAACACCTAACGCTGGCAGAGTGGGCATGTCTACAGGTGATTAACCACGAAGCCATCAACGCCAAAACTGAACTGCAACGCATAATGCAGTTGGCAGTACTGCAAGAGCAGTCCAAACTTAACACTTTGACGTATTAGTACACAAGCGTAGCCGCACGCGCAACCTAAAGCCTATAATGTTCTTTTCGGCGGCTGCAGTAGGGCAAAGACCTTACACATACACTTTCAGAGACGACCATTGTTGTCCCGTGGAACAAAATGCAATTCGCTGGAATGAAAGCTATTGTTCGCTTTTGCAACTCTGTTTTACTCCTGGCTTACGCCGAAGTTTCCCGCCTCCTCGATGCCGAAAATCGAGATGCCACCGCTGCAGTCCCTCAAAACTTATGCCAGCCTGACTCGTACCACTATTCGTCGCTTAAACATATGCAAGTCTGACCGGTACCACCATTCGTACTCCTCATGTATGCCCAATAATACCACAGGTAGGCCAGACATGCTCAAATTTTGCGGATTCTGCACGACTGGCTCACGTTGCCCAGCTGGCCGCGATTTGTGACGGATTGGCAGCGCTGCTAGCTTTTCTACGACCTCACACGTGCGCTGTGCTTGTCATTCGTGGGGAGTTGATGCAAACTACTCACAATATCCAAGGAGTGTATCGGTCTACATCACTCTCGGATAGTATACAAGATCCTGCTGCCTCCGCATCTCCACATACCTGTTCATTTAGAGCCACGGGCCTCTTTGACAAACCTTGTCAAAGCTGATTTGGCAACCCACCCACAAGTTACACCACACCACCTAGTGAAATTTTTTGTCGGCGCGAATGTGAAACGTCAATTGTGGTTGAAGCGTGGCCTATGTAGTTTTATAAACATATGTGCTTCTATGATACGGTGGTCACGTCGCGTCATTGCTAAATGTAGTGAAACGCTACATACTGAACAATACTTATGTAGCAGCGTCAAGGCCTACCATCCTCGAGAGTGAAACCACCTTATATAGGCTTACCGCTTGGGGTGTTGCTAATGGTCATGGATCTTTTGACATCGTTACGCAACTGTAGGCAAAACAAAAGTGACCGTTCAACAGGAATGTCCATGCGCACAAAATTTATAGATATTTTAGATGCAAATCAGCCATTGGAGGTGCTCAATTAGAGGTGTGCGACGTGACAACGCTTACTGCACGTGCGCGTCTCCTCAAGCGAGGAGGCTGGTTGACCCTAACCTCGCACTCACTAAAAGAAAGGGAAGAGAGTTGGCGCACGTTCAGTAGGGAAGTCGACGGTCGTATAGGGCCCTCTCCTCGTGTAAACGTTAGGAGGTGGAAAGAAGGGGTGTAGAAGAGTTGGAAGAAGGCTGCCCCCAGTTCGTTTCTTCTCTCCCGTTGATATCTCCGCCACAGCTGTGCGCCCGTATATAATACGGCGAGCGCGCGCACGCTTGCAACCTACTCGCGGCGCTTAGTGTTTGCGGCACAGACACCTTAAAGGGACCGACAACAAATGTTTTTCAGCCCAGTTTTTTCCGGCACGGCAGAAATCTTACCTTTCGTAGTGTTCCTATCTGCAGTACGTAAACCAAAGGCAAGTAGTTATTTTATAAGCAGCATTTATTTTTATCTGAGAGACTCTCAACACGGATCTGCCCTTTCATCCAGCAACGCTGAGATTTCATAGCGATCCGTGTAGCCTTTCTGATGACTTGTGCATGGTTGTTCTTATTTCGCAGGTGTTTGTGGAACTATGCTTATCCACGTTTATTCTGCGCTTTACAACTATTTTCGAAAATCACAAGCCGTTACGATGAGACGATAGGGCTCTATACAGCTTCCCTTCATTTGTATCACGTTGCGTGCACCTTCGCCCAAAGTTGTTGCGCCTGTGTCGCAGATGGCTTGTCCCGTCGTCGTTACTTTCTCGACACGCGAGCCAAGCCAAGTAATCAAAAACGTCACTGCTCGTCATTTCTAAGACAAAGTGTAGGTAAAAAAAACATGTCGCTTCAAAATCTTAGCAACCCGTAATTGCGTGTACAGTTTTATGAGCACGCAGAAGAGTGAATCAAGACGCGTTAACGAGCATGGGATGATTACGTCATGCGAGCGAACCGCCACTTTATAGCGTGCTCCTAATACGGGCCTATATGCACAGTTTAAGGAACTAATATCTTTTGCTATAAAGAAGCAAATAACATTTCAACACTAACAGGAAAAATATAAACCCCATACACTAGTTTGCAATCTTGTGACAGGGCAGATAGAATAATTGAAGTTTTTGTTACCAGGTAGCACCACAGGCTGTTTTCACGATTTTCAATGAAGATACAAAAATATATCTCTAATTCTAACGAGAAAAACTGGGCTAATTCGAGTCACTATGAGGTGCAATCTTTTGCATCTATGTAGCCATCTTACTTCATGTTCTGGGCAGCTGTCGGTTCCTTTACAACACACAAATTACAGGTGTGGTGTGATAAGTAGTACACAACAAATACGCAACTCCACACACAAATTAAACATATAGGAATACATACAAATGTAAACAGCAAATAGAAACAGATATTTAAAACAGCACTGTATCTCATCCACACATGGTTTCCTTTATTGAGAAATGTGTAATTTTAGCGTCATTTGTTGAGTATTCAATCAGTTAAAAATTAAAACACGCACAATTTTCCACATGCTTTGCATAAAATTGGTTTCCAAGGTACTTGAGATCTGTGCGATTTTTGATTGATATGTCTGTGTTAAAGAGGGTTCATTTTCGTTAGAGGTTATCCAAAGCCCTCCTCCTCGATGTCTTTCACTGCATTTGTCGCTTCTGTATGCGAAACGTCATAAACACATGCTGATGGTAGACCCTATGGTCAATTTATGCTGTTTAAGCAGTAACATCCTGTCATGTATATTTTGGTATACACCAAAGAATGAAACGGTCACGATGCCATGAAAACGTTGTCATGCAAGTCATGACACACGTGACGGGCGTAATGTTACATCCTGTCAAACTAAGTAAATAACGCCCAAACGAGATAAACACTAAAATTGACATGGACGATCGTCTTTAGGCGTTCGTTCATGTCACTGTTTTGTTTGCCTCTTTTGCGCCTTATTTACTCCAATAAACATGCTTCAACTAGCCCACGAAATCGTCCTACTATTTCTGTTATTTTCACTTGTTATCTCATTTCGTTTTATTTTTGTTATTTTGTCTTATTCGCTAGTTATTCCTGTTATTTTTGCTTGTTCCAAACTAAGGTAATACTAGTAATATGTAAACGATGAGTCTATAAATATTTATAAGAGGGCAAGTTGAATGAGATTACCGCCAACATAAACAAACATTCCAAATATCTTATATTAGCGAAAAAAACAAAGTGACCAAGCAATGTATAGTACAGTTACGATCTGAGATGCTTCAGAAGTGCTTATTTGAACGCCAACTAAATAAAATTCAGGGCCCCAAAAGCTTCACCTTCAGGAGTTGAACGCAAAAGCGACATCTTGTTCCTAGTGCCTACTTTAACCACATGGTGCATGAAACCTTTTCAAATTTGCTATGTACGCACTACGTGGGCTTAAGGAGATAGACACCGTAGCGCGTGGGCATTATGTAGAGATAGATAGATTGATTGATTGATTGATTGATTGATTGAATGATTGATTGATTGATTGATTCATATGTGGTGTTTAACGTCCCAAAATCACCGTATGATTATGAGAGTTGCCGTAGTGGAGGGCTCCGGAAATTTGTACCACCTGGGTTCTTTCTCTTGCACACAAGTCTGAGCGCATGGGTCTGCATTTACGCCTCCATGGGAAATGCAGCTGCCGCAGCCAGGATTTGATCCCGCGACCTGCGGGTCAGAGCCGAGTACGTCTTATGTAAAGAGGTACTGGCTTTCAACCACGGAGTAATTATGATACTCGCATATTCTGATGCCCCTTGATAGTGGACGCTTGTACGACACTTTATTACTGCAATATTGCATGTTGCTCATTGAAGCATATGAAGCGTGTGTTTGTGAAACATGAAAGCTACTCTCACTGCATTTTCAAGCAGAGGAAGTTCTTTTCACTTTTCGAGTGCGCAGTGTTGAGACTTTTGACCCCGTTCCAGAGTGGCTTCCCGTTCTCGACGCTTGTGTGTGTTTGCCTGACTTCTGATGAAGTAAGTTGTGTGGCCTTTACTGGTGATGATTTCATGCAATAAAAAAAGCAGAGGCGTGGCCATGTGGTAGAACTACCGCTTGCCACTTAAATGACCCGAGTTCGATCCCTATTCAGACTGAAACTACCTTTGTTCGGTCCCCACTTTGCTCCAGGATTTCTTACGAATTCTTCATTTCATTCGTATCGTTCCCAATTTTTCGGTCACGCCTAAGATTAAACTTTTTCGTTCACAAACAGCCATGCCGACGTTGACGCCGGAATTTCGGCGAAGCAAGCTTTTCACAGCTATCGCGTTAAAACACTAAGAACACCTCAGCTAATAAAAATGCGCACCGTCGAGGTCAACCTTTTGCATGTTCAAGCTGCCTCAGAAATTTTCATGAGCTACATAGAAATGGTACATGCTGTGCTAAACGGCGAGCTCCGTTCTGGTGGTTTTGGTTGTTAAGGATCGGGTAGCTTGATATATTTTGAGTGTATTTCCGTCTGTTGTCGTATGTTACTTTACTTCCATGGATCATCTGGAACTAAAGCTGGGCCACTGACTTTCAGGGTGAAATTATTAGCATCGCGTCGCCTGCAATGTAAAATTTCTTGCCATTCTAGCCATAGTGCTGGTGGGTGTAAATCTAGAATACGGTGTTGAATTTATGGTGCGGCTCACTCACACGCACGCTGATTGTAAGGTTCAAGCTAAGAAGTGCAGCCTCTGTGGGGTTAACCATAAAGCAGATAATTCCAGTTGTACCGCTCACTTTCAAGAGACGCAACTGTTGCAGTAATGAACCGGCGACGATGCTGAAGGAAAGAAGCAGTGGCAATTATCAAGGAAGGGACACAAGGGTACACTGGGATTACCAATCGCAAAATGCAGTGACAGATGCTAGCTTTGCCCTAACAATTCAGGCAGCAGTAGAAAATGCAGTATCAAAAGCGTTGGCAGGTTATTTACCGGCCTCTCAGAATGCCTGTATGAGATAATGAATGCTCGGTTGACTCGGGTAATGAATTACTCAGCAGCTCCTCCTCAGAAGAGTTCTACACCGACATCTCAGCATGAGGCAGGGTGCAGCACGAGATACGATAAGTTGCCCGCAGAAGGCCGTCGGGAGCTTAATAGGCCTACAGAGAGAGAGGGTAGCCTTCTCTCTCTTTTGATCTCCCTTAAACCTATCTTCCGTGTCATCACAGACAAAAGCAAAAGAAAAGAAGGCTCCGCTTAGCAAGGTCGTAAAGGCATGCATACTAGAAAAGGTTGTTTCGACTGTTGGTATATCCCACCACTGAGCCGTTAAAAGTCGTATAGTGAAATTGTCGTTCTATTTTTACAGCTTACACAGATTTATTTTGTCTCAATGTTGGAAAAACTTCTGATATGATATTGTTACAAAAGATTGGTTAGTTATAGATCATTATTTTGATTAAAAATTTAAACAATTTTGTCTAGATCGATTGTCAAGAGGGGACAGGTTACTCGCTTTAGTCTTTACCAGATTGTGCCACAAGGCAAGAATAACACTTCAGCTTCTGTCACCGGAGTACAAAAATTTAGTAATTCCTTTTAGTCTTCCTTCATGTAGAACATTTCATATAGAAAATATATATTATTCATCAGGGATTTATGACACAAACTCTTTGGCTAGTGAAATTTCTATTAGCGGTAATAATGTCCTATTGGCGGGAGACTTCAACACCCATCAAATAACTTGGCGCTTAAGGACAGACTCGTGTGGTACTGGATTATGGCAGTGGTCTCAGGGTAATAGTCTTATTTTTCATAACTCAGGTATCCTCACTTTTATCAAAGGGATGCTGTCTTCATCTTTAGGCTTGACTTTTTTGAGATCAGGCGTTTTCATCTCATCTTGGTCGACTGTTGACACTGACTAATAGCGACCACATTTTGGTGACAATTGACATTGTATGCTCACGTATATCTGTTCCTTCTAGAAGACTGACGTGCATAAATCACAGTATCTTTAGATGCTTTCGAGGCTTCATAGAGTGTCTGTCAGAAGCATTGGTAAAGCAAAAAAAATGGGCAGATCCCACGTACAGTGGGAATCTATGATATGCGAAGCACAAATGAGGAGGCTTGATATGTCACTTTAAAATCAGCACAACGTTACGAGGCAGAGGTAACTTATGCGATACATCACTTCCTTGTCATGATTATGATGTTTGAACGTGTCATTTACATTAATCATTTATTCACGTCACCTGATACCAAATTAACTATATGCGCAGCTAGCGAAATGGCCACGATGCATCATGAATGGCTCAATAAACCCTTTTCATAACTTCGCCACCTGACGGTGAGCTTTGCGTTAGCTTAGCTTAAAAAATGAGCGTGGGATAGCTAGCGCCATCATGAGGGCATAGAAAGCGAGCCGTCAAATGTGTGAATGCTGTGATGTTTGTGTTGGCGGCTAGTTCTCCGTATCATTCGCTGCAATCGCATCGCTTTCTAGCTTCAACGAGCTCCTAGTATTCTTCGATAAGCTTTCTGAGCTGCTTCCGATGCACAGTGAGCAATATTTTGTACCCTTCAACAGGTTGGACGAGCAGTTCGGCTTGTTAAGACTGGCAGTGCATGATTCCGGCCTGCAAGAGTGTCTCATCGGCGTGCCCTCCTGACGTTGTCCGCGTCCTGCAGGAACGCCAGAGGTGTCTGTGTGCCCTGCAAGAAACGCGCATCAGCACTGGGACACACAGCATGGGTCGTCTGCAGCGATGCCCTCACAATGGCGGAAGACTTTAGTTCGCGTCCGCGGTGCTACGGGCCCCCTTTTTCGAAAAGGGTCTATACACTCCGACGTAATGTTGACGCGTTGACGCGCGAGCACGCTGGGCACAGCGACGCTGCGCTAGCGAAACGCGAGCACTACTCCATAGTCTGACGCCAGGCGCGACTGGCATGACCAGCTTCCGTCGGTGCGTCCCGGCGGCAACCGTCACCAAATGCGACATGGTGCATTTCGCGTCGATGATGTTATCCAGACAGCACTGCGTCTGCCTCTCTTCGTGAGGGAAGGATGCCGGCCGCGTTCAAACACGCATGCGTCCAAGCAACGCAGCGCGTTGTGCACCTTAAGGCAGGCAGATCGGTGCCTGACGCGGCTTCGCCGTCATCACGTGACGAAACGAATGCCGGTGCGCACGCGTCCAGCACGGTCCCGTCGAAGTGTATTCGTGCCTTAAGTGTGACATGTAGTCATGTTATTACATAGAACGCACCCCATGATTATCATTTTCGCACCAGTCACATGCCTTTGTCACCCATTCACTTCCCGTAATACCAAATTTGCTATATGTGAAGCTAGTGAAATGCCCACGAACGCCCCATGAGCGTAACGTGAAGTAATGATTCCTGACTTTCATGACTTGCATGTCATAGCATGTACGTTACGGTCTGTCGCTTGCATTAGCCATGCAGTCATGTCATACCATACCAGTTTTTCAACATTCCATGTCAACGAAACCTCCGCGAGAACAGCAAATTTATAAAGTTTGAATAATGCCTTTCATGACATGCATGTCATGATTTGCACGTTATGAGTGGTTGCTTACTTTCGTCATACAGTCCCTTTATGCATACGAAGTTTAGTATCAATACCATTATTGAAATGGCCTGGAGAATTAAAAGTCATAAGCGGCTAGATAGATAGATAGGTACGCTCAATGTCGCCGAAGTTCGCTAAGAAATGCTTCGCATTTAAAAGCATTGAACATTTATTCTGTTATACAAGAGTCACGTAGCAAAGCCGAGTTTGAGGTTTAATCAGTTGGAAAAAAAACCGTGTCGCGATGGTGAAATAATAACTGTACTCGGGATTTCAGGCGTAGAAAAGCTGCCTGAAAGAAGCTTTTACAGAATCAGTGTCGCAAAAACTGCTCGGATTATAAATTCATTGCGGGTACTAGTAAAAGTACGGTGGCGAAAGCAAATGCCGAGTATTATAAAAATTATTTTCAATTCCTTTCGAACTCTATTAAGAAAAGACCCCTATTTAGATGTCTGAGACATAAGAAACTGATTCCTCAAGCAGTAGATCCTGAATGTTCGTTTTATCACCCAGGGAATGAAAGCAGTCATTGGAAAGCATATCTTAAGGTTAGAAAAGGCGATTTTCGACTAATGTTGATACCCCTTCAGTTTTCTCGCAATCAAGTGACAGTTTCACCAAAATCTCGATGAAGGAAGTGCCAGGGATCAATGAGGAAACTTCCTATGGTGGCTCCAGGTCCGAACGAAATCACCTTAGCAATGCTAAAAATTTTATTCAATGAGTCACGGGAAGATGCACTTCATGTAATAAATTATTCTATAAAAGAAGCTTGAATTTCATTAAAATAGAAAATCGTGAAAATCATACCTGTTTCAAAAAAACAGGTGAAGGTGACGTCTTAAACAATATCAGGCCAATTGCACTAGCGTGCAATTTTGTTAAGATAATAGCAAGAGTAATGCACGTTCACATGATGAAATTTGTAGACAGAGAAAATGTTCTTCGACCATTTCAAATTGGATTCAGGTAGGGATGTTCCATATGGCAAGCGCATATCAAATTAGAGAGTAGCATACATCTGGTGCGGCGTCAAGGGCAGTACTCAGCTATAGTTACTCTGGACATAACAAAAGCGTATATAGTGTCGAGCATAGTGTACTAGTCAGTCATCTGAGAGAAATCGATTTGCAGATTATTTAGAAGCGTGAATAACGTAATTTTTGTAAAATAGAAAATTTTACTGTTCGCAAGATGATGTTTTGTCAAGTACTCAAAAACAGGAAAAAGTAGTTCCTCAGGGCGCTGTTCTGTCTCCGATACTATTAAATATTTTAATAAGCTTGATTCCATGTAATGAGAATGTTCAGACGTACGTATAGGCTGATGATATCGCGTTCTTTTCGTTAGCTCATGACATTCCCGCTCTCTAACAAAACCTCCAAATGTACTTATTTGAAATAGGGCACTGGCTTGACGTTATTCATCTTTTTCTAAACCGGAACAAGTTTGCAATGTTAGTGTTTCCGATAAATGACAGTACATATATCTCTCTCATACAGGATTGATACCGTTCCACAAGTTCAAGTGATGAAATATCTAGGAGTGACATACGACAGCTGCCTAGTAGGGCGAAAGCACGTCGCATATATTGCGGTCAAATGGTGTTTGGCCAGTCGGCTTACTATGAAGGATAAGCAACAGGAGATCAGAAATGCAGAGAGCCACGTTATTATCAATATACCACATGTATGTGAGGCCGGCTATGGAATTTGGTTGTGTCTTATATTCCGGGGCACTTGCCTTTAAGCTGTGTCCCCTTGTTCTTCTGAGAAGCAGGCACTGCGCATGGGCTCAGGGCTACCTTAATTTGTAGCGTATAACGTTTTATATATAAAAACTAGAATTCCCTTACTCATCACTAGATTGAAAACATTGACTGTACAAACGTACCTAACGGCATTTGAATTTCTTTATGCGTAAAAGAACAGTTTTCATTGTGCAACCTGGTTTATCTTATATTGTGATTGGCCTATAAGTTTTACGCACCTCAAGTAAAGTTTGTACAGTCTCTTCTCAACCCCCTGTCCGCGCAGATAGGCAGGTTCTGGCAATTTGTAGCTCCTCAAGTTCTCTCCGAACACGCTTTGATGACATTTTCTCTAATAGTACTAAACACCTGCCGAGTAATGTGTTAAGAGCTACTTTACAGGACTACCCGCTAGGAATGCAAGCACTTATCGTCATTGCGACGGACGCTTCACACAGCAATGAACGGAGTGGCATCGGTATATTCTGCCTTGTTCTACACTCATCCTTTTCACTCCGAATTCCAGATTTCACACCTATCTTTATTGCAGAAGTTTTGGCTTTAGTATTGGCCCTTCTTAAACTGCCAACATAAAGAAGTTCCCCTGTAATAATTACAGAACCTTCGCTGGTCTGTAGTGCGCTCACGACATCCGGTGATTTGAAAGCATTTGGTGAATTCAACCCCTTAGTACCGAATAACTTAACCCAGGTGCGATTTGTGTGGGTGCCAGGGCATAGAGGCATAACTCTTAATATAAGAGCTGATGCACTATCGAAAACGGCGTTAGAACAAACAGCTATCAATATTACCCCTACAACAGCGTTTATAGTAGCTTCTATGTTTAGGAGGCAAATGATGATGCGCGAATTCGGCACACCATGTTTAAAAATGCTCTGGATTTCAAGCATCAAATGACGTCTTGGAAAACTTTCTCATGTCAAAACTGATGCATGGAAGTCTTAATCACTCAATTACGCTGTTGTATTCCTTCAATGAATTTTTATTTGTTTAGAGCAGGCTTGAATCCCTGCCCACTCTGCTCTTTTTGTGAAGAAGAAGAAGAAACTGTGAAGCACTTTTTTATCGCTTGTAGAAACTTTTACACATTAAAAAGGTGTCACTAGAAATACCAATACAGATCCTTGGCTTAGCTTTGACAACCTAAAATTTATCATCGTTGCGTGCACGTAGCCTAGGGCACAGCAACAGGAAAGTGGGCGAGGTGGTGCAAGAATTCATTGTAGAGTCTAAGAGATTTACTTACTAACCTTCAAACTAAAAGGCTCTTGGTTAACCAATATAAGCTATAGAAAAATTTTCTTTGATATCAATCATTTATTGCTCACTCAGTAGAAACTGAATCGTCCAAATGTTTTCCTAACAATAATTTACAAAAAGTCATTATTTTTGTTGTCCTTTCGGTAGTATTTAAATATATATATTTATACGGTATGAGCTGGGCCACGGTTTGGGGACGAAGGTGGAGGAAGAGGAAGTTGGTTGGTTGGTTCGGCCAATGTTCGCCATAATCGCCGATCATCACCTGATCTCACCTGTGAATACACATAGTTAAACTCGATTTAACCGTAACTGTCTGATGGTGGAGGTGCTGGGTAGCTAACCAAGCAACATGGTTCTGCAACAGCCTGAGCTACGCCGAAGCCGCCGCATTGCTGGGCTACCCCTATTACCGCTGGCGATCGAGATGTTTCACGGTGAAGACGGAATCTTGAATCCCGCAGTCGACGGTGCTGCACCACCAGTTCCAGCAAGACCTTTACTACCGACCTCAGCCGCGGCTGATCCATGGCAGTGTCAGTACCTAGTAGAGCCCCGTCCTTCCGGGCAAACTTTGGTGAGGACGTGGACGAGTGGCTGAAACGTTACAGGCGGGTGAGGAACTACTACTTTTGGGACGCGGCAGCTTAGCTGACTGACGTGGTGTTCTTCCCGAGGCACACGGCGTTCATATGGTATGAGAACCCTAAGGACACCCTCACAACGTGGGAACGCTTTGTGTCCGGAATCAAGGAGTGTTTCGGGGACAACGTGGCAAAGAGGAAGCAAGCCGAAAAAACGCTGCTGCAACAAGCCCAGATCCCGGGTTAAACGTGCACGATGTATATCGAGGTGATCCTGAAGCTATGCAAGGCCATTTATCCTTGTATGTCCGAGGGGGACAATGTCGGCCGCCTGTAAAAGGGCATCGCAGAGGACGTTTATAACTTTCTCATCGGCAAAGAGAGCATTAGTGCAGTAGCCGAGGTCATACGGCACTGCCGCACGTTTGAGACGCTCAAGATGAGGCATATTGCTTCTAAATTTGTGCGACTTCCCAATGTGACCTTGGTAGTGAGTGTTGACAACTATGCGCCTTCTGATTTTGCGTCTACAATATGTGAGATCGTGCGTGAAGAACTCAGTCGACACACTCACGCGATGCCTTGTGAAGCTACACCCTTGCCGGTTCGCGACCAGCACCAGCATCCTGTTTCCATTGCTACAGCCGGCATCGAGTAGTATAACTACGTTTCTGGCACACCACCGAGGTCACAGCGCCGCACTACCAAGACACCGGGCACTAGCGCCGCTTTAGTTATCCTCGGCAGATGGCCGCAACCTATCAGAACTCGGACGAAGAAGCACCTCTGTCACCATGCCTTCGAGATCCTTTCCAAATTGCATATCGTCAGACTTCTGTGTGCTGCAGCTGTGGTGCTCCTGGACACATTGCTCGGTTCTGCCGCCGGCAGAGAGAGATGATATTGAGATGCGAGCCACTGTCAAAACTTTCTCGTGGTGGCCACAGTTACTACAATCCCTGGTGCTCAACGTATCTCAATAGCACCCTACGGCCAGAGAACCGGCGTGGTACCTCCTCCGCTTCTGACCATAGCTTGACACCTCCGCCTGGCAGAAAGCGTCACCCCCCTTCACCTCTACGGTGATGGTCACCACCACCACCGTTAGGAAACTAGCTGGCGCCCCTGATGGAGGTGGGGTGGCAGAACAAGATTCACCTCATATACCTCCGCCAGTTACGATGGACAAAAACCGGATATGTGTGTCAATAGACGGATTGTGTGCAACGGCTTTAGCGGAAACTGTTGCCACAGTTTCTATCAGGAGTAGTTCGTTCAAGGATAGCTTAGGCCGGAAAGGTATGTTTTCCTACCAAGATTCCAGTTGATTTCGTGGCGTGGGCGGGAAATACTTCAACCGGTACGAGTATGTGCCGTCAACGTGTTGTTGGCGGAAAAAGCATTCCAAACTAAGTTTCTGATTCTGAAGCGGTGTACACATCATGTTATTCTCGGCATTGACTTTCTCCGAGAGTGTGGCACTTTCGTCGACAGTGGTACGGGTGAAGTTTTGTTAGCGGCGGTGATGCCCTGCCCACCCTAGTTAAGCAGCCAATGCCTCCGGAAGACTTACTGATTGTTTTCAAAGAGCTAATATTACCCCCATGGTCTATGAGTTCAGTAGCCGTATCTGCTCCAGTCGCTGCAGTATCAGACTTTGGTGCCATCGGTCAACCCTTCACGGTTCAGTGTGCAAAGAAATGTAATAGCACCTCACTCAATTATTTCAATTACTAATGGCTGTGCGTTTTTGTGGGCACTTAACTTTTTGTCTACGCCGGTTATCTTTCCTCGAGGAATGAAGCTCGCACTGTTTCGTTGTGTCACGAAAAATTCAATGGTTGCCATCATCTGCGAGGAAAGTCAGACACACGTGGTCACATCTATACACAGTACCTTGCGCGAGTCGCACATTTTGAGCATGGTTAGCAAGACACTACGATCACATGAACAAAAAGAATTGGTCCAATTATTACAACATGAGTCCGCGTTTTCTTTCAGCTAAAAAGGATAAGTGACTGCCTTTACCATGCTTTTGAGAACAGCATACTAATGACACCAACTTTACTCATGCGGTTCGGCAAGAACCTCACAGGGTGTCGTCATCCGAGCGGAAAGTTATAGCTGAACAAGTGCAGGACATGTTGCAGAAGGGCGCTATTGAATAGTCGCGATGTTTGTGGGCATCACCTGTGATTTTGGTTCGCAAGAAGGATGGTTCCTGAAGGTTTTGCGTTGATTATAGACGATTTAGTGCCTTGAATAAAAAGGATGTATATTGCCTGCTTCGAATGGACGACGTAATTGACTGTCTAAATTCTGCTTCCTACTTTTCATCACTCGATCTACAATCAGGGTATTGGCAGATCCCCATGCACCCTGCTGACAAGGAAAATCAAATTTTTAACACCCGATGGACTATATCAGTTCAGTGTGATGCCGTTTGGGCTATGCAATGCTCCCGCAACTTTTGTAAGATTTAGGGACTCTATTTTTCGCGGATTGAATGGGGAGGTCTGTTTGTGCTATATGGACGGCGTTGTCATTTTTGTGCACACGTTCGAGGAACATAACATTGGTTTTGGCTTCGTTCTGGACAGTGTAAAAAGGCTGGCTTAGCCTTGAACTCCAAGAAGTGTTGGTTTGTCGAACTGCAGGCCTTGGTCCTTCGCCACGTTTTAGACAAAAATGGGGTCAGCCCTGATCCCCAGAAAATTCAAGCGGTCAGCACCTTTAGCCCACCTATGTCTGTAAAATAACTTTGCAGCTTTCTCGGGTTATGTTTTTATTTTCGACGCTATGTGCCAAAATTTGTCGATATTGTGTACCTATTCACCAGTCTCTTGCGAAAAAATAGTACCTTAAAGTGGACATCTGAATGTGACTTTGCGTTCCGTCAGCTCAAATTTCTGCTGACATCAGAGCCCTTTCGCCGTCATTTTGATCCATCTGCTCCTACTGAAGTACACGGTGACGCAAGCGGTATTGACATCGGAAGCATTCTTGTTCAGCGTCATAATGACAGAGAGCATGTCTTTGCCTATACGAGTCGTTCCCTCAGCAAAGATGAACATAATTACACTGTGACTGAACAAGAATGCTTGGCAGCCGTATATGCTATTGAGAAGTTTTGTTGCTACCTCTATGGGCGTTCGTTCACGATTGTAACAGACCATCATACCTTATGCTGGCTTGTTAATCACCGTGATCCTTCTGGCCGCCTTGCACGCTGAGCAGTACGCCTCCAAAAATTTGACTTTAATGCGGCAAACAAAAGTGGACGGCGTCGTGCCCACGCCAATTGTATTTCTCGCCGGCCATTGTCTACGACTGACAATAATACAGACACGTTCGACATCTACTTAGCTAGTGTTTCACGCACGTTTACTGACGTAACCACGTTTCAGCGGGAACAGAGCATTGAATTGACTTTAGACTCTTTGTTTGCGACTGCCAGAAGCTTCAAGAGCAGTGGTCGCTTTTGTCTTCACGATGGACAGTGGTACAAGGTTGATTTCTCGGTAAATGGTGCACGGTATTTGCTAGTGGTCCCCCATAGTCTGCGGTACTATGCCCTCCATGTCATGCCTGATGACTCGACGTCAGTGCATCTTGGATTCATCCGCACTATAAATCGAACTCGAGAGCTCTTTTATTTGGCTGAAATGTGACAATATACTAAGCAATACGCCTCCAGTTATGACAGGGAACCGCGCCACAAACGGCCTACAAGCAGTCCACATGGCTTTCTTCACCCTATAACGCCGCCCACAACACCTTCAAAACAAATTGGTATCGACCTGCTAGGATCGTTTCCGCGCTCTTGCAACAACAACCACTGGATCATACTCTATGCCGATCGCCTCACCAGATATGCAAAACCGCCGTGATACCATCTTCCACAGCGGATTCCGTTGCCTCTCTCTTGTCACGATTCACCATTCTTCGCCACGGTCCACCTCATGTCATCATCAGTGATCGCAATCGTCAGTTTGTCGCCGGAACAGTAGAGCAATCGTTTCGTCTCTGCACTTCGCAGTTTCGCCAATCAACGCCATATCATTCCCACACGAATGGCCGTGTGGAACGCACAAACCGCACTAATATGCTGGCTATGTATGTAACCTCAAATCATAGGAACTGGGATGACATTTTGCCATTCATTACCTATGCTTATATTACAGCGAACCACGAAACCACGGACTTCACTACGTTCTACCTACTCTACGCTCGACCATCGCGCAGCTGCCTGGATACGATACTTCCATTCGAGCTCCATACGGACGATTCAGTTGCTCAAACACTGTGTCGAGCTGAATAAGACCGCCAAATTGCCCATATTCACACACTGACATCGCAAGATCGCTCCAAGAAGAGGCATGATCAATGCCAGGACACCGTTTCATTCGAAAAAGGGAACTTCGTGTAGTTGTGGACCCCTCAGTAGAAACGTGGCTTATGCCAGAAAGCTTTAGCGCACTATGTCGGTCTATTCGTTATCGTAAATCGCATGAGTGACTTGACCTACATGGTGGCACACTTGACGTCAGTTGGTCGTCGGTCAAGCCGAACACAATTCGTGCATGTAGCTTGTCTCAAGCAATTCCATCCCACACTCTGCCAGTGATTCGAATCACTAGCGGGCTTCGTCTGCAAATCGGAGAAGTTGGTTGGCTCGGCCTTTGTTCACCACCATCACCGATCATCGCCTAATCTCACGTGTAGATAAACGTAGTTAAACTCAATTTGACCGTGAAAATATATTCATTTTTTTGTTAAGCTAACCGATTCTAGGGTGATACCCCAGTGGGTGTGTAAGCCACAAAATTAAAATCTACATATACATATACACACCAACAAATCAACTGCGAGAAAATTTCTCTTTCATTATGTTCTCACAATCCCCCTATATATTGGCAATTACTGTTAAGGCTACTGCAGACAACATGTATACGTTTACACCAAAAAGAACAATGGATGCGCCAAAATAGATAGCCACACGCGCAGTCACAGAAAAGCATGAAGAGCGGCCTTTCAGAGCCTTTACGCTCTGGGTGAACGCTAGAATCACACTTTCTGGGTGACCACTACACCATGAACAATTTTGTTTCTGTGTAGCCGGCCGGCATTCACTATGGTATCCTGCGTGATCCTTCGGAGGAGTATTGTATCCGCTATACACTTGCAACGAAATTTGTGCGAATTTCGCGTTGAATTTTGCGGCTCACGACAGTGATGAATCACGCCTCGAATGGATTTGTGCTACAGTTATTGGGTGATGAAGAAAAGCTTTCGTATTGTGTTGGAGCATTGGATGACCCCCTCGTTACGCGATTCACATTGTGGGACGCTTGACTGTTCTTTTGTTGTTATAAAACGCTTTATTACTCACACTAGTGCGACTCTTTTCGTGATATCAAGCCTGCCCAAGGAAAGTTTGCGATCTAAGCACATGCATGGCTCAACGGTAGAATACTTGGCTGGCACTCAATGAGCCCGGGCTCGATTTCTACTTTATAGCTACATGTATTTGGTGATTTCTCTCTGTTTGAGTTTTTCTCTTTAATTTTTGCGATGGTGGTAATGGACACTGGTGGCGGTAGCCACGGACAACGACGGCGACACGCATGACCCGCTTTGTGATCTCATAACAGCTTTCGCTGAAAAAAAAGCATTAGGAAAAGTATACAAGATGTTACTGTTGAGACAGCCACGCTTCCGAGGCAGCGCTGCGTTCTCGTCGATTAAGTATAGAAAAGGCTGGCACGAATACAGCTATGCTGTCGGAATTTCGTGCGCGACAATGAATCATAATCTCAAGCATATGGACAAGAGGTGCCGTGAATCTAAGAAAAAGAATAGTATCATTGCACTTTTAAAATTGTCCCAGCTCCACGGCTCTCTCTTTCGACCAGCTGAAACGGAGCGCAAGTCTTTTATTTAACTTTTACCACCATATTACGTGCACATACGATTGGTATTTTTGTTATTTATTCTACAGGATTATGTGAAGGATACTCGTTCGGCTTCATATCGACTGCAGTTCGCCATGTGAAATCACCCGGCTATATGTAGTTATTCTTGAAGTTCTTGCTGCCATTCACTACCAGCTGTGCATACTGCTGTCGAAAACGACTTAGCGAAGAAGTGATCTGTTTTTTATACTACGTAAAAAGGCTTGCTTTTGGGACATTTAGCATGTAATCTCTTTGGAACTGTGTGCTTTGTATATATCTTTGCAAAATTGAAACTGCAGTATTGAACACAATTGCTTCAAACTTTATTTTGTTCCTGTCTCAATGTCCTGTGTGGCGGAAGTTTGCTTTAGCAATGTTAAGATATCAAAATCTAGCTCACGCAAGCCCATAAACTAATAAAAAACTGCTCATTATAATAAGCAAGTTCTGAAATACCCAGTTTTCTTTCTGCATTCTTCATTTTGGATACTTCTAGACTTTATTTGTTGCAACATATTTATAGACGATTTGAGTGCACGATGGTGGTGTAACGGTTATAAGGCTCCAGATACTGGCTATCACATTTAGCAGTTGTTAGAAATATTTCCATGATATGATAAGAAAATTCACTTGGTGATACTTCACGCCCCGGTTACAGTTGTTAGGTTAAGTTCGACGTTTCCCTATTGCAAAAACAGCGTGATGCCAGTACGTTTTTTGGCACTGGTAAACGCTGGGGACGCTGGTACGGGCTTGTAATCACTGGCCCTTCGCTGGGCGCACTGGGAAAAAGCTGTGTCGCACTGGTAGGGACGCTGGCTCAACCGCTGTGATGCTGGTGCACACGGCGAAGCGCTGGAAACGCTGGAATTTTCGCTGGCAAGCGCTGGTGAATACTGGAGCACGCACTGTTTCTACCAGCGCAGCTGCAGCGTGCAAGTTATTGTAGCGTGTGCCGTGGTTTGTTTTGGTGTCGTTGAATATAAAACGCTTGATTCGACGGCCGGGAGAGATGCTACCCTAATACACTTCCCTCCACGCTCGACGCTGTCGCGTTCGTTCTCCATTCCCCGGTGGCTGCATGGAGACGCGCCTGCTGTGTCCTGCGCGTGCAAACAGATGCCGGTGAGATGTTGAACAGATGACACTACGCGGATAAATATATGTTTAGACGCTAATCAGCTTTTCTAGTAGCTATGGTACCTTGTAGCTTTGACAGTGCTAAAAGTAACTTCAGAGAAAGAGTTTAGGTTGCACTCAATAGAGTTCCGAAAGTCCAATTTCGCCCGGTGACATGAAAGGCAGCCTCTAACTGTACTAGAAAGGAAATTTCAAGTTAAATAGTTTTCGTATAGGCACCAATCTTGAAAAGAGACTTATACAGGCACTAACAAGAATTTAGGCACAAAGGTGCAAAGTAGGCATTTCACTGTAAAAATACCGAAATGTTTTTCCTAACCTTTATTTCACCCTCATAAATTAAAATGGCATGGTAGGAACGCAAAAGGCAAAATAGGCAGATGCCTATACTCCAGTTTCTAATCACTACCACCTTTATGGAGTGCCCTCAACAAAGTCCATTGCATGAACGACGAATTTCACTGAAATGGCGAACACAATCTGCGTTACTTTTTGGGCACCGATTGTTCGCTTCACTGCATATACATAAAATATTTACACAACCGATGTTTCTTATCGTGTGTTTTAATGCCTGCATCAAGGCTCGTAAGGAAAAGCTTCAGGGGTTCCCGATTAAACCAGCTAAGAAGGCTAAACGCGAATGCGGCCTTTCTTTTTTCACTCGATGTGTCAATCATCCCCAGTCCCCTTGGTGAAGCTTTCCGCTTCTTGAGCGGTTTCAATTCGCATTCAGTATCAGAAGCACTTAACAGTTTATCTACCCAGTTGTTTTGACTGGCTCTATTATCAGCCCACCTCTCACCAAGCGATAGTGTCTTGGAACGGCATCATCCTTTGACATCACGCATGTAACGTCCCATTGATGCACATGCGGTTTTGCGAATTTCGCCAATGTGTAACTCCATGGTGATGTCACATGGTGCCATGATCGTCAAATAATATTGCACCTCACTCGTATAGTGTCGTGCTCTGAGATGCCAATGATGATATGTGGGGTTTAACGTCCCAAAAGCTGAGATGCCAATGTCGACGCCAACGGTTATTCTTGTGTTGCAAAGAATCTAATGCATTCGGCATAAACTCAACTACCTCTGCTTGCTTTTGGCAAAGTGTGCACTCTTTAAATATGAAGACAGAAAAGCAACGAATGCAAAGCTTCAAAGCATCATTATTCCTCGTTACAAATAAAAACACTTCATAAATTTAATGATTTTTGCAATCAGAAAATGATTTATAGCGCTGGGTTCTAAAATTTGAAGATGCTTCTTCCGGCCTGTTTTATATGCAAGGGCCATCGCAGGAGTGAAATTTCACCGCAAATAGCTGCAGTGTTTAAAAGAAAAACTTCAAAAAAAAATGAGGCACCCTGAAACTTCGTCTTCAGGTCAATTCCTGAAAGAGCCTAAAACTTCAATTTTAGGTGTTAAACGCGATAGCTTGCACTCTTGTTTCTAGAGTGCACTTCAAACACTTAGTGCATAAAACCTTTCCAAATTTACTATGCAGCCACTTTACGTAGCCTTAAGGAAAGAGACGCAGTAGCGTGTGTGCCTTTTGTAGTGGGGTACCGGCTTTCAACCACGGAACCGTTGTGATAATCAAATGCAAGAATCAAGTGCAAGAGCTGCTGGAGATTCGGCCACAGTGTGGGAGGATGTAAATCTAACGTTCGTTGTAGCACCTGCGGAAAGAGCCATCCTTCAAGCAAGTGTACTGCAACAGCGGAAAAGTGTTCTCTCTGTGGAGGGAATCAATGCGACGACAACTCTGACTGTTCCAGCTCGTTCCCGGGAGGTTCAAATCCTAGAAGTTATTGACCGCTGCCACTGTTTTCAAAGGGAAGCCATTGACATAGTTAGAGACAGGGCTTTTGGGTACTCTGGTATTACAGCGCGCTGCACTTCAAGTATGGACTCAAACCTATCGCAGGCGATTGAAACTGCTGTGGAAAAGGCAGTGAGTAAGGCAATGGATAAACTCATATCTAACATTTCCGACTGTTTGGTGAAAAGTCTTTCAAGTCAGATTGGACAAACAGTACCGAACCTGCAGTATTGGACATTACCAGCGATGCCACACAGCTAAGCAATGTAGTGTTGGACAAACTTTCTGCATCTGCAGGCCAGGCTAAGCAGTCAGGAACACGGGTGCACTTGGATCGCCATACGCCTCAGTTGAGTACAAGTACTGCTACAGATATGGAACACAAAATACGAACTAAGAAACGTACCAGATCCCCTATCTTCACCAATCTCAAGTCCAAATCTCAACGGAATGAATCAGCTATTTCGCGTGAAGACGCTAAAAAGGGCGCGACATGCACCTCTGCGGTGCGCCCAACAACATAGGTCAGTTGAAGGTACTACAGTGGAACTACCATTCTATATTCTCAGCCTCAACCGACTTACATTACTTTTGCAATAACTCTAATTTTTATATAAAAATTTCCAAGAAACTTGGCTCACACCAGATGAAAATTTCCATCTTGCAGGTTTTCATTCCTTTCGAATAGATCGCCCATCACGCGGTGATGGTTTAATGATCCTTGTATCAATTAAATTATGTCATGGGGTAAAAATTGCTTTCAGAATATTAGACTCAGATTGTGAAATATTAGCATTTGACTTGTGTCTCTCCTGATACCACCTTTTTTCAATTGTAAATTGTTACTTCCCCTCCAGTGTGCAAAGTACGCGTTATCTTGACAGCGTTTTGGTAGCATGTAGAAAGTAAAATGTACTCACAGGAGACTTTCATTCACATCATTTTTCTTGGGGGATAAGGACAGATTCTTGTGGTAGGCGACTGTGGGAATGGACTATTGATCACAACCTCTCGTGTGTGACTAAAGGTCATGTAACATTTGTCCAAGGTCAGACTAGCTCAGTATTGGATTTAACATTTTGCTCCAATGCAATCAAGGTTTTTTCATGGGCTGTTCTGGATTCGGCAACTAACAGCGACTATCTTACTGTAGTTTTTGACATTGCTTGTCCAACAATAACTTTAGATCAGCCAAAACGCACATACATCAACCATAGCAATTTTCAAGCCTGCCTCCGTTCTGCCATTTCCAGGCTTGGAAAGGCTAGTACTAAAAAGATTGCATCTACGACTTACGACTGGTTCAATGGTGGAGGGATCTAGAAAACATTCCGAATTTTCTATTCCATCAAATAAACAATCCTCCTCTCGTTGGTGGAACGATGAGTGTACACGCGAATATAGAAGACGAAAAGCCACTTGAAAAAAACGTCTTCATAATCAGAGCCCAAAATACTGGAATGACTATCGATTCCTTGCTGGCGTATTTAAGCGCACAGTGAACCACACAAAAGAAGAATACGGTAGTAGACAGTTTGATTATCTTTCTAAATAAAAAAATAAGCGTGATTTGTTCACTTATTTTCGGACAAGAAAAGTACTGCCAGCACCTTTAACGCTGCAGTCATTTGTCTTGACGCCGGAAGAAATGAACACCTTTCTAGAAGACATATCGCAAGGTTTAGAACGCCGCTTCACTGCTAATTTTTTTGGCTATTCGGTCCTTTCTGGTAAACTTGCATGAATTTCCACAGGTTTCTTTAGATGAATTGAGTCAGACAGTATTATGCTTACCGAGGACAGCTCCCGGACCAGATGGGATTACGAAATTTATGTTCAAATGTTTATTCCAGGAAACGCCTAATGTTTTGCTAAAAATAGTGAATTATTCGTTAGGGAACGCATGGATACCTCCAGAATGGAAACTTTCCAAAATTGTATTGTTGCTAAAAAATAAAAATCATGCATACATGTTGGATAACATAAGGTCGATCGTACTGACATCAAATTTAGTGAAATTGGTTGAGAGAATCACCAGTATACGAATTTATGAACTTATTATTATGAGGTCAATTCTAAGTCCCTGTCAGATTGGCTTCAGAGCTGGTTGTTCAATTTGGGATGCTCACGTTGATTTTTAAAGTCGGCTTCAATTAGCTCGGCTACAAAAAAAAATATGTGGCTTTAGTTACCTTAGACATCGGTAAAGCACATGATACCGTGGAGCAGTGTATTTTGATAGATCGATTAGAATACCTTGATTTTCCATCATACATAGTAGCGTGGGCTCACAATTTCCTTCCAGACAAGAAATTTCATTGTTTTAAAGATGGCTTTTCATCATCTACTCATACCCAAACAAGGGGAGTACCGCAAGACTCGGTGCTTTCCCCGGTGCTATTTAATTTACTAATGAGCACCGTTCTACGTAAACAGGATATAACAACTTATGTTTATGCAGATGATATCGCATTTTTTGCAATGGCAGATAACATTCAGACCTTATATGAACGGCTGCAGAGTTACCTTAATTTATTGGAGAGCTGGCTCGATGGCAACTACTTTCTACTTAATCCGAGTAAATGTGCCCACTTGTTTTTCCGCTGCAATACCCTGTGAACATCTCTCTGTCTTAGCATCATGAGGATATACCACAGGTGAAATCTGTTAAGTACCTTGGAGTAATTTATCACACATCGCCTAACTGGCGACCTCATATTGAATATATCACCGGAAAAGGTATGCGGGCCGTTGGCATATTACGTAGGCTAAGCAACTACCGCATAGGTGGGAGAAGAGACACATTGCTAATGATATATCGCATGTACATCCGTCCCATTTTAGAATTTGGTTGTGTACTTTTCTCTGGAGTTCCAGCTCACAATTTTCGGCCTATAATTCTTCTGGAAAGAGAAGCTTTGCGCGTATGCCTTGGCCTTCCCAAAACAGTTGCCAACAATGTGTTGTATCTCGAATCGAGGGTCCCTCCGCTTTTTTGTAGAATTCGTCTTTTGACTGTTCAGACATTCTTAAGAATATATGAATCACCATTACGACATTCAGAAACAGCCTTTATTTCCACCCCGGAATCATTTTTTGCTGCTAGATGGCCGTGATTTCACACGCCACAAATTAAATTGGTGCAAAATTTACTGGAGCCTTTAAACGTACGTATATGCGACATCATGCCAAGTCGTGATAATTCAGCCTCGGTGGAAATTGAATTCGACGACATTTTTCCTAATAATGCCAAATTACTTCCCCATAATATTTTGGATGGTTTACTACAAGATCACCTGCGCCGTATTACAACCAACGTTATTATTGCTACAGACGCATCGCAATATGACGAAAAGTCAGGGGTTGGTATTTTCAGCCCGATTTGAAATTGGATTTATTCTCTTCGACTACCCGATTTCATACCCGTTTTGTGGCTGAGTTTCTGGCATTAGTGCTCGCCTTACGCAAGTTAGATACAGCAATTACATCAGCTGTCATAATAACTGATTCCCTATCTCTCTGTGCGGCACTTTCTGTTGGTGCTGATAATCACGTAACAAAGGCATTCCGTGCACTAGTACCTGCGCATTTGAGAAAAGTACGATTAGTTTGGGTGCCCGGGCATGACAGTTTGTTTCTAAATAAAATAGCCGAATCCTTAGCTAAATCGTCAATTAGCGAACCAATTCTACCGCTCTGTCTATCATCCGCTTATGTCACTGCTGCTCGATTCCGCAGACGTACGCTTATGGCAGTATTTAAAGGTTCAGCACCAACAAACTCTACAGAATATCGCCATTTATTATATCCCTGGCGAAGAGACTTTTGCTGCACTTGAAAACAAGAAGTAGCTATCACAAGACTGCGTTGCCGGGTACCAAATCTAAATTTCTATAAAGACAGGTCTGCTCAGGCACCTTCACCGCTGTGCACATTCTGTGATGAACTGGAAACAATAAATCATTTCTTTTAGACCTGCAGGCCGTTTAACGCATTACGAAAAACCTGTTTAGAAATACCTTTACGTGGTATTGCTATGGACTTATCTGGGCCTGTCATTTTATCTTTTAGAGTTTCCAATTACTGTTTGTCTAATGAGACAATATGCGCGGGCCTCCGGGACTATATTGGTGAAACTAATAGGTTGACTAATTAGCCAGTTTCATTATCCTAACATGTCTACATAATTATATGCGTACAAAAGCAGATTTTTGCTCTATTCTAAGAATAAATTCGTTTATGTAAATATGTGTTTGCATTACATTAGGCACCACACTTTCCTGGCCTATCGGTAATCTTTCTGTTATACCTCCATTATTCCAAATCTGAACAGTAATTTTTAAAACCCCTCGATTCTTGGCCAATTCCAATTGTGGGTATGCACCACTAACAATAGGTGAACAACAAATATTTTGACGCTTATATGCAATGAACGCTTGTACCAGGCATTATTGCTGCAATATTTCATGTTGCATTATAAAGCATGTATACAGGACGCCTGTGTTTCTGAAGTGTGAAATCTACTTTAACTGCACTTTGAAACATCCAAAGTTCATTTTTCTATCTTCACAAGCAGAGGCGTGGTGCCCCACTAGCTAATTGGAAGTATGCTTGACAAAACTTTGTTGTCGAATTCCACCTCTTAATGTTTATTTATACTGGTCTGGTCATGTGCTCTCTGCACTCTGCTTTTCAATTTAAATCAAATCAAACCAAACTTTATTTTTTATCTCAGCAAGGAAAAAGGGGTTGCGGGAAACATTTGCCTTACTACAGCTTAGCTATAAGCCCGGTCCCCTTGCGTTACAGTTCGACAGTGTGCAGCACTGAATAAACGTACATGGCATGCTAACAATAATCGAAGACACTTTTCATAAGTATAAATACTCTAGCATAGGGGCGCATAAAGTAAAATGGACTCTCTTTTTTTTTCATAAGTGTAACAATGCAACACCACGACATCAATAAGCTATGCACAAAATAATGTAGAAAAAAACTGGAAACAAAACAATCACAACCAAAAAAAGAAATGAAAAAACAATGGCCAGAACAAACTCGATATAAACCGGTAAACGCAAAAGCACATTTGGTATATGCTCACATATTGATGCTCTGCTGGATTTACACGGCGGGATCAAGTGAAACGAGGAGGAGAATTGAAAGAGAAAGGACAGGTAGGTTACAAGTGAAACGAAATAAGGGCATAAGGAGCGAGAAGACATGTTGTCCAGGTTTATTCCATGTTTATTTAAGGTGTTTAAAGTTCAGCAATATGATAAGATACTGATTGCTGCCCATAGTTAGTACGACAAAAATTTGCTAACCAAAGATCAGATTGTCTTGTCCTATGTGATATTTCGCAACGGTGCAGGTTATACAAAATCATGTAACTAACAATGTCCTTTCTCAAGGTATTTCGGTTTAAGCTAGCCAGACAAAAAAAGTGAATGAACTGAACTAGCAGGGTTTAGTATTCTAAAAATATGTAAATGTGTGTTGAGAGCCTGAACAGATGGATAATTTGTTATTCACATGCCGACGTTTCACCAGCAATAGAAAAAAAACATTTAAAAATATTTCTCAAAAGATAAGCAATACGATTGATTCTGAAAACATTATTTCACTTGGAATGTCTTCTCTCGTCTGAAGCAACAGAAACGTGTGCATATCAGTTTGTTAATTCCTTAGAGACACGAAAAGATTCTTTTTTTAGATTATTTCTAATGAAATTGAAGTTTTTTTTCAAATTCAGGAAATAATTTTTATTACAGTTTTGTATCTACTTTAATCGTACGTGACTTTATTGTTGTAAATTTTATATTCCCTAGATAACTGTTCAATCCATTTTCTCTTATAAAATTTTCATTTCGTTTTCTGTTCAGAACGGTTGCATTCTTCATGTTCTCAGCCATAAAAGATCAATCGGCTTCAAGCCGAGGAGCTGTTCATGATTCTACCAGCAGTAATGAATACCGCATCGCCCTGCCCCGTCTTCTCACTTGTAAGCTCGTCAATGACCCCGTTTTTCTGCATACTGACTTTGGTGGTCATTCACACCGGGTGCATGACTTTTGAGATGCTCTCCAGAATACTATAGACCTTACAGATGTAACCTCTATTGCATATTTTCAAGTATCCCATATTTTTATGGTGACTTGCAGGTCAGCACTAGAAACAATTCACCGCAGCACTTGCGGGGAATTTTTCGTTCGAAGTCGAAGGTGTGTTTTGATAGACACTGAGCCCACGAAAGTTAAAATGAAGTTATTGTGGCTCCCTGAACGTTTAGAAAATATTTATGTGCATGAGCGCTGCAGTCATTCGAAAAGATTAAGTCAATTACAGCGTAAACTTGAAGGGTGCCAGAGATGCAACTGATGTATTCCCTTGACCGAGATGTCCTATTGACATTCATGGACGGAGTTCGTGTGTCCTTCATATCACATCTACTCTCGGTTTGTTGTCTACACAGCCTCGTGCTCATTCCTGGCAGAACACCCTATTGCGTGCGCTGCAGCAGAGTAGGACACATTCGTCACCACTGCTGGAAACCGCGCTGTGAGGATCGTCAATCGTTGGAACGTACAGCTGAAGAATGTATGGTGACGTTTGCAAAAAAACTACGTCATCGCATATGACCACCTGATGACGCTTTGCAAGAGCGCTTTGCAAGGAATCCCTTGAAACCACCTGATGACGCTTTGCAAGAAATCCCTTGAAACAACTGCTGGCTGCTTGATCCACTGGCGGTTAGGATACTTCGTAGACTCAGCAACAAACGAACTGGTTTACGTCGTGATCTGCTGGTGATGCACCAAAGCTTTCATAAGTAAACGCCGAGAATCACCGAACACCGGGACAAGCGAGGAAAGTGACTGGACTGCCTGTCTTAGTCAGTCACGTCGTCGCAAGTCACCAAAGCCTGAAGGAAAGTTCAGACACTCAAGATCAAGGATGCCGGGTGCTGATGACAGGGTGCGTCCACACACCCATTTTCCACCATACCGTTGAATACAAATCTGAAAAGAGATTCCGACACTATGGCGCTGCTCCAGAAAGTCACTTTTGCAATAAATAAAGTATATGGACTATGATCCAAGCAGAAACAGGTGCAGCTCCACCAGTTACTTTTCAGCCGACATCTAGATTTCGTCGCCGTTCAAGACACGAAGATCGAGAGTGAAGTGGACACAAAAAAGGCTTTGCGGCCTTAATTTTCTGTATTTGATGTATTTGTGTCGCATGCTGTGGGACTTTCGGCAGGCTGTCTTCTGTTTCTCAGGAACAGTTTATCGTATTATTGTATATCATATAGTGTTCACCAAGAAGGGTGGCTGATACAATGTGATTTTATATTGTATGATTAGCCGTGTCGTGTAAGTAACAAGTATTTGTTTTTAGCTATGCACCACGGCAAGCTATTTTTCTAAGTTTGCTACCTTGTTATATCCTGACCGTAACATTGTGCTCTTCGGTGATTTCAACTGTGTCTGTTATTCATCCGATCTTACCGGGCTTAGTCGCAATGACAGTAGTGTTGAAGTGCTCTCGCTTATAGTTGGAAATGGGGGACCAGTTGATATAGGATCACTCAACAACCTGCCCTCGTATGCGCATGCACAAGGCAGTACACATCCGTGACTTGATCACATTTACCTTTCAGCACCTTTTTTTGCCGTGCCGTGCCATGCGAAGCAGAGCCTATTTCCTTTTCAGACCACTGCATTGTTTTTGGGCCAACGTTTATCAACATTCGACCTCACTTCAGACTACAGTGGGCCCTTTGGAAACTCAACTCCTCAATTATGAGCGACCAGGAGTTTACAGACCGCGTGCGCGTAGCACAAGGAACTGTTTGTCGGCTGGCATGTCTTTGTTTGCCTTTTGCGAATCATTCAAAAATAAGTTCATGCAATAGCTATAGAAATTGGATCTTTGCGGGGTTTTACAGAAAATTAGAACAAAAAATGCTTAAGCGAAATCTTCAAAACCTATATGAATTTGAGCGTGAGGCTCCTCGTTGATATACAGTCGAAGTTGCTAAGGCCAAAAATGTGCTCCAGAGGTATGACGCTTCACGTTACACAGGTGCCCGTGTTCGATCCCGCAATGCTCGTATTTTGCATTCGAGGTGCCGACACGTCAAGCCCTACTCCGTGGGTATGGAAACGCTGAAATCAAATTTGCTCGTGATTTTTACTCTGGGAAAATGTTGGTCAGTAACTCCAATGAAATATATAACACAATTTCAAACTTAACACAAAAAAATTCTTCAGCACCTATAATGAAAATGAAAATCAGTATCTGTTGGCGCAGTTTTTGTCGTTTGAGCCTTTAACTAACAAGGAATGTGAGTCTATTCGTGGGCCATTCACTATACAAGAAACAGAACTGGATATTGAAGAGTTATCATTGTCAAAAGCGGCTGGACGTAATGGAATGTCCGCCAAGTTTTACAAAACATTTAAATCATTACTGTGCCCTGTACTGCTCGACATTTTACCGCTGAGTTTGAATCTGGAGATGCTTCCCCGCCCTTTTACAGAAATTCACATTGCTCTATTTTCGAAACACTCAGAGAAAGACTTCATCGCAACAGACCAACGACATGATGTAACGTCGACTACAAAATTTTTGCAAAAATACTTTCAAACAGACTTCAATTTGCAATGTCGGTACTTATCGGTGCCCATCAGACGTGCTGTCTAAGAGGTCGCTCAATACAGTCTAACATACATACTGCCCGCAGTATTGGAACAGTACTATAGGACAAATTGTCCTGCAATAACGCTATTACATAGCTTTTTTCTTACTAGGTTTATGGGGGCCTCAGTCAAAATCTTTACATCCAGTCGCAACCCCATTACCAGAGGTGTTCAACAAGGTGCAATTTTAGGTTCGTTATTATTTTTAGTATTCATGAACTACTTACCACGTTACCCTAGTTATTGGTTTCTTCACGCTGATGACACGATTCTGTTTTCTCATGCCTTGGATTCTGCGATTCTCGTGTCCAGACTTCAGGCTGACTTTTATTGACTTGTTGACTGGTGCAACTATAATTGATTACTGATTAAACCTTCCGAAACCTGTTTTATGCCTCTTCATTCACCTAGCAAATACCCCCCATTCATTCCTCACCTTTTTGTTACAACAGCAGTTATCCCTTTAAGTGATCATACGTCATAAAATGGAAAGTCGGGCGAGTTGCTTTGACGACATTTTTGGTAACATTTCGGCGCGCACACAGTGGACGGGAGAACTGAGGGCTACAAATCAAAAAAGCGCTCCTTTGTCTCCTAGCCTTCCTTTTTCCCGTCCACTCTGTGCGCGCTAAATTGTTACCAAAAATGTCAATACGTCATGTTTAGGAGTTATATTGGACACACATCTGAAATTTCAGCAACATATCAATTCTCTTTGTAAAAAAGATTTCATATGGTATCTTGTCACCAATGTGTTTTAACATTGACATTTTGAAGGCATTGTATTAAGGACTCATACGCAGTCCTCTCAGTTATTGCATTTCATCTTGGGCTTATCCAGATTCAGTGCACATTTGGCGGTTAAAGGTATCGCAAAAACAATCAATGCGACTCATAACTTTCACTTCACGTCAGACGCCATCAAAATGTTTTGCCAGCTTGACGCATTACCCGTCTCCCAAATGCATGTTCATAAGGTGTGTGTTTCGTTTTTCAAGGTTTTTTACCACAGCCTCACTATAGACACATTTCTCACTGTGTTGCTAAATAATCCCAATAAAACTAGATTCACCTTCACCAAAAACCTAGTGATTACCTAAAGTTCGCACTATCTATAGAAAATTGAGCACTTTTTTGCATCAAATTTCTTATGGAATCCTTTATCACATCATGATAAAGACATGATGGACAATCATGCTTTGAGAATAAATTTGAAAAAAAGAGTAATAAATGCATAACTGCTATACTATATTATTTTCCTATACCACGCCTTTCTCGCAAAATTTTTTAAACTACTAATAAAAACACTAGGAAATGTCCTTGTTACTTGCTCTGCCGTTGTTCTTATTCGAACTCTTTCTGTGTATTAACATGGTCCCGCCTGCAGTTTTTTTTATTTTTGGACCTTTTTCTGTATATTTACTTGCAATGTACTACAATTCTGACGCCAATAAAAAGTATGAATTTATTTATATAATATTTATCTATTCAATTATTTATTTATTATTTATTTGTTCACAATTATACCTGGCCATACTACAAGTAGACTTAGCGAAGACCTTTAATCTGAATCGCCATTCTTTACTCTTTTCTCTTCTCGAACCTACCAACGTTGGCTTCCTATATTGAAACGTGTGAAAACTATGCTACATTGAATGTTCAACCCGTTTATTGTAATGGCTCTCTTTTAAAGCCCGTGTTTCTCAACTCCTCTGTGAAACAAGGTTGTCTGTTCACGCATGCTTCTTGGTCTTTACTTAGAGCCACTGTACTTAAGTGTAATTTGATCTAGTAACGTCTGCGGTTTTAGTGCTTATGGGAATGAGGTAAAGATATGGACGTATGCAGATGACCATACGTTCTTTTGTACAGATTTTTTTAATATGGAAATGGTGGTGTGCGCAATCGAAGATTTTGGAACAATTTTAGCGGCCCGAACGAGCTTTGCTAAAAGCTTAGGAGTATGGTTTTGAGCATGGACTTATGAACCAACCCATTTTCAGAGTATAAAGTGAACTTGTGTTCGGCCAAAATACCTGGCGTTTCATCAGATGCATATCGTTCAAGTGCACAATATTTAAAAGAAGGTGTATCTAATCTAAAGCACTATGCTAAAATGTTTCTTCCTCCTAACTTTTTGATGCTTCAAGAGGTGAAGCATGCAACCTGTTTCTGGCAACAAAAATATTCTACGTACTGCAAATAATTTGTTGTTAGATGTTGTAAATATAGAAGTTTCACCGTATATTTGCTACCTTTGTTTTGCCATTGACCTATGAACTAATGAGGCGAGATTATGTTTTCGGACCTTTCTGCGCAAAAGTTCTCTGGTTGGTACACCTCTTTTTTAGGCAAGTGATGTGGCGCTTTTCCTATTTTTGTGACTGCGCTCATCCACTGCTTCGGACATTCTCGCAAGTGCAGTTCGCGGATATTTTAACAAATTTAGTATACCTACAAATTACGCATCGCCTCCCTACCTGCAAGGGTTCACGTGTGAAGTATACGAATCAGGGTGGTTTTTTATTGACAGCCAAATTTTGAAAAGAATACTTATTCTTTAGCTCAAAAAAGGCCTATATTACGCTCTATTGAATGTGGTATGTCCGGCCCCACTTTACCGCTCTATATATATTAGATTGCTTGGTCATGACGTGCTTTATGTGTAGAAAAAATGCGTATTTCACCAATAACAAATACGTTTTTTTTTTCACAAAGTGCACACAGCAACTTTACTTGTAATAGCCTGGTTGAACAAACACCAATGGCATACTTGTATCCTCAATTACCAGCCGCTCTGTAAAGATTCAGAAACAATAAAACATTACTTGATTAGTTGTAGGGACGCCATCTTTTTCTGGGACGTCCTGCAGAGCTTTTAAAAACGTCTGAATTTAAATTCTCACAGTATCCTTTATCTTGTACTACCCTAATGCACTGATATGCCACTTGACATGCGGCTGTTAATTGCCATGCACAGTTTTTGTAAAACTTCCATGTTGCACAGGCGTATGGAACCAATGAGGTCTTGGCGATGCCACTTTGTATAAATGACTGTGCAGGTAAATGACTTTCATGACCAACTGCAATTTCATCCGGACTGGTATAGTGAGTTCATGAAGTGTTCTGCTCAAAAACCTCTTTAGAGATTGTGTTGTATGGGATTTACTTTGTAACGTCCATTGTACATTTGTCGAATTGGCCTTATGTGTGTTGTACGCCATGCACATACGTAAGCCGCATTCGTATTAAATACGTGTAAGAAAAAATTACGGCATATTCACGGGGTGAATGATGATGAATGGGCGAAGCTCCGGAGGGATTCATCGGTAAACTGTGAATCTTCCGTGTAATTCGCCCAGTCGATCATCATGTAAAGACGTGAGAAACGCTGTGTGTGTATATACACAAATCAACTTTTATTTCTTCTTAGACGATGGATGGCTTGCGATGTCCCTTGACTCGCGCGCTCGCACATCGGGATTCTGTCTGCGAGCACGCGCTGCTGCCGCCTTGCGCTCTCTCCGCTGTGCAGCCTTATCCATCCGGCGACTCCGGGCGCGCGCCAACAGCGAACGGATTTTATTACAACACTCCCCCTAGCGTACGTCGCTGCACTAAATCGAACGATTGCCTTCAACCAATGACACGCGCCATATGTGCGACATCATTCCTATTTTATAAGATCTCGCGTCTTTCATCAACTACAAGTACCGCTTTCTAGTTTATAACATCTTGCATCTTTTCATCATCAGCTACAAGTACCACCATCTAGTAAACACTACAAGAACTAAACGAGAGGTGGCTACATACAGGAGACGGTACCGCCATCTAGTGAACACTGCAAGAACTAAACTAGAGGTTTCTACATACAGGAGACGGTACCGCCATCTAGTGAACACTGCAAGAACTAAACTAGAGGTGGCTACATACAGGCTACAGGGGACGCACAGCCCACGCCCTAAGGAGCTTCGCCCCTAAAACAAAAAGAGGCGTGACCATGTGGTAAAACATCTGCTGGTCACGAAAGCAATGTGGATTCAGTCCCCACTCGGACCCAAACAATCCTTGTTCGGTTCCCGATCTGCTTTAAGACTTTTTATTATTTGTTTTATTTTATCGTTCTCAATTTTTCAGTCATGCATCAAATAGTGATTTTTCGCTCACATCCAACGATGCCAACACTATCGCCAACACCGGAGTTGCCACGAAACGAGCTCTTTACGCTATCGCGTTAATAAACTGCTGTACCCTTTTATGACTTTTTCATTGTTTTTGCATAATAGTCATTGGAAACATCAATATTTCAAGAAGATACAAAAATAAGGTTCAGCAATGTGTGAATCTTCGTGTGCTGCTAATCTATATTTCAGAAAAAAAGAAAGCACAAGGAATACCCTGTCCGAAAATTGTTCTAATTTTGACTGTTGGATAAGTGTGTCTTTTTCTCCGCTTATTCCTGATGTTTCCTTGTCCTGTAATAGAAAAAGACATGTAGCCAGTCAATTTAACGGTCCTTCTTTCTTGTTTATTTCAGGTAATGTCAAGGTTCCATGTAGTTTATTTTTAAAAATCGCTGTATATGATTTCCCCAAGCTGGCAGAGTCAAACTTGATAACAGGAAGGTTAGTTGCAAGAAAGAGAGATAAAAAATATTTTGAGTTCCTGGATCAGTATGAGTGAACTCATTTTAGGAGGTCCATGGTGTGAATTCAGTGCCCTACAATTTCCCAACAAATTTTTTCTCATGATAGAATTCCATAAGAAGGACTGAGAGTGTGACCTTTCTGGTGATCACAGCATGTGATGCGCTTTTACAGCAATGGAGGAATGCAGCCGTAGTGCAGTAATGGGCTACTACCTCGCATAATAATACACCTTCTGACACTCGGTCCTCAAGCTCCAGTGGAGCGAAGCAACTGGCTAAGGTGGCAGTGAGACCTGCGACGTTGTGGAGGGTGCTAAGAATCTGTGTATCCAAGGAGGCCGCCATTAGAACCTGGACTTGGCTAAGTTCAAGTATAAAACATTATCTATACATGCTAGTGTAGCTGTCATATTCAAGAAAGTAGAAAGGGGTAAACGAGATGTAACAGGGTTAAATTTGTTGCTTGGGCATGCTGGTACGACATAATGGAAGGAAAAAGCGTGAAAGGTGATAGATCGGAACAAGAAAGGCACATAAAATAGCGATGACTCACAACAAAAGATTAATAGTGGAACAACGCTTTATATACCTGCGCTGTTAAAACGAAAAGAACAAGAAATGGTGAGTCAAAAATAGCTCTAAACACTGCAGTAGCTGAATGCTAAAAAAATGAGCCCTAGGATGCTTACTCAGACTTGTGAAAATAGACCACAAGAGAAACCGAAAAAAGCTGTCATTCCTGACATCTACAGCATAGCTCATAAAAACCTAAAGAGGAAAGCCAGAAGGTGTGAAGTTGATTTTCTATTCCGCCTCGAGAGGCTTGATAGCGTCTGGAGGGCCATCAACCCTGGAACTAGGTAAATCAGCGCCTGCGCGACTAACCACTTAAGCACAAGTTTGTTCTGTGCATTAAAGGCGGGGTGAATTCTCTATCATTGTCTTGCGGCAACCTACGCGTAAGCCGAACTGGCCGATGTCTGAATGAGCGCCGCAACAAACACGCTTACGAGCCTAGTGCGCTGTAGTTTTCATGGAACAAGGGGTGGCTTTCCGTTGCGTGGTGCGTTGCTAACCAGTTGCGACTGCTTGTGCTTGCATAGACGGAAAAATAGCAGTTTCATCTGGTCAAGCTCATTCGCAGTCATACAGAAACGTTGCATGCATGGCTGTGATAACATATGCAGGAATGCTGCCGGTCAGCTGCCGAAAAATAAAGTTGTATGGTACTATGCATGGAACGCGGCTCACTCTTCAATTGAGAGCTTGCTTCCAGCACAAAATCCTGAAGGCCATGCCTCCTACGGCGTTTTGCAACCGTACGCCGCATGGGACCGCTCTCCTCCGTACCGCTATTTCACGTGACATTACCCTACCACTCTGTCACGTGACATCACAGCTGCTTGGAGGCAACTGCGAGAGCATTGCTGTGTTCGCAGGGGGCGAACGCCTCAGGCATTCGCCTCGGTACAGGAGGGCGAGGGTAAAATCTGAGGGTACCGCGGCGCATTCACGGCTCACGTTCTAGGCATAAGTACGAACTTACGTAGAAGGATAACAAGTACGAGCGATGAAAGCGCTGGATAAGGGTGGCACAATGTGCGAGTTAGGGAGACACTTTCCATTATTTTTATCGCTTGCTATTGTTGCAAATTTAGGCTAAATCAGCACCGCCTGTAGTGGTCGCACGCATGAATCCGTCACGACATCGTTTAAGCGCCGCCGCGCCACCATACCCTCTGTCGAGGCCCATAGCGTTTTCAATGCGAATAATTTTTGGCAAGTTGGGTGAATTTCATCTAATCTATCTATCTATCTATCTATCTATCTATCTATCTATCTATCTGTCTGTCTATTGATCTTTTAGCTCTCCTGGCATTTCCGATAATAGTACCAATACCCAAAATTGGTATGGCACAACATGACTGTATTTTGAACATCAGTGACAAGTGATGAAATGAAAATCATAACTTGTATGTCAAAAGTTTCATGTTTTACATTTCATGGTCCTGCTGCTCTTGCGGTGGTTCGGTTCACAAGCTATGTTGCAAAGCTCGTAGGGTATCTAACGTGGTTGCTTGGGCGAGTTGGTACGACATGATTCACATAAAAAACAGCGCCAAAAAACGAGAGACAAGAAAAAGGAGACAGACAGTGGCACTGAACTTACAACAAGATTTATTTGCCAGAGCCGCACAATATATACTTGGGCAGCTTCTAACAAAAAAAGAAAATACAAAACAAACAAAACAGAATCCACCTAACAACCACATAGTCATCTTCACAACGCACCATGAGCAGCACGTGTGCTAACGTGCCGAAGGAAATCTATTTCTTTTAATGATAGCGCAATCGAAGGACTGCTGACACATGCACTGCCCAGCCTTTCTATTTCTGAAGCCTCATAAATTTCACGTATCAACTGGATTTTCAGCTTTGTACCGTCATTAGGAGGCATCGGGACCAGTTGATACGTGAAATTTATGAGGCTTCAGAAATAGAAAGGCTGGGCAGTGCATGTGTCAGCAGGCCTTCGATTGCGCTATCATTAAAAGAAATAGATTTCCTTCGGCACGTTAGCACACGTGCTGCTCATGGTGCGTTGTGAAGATGACTATGTGGTTGTTAGGTGGATTCTGTTTTGTTTGTTTTGTATTTTCTTTTTTTGTTAGAAGCTGCCCAAGTATATATTGTGCGGCTCTGGCAAATAAATCTTGTTGTAAGTTCAGTGCCACTGTCTGTCTCCTTCTTTTACTTGTCTCTCGTTTTTTGGCGCTGTTTTTTATGTGAATCGTAGGGTATGTCAAGAAGCTCATGACTTAATAGTGAACACAAGCGAAAGACCCTAACATGGATATAAAGATGTGCGTTCCATGTAACAACATGTCTGCATGCCACACATATGATGCGCTCACGGCCGTCTCACTTGCTTCACACATACCGAATTTAGTGTTACGTGACGTGAAAGATGACGTAGTGTTGTGACTGGTGCAATTATGATAATCATGAGATGCGTATCATGTAAAAAGATGACGACATGCGACACTTAATGGGGTTGTGGCCGTTTTGCTACCTTCCCATACACGAAATGTTGTAATAAGTGACGCGAAAGGACGCCGAAGGCACATAACATGTCAAACATGAGAATCATGACATGCATGGCACGTAATAACATAAATACATGCAACACTCACTATGCGCTCTCGGCCCTTTTGCTAGTTTCACATGTACACACATTGGCATCACGTCGCGTGAATGGATGACGAAGGTATGTGACTGGTGCTAACGTGGTAATCATCAAATGCGTGCCACCGAAGAGCATGAGTACATATTCCACACTCATAGTGAGCTCGCAGTCGCTTCGCTAGCTTCACATATAGTAACGAACAAATACAGCGCCGGAAGATAAAACAGCTATTTATTGATGGCGAACTTGTGCCTGTCAACAAATTGATTTGATTTGTGGATTTTACCGTCCCAAAACCACCATATGATTATGAGAGACGCCGTAGTGGAGGGCTCCGGAAATTTCGACCACCTGGGGTCCTTTAACGTGCACCCAAATCTGAGTACGCGGGCCTGCAACATTTCCGCCTCCATCGGAAATGCAGCCCCCACAGCCGGGATTCGATCCCGCGACCTGTGGGTCGGCAGCCGAGTACCTTATCCACTAGACCACCGTGGCGGGGCTGCCCGCAAACTAAATACAGAAAGGTTGTCCTAAGCTCGCTAGTGAAAACCTCGTCAACTTCTTCTTTTGCGTCTCGCCTCGGGCCGCTCCTTCAAAAAGCCGCCAGTCTTCTTTTTCCAACGCATGGTGTGGTGACACGTGCAGCCAGCGTTGCATGGCGTGTTCAGCTCAACGCGCTTGGCTTGTCAGTTGGTGGGGCAGAATTCATAAAAGCCGGAAGCGGCGCAAGACTTCGGTAGATGCCTAACAACATGCGGCATTATTCCCCCCCTCGAAACGCATCGTCTCAATGGGTTCGCTGACGTCGAACAGTTTTGTAAAGGAGTATTTATCTGATGCTTGAGCACAATTATCAATTGTCTCGTTCAGAGCTTTTCGTTGTACGGTTTCATTCGTACTACATGTACGACTTCTGGGCGATTCCTGCGTCGGATTTATCACACTTGCCCTTCAGGAATTACTTCGTAGTTTGGCGTGCCTAACCGGCGTAGTACTTTGTAAGGGCCGAAGTAGCGCCGCATCAGTTTTTCCGATAGGCCAGGTGCACGTTAAGGCGTCCACACCCAAACTTTGTCTCCGGGGTTGTACTGTACGTCTCTCCGCTTCAGAATATATCGACTTACGTCGGAGCCTTGTTGCAAAAAGATACGATGTTTTGCCAATTGCCGTGCCTCTTCTGCCCTTTTTATGTAGTCGTTGATGTGTGGGTCACTCTCATTCGAATCGTTGACTGGTAGTATCGCGTCTAAGGTCGTTGTGACCGTGCGACCATAAAAAAGTTGAAATGGCGTGAAGTGTGTCGTTTCTTGTACTGCGGTATTGTACGCAAATGTAGCACAAGGTAAAATAGTGTCCCATGTCTGGTGCTCAGCATTCACATACATCGAGATCATGTCAGCGAGAGTTCTATTGAGTTTTTCGGATAATTCATTTGTTTGCGGATGGTATGCTGTTGTACTTCTATGGTCTGTGTGGGTGAGCTTCAATACAGACTGCATCAAACGGGCAGTAAATGCTGTTCCTTTTCCTGTAATGACAACCTGCGGTGCGCCATGTCGCAGTACAATCTCAGTGACGAAAAACTTGGCTACTTCGTTCACCGTTCCTTTTGCGAGATGTGATGTCTCAGCGTGTCGAGTCATGTAGTCTGTTGCTACATCAATTCAGCACTTTCCCGATGAAGACAGAGGAAATGAACCAAGCAAATCCATTCCCACTTCCTGAAAAGGCCCTTTTGGTGGCTCTATTGGTTGCAGCAGACCCGCTGGTTTCAATGGTGGTATTTTGCGTCTTTGGCAATACCGACATGACTTAACATATTGGAGCACCGAATCCCTTATTTCGGCCAATAATACTTCGGCGAATGCTGGCCAAAATGTGACTACTACCCATATGGAAAGCCGATGGGTCGTCATGACACGCTTCTAAAATGTCTTCTCGCAGTGATGATGGTGAAAGAAGCAGAAACGTCTCACCGCTGTTTCCGAAGTGGTGCTTGTATAGGACGTCGTTCCGGAGGACATAGGATGTCAATCCACGGACGAAAACCCGTAGTACCTCAATTTAGTGACCCTCTAAGTATTAGATAAGCGGGCGTAGTTCTGGGCTCATTCGCTGAATACGAGCCATCTCCTACACATTCAGAACTCTAAGAAATAGGATGTCTTGTTCTTGGTCAGATGATGGAGACTCCACAGGCGCGCGAGAGAGGCAATCCGCGTCATTGTGCTTGAGACCGGACTTCTAGACCACTGTGATGTCATGTTCCTGCAGACGCAGGCTCCATCTAGCAAGTCTTCATGAAGGGTCTTCGGTATTTGCCGGCGAACACAATGAATGATGATCACTGATTGCTCGAATTGGTCTCACGTAGAGGTATTGGCGAAACTTGCTGATGGCCCATATAACTGCGAGACACTCTTTTTCTGTCGCTGAGTAATTGGACTCAGCATTGGATAGAGTGCGGCTCGCGTAGCAATGGCCTTTTCTTCTCCATTCTGCCACTAAATGAGGATGGCACCGAGACCAACGTTACTCGCGTTGGTATGTATGTCTGTATCGGCCTCTTCATCAAAATGGGCAAGCATTGAAGGAGACTGCAAACGGCGTCACAACTCTGAGAAAGCCGATTCTTGTTCTTCGCGCCAAGAGAATGGTACACGTTCTTACACGTTCTTTTGTTGGCCGTGTAAAAGGCTCAGTGACTTTAGCAAAGCTTTCAAAAAAGCGTCTGTAGTAGGCACATAGTTCAGTAATCGTCTGACGGCCTTTTTGTTTTGCGGTTTCGGAACATTTTCAACTGCTGCCATCTTTTCTGGGTCTGGGTGGACACCTTCCGAACTAACTATGCACCCGCAGAATGGAGGCTGACGAAATCCGAAGTGACACTTTTCCGGTTTGATGGTCAGTGCGGCCACGCGAATGGCATCCAGTACCATTCTCAGTCGGTGGACGTGTTGCTCGAAGGTAGAAGAAAAAACCACTACATCGTCGAGGTAGACGAGACACGATTGCCACTTGAGTCCGTAGAGCACAGTGTCCATCATCCTCTGGAAGGTAGCGGGAGCAGAGCACAAACCGAAAGGGATCACTTTGAACTCGTATAGTCCGTCTGGGATCACAAACACCGTCTTCTCGTAATCTCGTTCATCCACCTCCATCTGCCAATATTGCCACTAGTACAAGTTCTGAAACTATTATTTCCACAGATGCACGCATGCTTGTATGTGCCGCTGTTCAGAAGAGGACAAAGATGCGCTTACAGAAAAAAAAACAATAGTCGTACTGCCGTTGTTCGAATCAGTTTGACGTCCTTGTGTGCCATTATCAGCAGGTTACAGTTACGTTGTAACGTGACACTGGTGAAGGTGCGGGGTAACAGTCTATGCACTGTTACCACGAGGAAGATCTCGGTCCCAACATCGACACCTTAGTAGAAACAGCCAACCTTCGACGCAGTCAGCGGCAACTAGGCCTACCACCCCAGTTCAGCCTTCTTCCGGAACGCTCCAGAACCATGGAATATGCGACAACTGCAAGCCAGATTGAACAGACCGCGACTCCGCCAGCACCAAGGCTACCAGCCTCTCGAACGCCAAAGCCCTTCCATGGGGAGCCCTACGAAGACGTTGAAGACTGGCTGGACCAATACGATCGAGTCGCCGTCGCCAACGAGTGGGACGAGCACCGGTAACTGCGGTATGTCTATTTGTACCTGGAGGATTCGGCGCGTATTTGGTTTGAGAATCACGAGGCCGCCCTGACCACCTGGCCGGTGTTTTGCACTCAGCTGCGGAACACGTATGGTAGCGCTGACCGGAAAGAACAAGCCGAACATCTCCTCTGTTCTCGCAATCAACGACCCAATGAAAGCGCGGCCATGTTCGTTGAGGAGATGTCTCGTCTGTTCTGTCAAGCAGATTCTGCATGACGGAAGACAAAAAGGTGCGCATTTTGATGCGGGGAGTCAAGGAGCAGCTGTTTGCAGAACTTGTACGAAACCCACCAACTACCGTGGCATAATTCTTCCGTGAAGCGACGACAATGGAGCGAATGCTAAGACAGCGGTCTTCGCAGTATGAGTGGTCCGACAACCTTGCATGTCTGTCAGCACCCTTGGTAACAACCGATGTCACGAGCGTGAGAGACCTTGCTGAGCTAGTCTGTAGCATTGTACGCGACGAGCTGCAAAAGCTTCACGCAGTGCCTTCACAACCTCAAGTGGCTGCTCTGACAGATGTCGTCCGTGAAGAGGTGCGGCAGCTGGTATGACCATTAGCGCCACCTCCAACCGAAGCTCCTCTGCTAACGTATGCGGAAGCTGTACGTACTCCTGCACCGGCAGCCAGCTAGTTCCCCCGACCGACTAGCCTGCAGACGCCACAGCACTTCTCGGGCTGGCCACGCTATGAAAACCAACGACCGACTTGCCTGCAGATGTCGCAGTACTTCTCGGGCCCACTACACCATGAGAATCTGCGACCTAATTTGCGGAAATCTAGCGTGTGGCGCGCTTCCGACAATCGGCCACTATGCTACCACTGTGATGAGCCAGGTCACATGTACCGGGAGTGCTCGTACTGACAGATGGGCCTACCTGGATTTCGGCCAGACGCTCGTCAGCCCAGGGACGGCGAACGACCCCGCGCCATCGCAGAATACTTGGCAAGACTACCGTCTCAGAATCTTCAGCGACGCCAATCACGCTCTCCGTGTCCTCGGCGCTCTACGTTCGCGAATCAATGCTCCACTTTCGCCGATGTTGTTGCGGGACGATCCGCTAGGTCCCCAAGTCCACGCCGGGGAAACTAGAATCAGCGGCCTCCGGGGGTGGGACCGCTGTTAAGCTATCGTCAAAACAGCCTTCTCCGATCCTTCCACCAACCTTCGACGATTCCTTTCAGCCGACACCTCACATCGCTGACGAACCCGTTTCTTCTGACATTGCCGTTCGTGTCGACAACCATCCAGTGACTGCTCTGGTCGACAACGGCACCGACTACTCACTTATCAGCGCTGAACTTGTGGCTGAACTCAGGAAAGTCACGACTCCTTGGGGGCATGGACCAAACCTTCGGACAGCCGGTGGTCATCTCTTGACACCAATCGAGAGATGCACCGCAAGGCTGCAAATCTGTGAGTCAACGTTCGTTGCTTCTTTCGTTGTGCTTTCAGAATGCTCCCGGAAAGTTATCCTTGGCATGGATTTTCTTCGTGAGCACGGCGCTGTTATAAATCTTCCAGACTGCCTCGTAACGTTTGCTGGCGACAATGGCCCGAAGCTTAGAGATAACAATCCGCAGAAGACTGCGCTTCGCACTGTCGATGACACCGTCACACTTCCGCCATGCACCAGTATGTTCGTTACAGTACAGGACGACATAGACCATGACATTAGTGGTATCGCTGAAGCCAACCTTTCGGTGCTCTTGTCTCAGCAGATCTGTGTTGCCCGCGGCATATTTCAATTTATATGTGGGATGACTGAGTTGTTGGTCTTGAATTTTAGTAGAGCATACCAACATTTGGCCAAGAGAAGAACTATCGCTCATGTCGAATCCATTGACGATGAAGCGTGTACGATGATAGCCGCGATTTCTGCAGCCGTTGAAAGTGACACCGCGGTAGCCGATGCAGTCGATGTCAATTCGAAGCTGTCATATGCACAGAAAGAGCGAATCCGCTGTATCCTCCGCATGTTTAGTGACTGTTTTGCGTCTACATCCTAGATAAAACAAACGCCAACCGTTGTCACAGAACGAGCGCTAAAAATGGGCGCACCGCCAAATTGTCGCGACGAAACGCCGGAGTGGCGCCGCGAGGTCAAAAGAAAAAGAAAACAAACATCTAAAGACTCCCCGGGGTGCGCGCTCCCCCCTCGGAAGCGTGGCTTCGCCGACGAACCTCCTCGCCCCACATCGGCGGCCGAGATAGCCCGCGAAAGTTCTAGAACGAAAGGGGCGTGGTCATACCGAGTTGAGTCATCGGCCGCGGAGGGAGTTCCAACCGTCTCGCCCTCTTCCCAGCCTTCGCTGCGTATCGCCCCGACGAAATGACGAGAACCGTCTGGAATGTAGCGCGCAAGGTATTTAACCGAGCAGCCGAGATGAGAGATCAGGAGAAGACGGAAGTTAACGCCAGAGCGCGTAGGGTATACCGCCGTGTAGTCGGCGAAGGTGTTGTCCGGAGAGACGAAGCAGGAGATGAAGAGGATTTCCACCTGAGGGGTGACGACTCGAGCTACAGGCAAGAGTGTGTGTTTACCGCTATCGAGCGAAGACGCGTGGCGACAGCTGCGTGTGTGAAGCCGACGTGTTCGGGCGAAGAAGTTTGAAGCTTGGAGAGTGGCCTATTGAAGACGTGAGGTTTCCTGGAAGAGAAACTTCGGCGAGGTTTCCTGGAAGAGAAACTTCGAAAGCTGCGGAACGACAACAACGCTGGACTTTGCGTGAGTGATTCTCGGAAGAGTATCATTCAGATTTTTGTTCCAAGAACTTTGGACTGGATAGGTTTCTATCTCTTTAGTCTTTAAGTGTCTTGGTTGTTCAATGCATGCGACTGTATTGTAGAGCGTATCGTTGTCTGTGTCAGTTGTTTTGAGTGTGGCTGATTGTACTGTGTAGTACGTTGTTTGATTGGTGACGTATTGTATGTAACTATTGTGGAGTGTGCATTCTTGTGTATTGTTTTCGATCTGCCATTTTTGAGAATATAATATTTGTTTTGTTTATCAACTCTCGGCTCTGACTTGTTCCTTGGGCCACAGCCGGCGTCCGCTGGCGCGCCAAAAAGGACCACTTCTAAATTGTCCACGCTTTCGTGGTGCGGTTCGGGGGGCCAATACTTCGGCCCTGGGAATTAGCCCGGCGATCGCCTCCCTAATTAATGGGACCGGTGTGACAAATAATCTGGCATCCGCGACAGGACCTTTTGGTGCACAGTGTGCCCAAAGAAGTTGGATAGAGCCTCGAGTTGATGATACTGCTATCGGAACGATTTTGTGTGTTGTTCAGTGTTCTCGTTAACGAGTGCAGGGGAGTGTTTCGATAGACTGATTTAGGCAGATATTTTTTGCAAGCGGCAAGGTTTTATTTGCGAGACACAACGGATCTCGAAAAGTTAGTCGCTCTTGGTTAGAAGAATGGGCTTTCTGGCGCCGAACTACGGAAGTGGGTCACCCAGAAGGAAAAAGAAGAAAAAGAGAGAGCCAAGGAAGAAAAAGCGGCTGAGTTGGAACGAGAGAGGTTGGCAGCCGAAAGGGCGAAAGAAGAAAGAGAAGCGGAGATGGCTGAAAGGGAACCGCAGCGGCAGCACGAAATTGAACTCGAGCGGCTCCGTTTGCAACAGCGAAGTGAAACTCCCGTCCAACCTAGAGTTGAAAGCAACGAACGGAAAGATCATGCCTTCCGCTTGAACCCAAGCAAGTTGCTCGTGGCGTTTGATGAAAGGAAGGACGACCTTGACGCGTACCTTCACCAATTTGAGACGATTGCGAAGAGCCAGAATTGGCCGGAACATCAATGGGCAACTGCTTTGAGTACTTGCTTGAGTGGTGAAGCGCTCAGTGTGTACGGTAGGCTGACGCCGACCGATGCAGCCAACTATGCAAAGGTAAAAACTGCTTTGCTGAAGCGATTTAGATTTACTGTAGAAGGATTCCGGGACAGATTTCGGACAGGAAAGCCAGCATATGGTGAGACGGCTACACAGTACGCCGCCCGACTTAGCCATTATTTCGACAGATGGATTGAACTTTCAGGGACAGCGCAGGAGTACGATGAGCTTAGAGAGCTCCTAATTAGAGAACAATTTCTTACTAGTTGCCACCCAAGCCTGTCGCTGTATTTGAAAGAGAGGAAGGCTGAGTCACTTGAAGGAATGCTTGAATTGGCTGATCAATTCTTGGAGGCGCAAGGTGCAACTAATTTGGCCAAGGTCAAGAAGGATTGTCCCGATGATTCGAAAAAATTGGCTCCCGAAGAAAAGAAGCGTGCACCAGTGAGCATTCCGCGATGTTTTTTGTGCAACCGAGTGGTTCATCGCGCGAAAAACTATCGAACGATCTTTACCAGCCCTACGGCAGTAAAATGTTTCAAGTGTGGTCAGACTGGGCACAAAGCAGACGTTTGTCGGAACGGAGTGAGTCAAACTCACCAGGTATCTTGTGCGCAAGCGGCACCGAAATCTGATAATAATGCCGTCACCGATGGATTCGTAGAGTTGAAGAATGGCGAGAAAATTCCTATTGTGGGTGCTGTAATGTCAAAAGAGCCAACCGGTGTAACGAAAAGTATGCCAACGCTGCCTGGAAAAGTTGCGGGCAAAAAGATTACGGTGTTAAGAGATACCGGCAGCTCCACTGTTATCGTGCGGAGAAACTTGGTAGGGGAAAGCGAGTTAACCGGCGAAACGAAACCGGTTTGCTTAATTGACCGTACTGTTCGGATGCTTCCCGAAGCAGAGATTGAGGTTGAAACCCCATACTTCAGCGGGAAGGTTACGGCTCTATGTATGACGACCCCCCTTTACGACCTTGTCATCGGAAACATTGACGGGGCGCGAGGACAGAATGATCCAGAATGTTTGGGAGAAGACCTTAGGATAGAGCCCTCGCCAACCCAACGACCGTGAGATACAGTGGAGGAGCAACCCGTGACGGATCCCACTCGAGCCCAAGGTGAAGCCGCGGTGCAAGGGACTATGAATGATAAGATGATCGTGTTGAATGAGTTCACGGGCCGAGCAACCGGACTTACGTCGGCACTACCTCAACCGACCGACAGTGTAAAGGAGACGGAGTTGGCCAGCCGGGCAAAATGTAGAGACATAATCAAGCTGGTAAATAAACAGACAGGATCCGTCGAATGTTATGACCCGTTAACGGTATCGGAAGTGACAACGATGGCTGAGACGACGCCTCAGATATTGTCGTTGGAAAGGGCTCGCCGAAAAAGAATGTGGAAACACAAGAAGAGATCTATCTACATTTCTACACAAAACCTGCAGCACAAAATTAAATGTCCAAATATCGCGCGGTATAGATATATTGATGACAAATCACTGCTTAAGTTTACCGAATTAATTGAACGTGCTGACTGGTCACCTGTGTATGTGCAATGCAACCCAGATAGCGCATATAATACTTTCCTAGCTATTTTCCTTGAGTGCTACGATATTGCTTTCCCGATACAACAGATCAGAACACGAAAGGGTAAGAACAGAAAGCCATGGATAAACAGTGACCTCCTGAAACGAATCAAGCAGAAAAACGCGCTTTTTCACAGGTTTCTTGCTACTAGAGATATTGCAATATTGCGTGAATTCAAGCGATTCCGCAACAAACTAAATAGTGACACTAGGAAGGCTAAACTTGCCTATTATGAAGCCACCTTCTCACGTATAAAATCAGAACCGGCAAAAATATGGAAACAAGTTATTTCCTTAACTGGGAGAACAGCAACATCAAATACACCTAAACAAGTAAAAGTCAACAATATCATTCTGGAGGGTAAGGAACTGGCAAACGCAATTAACCAATACTTTGTAAATGTGGCTGTTTATGATGAAGACTCAACACAATATGAAGATGAAACAAGTAGTTGCATGAACTCTCTCGTACTACACGAAGTATTACCCGAGGAAGTCTACCGATATATAAAAGAACTAAAGACAAACGTTGCGAGTGGTTATGATGACGTAAGGGTGGCTCCAGTTAAAGCTGTCGCATCTATACTTAGCCCCGTATTAGCATATCTGGTAAATTATTCCTTTTTTATTGGAATCTTTCCAACAAAACTTAAGGTGGCCAAAGTTACACCCATTCATAAAGGTGGCAACACTACTGAATTAACAAACTATCGTCCGATATCCGTATTACCTGTATTCTCAAAAATTTATGAAAAATGTATAAATACGCGCCTTATGAAATATCTTGAGAAGTACAATATCTTATCACCGCATCAATATGGTTTTCGCAAAAATAAAACCACGGAAGAGGCACTAATTGATGTAAAAAGCCGCATAATAGAAAATATTGAAAATAAAATGTTCACGTTAGGTGTCTTCCTTGACTTGCGTAAAGCGTTCGATTCTGTTGACCATAATATCTTACTGTTGAAATTAAGCCGCTATGGAATTCGTGGAATAGTCTCTGATTTATTTAAAAGCTATTTATCATCCAGACAACAATTTGTTAGCATAGACAGTAAAAAGTCAGACTATTTAAGCGTAAAGAAAGGAGTTCCGCAGGGGTCCATTTTAGGCCCCGTGCTTTTCCTTTTATATATAAATGATATTACAGAGGTTCAGTATACACCCGAAATTAAAATGTTCGCTGACGACACAAGTATATTCTTCACAGGCTCCACCATTCAGGAAGTAGAAGCTTCGACAAATGTATATCTCTCGAAACTTTCAGGCTGGCTAACAAAAAACAAACTAAAATTAAACACACAAAAAACAAAATTTATTATGTTCAGGCCCATTAACAAGCACATCAGTGATAATATAGTAATCTTGTTTGACAATCAGCGACTCGAACAAGTCAGCACACAAAAATTCCTTGGAGTCTGGTTTCATGAGCACTTAACATGGACACCGCACGTAAATAGTCTCTTGGTAGATCTAGCTCGTTCTGTAGGGTGCTTGAGTAAAATTGCTTTCCTCCTCCCTTCATGGTTATGTAAATCATTATATTATAGCATGTTTTACTCCAAGCTTCTATACGGAATGCTTGTATGGGGAACAACAACTAAGACCAATTACGATCGAATATTAATCTTGCAAAAGCGCGCGCTCCGTGTAATAGAAAAATATAAAGGTCACCCCAAGGACTTAGACACTCAGCCGCTTTTTCTTAAACATGGAATTCTATCTGCTAGGAAAGTATATAATCTTAAACTGATGCAACACATCCACAAACATAAACTACAGGATTCCTTTCCACGCACTGTATCAACAACATATGGCTTCAGAAATTCTACCCGCAAAACTAAGAAAACACGCACAAACTATGGCAAGCAGGCTATTGATTATAAGATCATACAATTGCTAAACCTTCACGAATCGAATATAGACTTTACTCTGAAAACTAAACAATTTAAATGTCATCATAAATCCTTTCTTCTTTTGACTAAAGACATAGTAGATCTATAGGCTTTTATATTTAGGAATACTTGTATACTGAGTTGATTTTTTTTCTTACTGTGAACAATGATACTTAAACAGAATCGTTTGATACCAAAAGTGTTTCCTGTTTATGTAAAACATATTCTGAATGTATATCATGTAGAAATAAGCTATGTAACTAAATAAGATATGTATAATGTCACTTATTTGTAAATGTATGTTACTGATGTGTGAATATGTGTAATATGGCACTGATGCAGACTGTATCAGGAGGTCAAGACCTCGTCAGGCTATTTAGCCTTTAGTCTTTGCCTCCCGCAGGGAAGTTTTTGTATTTTCCTGCAAATAAACTTTGAAACTTTAAACTTTAGATCGAGCGAGCACCGCAAGAAAGGGCTCAAGCGCCGCCCGGAATGCACCGGATAGGTGTCGAGGTCGAATCTGAATGTGTTTGGCAGTGCTGAGTGCCATATGTTGTGTTAATATTGTGTTATCCTGTGTCACAAGTGTCGAAGTGTTTGTGCTGTGATGTATAGTGTTGTATAATTGTTGTGAAGCAAGAACTTTGTACATTTGAATTATTGGGAATGTGTGGTGAAGTGTTGTACTCATGTGCCTGTGGTTATATTTCATGTGTTGTGTAATTGAATTACAATGTACAATTGTATTGAGTGAACTATTCCGAATGTGACGTGTCATGAGCGACGGACTATGTTACAGTCTTTGAGTGTGTGGGGACTGTTCGCGCTCGTTTGTGTGGTTTTGAATATTATGAGATAATATTCTTAAAGTGGGGGGTAGTGTCACAAAACGAGCGCTCAAAAAAGGGCGCGCCGCCGAATTCTCGCGACAAAACTCCGGAGTCACGCCGCGAGGTCAACAATAAAAAAAAGAAAGAAAACAAGCATCCAAAGACTCCCCGAGCACGCGATTCTCTCCCCTCGGAAGCGTAGGTTCGCCGACGAACCTCCTCACCCCACATCGGGGGCCGAGATAGCCCGCGAAAGTTCTAGAACGAAAGGGGCGTGGTCATACCGAGTTGAGTCATCGGCCGGGGAGGGCATTCCAACCGTCTCGCCCTCTTCCCAGCCTTCGCTGCGTATCGCGCCGACGAAATGACGAGAACCTTTTGGAATGTCGCGCGTAAAGTATTTAACCGAGCAGCCGAGATGAGAGATCAGGAGAAGACGGAAGTTAACGCCAGAGCGCGTAGGGTATATCGCCGTGTAGTCGGCGAAGGTGTTGTCCGTAGAGACAAAGCAGGAGATGAAGAGGATTTCCACCTGAGGGGTGACGACTCGAGCTACAGGCAAGAGTGTGTGTTTACCGCTATCGAGCGAAGACGCGTGGCGACAGCTGCGTGTGTGAAGCCGACGTGTTTCGGCGAGGAAGTTTGAAACTTGGAGAGTGGCCTATTGAAGACGGGAGGTTTCCTGGAAGAGAAACTTCGGCGAGGTTTCCTAGAAGAGAAACTTCGAAAGCTGCGGAACGACAACAACGCTGGACTTTGAGTGAGTGATTCTCGGAAGAGTATCATCTAGACTTTGGTTCCAAGAGCTTTGGACTGGATAGGTTTTCTATCTCTTTAGTATTTAAGTGTCTTGGTCGTTCAATGCATGAGACTGCATTGTAGTGCGTATTGTTGTCTGTGTCCGTTGTTTTGAGTGTGGCTGATTGTACTGTGTAGTACGTTGTTTGATTGGTGATGTATTGTATGTAACTATTGTGGAGTGTGCATTCTTGTGTATTGTTTTCGATCTGCCATTTTTGAGAATATAATATTTGTTTTGTTTATCAACTCTCGGCTCTGACTTGTTCTTTGGGCCACAGCCGGCGTCCGCTGGCGCGCCAAAAAGGACCACTTCTAAATTGTCCACGCTTTCGTGGTGCGGTTCGGGGGGCCAATACTTCGGCCCTTGGAATTAGCCCGGCGATCGCCTCCCTAATTATTGGGACCGGTGTGACAACCGTAAAGCACTGCATTGTCACTGACCATGCTGAGCGACCCATACGTCAGCACGCCTACCGAGTGTCACAAAATGAACAAGAGGCTATACGTTCTCAAGTGAAGCAGATGATCGAAGATGGCGTAATCCAACCCTCGAACAGTCCATGGTCGTCACCCGTCGTACTAGTAAAAAAGAAGGACGGAAGTCTCCAATTTGGCGTCAATTACCGCAAACTCAACAAAGTCACAAAGAAAGACGTTTATCCGCTTCCGCGCATCGACGACTCACTAGACCGTCTCAGACGCGTCCGATACTTCTCTACGGATTTACGCAGTGCCTACTGGCAGATCGAAGTTGATGAACGCGACCGAGAGAAAACAGCATTCATAACGCCTGATGGTCTGTACGAATTCAAGGTGCTGCCCTTCGGTCTGTGTTCTGCCCCTGCGACATTCCAGAGGATGATGGATACAGTGCTCTCCAGTCTCAAGTGGGAAGCATGCCTTGTTTGCATAGACGACGTCGTTGTCTTCTCCCAAACGTTTGAGCAGCATTTGCAGCGACTTAGATCTGTGTTTGCTGCAATTCGCACGGCAGGTCTATCACTGAAACCAGAAAAATGTCATTTTAGTTACAACGAATTAAAGTTCCTCGGCCACCTTGTTAGCCCTGATGGTATTCGGCCGGACCCAGACAAAACATTGGCTGTCGCAGATTTTCCACCACCTACAAACAAACGTGATGTGCGTCGATTTTTAGGCCTCGGCGCATAAGACAGACGCTTTGTGCAAATTTTCGCAAACATTGCCAAAACCCTCACTCGTCTGACAAAAGACGACGTTCCCTTCGTGTGGGCAAACACGCGCTTTCTCCGAGCTCCAGTAGCGTCTCCAATCTGAGCCCTTACTCGTACACTACGACGAATATGCCGACACTGAACTACACACAGACGCCAGTAACATCGGCCTTGGTGCAGTCCTCGTCCAGTGGCAAGGCGGCGTCGAACGCCCTATTCTTTATGCGAGTCGTATTTTATCATCTGCGGAGGCGAATTACACAACAACTGAAAAGGAGTGCCTAGCTGTTGTCTGGGCAATAGCTAAATTCAGACCGTACCTGTATGGTCGCCCGTTCAGAGTTGTTACCGATCATCATGCGCTCTGCTGGATGGCGAACCTTAAAGACCCTTCCGGACGTCTGGCCAGGTGGAGCTTACGCCTTCATGAGTTCAATTTGACAGTCGTGTACAAGGCTGGCCGGAAGCATACTGACGCGGACTGCCTTTCCCGAGCTCCTCTTAAGACAGCGTCAGGTGATCACGATCTCGACGGCCGTTTTCTCTGCGCCGTTAGTGTATCCGACTTGGATGAACAGCAGAAGAACGATTCCAAGCTTCGACAATTCATCGAATATCTCGAAGGCCGTACGCTGCATTCACCACCAGCATTCGCCCACTCGTCATCATCGTTCTGCGTCCGCAGAAATATCATCTATAAAAGAAACTTCGACCCTTAAGCGACTGAGTACCTGCTGGTTGTCCCGCCAGCGTTACGAGCCGATGTCTTGTCCGCCTGTCACGATGAGCCTTCCTCAGGCCACTTGGGATACACACGTACCTTGGCCCGGATTCGCCAACACTACTGCTGGCCTAAGCTCAGTCGAGACGTGAAGCATTACGTGAAGACGTGTCGCGAGTGCCAGCACCGTAAACACCACATCAGCGCCCAGCCGACTTTTTGAAGCCCATCGCTCCTCCGACACAACCGTTCCAACAAATAGGCATGGATCTACTCGGACCTTTTCCCAAGTCTCGTGACGGCAACCGCTGGTTTGTAGTCGCTACTGATACATGACGCGCTACTGCGAAACGAAGGCATTACAACGTGGCACCGCCATTGATACAGCCCACTTTTTTTATGAAAAAACATCGTCCTCCGACTGGAGCACCAGCAGTTGTCATAACTGATCGTGGCACAACTTTTACCGCCCGGATGATACAAGACGTCATGCAGCTTAGCGGCACAGTACATCGAAAAACTACTGCATACCACCCACGAAGCAACGGCCTTACAGAGCGATTAAACAAGACGATCGCCGACATTCTATCTATGTACGTTGACCAAGACAACAAAAACTGGGATTACATCCTCCCTAACGTCACGTTCGCTTACAACACCGCTGTGCAAGAACCAACTGGATTCAAACCATTTCGGTTGCTTCATGGCAGGGAGGTCACTACAATGCTGGATGGCATGCTTCTACCAGACAGACACCATATTAAAGTCAAGACAAATGAATTTATCAGACTGGCAGACGTGGCTCATAAGCTTGCAGTCGAACGAATCCATAAGCAACAATGCATCGACTCGCTGCGGTATGACGCTCGTCGTCGCGATGTCTCTTACCAACCCGGAGAACGAGTATGGTTGTGGACTCCCATTCGACAACGGGGCCGGTCGGGAAAGTTGTTACGCCGCTATTTTGGTCCCTATAGAGTTCTCCGTCGTCTCAGCGAAGTGAACTACGAGGTTGTTGACGAGGACATGGCTCGTCAATACCGCCGTTCACAACAGCCACACGTCGTCCATGTTTCGAGGATGAAACCATTTTACCAACGCTGACTATTCGTCACACTCCCTTGAGTAGACTTACAGTGATTGTGAACACCCCCTCGTGTACTGCTTATCGTGCGTGTTTTCGTCTGGAAATAATGTTATGATATCGGGACGAAGTCCTTTGGGAAGGGGAGTAATGCCACAAGTAAGAGTTCTGAAACTATTATTTCCACAGATTCTGGCATGCTTGTATGTGCCGCTGTTCAGAAGAGGACGAAGATGCGCGTGCAGAGAAAAAACAATAGTCGTACTGCCGTTGTTCGAATCAGTTTGACGCCCTTGTGTGCCATTATCAGCAGGTTATAGTTGCGTTGTAACGTGACAATATTCACTTTTTAAGCCCAGTGATGAAAAAAGTGAGCATTGCGTAACTTATCCAAGGCATCATCGATCCGCTGAAGTGGGTAAACATCACGCTTGTGACTTGGTTTAGCTTTCTATAGTCAATGCAATATCGCAGAGTGTTGTCCTTCTTTTTGACTAGCACTACCGTTGATGCCCACGGACTGTTGGATGGCTGGATTACGTCATTGTTGAGCATTTCCTGCACTTAGTTCTTGATGACTTCCCTTTCTTTTGGCGCTACTCGGTATGCGCACTGATGCACAGACCTCACGTGTTTTTCAACCACGATGCGGTGCTTTGCGACGGGAGTACGTCCGACTTTCAAAGAGGTGGAGAAGCACTCGGCGAACTCTCTGATGAGGTCAGCAATCTGTTCCTTCGGAGATGACGAGAGCACTCTGTCAATGTCTACCGATTGGAGCATGTTATCTACTGTCTCTGAAGCTTTATTAAGAGTGCAAATATCTGTGACTTGCACGTGCTCATGCAGCGATGCTACGGATGTTCCCTTCACAACATGCTGCACCTCATTTCGAAAGTTAGTTAATAGGAAATACGCACATCCATCACAAAGGCTCACCAGGCCTCTTGCCACGCATAGTCCTTTTTCTAGTAGCAGTCCGATATTTCCGTTTGCTAATCCGTCACAGTCACGGAGAATTTCACTCCTCACAAGAACGGTCACATTGGAACGTGGCGGCACGGGTACATCTTCGTTCAAAATGTGGAGAGGTAGAACGATTGGTTTCTCCGCATGACAGAAGGCGACGACATCATCCAAAGAAAACGAAACCTGGAACTCTTGCAAGTCGATGACTGCATTGTTTGTTTGCAAGAAGTCCATGCCTATAATCAGTTCCCGGGAACATTCAGGAAGTACAATAAAGCTACCGACATGCACAAACCCGCTTATTGATATCCTTGCGGTGCATAACACCACGGGACTAAGTGCCCTTCAGCGGTACGTATCTGAGGTCCGTTTCATTCAGTCATCACGTTCTTAAGCTTCTTTGCGAGAGCATTACTGACAACGCAATAGTCTGCACCAGCGTCTATGAGCGCAATGGCCTCGAGCTCATCGATCGTGACTAATACCTCGGAGGTAACGTCGCTACTACTGCACTTCTCTGTCGTTGCGTAAATGCCACCATCCTGTCGGGCTAACAATGGAGGGTCTTCAGTTCTCAGTATATCAGCGGCCTCACCTCCAGAGGTCGCTGGCTCTAGTTTCCCCGTCCAGCTCTCTTGCTGAGTTCGGATCAGAGGCGACAAGAATAGAAAAGACCCTGCAGCAGTATTAGGTATTACGGCTTGGTGGCGCCAGCGACCGCCCGATCCAAAGGGTGCCGCCATATCCATCCATCCATCCATCCGCCGCGGGCTAGGTGAACGTGGTCTTCGGAGATTTGATGACGGACGAAGACTCGGCGACTGATGGCGCATCGGTGCTGTCGAACGTGACTCCCGTTGTTGCGTGCCTTGAGGTGAAAAGCGTGAAGACAAGTATTCTTCGATTTTGTAGGGCCGTTCACCATTCCGTAGGCATGGTGCATTGACTAGAAAATCACGCAGTCTCGCTCGACGATACTGGCACGCCCGGTAAAGGTGACCTGCTTCTCCGCAGTGATAACAAAGGGGCCGCCGGTCTACAGTGCGCCATACATCGCTCTTACGTGGTCTTGCTTCCGGCATCGGTAGCGGCGTACTTGGAGAAAACGTGGGAGGCATCACAGCAGTCGTAGCCGTCCGAGTCGTGCGTCCGAGGTCCTGTCGTACCACTTGCGCGTACGACAACTGTGGTGGAATCTCCAGTTGTACGCGCTGTAGTACCTGAGGTTGCGGTTGAAGAACCGCTTGCCGCGCTTCTTCGCGCACAACGTCGGCAAGTCAAGTGAGGGCATCGCTGGATGACCTTTAGTCATTTATATTTTCTGAAGTTCTTTCCTTATGACAACCCTCACCATTTCACGCAAGAGGTCAATGTTACTACTGAGGATGGTCTATGCCGCGCTAACAGATGAGACGCTTACGTCCCTGTTGTATTGGCGCGCGCGCTGCTGCAGGGTCTTTTCTATCATTGTCGCCTCTGATCTGAGCTCAGCAAGAGAGCGGGGTGGATTACACACCAGGCCTGCAAAAAGCTCCTCCTTCACTCCACGCATGAGGTGCCGCAACTTCTTTTCTTCAGCCATGTTCAGGTCGGCCCGGCGGAACAGTCGAGACTTCTCTTCAATGTACATGTCGGCGCTCTCGTTGTTTCGTTGGTTTCGCGTCTGAAGAGCGGCCTCTGCCTTTTCTTTGCGGTCCGTGTTTGGGTACGTAGGAAGAAACTCTCTTCGAAAGTCGTCCCACGACAATAAGGACGCTTCGTGGTTTTTGAACCACGTACGCGCAGAATCTTGCAGTGCCACGTAGACGTAGCGAAGTTTCCTGTCTTCGTTCCAACTGTTCAGTCTGGTGACACGTTCGAAACCGTCGAGCCAGTCCTCGGAATCCTCAAAAATATCACCGTGAAAGACCTCTGGTAAATGGGCCGGGTCCATGACGATATCAGATGGAAATGAAGTCGCTTGGGTGGCCATTGCAGAGGCTCCGGACCTTACGTCCTCCACTGGTCTCGAATTATCGTAGAGGGCACCAAACTCGGGCTGCTCACCTCGTAGGTGGCGACTCGTGCGTTGGTGTACGGGAGTCAACTGCGCTGGCTCCAACCTTTGGGGTTCTGGGCTATGTTCCCTATCCTTTGATGTGCTCGGAATCATACCCAGCGCCTCCACCAGTTTGTAACGAACAAATACAGCGCCGGAATCTAAAACAGCTATTTATTAATGGTGAACTTGTGCCTATCAACTAAATACACAAAGGTTGTCCTAAGCTCACTAGTGAAAACCTCGTCAACTTCTTCTTTTGCGTCTAGCTTCGTGCCGCTCCTTCGAAAAACCGCCAGCCTTTTTTTTCCAGCGCGTGGTGTGGTGACAGGTGGACGCTGCCGGGCAACGCAACGATGCGGACGCGCTTCACGTCGGCTCTGCCTTTTTTGAGGGTGTTCCGCAGTTTTATCAAGTAAAATACCTGGCAATCGACCACCACCGGATACAGCGGGTCCATCTGAACGCGTTGACATCAAAAACCTAGGTGAGAGACTGTTTTTGAAGCTTTTTCGATGTGAAAAACCATCCAAGTTACAAGTGTGCCCAGCTAAGCCTACACCGACAAGGCCGACACCAGCCTCGGAAAGGGGGATCAACGGTGCCGCGTTGTAAGCCAAGCGATCGGACGCACTTCCGAAATGGACGTAGATAATGCAGAAGTGGGGGAAACTCCAAGTAATGATACCAGAGAGGACCATAGCGATCCAATGAGACGAGACGCTGACGGCGACGCGGAGGACTGAATCGAAGTCACGTATAAAAAAAAGGGCCGTGTGAGCTCTGGCGAAGAGACAGCACAGAAAGGCACCCGCTCGAGAAGTCCTACGCGCAGAGGTGGGAAGAGCACCGTGAGCAAGATTTTACAAGCAAGCAAGATGCCAAGGCTACCTGCAGGTGACATCAAGATAATCGTCAGACCAAGAGACGGGCTGAGCATTAGAGACACGTGCAGAGCTAGCCTTGACGAAGTGATACGGCAAGAAGCAGGGGTGGGCAACGACAAAATCTTCACGATCTGCGCCAACCCTACACAAACTATCCTGGTGATCAGCACACCGGATGAGAAGACGGCGAAGAAATTCGTCCAAATCAATGATTTAAAAATTAACGGGAGGAAGTACGAGACCAACGCGTACGTCTCGGCACCGGAACACATGGCCAAGGGGACAATCCGCAACATTCCCCTAAAATACACACATTATCAGCTCATGCATGCCCCGGTGAACGCGAGGAACCCTTCATTGGCGTACGCCAAGAAACTGGGGAGAATGACCCCCGTGATACTACTGTACGAAGACAACAGGGTCCCCATGGGGGCTTACTTCAACAGCATCATGATAAATGTTTCCCTCTACCGGAAGCAAATAGACTTTTGTAAAGAGTGCGTGAGGCTCGGGCACAGGCCCGTTGTGTGCCCAAGACCGACAGACAAGTTGTGCCTGGCATGTGGTGCCAAAAATCCTACCAGAGACAATGAATGCACTCCCAAGTGCAAGCTCTGCGGAGACGCACACCCCACGGCAGACCGGACTTGCAGGGCTAAACTTAAGACGCCATACTTCGTAAAGCAACGAAGGTGGGCTGCGAGGAGAAATGAGGAAGAACTCCAGCGGGAAGCCGACTCACCAGACCAGGACACCTGGGGAAGCAGCAACACACAACCAGCCCGTAGACCGACACAAAGGTCCAGATCCAGATCCAAGTCCAGGCTGAGAGCCTGGGGACTACGTCGCTTGGGGTCAAGGTCCAGAAGCAGACGCAGGACCAGGAGCCGGCGGAGATCCACCTCGAGGGGAAGGACGCCCGAAGCGACAACGAAGCAACAAGGAGTACAGAAGACGCCAGACAAGGTGGCCTGGTCAGACGTAGTGGCCAATCGCGATTCGGCAAAGTCCGGCAATAATAGTAACGCTATGGATAATTACAGATACATAGAGAAACGCGTAGAAGAATACAAAACGGAAAACAAGCTACTCAGACAGGAGCTAGAAAAAGCAAAAAAGCAAAATAGTGAATCAGCTAAAAAAATTGATGAATTACAGCAAACACTTCATGAAATACTCATGAAAATGCAGATACAGACGTCGCCTCCATCGACCGTCATCGCGGTCTTCTCCACGCCAGTGACCAAGACCACAGGGGAGAGAGAGAATGAGGAGGTAGAAATGGTAGCAGTGGAAACACTGCAACCAGGCGCCAAACGAAATATCCCGCTGACGAAGATCAAAGAGCAAATTGACTCAGAAAAAGAGGTCAAGAGTCCCCGTTCTAGCACGAAAAAAACAGACGTCCTCGAGGACATGATAAACAAACTGTCCGACAAAATGGAGAAAATGTTCGAGATGGTGCTCGTGCGGCTTAGCGGCAGAGAGGCGGAGAGTAAGGCGCAGGCACTAAAATACGACAAGCGGCTCGAAGAGCTAGAGAAGAAAATTTCTTAGACATGGCGGGCACCAAAATGATAAACCTCCTCATATGGCAGTGGAACTGCCGTGGCTTTTCTAATAAAAAAGCATCGATGGCGCAACTAATCAAAATCGCCACAAAAAGAAAAAAACCTGACGTGATCATTTTTCAGGAGACATTCGACCCCGCCAAAATTACCGGGTATGCCACCCACAAACAACGCACAGAAGGAAAGGGAAGAGACATAGTCGTGACCACATTAAGGAAGAAGGGGCTAGTTGCTATCCCTTACATTACGAAGCAAGTCACGAATATTAACCACATTCTTATAGAAGTCATGCCACGCAGCAAAAAGGAGAGCAGCACTTTTGTCCTAAACGTATACAGCAGCCCATCTAAAAAGGGCCTAAAGCATAATTTCGAAGAACTAATTAATGGAACGATGAACATCGCAGGCAACAACCGACTTGTTATTGGAGGAGATTTTAACGCTCCACACACGCAGTGGGGATATGGGCACTCGTCAAAGAAAGGAAAAAACCTTGCTGACCTCATCGAAAAGGCTGAACTAACCATTCTGAGTGAGCCAGCCTCGCACACCAGAATCGGTGTAGGTCCACACAGGGACAACACGCCGGACCCAACCCTCTGAAAGAATGCCGGGCGAATCACGTGGGAAAACACCTTTAAGACCTGTGAAGTATCACAGGATCCTCAGCATCGCCCTTGGCAATCCTTCCACCATGAATTGCAAACGGACAATCAGGCGCGTAGATTGGGCCAAATTCCGCAAAGGCAGAAACGAGAAAGAACAGGGACCCATCGAAAACATAGAAGAATAGAGCAGGGAACTTCTACGAGACGTAGAAAAAGCCACAACCGAAACGGAGTGGGATGACTGGTTGGCTCAACGAGAAGATTAGGATGAGTGTGGCGGAACCCTATCATTGCGGATGGACAGCAGGCTTGCACATCTTGTTGAAGCCAAAAAATCTATTCAGAAACAGCTGCATAGGCAAAAACACAATCGAAATTTAAGGAGAAAACTCGCCAAGCTAAACAAGCACATCGAAACATACTGTATTTAGCTATGCCATCAGGAATAGGACGAAGTGTGCGATGCCATGGACGGCAACATAAACACAGGCAAGTCATGGAAAATCCTCAAGCACCTGCTGGACCCGTCGGCCACTAAAACGGCGGTGAAAGCGGAAATGACCAAGTTAATACACAGGTATAAAGGGAACATCCATCAGATGGGTGATGAAATCGTTAAGCTCTATCTCGGCAGACCCCAGGCAGTCGAACACCAGGAATACTCGGGTTCTCCCAACGAAGATCTTGCCAGACTTTTCAAAGCGACAAATCAGGGCAGTCCTGCCGACTATCAAAACCAATTCAGCTCCAGGTCCCGACAAAGTGTGCAGGAAGATGCTCCGGAACCTGGACGACCAGGGAACGAGCCGTTTGACAGACTTCATCAACGAGTGCTGGAGAAACGGGAAGATACCTGACGAATGGAAGAAATCCAACGTGATCCTCATTCCTAAGCCGGGTAAATCCCTAGAAATCCAGAACATGCATGCGGCCCATCTCGCTGAAATCTTGCATCGGTAAAGTAATGAAGCATGCTTGCCTGAACAGGGTTAACGGCTACCTTCAGTCTAACAATGTATACCGCAGCAACATGATCGGCTTCAGAAGAGCGCTCTCCACACAAGATGCCATGATACAACTAAAGGAGCAAGTCATAGACTCCATCGGACGAGTCTTGAGGGCAATAATCGCGCTAAATCTAAGGAAGGCCTTCGACAAGATCGAGCACGCAGCCATTCTAAAACGAATTGCGCAACTCTGCCTAGGTGAGCGAACGTACAAGTACATCAGAAGTTTTCTTACGGGAAGAACTGCCACGGTTAGACTGGACAAGGAGGAGAGCATCCAAGTGGACAAGGGCAGCGCTAGCACACCGCAAGGGTCCGCCGTGTCACCGATGCTGTTTAACCTCGTCATGATGGGATTATCAGAAAAATTAGAGCGAGTCGAAGGCATCAATCACACAATTTATGCAGACGACATTACGATTTGGACTACGCAAGACACCAGTGAAGGCGAGATGGAGAATAAACTTCAAGAGGCGGTAAATGCAGTCGAGAGTCATCTGAATGGCACCGGATTAAAACGCTCACCGGCCAAATCAGGACTGCTACTATACCACCCCAAAACACTGGGCATACATTGCAGAAACGTAGCAAAATTACACAAAAGAATGAGGATAACCACTAAAAATGGCACGGCGATACCTTTGGTTCAAAAGATCAGAGTCCTGGGTCTGTGGATCGAAGCCAGGGGAACCAATGGGGAAACTATAACGCGCCTGGAAAAGAAAGTCATGGCGGCCGTTAGGCTAATACAAAGAGTATCCAATAAACGAAGGGGCATTAAAGAAAGAAACGTTGTACGACTCGTCCAGGCCTTCGCGATAACCCATGTCGCGTACGTAGCGGCGTTCGTCCACTGGAACAAATCCGAGAAAGACAAACTCGACGCGCTGATTAGAAAAGCGTACAGAGCTGCGTTGGGTCTACCGCAATACACAAAGAACGAAAGGCTACTACAACTCGGAGTGCATAAAACGCTGGACGAGATCGCTGAAGCACAAATGATAGCGCGACTCGGACGATTGTCTGGAACCATGGCGGGTAAAGAAATTATGGAAAAGATCTCCATTAATTACCACGGAATGAAAGGTCCCAAGGCGCAGATTCACCCAGACGTCCGGTCCACGATAATAACGGAAAACATCCCAAAAAATATGCACCCTGCACAAAACATTGAGAGACGAAAAAGCCACACGAAAATTATCCTTAAAACCATGGCATGCGGAGGGTGTGCTTTTTGTAGACACCGCCCGGTATTCCCTAAATAAAGATATCAGCAATGGGGTTGTGCATGGCTCATTCTTCTCAATGGCGGTCATAGACACAAAAGGGGAGACCTTGACCGCAGACTCCGTTAGGACCAGATTGTCGGAGGCACCGGAAGAAATGGCCATTGCACTGGCTGTAATCAATGGTCGAAAACACGACACATTACTAATCAGTGACTCCAAGATGGCCATTAGGAATTTCACAAAGGGATGGGTCTCTACCGAAGCAGCCAAAATCCTGAACCACAGAGCAGAAGACTTCCGGAACGGCAAAATTGTACCCAAATACCTCAAGTGAGTCCCGGCACACATGAGGGAATAAAGCATTGAAGACACAACCATCCCTCAAAACCTCAACGAGAAGGCCCACCGAACTGTGCGAGAACTAAGCCACCACGACTCGGATAGCGATGGCCCGGCCGCGCGCACCCACCACAGAAGAGGGGACGACGCTGGTGGAAGCGATGGGGACGATGGAGGTGATGACAATAATCAATATGCGATACAAGACGACAGGGACAGACTGGTCACGTATCCTGACATATTGGCACATTATAAGTGACAACGAGAAGAATATCCGCCACCACACAAACAGCTAGACAGATCTCAAGAAACAGATTGGCGAAGATTTCAAACCAGAACCTTTTCAAATCCAGTACACCTGAACGGAGTAAATTCCAGACAATACCCGCAAGCAAGCTGAACCCTCTGTAAGCACGAACATGTAGATATGGCACATATTCTATGGCAATGCACACAGGTCACAGTAATATACCGAGACGACAATATAAAACCGGACCTTCTCGAGGAGCGTTGGCTAAGTGCGCTGACTAGCTCAGATCTGCACGACCAACTGTGGGCAATCCAGCGGGCCCGGACAGCGCTGGAAAGGCTACGCCTCACCGCACCAAACGTCGGGTTGGCCTGAGCCCGGGCCTGTAACCCTGCAGGGTTTCCTTTTTTTTTAATAAAGTTTTTCTGTCCGTCCGTCTGGTGACACGTGCAGCCAGCGTTGCATGGCGCGTTTCGCTTGGTGCGTTTGGCTTGTCAGTTGCTGTGGCAGAATTCATAAGAGCCGGAAGCGGCGCGAGACTTCGGTAGGTGCCTAACAACATGCGGCAATATACCAAATTTGGTATTGTGGAACGTTCATGGTGTACGATGCTGTGTGATTCGTGCCAACATCATAATCATAAGATGCGTCTCACGGAACAAGATGAGTACATGCCCCGCTCATGATGCACTCGCGGCCGCTTCGCTCGCTTCTCATATACCGAATTCGGTATTATGGGACGTGAAAGGATGACGAAGGTATGTGACTGGTGCAACATGATAATCATGAGATGTGTGTAATGTCTCAGCATGACTACATGCCACACTCACGATGCGCTTGCGGCCGTTCTGCTAGCTTCACATATTCAATATTTGATATTAAGTGACGCGAACGAATGACGAATGTAATTAACACGTACAAACATGACACTGATGACATGCGTGTCATGCAAAACACGACTACAAGGTACGCTCACAGTGCACTCGCGGTCATTTCGCTAGGTTCTCACATAGCATTATCAGTCTTACGTGACATACATAGATGCGAAGGAATATGACTGGTGCAAAGACGATAATCATGACATGCGGGTCGTGTAAAACTTGGCTACATGCTACGCTCTTAGCGCGCTGGCGGTTGTTTTGTTGGCTCTACATATACCAAATTTGGTATCACATGACGTGAAAAAACGGCGAAGGTATATGACATGTCTAGGTATGATAAAGATGACATGCGTCCCATGTAAAACATGACTACATATACAGCCATAGCGTGCTCGTGGCCGTTTTGCTAGTTTCAGATGTACCAATGCTGGGTTTACGTGATGCGAATGCACACTAAGATAAACGACATGTCCAAACATAATAATCATGATATACCTTTCTTGTAAATCACGACTACGAGCTAGGCTTATCGCGCACTCGCGGCTGTTTTGCTAGCTCGACATCATCATCATTAGCCTGACTACGTCCACTGCAGGACAAAGGCCTCTCCCATGTTCCGCCAGTTAACCTGGTCCTGTGCTTGCTGCTGCCAGTTTATACCCGCAAACTTCTTAATCTCATCTGCCCACCTAACCTTCTGTCTCCCCCTAACCCGCTTCCCTTCTCTTGGAATCCAGTTAGTTACCCTTAATGACCAGCGGTTATCCTGTCTACGCGCTACATGCCCGGCCCATGTCCATTTCCTCTTCTTTACTTCAACTATGATATCCATAACCCCCGTTTGTCCCCTAATCCACTCTGCTCTCTTCTTGTCTCTTAAGGTTACACCTACCATTTTTCTTTCCATTGCTCGCTGCGTCGTCCTCAATTTAAGCTGAACCCTCTTTGTGTGTCTCCAGGTTTCTGCTCCATAGCTAAGTACCGGCAAGATACAGCTGTTATATACCTTTTTCTTAAGGGATAGTGGCAATCTACCTATCATAATTTGAGAGTGCTTGCCGAATGTGCTCCAGCCCATTCTTATTCTTCTAGTTACTTCAATCTCGTGGTTAGGCTCTGCGGTTATTACCTGCCCTAAGTAGACATAGTCTTTTACAACGTCAAGTGCACTATTACCTATCTTTAAGCGCTGCTCCTTTCCAAGGTTGTTGTACTTTACTTTCGTTTTCTGCAGATTATTTTAAGAACCACCTTTCTGCTCTCCTTGTTTAACTCCGTAATCATGAGTTGCAATTCGTCCCCTGAGTTACTCAGCAATGCAATGTCATCGGCGAAGCGCAAGTTACTAAGGTATTCTCCATTAACTCTTATCCCTAACTGTTCCCATACTAGGCTTCTGAAAACCTCCTGTACGCACGCGGTAAATAGCATTGGGGAGATTGTGTCCCCCTGCCTTACACCCTTCTTGATTGTTATTCTGTAGCTTTCTTTATGAAGCACTATGGTAGCAGTTGATCTCCTGTAGATTTCTTCCAGAATGTTTACATATACTTCATCTACGCCCTGATTCCGCAGTGTCTGCATGACGGCTGATATTTCTGCTTAATCAAACGCCTTCTCGTAATCTATGAAGGCTATGTATAGTGGTTGGTTATACTCTGAGCATTTAGGTTAGAGCATCCACCTCGCATGCAAGAGGCCGGTGGTTCAAATCCCGGTGCCGCGCAGTTCCCAACCGGATTTAAAAAAACCGCGTGTTGTTGGAACTACATTAAGAGGCCTGCGGTGCGGCCTCACCGGTAACCACCGCCGGGAATGCACTCCCTCACCAGAGAAGGATTGGCCACCCTGGTGCAGTATCTGGCCACTACCCCTCACATGCATACGTCAAATAACTCACGGCCCTCAGTCCCCAGCAGCTGCGAGGCAACTGACCACGGCGGCGGTCAGATCTGCAATGCAGCAGAGGGTGCTAAGAATCTCTGGATCCGAACAGGCCGCCTTTGGAACCTGAACTTGGCAACATTTAACGCTAGAACCTTATCTAGTGAGGGGAGTCTAGCTGTACTGTTCGAGGAGCTAGAGGGTGTTAAATGGGATATAATAGGGCTCAGTGAGATTAGGAGGGCAGATGAGGCCTATACTGTGCTACAGAATGGGCACGTCCTTTGCTATCGGGGCTTGGCAGACAGAAGAGAACTAGGGGTGGGGTTCCTAATTCACAGAAACATAGCTAGCAACATAGAGGAATACTATAGCAATAATGAAAGGGTGGCAGGTATTGTAATTAAACTGAATAGAAGATACAATTTGAAGGTAGTACAGGCTTACGCGCCTACATCCAGCCATGATGACGCTTCAGTTGAAAGCTTCTATGAAGACGTGGAATCGGCAATGAGTAAGGTAAAAACACAGTATAATATAGTGATGGGCGACTTTAATGCAAAGGTAGGGAAGAAGCAGGCTGTAGACCAGGCAGTAGAAGATTATGGCATCGGCACTAGAAACGCCAGAAGAGAGCTACTAGTAGAATTCGCAGAACGCAATAATTTGCGGATTTTGAATACCTCTACCGAAAGCGAGAAAACCGGAAGTGGACATGGAGGAGCCCTAATGGCGAAAATAAGAACGAAATAGACTTTATAATGACTGCACACCCAGGAATCGTGAAGGATGTGGAAGTGGTTAACAAAGTACGATGCAGTGACCATAGAATGGTACGGTCTCGAATTCGCCTAGACTTAAAAAAGGAACGACAGAAACTGATACGTAAGAAGCCAATCAATGAGCTATCACTGAGAGGGAAAGTACAGGAATTCAGAGTGTCGCTGCAGAACAGGCACTCGGCTCTTTGTGAGGAAACTAACCTTAGCGTAGATACAATGAATGATAATCTAACAAGTATCATTACGGAGTGTGCAGTGGAATTTGGAGGCAGGGTAGTGAGACAGGACACTGGCAAGCTTTCCCAGCAAACGAAGAACCTAATTAAGAAGCGTCAAAGCATGATAGTGTCAAGTACAACAGACAAAATAGAACTGGCAGAGCTTTCAAAGTTGATTAATAGGCGTAAGGTATGCGATGTAAGAAGGTATAACATGGAGAGAATTGAGCACGCTCTGAAAAACGGGGGAAACGTCAAAGCACTGAAGAGGAAACTTGGGATTGGCAAAAGTCGGATGTATGCACTAAGGGACAAAGAAAGCAAAATAACTATCAATATGGATAGGATAGTTAAAATAGCGGAGGAGTTTTACAGAGATCTGTACAGTAGCCGAGACAACCACGACCTTAATACTATAAGAACTAGCAGTAACCCAGATGACACCCCACCAGTAATAATAGAAGAAGTCAGAAAAGCTTTGGAGAGCATGCAAAGAGGCAAAGCTGCTGGTAAGGATCAGGTAACATCAGACCTGCTGAAAGATGGAGGACAGATTGTGTTAGAAAATCTAGCCACCCTGTTCACGAGGTGTCTCCTGACGGGAAGGGTACCAGAGTCTTGGAAGAACGCTAACATCATCTTAATACATTTTGGGACGTTAAACCCCACAAATCAATCAATCAATCATCTTAATACATAAGAAAGGAGATGACAAGGACTTGAAAAATTACAGGCCGATCAGCTTGCTCTCTGTAGTATACAAGCTATTTACAAAGGCAATTGCTAACAGAGTAAAGAAAACATTAGAATTCAATCAACCAAAGGAACAAGCAGGATTTAGAACAGGCTACTCAACAATTGACCACATTCATACTATCAATCAGGAAATAGCTCGACATATACCAAGCTTATTATCACGAAACCTGATTAGAGGACGAAAGTGTAAGACATGTCCAAGAATGATAAACATGGCATGCATGTATTGTAAAATACGACTCGCTACGCTCTTAGCATGCGCATGGCCGTTATGCTAGCTACACATATACAAAATTTGGTAACAGTTAACGCGAATAGACAACGAAAGTAAATGACACATTCCAAAATGATATTCATGACATTGAAATCATGTACGGCCTCGCAACTTTGTGCTGATTTTAAAGTGACATATAAACTTTTCTCGTTCATGTTTCGCCCTTCATCAATTACCAGTGTACGTGGGATTCGCCGATTTTTTATATGGTGTCTGGCTATCTTAGTGATCATTGCCGTGATTGGGACCGCATTCCTTTGTTCATTAATGTGTGCCTGTGAAGCGTCATCGGGACCAGTCTACACGTGAAATACTGAAGGCCCTGGAACTATGCTGGGTAACGCATGCGTGAGCAGGCGTTGAGTTGCCTTATCTGAAAAGGAGCCTGTTTTTTTATCAGTATGATTACAAATGATATGAGGGTTCTTTGTGGTGATGTTGATCTTTTGTTGTTTATATCTGATTTAACTTTTTAATTTCTTTTTGCTTCAACAATGTGACTATATAGGGCATTGTTTAACGGATAAACATTTCCTGTAAGTCCGCGTTGTTCTGTGTGTCTTTCTTGGCCTGACCTTTCTTCTTTCGCACTGCTTTCCTCCAGTAAGCATTAGGGCTCAGCGAAGTTAGGAGGCACACGAGGCTTATACACGGACGAAAAAACGGACACATCATATTCTGTTGTGGCTTAGTTGACTAAATATATCTAGGGGCAGGGTTCGTTGTTCATGAAATTTTTAGGGGTTTCGAGGCTGCTCCGCCTAGAACCCCTCTGAGAATACGCGGAGCTAGGATAAAAACCTGGTTTATTTCTGTTAGCCTCGTCCGCAACTAACTGCTGCCGCCTGCCCCGAGTGCACCAGCGATGTGTTTCATTCGCGTGTGGAATGAACAGACTGGACAGCTGTGCTGTCGAGAAACAAGTGAACGCCATCGTTTATTCTACGTTGGTAGTTATAGTCGAAGGTGGAAAGGGTTAGAAGGTGAGGGCCAGGAGTACACGAGGCAATCATGCATGTAGATAGCACATGTGCTTTTATTCGATATGATACATCCTCCTTCCAAACAGTTGACATAATTAATGCCGCTGGCTTGTCTGCTGGAACTGCTGGCCATAGCCGAGACGCTCTGTTGGCGGCGTCTGTCGTCGACTGCGTCTCAGTGGTTGAGGTGACGGCTGCTGAGCTCCCACGGGCGAGGCTGCGGTGGTCGATGACGCCTCACCTTGAAATGGGATGAGGTTGTTGGCACAATTTTTGTCGTCTGATGAACCAACACTAAATGGTTCCTTCGTCGCCAGAAGGTGCTGACGGTTGCGCCTCAGCACGGTGTTGTTCTCTGTGCGTACGTAGAAGGACCGTGGGCCGGCTGATCCGATCACTTTGGCTTTCGTTGCCCATGGTGTCCCACTCAAGCGAACCATGTCATTGTCGCAGAGGCCAGGTAGGGTGCACCTATGATGACTTCTCTGCCGGTGTTTCTTGACGGGCGTTGCTGACACTGGATTGAAGTCCGGTAATAGTGTGCGCAGCCGCCTTCCTTGCAAGAGTTCGCCCGGAGACCGGCCATGTTCAACAGGACTCGCCCTGTAATTCAACAAGCCCAGCCAGAAAGACTCTCCTGCAGCTTTTGTTTTCTTTAGGCTGCGTTTTACAACTTGTACACCTTTTTCTGTGAGCCCGTTCGATTGCGGGTACTACGCGCTTGATTTCACATGCTTAAAGTCGTAACACTTTGTGAAAATAACGAACGTTTGGCTGCTAAACTGTGGGCCATTATCAGCAGAAACCTCGCCTGGTATGCCGTACCTTGAAAATATTGCACTCAGTCTATCGATGACGGTACTGGATGTTGGATCGGGCAGTAGCTCCACCTCAGGGAAATTGGACATCAAGTCATAGGCGCACAAATAATATCTTCTTGAGTACTGAAAGAGATCGACACCAATGCGGTACCAAGGCTGAGTAGGCGTTGGTTGCATTATTAAAGGCTCCGATGGCTACTTATAAGCGTATGTCTTGCAAGTTGGACATCTTTCGATCAAGGACTGAATTTCCGAGTTTATATACGGCCAGTAAACCATTTGTCTTGCTCTAGCTTTATACTTTACGTGGCCAAGATGGCCTGCGTGGATCCATTTGAACATGTCGCTACGCATGCTTGTCGGTATCACCACTTTTGTGCCTTTCAATAGTACGCCGTTTACTACGGATAGATCGGTGGCCACCGGTTTCAGGGGCCCATCGACAGGCTCTCCCTTGGCAAGCTTTCTTAGCACTGTGCCAAGATATGGATCGAGAGCTGTTTCCTGTGCAAGTTTTCTAGCTGTCATTTCATTTACGAGTGCTGATACGACCATGACGGCATGGATCTCGACGTCACTCATGCCTGCAGCTCCCTTGATTGCAGGAACAGGTGATCGGGACAGCATATCAGCAAAGGCCATCTGTTTACCAGGAATATACGTCAGCGTGTAATCATATTTCATCAATCTCAAGAGAAATCGTTGCACTATGGGTGGCATATCGCTTATGCCTTTCTTTGATATATGTATCAGCGGACTGTGATCGCTCTCGAGGGTGATGGCGTGGCCATAAACAAAATGATTGAATTTTTCACACCCGAAAACTGAAGCCAAAGCCACTTTTTCAATCTGTGAATATCTTTGCTCCGATTTTAAAAAGCTCTCGAGGCATAGGCTACCGGCTTCCAGCAGTCTCCATGACGTTGCAGAAGTGCCGCGCCGACCCTACTTTGAGAGGCATCTGCAGTTACCTTTGTCTCCCGATTTAGATCAAATATAGCAAGCACTGGGGCATTACTTGAATCCCGGCATATAGCCTGCCATTCGCTTTCGTGGTTTGGTGTCCAATCAAAGGTGGCGCCATGTTTCATGAGAGAACGTAAAGTAGACGTACGCTGTGAGAGAGCTGGTAGGTACTTGCTGAAGTAGTTAACTACTCCCTGTAGCCTTTGGACAGTCAATTTGTCCTGCAGTCTTTTCATTTTCAAAAGACCGTCAACAAGATGAGGATTTGGCCTAATACCCTTGTCGCTAATGATTTCACCCAAAAAGAGCACTTCTTGTTGGCCGAAGCGACATTTGGATGCATTGAAGGTAAGGCCTGCTTTTCCAGCTGTTTCTAATGCTCTGCACAGCCTCTCATCATGCTCAGCCCTGGTCCTTCCCCAAATAACACATCGTCTTCGTACACGCGTACACCGTCAAGACCATCCAAAACTTCGTTAAGGGCGTTTTGAAACACTTCGCTGGCCGACGCTATACCGAATGGTAGACGATGAAAGCGATACCGGCCGAAAGGCATCGCGAATGTGCATATCTTCGACGAGTGTTCGTCTAATGCGATTTGATGAAATCCCGCATTTGCGTCGAGCCGCGAAAAGAACTTCGCGCCTGCCAAGTCTGCTTCAATATCCTCTCGGCGCGACATTTGGTAGTGTTCGCTCTTGATGTTTTCGTTGATGCGTCTAGGGTTCATGCAGACCCGCAATTCGCCATCTTTCTTTAATACAATGACAAGGGGGCTCACCCAATCTGTAGGGCTGCTGACCTTCTCTATGATGCCCTCCTTTTCCATTCTGCCCAGTTCAGTGCGTAGAGGCTCACGCAGGGAAAGGGAACCCTCCGAGCTGGCTGGACGACTGGCAAGGCATCCCTGTGCAGCTCAATCTTGTATTCATGTGGGGCGCATCCTGTTCCGTGGAAAAGACGTGAAAACTCCTTGACAATTTCTTCGGTGTCGTTCGTCGTCACGCTGTCAATAGCCCACTGTACGATTTCAAGCTTCTCGCTGGTGTCCAATCCTAAGATAGTGCTGAGCCCCGCCGTGGTGGTCTAGTGGCTAAGGTACTCGGCTGCTGACCCGCAGGTCGCGGGTTCAAATCCCGGCTGCGGCGGCTGCATTTCCGAAGGAGGCGGAAATGTTGTAGGCGCGTGTGCTCAATTTTGGGTGCACGTTAAAGAACCCCAGGTGGTCGAAATTTCCGGAGCCCTCCACTACAGCGTCTCTCATAATCATATGGTGGTTTTGGGAAGTTAAACCCCACAAATCAATCGAATCAATCAATTAAGTGCTGTGGTCCTTGCTGTGGTCCTTCTTTACTACAAAAAATTATGCGCACTCCTTGTGACCACCAATCTCGATAAGCGCCGAAAACTTGCCGATGTTCTTGATCGTGTTGCCACCATATGATCTCATAGCTGCGCTACTGGGCATCAGGGTTGTGTCTTGAGCTTGCGAAACATTGAAAGTGGCAGAACGTTGGCCTGCAATCCTGTGTCCCCCTTAAAGGGGAGGTACTTGGCGCCAATGCATGCGTTCACACGCCAGACCCGTTCTCTGCTTGCGCAGCTGGTGGCGACATATAGTACTTCGAAGTCAACGCTCTGATGTTGCACTTCATACACGCGCTCTTTCTCACTGCAACAAGACGCGAAGTGGTTGCAGCCATTACACGAGTAACATACTTTTCCGTATGCCGGACAGCATCTGTAGGCATGCTTTCGGTTGCAACGATTGCATTTTAGGTCGTTTCTGGACCCTTTAGGGGTGCTCTTACTGGCTGTGGCAGCGTTCATATCTAGTTATTCCTTTGTTTTCTGCCAAAATTCATTTTGACGAGCTGATGTTTCTGCCGCTTTGCTAAGGATGATTACTTTTTCCAAGCTCAAGTTTTTGTCCCTGAGCATCTTTTCTCGAAGCCTTGGCGAGTTTGTTCCAAAAACAATTTGGTCTCGCACCATGTCATCCGCCATGGTCCCGGAGTTGCAGTGCTGCACTTCTTTTTTTAAGCTCGCGTAGGAAGTGCTCAAAGGGCTCCGCCTTACCTTGGCTGCGGGAACGGAACACGGGTCGCTCGTGTATTTCATTTTGTTGCTCCAGGCAGTAATCTTCGAAATTGGCAATTACGGTGCTGAAATCCTCCTTGTTTTCTTCTCCGCTGAACACAAAATTGTTGAAAACGTGCAAGGCTTCCTCCCCCGCAACGCTGGGGACCAGGGCCGTTTTCGCTGCTTCCGACCTTGAATTAGCTTGGCATGCCGTCGCTTGCAGAAAAAATTCGAACTGCTGACAAAACCACGTCCAGTTCTTTCCTCCATCAGCTGTCAAACGTAGCGGCTCAGGCGGCCTCAGGTGATCCATGTCGTTGCTTATACGTATCCCACTTCTGACACCATGTTTCATTCGCGTGTGGAATGAACAGACTGGACCGCTGGGTTCTCGAGAAACAAGTTAACGCCATCGTTTATTCTGCGTTGGTAGTTATAGTCGAAGGTGGAAAGGGTTAGAAAAGGTGAGGGCAAGGAGTACGCACGAGGCAATCATGCATGTACATAGCACATGTGCTTTCCTCAGATATGATACACGATGGTCATGGTCCTTTTCTTTCTGCGATGACCGCGCTCGCGGCCGCCGCACCTATAATGCCTCATACCATTCGGTGATGATTGGTTTAACATCCCAAAACCACCACATGCATAACAGAGACGCCGTCTTGGAAAATTTCGACCACCTGGGGTTCTTTACCGTGCACAAAATCTACGCACACAGGCCTACAGCATTGTCACCTACATCAAAGTTGCAGCCGCCACCAGCGGGATTCAATCGCGCGACCTGCGGTTCAGCAGCCTTAGCCACTAGAACACTGTGGTAAGACCCCCTCCTCTTCAGCAAAAGTGGAGAGAGAGGCATATTGTGGTAGCTGCTAGCCATGGTCACGTCAGAGTGCACGTACGTGGCATACAAGACCACATGCTGGCACAGTCAATCTGCAAACAGAGAACACCGCCGCCACCCAAAGACGGAGTTGCACCGTACTTGCTCAGGTTGACCACCATGGTGGTCGGTGACCGCATGACAGAACACCGATGGTCCTTGTGCACCACTAGTCACGGCAAGTTGTAAGTCAGTGTCGAGTCTCGATTATGTTGTGGCTATTCGTACCAGTCGCTTATAGGTGGCGGCCATTCCTTCATGAGGTGGTCGCTGAACGCTGGTGACCACGGCAGCCATGGGGTCGTGACATCCCTGCCGAAGCTGAAGCTGCATGCGCCTCCAATATTCACTTCTTCATCTTAGCTGATCTGGATACCTGATCACATTTTACATTCTCTCTTGATGAAGGCTTCTCTCTCGAGGACAACCACGTTGCCCGCCAGGCCAGACACACTGATACAGTTGGTCGCGTTGTCCGCAGCTTCTTCCAACTGCTCCACCTTCTTTCTAGTGTTCTACGTACAATCTTGTACCAGCGTTATCTTTTTTCCCAGTTTGATTTGCGGTTTGTCCTCTTGCTACCTTCTTGCCTCAAGCTTCTCCTTCAGTCGCTTGTTCTCCATCTTCTGCTTCAGATTTGCAAACTCGTCATGCACGGTCACTAGCTCAGTCTCACTTCAGACTGATTCATGGTTGTCTCAGAGTGTGACGCGAGACTAAGCTGCCTCTCTAGTTCGGAGACCTTTGCTGACTAAGTCTTTTGGCCAGCCTCTAGCCCTTCGATCCGCTCCTGCTTCTCCCGGCACTCTGCTGCTTTCTCGCTAAGTTGTAAACTTAGTGTCTACGCTTCACTGGCCTCTCCATCGCGGTCTTCCTGAACCTCGGCGAGCTGCTCAATGGAATAAGCTGGCTGCATTTGTAGTACACCCAGCTGTTAGTTTTGGATTGCATGCTGTCGCTGGAGTTGTACATGGTTGCGCCTCATGTTTGTGAGTTCAGTGCCCTCTCCAACACCCTTCGAACTTGGCACACTACTGCTGCTTAACTTTGAGGCGCTTCTGTGAACCCGCAAGCATGCTGTTAAGGTGACTGCGCTTCTGTGACTTCTCAGCCAACGTTTTCGCCAGAGTACGAACCTTGTCCTCAAGTTCAGAAATGTGGTGCTCATTCTCGTCAATCATGGTGGTTTCACGGTGCTTGTAGACGTCGTATTTATGCTGCAGACCATCACGTGCATCTGCGAAGCTCCCCATCTCACGTTCTAACTGGCTGATGCGGGTTGTATGCCACTTTGTGTCCAGCTTTACACGATACATTTCGGCTTTAAGGACAGCCTTGTCTCTCTCAAGGCCACGATTGCGGACCACCACGGCGCCAGACTCAAGTTTTCCGGTGTTATTCGCGTGTAGCTGTTTCCCGTTACCCGTGGTTTCTTCCGCTTATTCATTGTATTTTTCAATTTCTATATGCCTGCCACTTCGTGATCTCGGGACCTTGTGACCGTTTCATCAAGGTCGTCGCAGTCACCGGCTGTGTTCCCAACATTCGTTTTGTCCAAGGCGTTGTTTTCACGATTCCTAATTGCTGCCCTCACTGACTCCCCAGAACCGTGTCGTGTCGTGTCAACGTGCAACATGGCATCGGTGTCGACTGCAACGTCGACGATATCTCATGCACCGTGTTCACACCAACGGATTCTTGCCACACTTCCATGGAGCTCACCACCCTCCTCCTCGATGATGGCGACAGCCAGAGAAGATAGCTCGGCCATTTGCCGAGCAAAGCGAGCGATCTCCTCGAGGGAAGGTAAGGATAGGCCTAACAGGTGTAGTTCGAATCAAGGGTGGCATCGCCGCTGAACAAGACTTTCACGATCTCAAGTGCAGTGGCGTGCCCTCAATGGAAGAGCTCCTGCATGGCCAGAACATTATCTCGCAGACCCTCCTCAGGGTGTTGCGTTTGAGCGTCAAGCTCACGCGGACATGGAAGTCATATACGACCGGCAGGAACTATTCCAAAATTGCCGCTACAAACTGGTTCCAGGACTGGAAGGGAGGTTGAAGACGCCGCCATCGTTCTGCGGCACCGCGCAGGGCAACTGGGAGGACCCGCCGGAGCACGTCGGATTGCGAGAAGCGACTAATAGTCTCCGCAACTTGAGGACCGTTTCTTTCATGGCTTGGCCAGAAAAGGTGGGCACAGTCAGCTGCTTTGTCAAGGCCATGGTTTCGGACAGCCAGGTACCACGATGCCGGCGGCCTAGGGGTGGAGTTCTCGTTAAGTGCCAATTACAGGGATTTCGAGGACGCTCGGCTCAGAACCCCGCCGTAAAGATGCGGAGCCAGACAAGGATCCTTGTTTATTCCTGTAAGCCACAGCCGCTACTACCACTGCCAGTGACTGTCGCCCTCCACGAGCGCACCCGCGATCGTCTATAGAGAGTTCTAGAATAGCGAGATTTATAATAACGTTTGCAGGTGTTGCGAGCGTTGCTTTAGTTGCGGGTGTCATATGAGCTTTAGAATAACGTTTGCCTCTCCTAGAGAACCAATAGGGACTTCGGCGTCTTCGCAAGTTCAAATGCACGCAAACTACACACAGCCTCGACAAAAGCGTTTGCGGGCCGCACACACCGCTCGTTAGTTCAATTTTTCTGCGGTGGGCCGCGAACGCGAATGGTGGCTCGCGTTACGACGCACGCACAGTGGCGGCGACCGCAGCGCAAGGGCTCGTGGCACGCTATTCTTAAAATACCTAATAACGCTGGCAGGCGCGGCGGGTGTTGCGGGCATAGCGGGCGCCATTAGAAGCTTTACAATAAATAGCGTTTGCTTCCCCTAGGGAAATCTCTAGGGACTTTTGCCCCGACCGTGAACTCAAATGCACGGAAGCTAGACAAAGCACTTCGTGAGATTCGCGGGCTTCGTGCACCGCGATCGCCGCACGCTGTTTAAGATTTTCTGTGGGCGGGCCGCGAACGCAAACGGCCGCTTCTGTTACTACGCATGCGCAGTAGCTGCGACTGCACCGCAAGGCCTCGCGGTGCACTATTTTAAAATTCTCTATTGTCTTCTTCTTTCTGCGATGAGCGTGCTTGCGGGCACCGCTCTCATAAACTTTACCTGGCAACACAGTTAAATGCTTTAAAATTAGGTAGAGGGTTGAAAATGTCGATAGTGACAATAAGAAGTACAAGATTAAGGTAGTTTAGGACCCTGTGCCTACATCCAGTCATGAAGATCATTTGGTTGAACGCTACGATGAAGACGCAAATCAACAATGACAAAAGCGAATACACAGTGAACTGTACTAACGGGCGACTTTATTGCAACATGTAGGCAAGAAGTAAGCTGGGGACAACGCCTTCTGGGAATGTGGCATCGGCTCTATAAACGCAGAGGATAGGTACTAGTAAAGTTTGCAGATCTAAATATTTACGGATATTTAAAAGCTGCTAACCGCAAGTGGATATGCAGGTGTCCTAATGGTGAAACTAAATACGAAATTGACTTCATTTTGCGTTCAGAGACGGGAATTCTACAGAATGTGGAAGTAGTCGACAAGATATATTACAGTGACAGTGCAATGATAAGGGACCAAATTCCGAGTTCGGCTTCAGAATAGATTTGTGGCTTTGTACGATGAAACAGACAGTATAAGTGAGGCAAATAATGATAATCTGACTAGTATGAATAAAATGTGCAATAGATTTCGACAAACAGTCATTACTCATTAGAGAGGACACTGGCAAAGTACTCCTGACCACGAAACACTTCATCAAGAAACGTCAAGTCATGAAAGCCTCACATTCAAGACTATATTCACAATGCCCACAAACTATAGTTGGTGTGCTGTAGTGTTGAAGATGAACCAAGAGCAGGGTCAACCAGTTTGTTGGCATAGGAACAGATAGGACGTGTAGACGCATAGCCAATGCCACCTATATCAAAAAATTCATAAGCTGCACTGAAATGGCCATGAAACCTAAATACTTTTTTCAAACTATAGAGGATCACTCCGTAACAATTTGCCGTGAAATGAAAAATTATATTTCAGTGCGATACTTGCATAGGCGGTGTTTTGAGAAAAGGTGTGTATGCTGCACACATAATGATCAAGAATGAAGGTATAAACTGAACGATTCTCCGAGGTGGTATGTACAGATTCTGCGCTTGACGTATTTTCTCCAATAGTGCGTGCTTACATTCACTCGAAAACAAAAGTCACAGAAGAGCACTGATCCTCAAATAATGCAGCATGTGCAGCAATTCTTAAGATGTGGTGTTAAAACACCCGTGAATTACATTTACACCAAAAAAAGTCACAGCTTTGCCAGAAAGACGAATCAATGAATGCGATAGCGACCAATTGAAAGGTCACGCGCAAAATGGAAAGCAGATCGAAACATTCCCTGCGTTCCTCACGCACAAATGACGCACAAAACGTACTCACAGGTATAGATGCACGCGAATAAGCGGCTCATTTGTTACTTTGCTGTGTGAAAAGCATGCGTTTTTCGCAAATGGAGACTGCAATGAATGTAGTGACCTTTGATTGATTGATTTGCGGGGTTTAACGTCCCAAAACTACCATATCATTATGAGACACGCCGTAGTGAAGGGCTCCGGAAATTTCGACCACCTGGGGTTCTTTAACGAGCACCCAAATCTGAGTACACGGGCCTACAACATTTCCGTCTCCATCGGAAATGCAGCCGCCACAGCCGGGATTTGATACCGCGACCTGCGGGTCAGAAGCCGAGTACCTTAGCCACTAGACTACCGTGGCGGGGCGAATGCAGTGACCTTTGTGCAACCGGTAACTACAGTAGAATCGTTCCAAGTAAAGCTCGAGGCCAGCCAAGGCGTACGACCTTCTCCTCCTCACCACCGCGAGATAAGAGCGCGTGAGCGAGCGCCGATCCCTTTCTCTAAGCCGAGCAAAGTACGCGTAGGAGACTACAGCGGGCGCCGCCCGCATAATGTGGCGACTCGCGCTCATTGCGCCATCTTGCTGGTAATGCTAAAAGCACAATCCCCCCCCCCCCGAGATGCTCGTGAGCAGCGGCTACTGGTAGAAGTAAGTAGCTTGCCATTTAAACGGACCAGGATGTCCTCCGGAGTAGCTCAGTGGTTAACGCCTCGCTTTCACGACGCACAGGTCCCACGTTCAATTTCATGCACCAGAGTGTTTTTCTGGATTTGTTTTCTTGCGTTTTCAATATATATATATATATATATATATATATATATATATATATATATATATATATATATATATATATATATATATATATATATATATGAATATATATATATATGAATATATAAATATATATGAATATATATATATATATATATATATATATATATATATAAATATGAAAGTAGATGCGCTTTCACATAACAACTGTTTATTGTGCCGACGTTTCGACAGGAACCCTGTCTTTTTCAAGGCATAATACTTTTTACATATTTTCCGTGCCTTTTTATATCCTGTCGAGACAGGAGGGGAGGGGTCAATTGAGAGAGAGAGAGAGAGAGAAAAAAAGAAAAAAGAAGAAACAGCAAAACCGGAGGACAAACATTAAATAAAATATAGAAAATCTAGGAGAAGAAGCAAGACCAACATGGCGTAATTAGAAAAGGGCAGCATTTCAACAGAGAAGGGCAGAGGTAGATGAGGAATGTCATCATTGTTAACAATACCTCCCCCGCACCCACACTTCCCCAAGTGGGCAGGGAGCCGCCGTTTTTGTATTTCACCTTTCCGTGTAGTCCGCTGGCGGCCCGTTCCTCTTTGAAGTGTATGACAAGTTAATGGGGAGGGCTTAGGCGCTTTAAGTGCATGCTGGTGGCGTTGGGAGAAGCGAAAAAGCCGGTGAATGAGGCACTGCCATCGATATTCATTATATGCATTGGCTCCTTGTCAGTGAAGGAACAGAATGTGGGTTAAAAATTGAAGAAGAAGAAAAAAAAGAAAAAAAACCATTGGGGGGGGGGAGACTGTACGACATCCGAGACAGTCACCACACAGTTGCGGCTCACTTGGGAAGACATGCGCGCATTCACGAAAAAGTTAACAAAACCACCTAGTTGTCAGCTCCTTGTCAGTGAAGGAACAGAATGTGCGTTTCAACTTAAAGAAGAGAAAGAAAAAGAAAAAAAAGAAAAAAAAGAGGGGGGGGGGGGACAATACGACATCCGGGACCACTTATCTGTGCGTTCCGGCTGTGCTTGATGAGGCAAATCCTTTCTATGTTGTCAGATGCATAGGCCAAAAGCTTTGTTAGCGGGTAATATTATTGTCGTAATGAAACCGGACTGATTAGAGAGAAGCGTTTGCGTCTTTTAGTTGTCGTAACGCAGACAGAGTGCCTGGGTGTTCATTTATTCCGTATTTTATCGTGTTAAATTTGTAGATAAAATAAGATTCCCGTTGTTCCCGTTCTCTGATTGTTCGAAATTTGTTTTCTAGTAGTGTAACCCTGATGTCATCAAAGCTGTGGTCTTTTAATGTGCAGTGTTTTGAAAGTGGAAGGCCTGGCAGAGATCGTACATGTGCCCGATGGTTGTTGAATCTAATTCTAAACGGAGTGTCTGTCTGGCCCACGTATTGCTTGTTACATACCCCACATTCCAGGAGGTATATGACGTTGTCTGAGTCACAGTCTAGTGCACCTCTTATCCTGTGCTTAAAATCCGAGTGGGTGCTTTTCGCCACTGTCGTTGTCTGCATGTGTTTGCATACCCTGCATCTGCTTTTTCCGCAAGGGTGACACCCAATTTGAGATTTCACACCTATCTTTGAATTTATTAAATGATCCTTTATATTTTTCGGCCTTCTGATACAACACAAGGAGGAGAAGTGAAAATTTTGGATAGTCGCACGCTCTGTTCCAATATGTTAAAGTGTTTTCTTAGGACCTTGTTTATGTTCGGTGGGTTGCTCGTGAAAGTTAATAGCAAGTTTTTGTTGCGGTATTGGTCGGCGTTTCACTGGTGGTTGAGAAGAATCTGGCGGTCCAGATTTTCAGCTTTTTTGATGGCGTCATCGATGATAGCTGGCGGGTATTCTTGATTAAGGAGTACTTCGCGCATATGTGTGCTGTTTTTGTGGAAGTCCTCGGTGCGGGAGGAGATTCGTCGAAATCTGTGTGCTTGGGAATAGGGAATGCTGGTCTTGCAAGGTCGCGGGTGGCAGCTTTTGAAGTGCAGGTATTGTTGCCTGTCTGTAGGTTTTCTGTATACGTTAGTTACCAACGCACCCTCGTCAACTCGAATGAGTACATCAAGAAAGTTTATTTCAGTGTTAGAGTAGGTGTGTGTAAAATAAATGCTGGGGTGTACCTGGTTGAAAGCCTGTATGAATTTGAGGAGCTCGTTTTCCGAATGTGTCCAAATTATGAATATATCATCTAGGTACCGTTTATAGAGAAATGGTTTGATATTACAAGATGAAAGAAAATTGGACTCTATGTGGTGCATGAATATGTTAGCGTAGTTTGGGGCCATTCTTGTACCCATTGCCGTACCGCTGATTTGAAGATAGTACTGGTTGTTAAATTCAAAGCTGTTCAAATCGAGTACAAGTCTTGTGAAGATTTCAATTACTTTTTTGCTTGGATAAGCGACAGGGTTGTGTGTGCCATACGATTCAACAAGTGCCCTTACACCATCGTCATGTGGGATATTTGTGTAGAGTGAGCTAACATCCAATGTTACGAGAAATGCACCGTCTGGAATTTTCACGTCTGCTATTTCCCGAAGAAAGTGGTTTGTGTCACGCAAGAAGGACTCATGTGTGGGTGGTATGTCTTTGAATAAAGAATCAATATAACTGGAAATGGGTTCCGTTAACGTTCCCGTGCCTGATATAATGGGTCTGCCAGGGTTATTTTCTTTATGAATCTTCGGCAGCATGTAAAAACGACCAGGCGCCGAATGTACCGTAATAAGTGCCTTTTTAAGCTTTGAATTAATGGCGCCTTCACGTGTGAGATTCTCTAGGGTTGTTACAATGATTTTTTTGTGCTCCATGGTAGGGTCAAAGTCGAGGTGTTTGTAGAATTGTTTGTTATTTAGTTGTCGCTTGCCTTCCTCAATGTAGTCCGATCTATTCAGAACAACAATCGCGCCTCCTTTGTCTGCTGGTTTGATGACGAGATCTTCGCAGTTGCTCAACGTGAGTAGTGCCTCTTTTTCTCTTTTTGATATGTTATTCATGCTTGGTTTGTGCACTTTGTACGCATGTTTAACATCTTTTTGGACCGCGTCTATATAGAGATCCAGATGTCGATCTCTGTTGGCGTCTGGGGTCCATTGCCGTCCGATTACCCCACGAAAAAGTGTGTTATCTTTTTCGGGTTTATCAAAGAAATATTCCTCCAATCGTAAATTTCGTGCGAAGTTGTCTAGGTCTTTTAGGAGCGTGAATTCATCATACCTTCCGTTGCCAGGGCAGAATGTAAGTCCGCGTGATAGTATACTCAATTCTTCTTTGCTGAGTTCTTTGTCGGAAAGGTTAATAACGTTTGGCTCTTTGGGGTGTGGTGGCAAATTTTTTTGAACGTGAGATGATTTGGTATTTTTTCTGTAAGCAGCAGTGGGTAGAGCTTGTGACACATTGTCCCGCGCAAATTTCTTCCTCTTAAGTTTTTCAATTTCCTCCGTTTTTTTGTGCTCAAATACGTCTAGTTCCTTAGTTTCCCACTCCGAAAGAGAAAAGTTATTTCTTAAATACCACTCCTCGTCTGTCAGTGCGTTTAGAGTCTTTCTACAGTGTTCGATGGTGACTTTCATTAGCTCCTGTGTGGCGTGATCGAGAATTTCGTTCCACCGTTTCATTTCCCCTTCGGCAAAATTATGCATCGTGGTGTTAGCGACAAGCGCAGCCCCTTGGGAGCCGTACCCGCCAGTACATATTGCTCGAGGCTTTGCACGTGAAGTTCGTGCCGTATTCTTTTGTCAACCACTTTTCTAAGTTTAAGAAAATTTGGACCCGTTCTATGGCCTAGTTCATCTGAAATGGACGGAGTTTGCCCACTCGCACAGCCAGTATGTCACTTTGCACAGACGCGGCGAATAGGGCCACAAGGTGCCCGGAGGTCGTACCTGGTTTGGGTTGGAGCTCCATCCCGTTGTGCCTCCCGTGACGAGCTGGCCTGTAGACGCCTGCTGTTGGCTGCTGGTGGTTGCTGCTTGTTCGTTGATGATGTTGGCTGCTGATTTTTCCTTGCGGGTGGTTTACTCTGGCCGCTCGTTGCTGTTGATTTTGGTACAGCTGGCCGTTGTTGTTGGCCCGGATTACCCTTCGTCACCGTTTCCGGGGTGTGTGTTGTAGGCGTCGACGACAGCCGTGGCAAGCGTGACGGCAGTTGTGCACTCGATGAGGGGGGTCTCGACGGGGTATGCTGGCCTGGAGAACGGGCAGCAACTGTTTCTGGGGCTGCTGGGTTCATATTCTTCTTTTTGCCGCCTCGACAGGTGGCATCGGAAGAGTCACGCCGCAGTGCTTGGGAGTAGGATGGCGTCTCCCGAAGCTCGTACGCCCCCGCCTCTGGTTGTGGCGCGTGTTCCAGCCAGTTGTTGATGTAAGGCCGCCGTAGGTCGAGGAGCAGGTTGTAGATGTTCCAGGCCAGGAGAGACACTCCAGCGAAGCTCGGGTGCAGACCATCGGCCGCGAGTACCGTCCACGGCGGGAGCGCGTCGATGCGATGGTTCACATAGAATACGCCCTCTCTCTCATGGCACAAACTCAGCAGTCGCAAGTTAAACTCCCGAGCCTCGTGGTTGAACCGCCTCACCGCACGCCAGTTGTGTCGGCGGAGTCGTTGGTTGGGGGCTCGTGGGAGCACTAGTGTGGCAAACACCATAGGAATATCTGGTCTCTCATGCCGGATGCGGTCAAGGAGGGCGACGTAACGGTTGAATGCTGTAGGGGCATCAGTATTGGCCAGGTCGTTAGTTCCAATGTGCAGAATAAGGTTCGAGGTACCTTTAGGGATGAAGTCCAATAGCTCTCCGATGTCGCCAATGCATGCGCCAGGCTGGCAGATGAAGGCAGGTGAATGGGGGCTGGCCGGATCGAAGTGTTGATGCAGGTACTTTAGTTGTGAGTCACCGACTATTGCCGTCGAGGCTCCGTGGATCGGAAACCTCCATGTAAGTTGCTTGCGAAAGGCGCGGGCAGCAGCCATTTGTGGTAAGGCTTATATGCAGAAGAATAACTTCGGTTGCCGCAAGGTTATAAATATGAAAGTAGATGCGCTTTCACATAACAACTGTTTATTGTGCCGACGTTTCGACAGGAACCCTGTCTTTTTCAAGGCATAATACTATTTACATATGTTCCGTGCCTTTTTATATCCTGTCGAGACAGGAGGGGAGGGGTCAATTGAGAGAGAGAGAGAGAGAAAAAAAGAAAAAAGAAAAAACAGCAAAACCGGAGGACAAACATTAAATAAAATATAGAAAATCTAGGAGAAGAAGCAAGACCGACACGGCGTAATTAGAAAAGGGCAGCATTTCAACAGAGTAGGGCAGAGGTAGATGAGGAATGTCATCATTGTTAACAATACCTCCCCCGCACCCACACTTCCCCAAGTGGGCAGGGAGCCGCCGTTTTTGTATTTCACCTTTCCGTGTAGTCCGCTGGCGGCTCGTTCCTCTTTGAAGTGTATGACAAGTTAATGGGGAGGGCTTAAGCGCTTTAAGTGCATGCTGGTGGCGTCGGGAGAAGCGAAAAAGCCGGTGAATGAGGCACTGCCATCGATATTCATTATATGCATTGGCTCCTTGTCAGTGAAGGAACAGAATGTGGGTTAAAATTGAAGAAGAAGAAAAAAAAGAAAAAAAAACCATTGGGGGGGGAGGGGGGAGACTGTACGACATCCGAGACAGTCACCACACAGTTGCGGCTCACTTGGGAAGACATGCGCGCATTCACGAAAAAGTTAACGAAACCACCTAGTTGTCAGCTCCTTGTCAGTGAAGGAACAGAATGTGCGTTTCAACTTAAAGAAGAGAAAGAAAAAGAAAAAGAAAAAAAAGAAAAAAAAGAGGGGGGGGGGACAATACGACATCCGGGACCACTTATCTGTGCGTTCCGGTTGTGCTTGATGAGGCAAATCCTTTCTATGTTGTCAGATGCATAGGCCAAAAGCTTTGTTAGCGGGTAATATTATTGTCGTAATGAAACCGGACTGATTAGAGAGAAGCGTTTGCGTCTTTTAGTTGTCGTAACGCAGACAGAGTGCCTGGGTGTTCATTTATTCCGTATTTTATCGTGTTAAATTTGTAGATAAAATAAGATTCCCGTTGTTCCCGTTCTCTGATTGTTCGAAATTTGTTTTCTAGTAGTGTAACCCTGATGTCATCAAAGCTGTGGTCTTTTAATGTGCAGTGTTTTGAAAGTGGAAAGTGTTTTGAAAGTGGAAAACACTGCACATTAAAAGACCACAACTTTGATGACATCAGGGTTACACTACTAGAAAACAAATTTCGAACAATCAGAGAACGGGAACAACGGAAATCTTATTTTATCTACAAATTTAACACGATAAAATACGGAATAAATGAACACCCAGGCACTCTGTCTGCGTTACGACAACTAAAAGACGCAAACGCTTCTCTCTAATCAGTCCGGTTTCATTACGACAATAATATTACCCGCTAACAAAGCTTTTGGCCTATGCATCTGACAACATAGAAAGGATTTGCCTCATCAAGCACAGCCGGAACGCACAGATAAGTGGTCCCGGATGTCGTATTGTCCCCCCCCTCTTTTTTTTCTTTTTTTTCTTTTTCTTTTTCTTTCTCTTCTTTAAGTTGAAACGCACATTCTGTTCCTTCACTGACAAGGAGCTGACAACTAGGTGGTTTCGTTAACTTTTTTGTGAATGCGCGCATGTCTTCCCAAGTGAGCCGCAACTGTGTGGTGACTGTCTCGGATGTCGTACAGTCTCCCCCCTCCCCCCCCCCCAATGGTTTTTTTTTCTTTTTTTTCTTCTTCTTCAATTTTTAACCCACATTCTGTTCCTTCACTAACAAGGAGCCAATGCATATAATGAATATCGATGGTAGTGCCTCATTCACCGGCTTTTTCGCTTCTCCCGACGCCACCAGCATGCACTTAAAGCGCTTAAGCCCTCCCCATTAACTTGTCATACACTTCAAAGAGGAACGAGCCGCCAGCGGACTACACGGAAAGGTGAAATACAAAAACGGCGGCTCCCTGCCCACTTGGGGAAGTGTGGGTGCGGGGGAGGTATTGTTAACAATGATGACATTCCTCATCTACCTCTGCCCTACTCTGTTGAAATGCTGCCCTTTTCTAATTACGCCGTGTCGGTCTTGCTTCTTCTCCTAGATTTTCTATATTTTATTTAATGTTTGTCCTCCGGTTTTGCTGTTTCTTCTTTTTTCTTTTTTTTCTCTCTCTCTCTCTCTCAATTGACCCCTCCCCTCCTGTCTCGACAGGATATAAAAAGGCACGGAACATATGTAAATAGTATTATGCCTTGAAAAAGACAGGGTTCCTGTCGAAACGTCGGCACAATAAACAGTTGTTATGTGAAAGCGCATCTACTTTCATATTTATAACCTTGCGGCAACCGAAGTTATTCTTCTGCATATAAGCCTTACCACAAATGGCTGCTGCCCGCGCCTTTCGCAAGCAACTTACATGGAGGTTTCCGATCCACGGAGCCTCGACGGCAATAGTCGGTGACTCACAACTAAAGTACCTGCATCAACACTTCGATCCGGCCAGCCCCCATTCACCTGCCTTCATCTGCCAGCCTGGCGCATGCATTGGCGACATCGGAGAGCTATTGGACTTCGTCCCTAAAGGTACCTCGAACCTTATTCTGCACATTGGAACTAACGACCTGGCCAATACGGATGCCCCTACAGCATTCAACCGTTACGTCGCCCTCCTTGACCGCATCCGGCATGAGAGACCAGATATTCCTATGGTGTTTGCCACACTAGTGCTCCCACGAGCCCCCAACCAACGATTCCGCCGACACAACTGGCGTGCGGTGAGGCGGTTCAACTACGAGGCTCGGGAGTTTAACTTGCGACTGCTGAGTTTGTGCCATGAGAGAGAGGGCGTCTTCTTTGTGAACCATCGCATCGACGCGCTCCCGCCGTGGACGGTACTCGCGGCCGATGGTCTGCACCCGAGCTTCGCTGGAGTGTCTCTCCTGGCCTGGAACATCTACAACCTGCTCCTCGACCTACGGCGGCCTTACATCAACAACTGGCTGGAACACGCGCCACAACCAGAGGCGGGGGCGTACGAGCTTCGGGAGACGCCATCCTACTCCCAAGCACTGCGGCGTGACTCTTCCGATGCCACCTGTCGAGGCGGCCAAGAGAAGAATATGAACCCAGCAGCCCCAGAAACAGTTGCTGCCCGTTCTCCAGGCCAGCATACCCCGTCGAGACCCCCCTCACCGAGTGCACAACTGCCGTCACGCTTGCCACGGCTGTCGTCGACGCCTACAACACACACCCCGGAAACGGTGACGAAGGGTAATCCGGGCCAACAACAACGGCCAGCTGTACCAAAATCAACAGCAACGAGCGGCCAGAGTAAACCACCCGCAAGGAAAAATCAGCAGCCAACATCATCAACGAACAAGCAGCAACCACCAGCAGCCAACAGCAGGCGTCTACAGGCCAGCTCGTCACGGGAGGCACAACGGGATGGAGCTCACCCCCAAACCAGGTACGACCTCCGGGCACCTTGCGGCCCTATTCGCCGCGTCTGTGCAAAGTGAAATACTGGCTGTGCGAGTGGGCAAACTCCGTCCGTTTCAGATGAACTAGGCCATAGAACGGGTCCAAATTTTCTTAAACTTAGAAAAGTGGTTGACAAAAGAATACGGCACGAACTTCACGTGCAAAGCCTCGAGCAATATGTACTGGCGGGTACGGCTCCCAAGGGGCTGCGCTTGTCGCTAACACCATCGATGCATAATTTTGCCGAAGGGGAAATGAAACGGTGGAACGAAATTCTCGATCACGCCACACAGGAGCTAATGAAGGTCACCATCGAACACTGTAGAAAGACTCTAAACGCACTGACAGACGAGGAGCGGTATTTAAGAAATAACTTTTCTCTTTCGGAGTGGGAAACTAAGGAAATAGACGTATTTGAGCACAAAAAAACGGAGGAAATTGAAAAACTTAAGAGGAAGAAATTTGCGCGGGACAATGTGTCACAAGCTATACCCACTGCTGCTTACAGAAAAAATACCAAATCATCTCACGTTCAAAAAAATTTGCCACCACACCCCAAAGAGCCAAACGTTATTAACCTTTCCGACAAGGAACTCAGCAAAGAAGAATTGAGTATACTATCACGCGGACTTACATTCTGCCCTGGCAACGGAAGGTATGATGAATTCACGCTCCTAAAAGACCTAGACAACTTCGCACAAAATTTACGATTGGAGGAATATTTCTTTGATAAACCCGAAAAAGATAACAAACTTTTTCGTGGGGTAATCGGACGGCAATGGACCCCAGACGCCAACAGAGATCGACATCTGGATCTCTATATAGACGCGGTCCAAAAAGATGTTATACATGCGTACAAAGTGCACAAACCAAGCATGAATAACATATCAAAAAGAGAAAAAGAGGCACTACTCACGTTGAGCAACTGCGAAGATCTCGTCATCAAACCAGCAGACAAATGAGGCGCGATTGTTGTTCTGAATAGATCGGACTACATTGAGGAAGGCAAGCGACAACTAAATAACAAACAATTCTACAAACACCTCGACTTTGACCCTACCATGGAGCACAAAAAAATCATTGTAACAACCCTAGAGAATCTCATACGTGAAGGCGCCATTAATTCAAAGCTTAAAAAGGCACTTATTACGGTACATTCGGCGCCTGGTCGTTTTTACATGCTGCCGAAGATTCATAAAGAACATAACCCTGGCAGACCCATTATATCAGGCACGGGAACGTTAACGGAACCCATTTCCAGTTATATTGATTCTTTAATCAAAGACATACCACCCACACATGAGTCCTTCTTGCGTGACACAAACCACTTTCTTCGGGAAATAGCAGACGTGAAAATTCCAGACGGTGCATTTCTCGTAACATTGGATATTAGCTCACTCTACACAAATATCCCACATGACGATGGTGCAAGGGCACTTGTTGAATCGTATGGCACACACAACCCTGTCGCTTATCCAAGCAAAAAAGTAATTGAAATCTTCACAAGACTTGTACTCGATTTGAACAGCTTTGAATTTAACAACCAGTACTATCTTCAAATCAGCGGTACGGCAATGGGTACAAGAATGGCCCCAAACTACGCTAACATATTCATGCACCACATAGAGTCCAATTTTCTTTCATCTTGTAATATCAAACCATTACTCTATAAACGGTACCTAGATGATATATTCATAATTTGGACACATTCGGAAAACGAGCTCCTCAAATTCATACAGGCTTTCAACCAGGTACACCCCAGCATTTATTTTACACACACCTACTCTAACACTGAAATAAACTTTCTTGATGTACTCATTCGAGTTGACGAGGGTGCGTTGGTAACTAACGTATACAGAAAACCTACAGACAGGCAACAATACCTGCACTTCAAAAGCTGCCACCCGCGACATTGCAAGACCAGCATTCCCTATTCCCAAGCACACAGATTTCGACGAATCTCCTCCCGCACCGAGGACTTCCACAAAAACAGCACACATATGCGCGAAGTACTCCTTAATCAAGAATACCCGCCAGCTATCATCGATGACGCCATCAAAAAAGCTGGAAATCTGGACCGCCAGATTCTTCTCAACCACCAGAGAAACGCCGACCAACACCGCAACAAAAACTTGCTATTAACTTTCCCGAGCAACCCACCGAACATAAACAAGGTCCCAAGAAAACACTTTAACATATTGGAACAGAGCGTGCGACTATCCAAAATTTTCACTTCTCCTCCTTGTGTTGTATACAGAAGGCCGAAAAATATAAAGGGTCATTTAATAAATTCAAAGATAGGTGTGAAATCTCAAATTGGGTGTCACCCTTGCGGAAAAAGCAGATGCAGGGTATGCAAACACATGCAGACAACGACAGTGGCGAAAAGCACCCACTCGGATTTTAAGCACAGGATAAGAGGTGCACTAGACTGTGACTCAGACAACGTCATATACCTCCTGGAATGTGGGGTATGTAACAAGCAATACGTGGGCCAGACAGACACTCCGTTTAGAATTAGATTCAACAACCATCGGGCACATGTACGATCTCTGCCAGGCCTTCCACTTTCAAAACACTGCACATTAAAAGACCACAGCTTTGATGACATCAGGGTTACACTACTAGAAAACAAATTTCGAACAATCAGAGAACGGGAACAACGGGAATCTTATTTTATCTACAAATTTAACACGATAAAATACGGAATAAATGAACACCCAGGCACTCTGTCTGCGTTACGACAACTAAAAGACGCAAACGCTTCTCTCTAATCAGTCCGGTTTCATTACGACAATAATATTACCCACTAACAAAGCTTTTGGCCTATGCATCTGACAACATAGAAAGGACTTGCCTCATCAAGCACAGCCAGAACGCACAGATAAGTGGTCCCGGATGTCGTATTGTCCCCCCCCCCTCTTTTTTTTCTTTTTTTTTTCTCTTCTTTCTCTTTTTTAAGTTGAAACGCACATTCTGTTCCTTCACTGACAAGGAGCTGACAACTAGGTGGTTTCGTTAACTTTTTCGTGAATGCGCGCATGTCTTCCCAAGTGAGCCGCAACTGTGTGGTGACTGTCTCGGATGTCGTACAGTCTCCCCCCTCCCCCCCCCCTAATGGTTTTTTTTTCTTTTTTTTCTTCTTCTTCAATTTTAACCCACATTCTGTTCCTTCACTGACAAGGAGCCAATGCATATAATGAATATCGATGGCAGTGCCTCATTCACCGGCTTTTTCGCTTCTCCCGACGCCACCAGCATGCACTTAAAGCGCTTAAGCCCTCTCCATTAACTTGTCATACACTTCAAAGAGGAACGAGCCGCCAGCGGACTACACTGAAAGGTGAAATACAAAAACGGCGGCTCCCTGCCCACTTGGGGAAGTGTGGGTGCGGGGGAGGTATTGTTAACAATGATGACATTCCTCATCTACTTCTGCCCTACTCTGTTGAAATGCTGCCCTTTTCTAATTACGCCGTGTCGGTCTTGCTTCTTCTCCTAGATTTTCTATATTTTATTTAATGTTTGTCCTCCGGTTTTGCTGTTTCTTCTTTTTTCTTTTTTCTCTCTCTCTCTCGATTGACCCCTCCCCTCCTGTCTCGACAGGATATAAAAAGGCACGGAACATATGTAAATAGTATTATGCCTTGAAAAAGACAGGGTTCCTGTCGAAACGTCGGCACAATAAACAGTTGTTATGTGAAAGCGCATCTACTTTCATATTTATAACCTTGCGGCAACCGAAGTTATTCTTTTGCATATATATATATATATATATATATATATATATATATATATATATATATATATATATATATATATATATATATATATATATATATATATATATATATATGGATACTTGCGCACAAGTATCCACAGTGCAAATGCAAAACTGAAGTATAGTACGTTAAAATGAATTTCACAATGTGTTTGTCGATAAAATTACGGGAGGCGTAATCTTTGTCCCTACATTGAACCATATGATCTAAAGGATTGCCTCCGAGATGCGGCGTACAGCAATTCATTTGTAGAGCAGACGACGGATGACGACTTGGCATAAAGCGTGCTCTTTAGTCGAATGCGGCAGTCTTCGTGCCACAAGTGATAAAAATTTGTTATGAATTGTTTATGAACTCATTCACCATTCATAACGTGTTGCAAATACATGGCCGTCACAGCACCACCATCTGTGTGTCAGTAATGGAGAGGCACCACATATTACAAGTCTCAGTGCTCTACGTATAAGAGTGAATTCAGATACTGTAGAATACCGTGTTAAAAATAGTTACTCCTATCTGCTAAAACAGCCTTTCTTCACCAAATTCGGTCACGTTTACTCGCGTTTGAAGCTCATTGCCGCTTTTCCGTTCCGATTTCTAGATTTCTCAACATATCAGCGAATTCTCGAAAAGCTCTGATTTGTACCACGAATATTGTCACTAAAAACAAAATAATGCCACATGTTTTTCTATATTACTGCATGATGGCCTTCGGTTGTCTATTTACGAGATCTTAAGAAAAATTGAAGATGGAGGTTTTTTTATTATTCAAATTTCAGTGGAGTGCACTCTTGCGAATATGAGAAATTTGAGGCAATATATTAAAATTTACATTTGCCCTATGGCAGCAATAGTTAATGTACCTGATGAACTCACTATATCCCTAAAACGTGGCAAGTTTGAAAACGCTGCTTGCTATACTTTCAGAGAAAAAAAATGGGAATACGTAACTTATTTTAAACTTTCGCGAAATTAGACGTTTTTAAAAGCTATTTTCTTAAGGTCTACAAGCCTGAAACCGTATGAATTTATTCTTCATTAGACATGCACTTTAGGTAAAAAATATCTTCCTTGAAACAAAAATATTTGTCTTTTTATAGCATCTGCAATTTTTTCGAAACTGACAGGTGACGAAATTGGTGCCTCCGTATTGGTGAAGTTTGATATTTTTTTCTCGTAAGTTATGCCGTTAATCTCAAAACAAAGTTGACTTTCGGGCTACCTGGTGAGAGGTGCACGAAATATAAAATACTCAATGAAATCCAAAATATCAACTTTTGGACCCGTGTCGATCTCTCTTGGAATCACCCACATGTATTCCCGTCGCGGAAGCATGGGTGTGTAGCCTCATTCCACATCTGGCGCTCGACTAGACCAGACGCGGGATGACTCGCTCCTTGCGAGGTGAACAAACGGCTGACATTGGCCGGGATGAAGGTCTTTCGGGCCCTCCACCGGGCTACCGCTTTTTACTGCCGACTTTGCCGACTAATAGAGGAATGGAACTTTCTGTTTTTCTCCACGGAGACCCTTCGAAGAGGCGCTATCGAATCGAAGATTTCCGGGAACCCCTTGAAGAAGCCGGCGTGCTCAAGGCTGTCAGTGGTATAGGTGCGTTTCAGATGAGCCATGCACTTCAGGTAAAAAATATCTTCCTTGAAACAAAAATATTTGTCTTTTTATAGCATCTGCAATTTTCGAAACTGACAGGTGACGAAATTGGTGCCTCCGTGTTGGTGAGGTTTGATATTTTTTTTCTCGTAAGTTATGCCGTTAATCATAAAACAAAGTTGACTTTCGGGCTACCTGGTGAGAGGTGCACGAAATATAATATACTCAATGAAATCCAAAATATCAACTTTTGGACCCGTGTCGATTTCTCGTGGAATCACCCACATGTATTCCCGTCGCGGAAGCATGGGTGTGTAGCCTCATTCCACATCTGGCGCTCGACTAGACAAGACGCGGGATGACTCGCTCCTTGCGAGGTGAACAAACGGCTGACATTGGCTGGGATGAAGGTCTTTCGGGCCCTCCACCGGGCTACACTTTTTACTGCCGACTTTGCCGACTAATGGAGGAATCGAACTTTGTGTTTTTCTCCACGGAGACCCTTCGAAGAGGCCCTATCGAATCGAAGATTTCCGGGAACCCCTTGAAGAAGCCGGCGTGCTCAAGGCTGTCAGTGGTATAGGTGAGTTTCAGATGAGCCATGTCTGGCTAGTCAAGTTTCGCACGCGACACGCAAAAGACACTGTGGTTGGCAAAGAAGGCTTACGTGTGAAAGGTGGATATTGTGCAATTATTCATCCTTGTAAGCAGGAAATTACGCTGAAGATTCACTGGGTGCCTTTCCACATCCCAGGAGAGGCTCTTCAAAAGGCTCTGAGTGACTTTGGTGAAGTGAAGGACGTGCGTCTTGACGAGAGGCGTCTTCCGGGATTTTAGTTCGCAGAATTGACAACGCGAGTTGTACGGATGGTCCTCAATGAAGGCGTGTCAGTCGAGGAACTACCACATCTGTTCAAGTTCTACAACAGTTCTGTACTTGTCGTTGTGCCTGGACGAGCGCCAGTTTGCCTGAGGTGCCGAAGGCGGGGGCATATCAGACGTGATTGTCAGACGCCACGCTACACGGAGTGTCGTGCTTTTGGGCACGTCAGGGGGACTGTGCTAGAACGTATTCTAGCGTTATTGGCGTGTCTCCTGCTGTAGACAACAGCCACATGAACATTATGGACGCCGACGAGGCTGAGACTGCGGCACCAATGGCGGAAGACTTTTCTCCGCAACGCGGGCCAAGCGAACAACCTGAGCGCTCTAAAAGTTCGCTGACACAGCCTGAGGTCACCTACGAGGAGACGATTGAAGACCAGAACGCAGTGGAGCAACAGGAATGAGGAGACCGCCACGGCTGTGACCCGTCGAAGGATAGCGCAGCGCCGGCAAAGCACCCGAGGATGGACGCTACCTTGCCAAGCGAGAAGGCATCCGATTGCAAGCAGTAACGCCGCGAGCGTCCATCGCCCAAGGCCGGTGGTCTAAAAGGCAATACATCTTCAATGTCTCGATCGGCGTCTTCGTCGCCTGCGCGCGGCGAACGGCGCAAAAAGTGAGCGTTCTGGCATTGAGCCTGAACGAACACTGGTGGTGTTGAGCTAGCAATGTAAGTCTGTTCACACTTGTTGAAAATGATGCGTCTGACTGCACCGATTCGCGTAGGCACGCTTAACGTGCGTGGATTGTCTGCAAGGCGTAAACAGTGTGAGGTTAGACGTCTCAATGAAGAAAAAGACTTGCACATAATTGCTGTTCAAGAGACAAAAATCGAAAGCAAGAGTGGAAGCAGACATATGGTTGCTCCTTTCAGCACGCGTTATAACGTGTGTTTTACCCATGCAATAGGTACTTCTGCAGGGTGTGCAATATTTCTTAAGAAATGTTTAGGCATTGTTGAAAAAACAGTGGTTACATTTTTGTATGGAATGTTTGTCTTGTGTGATTTTACCTATGAAGAGGCAAAATTCAGGAGAATTTGCATGTATGCACCAACAGACCCTCGTGATCGCTTATTTTCTTTCAATAACTGTGTTTTTATATTGTAACGAATGGGCTACTTGTTATTCTTGGCGATTAAAACTCTGTGTTCAGTGCAGATGATCGATCTAGTTGCTTAGATAGAAAAGATGACAGTAATAATTACCCGAAAGAGAGTATTGACAAGTATTCCCTTCAGGATGTTGCTTTCTTTGCTAAAGTCGGATTGCAGCGTCATTATACCCACTTTCAGGAATCTAGCCACTTAAGATTGGACAGAGCTTACGTGGTATTAGAGCTGGCAAACGTTTGTGAAGGTTATGGTGTTGAACAAGTCTCATTCAGTGATCACTCACTTGTTATGTTTTCCTTAGGCCATAAAGAAGCACCTAAACGTGCATTTATATGGAACCTTTGGAAGTTAAATGCCAAACTACCTAGTGATGATGAGTTTTTCAATTGTATCAAAAAATAAATACACAAACAACACCCTTTCATTCAGTAACTGGTAGAAAAATTGGGAATCCTTTAAATTTACTGTGAAAATGTGCGCCATGGAAAGGGCTGGACAAATACGGTACAAGGAACGAGTGGAGGAGTACAGTTTAAAGAAGTTTCTTGTGGAATACAGCAAGGCAGAAGCAGAAAAACCTAGATTTTAAGACGAAGTTATTAAAGATATCAAAAACAAACTTGAGGCCATTGACGTCGCTAAACTCCAAGGTGCGGTAGTAAGGGCTCGAGCAGACAGGTTACTTGCAGATGAAATGCCTAATTAGCAATTTCTCACTACAAAAAAAAAGTATGCACGTGCTAAAGACATCACAGAGATTGAATATAATGAACAGTTAACGACTAAACCCGAAAATATAAACAATACATTTACGGAATATTGTCGCGAATTATTTTCCAATCGTATACCTAAAGAAGCCACTTTTGTAAAAGATTTTCTAAGCTTTTTGCCAACGCTAGATCGCCAAGATACAGAAGGTATATCGGTTGATATAACTGCGGTAGAGATAGAAATAGTTATAGACCAATTGCATAACAGGAAATTTCCTGGCCCAGACGAGATAACGGCAATATTCTAGAATACTTTCAAGGCAGAGTTAGCCACTGTCTTACAAAAGGTTTTCGCTGAATCGTTTAACAAGGGTGGCCTACCACCTTCATTCAAGAAAGCACACACTGTTCTGATCCCGAAAAGTAAAGACCCTGTAAAACAGAAATATGTGTCTGGTCATAGGCCGATAACATTGACGAAAATTGACTACAAAATACCAATAAAAGTTCTGGCGATGCGGTTGCAAACAGTCATGTGTACACTGGTTGGCCCACATCAAACCTGTGGAATAAGAGGAACATCAATTTTCGCGAACATACATGTAACACCAAGCATATTGAATTGCTGTGACGCTAACTTCAGAAAAGTTACAATGTTGCAAATGAATCTAGCAAAGGCTTTTGATCTACTTTGTCATAGCATTCTGTTTGAATTGCTAGAACATGTTGGCGTTGGCTCTGTGATACTGAAGGGTGTTAGGATGGCTTACGACAATTGTTCAACCAAGCTTATTGTGAACCGCGAGTTAACTAGAATTAATATATGTTCATCTGTAAGACAAAGATGCCCACTTTCAGAGTTATTATTTGCTTTGTACCTGGAACCTCTGTGTGTGGCCATTACAAAAATTCGAATATACAGGGTTTTCATTTACGAGTGCGTGAGGTGAAGATATTAGCTTATACTGATGATGTAGCAATATTTTCTAACAGTCAAGAGAGCACACCAACCACCATGAGCATTGTACGAAGATCTTGTGATGCTACTGGAGCATTGTAAATATAGACAAGCGTGTTTGGCTGTGGCATGGGCAATGGGAAGCGTTCCAAGCAGTTTATGAACGGATCAAATGGTCAAGCAAGCCTAACACATACCTCGGTGTTCCGCTTGACCAGTATAAGAACAACGATGATCTGTGGGCCGAGAAAACCTAAGGGCTATCTGTTCTGACACAGAAATGTGGAGGCCGTGATCTCTCCATCTTCGCTCGCACGACAATATGGAACGTCTTCTTAGTATCACGGCTGGTTTACTTGCTGCAAGTGCTTTCGTGTTCCAGGATCAATATCCAAAGAATCCATAGGCTTTTTGATGTTTTCGTGTGGCAATCCCAGTACGAACGAACAAGCTACAACAACCTCTTCTTAAGACTAATAGAGGTGGTTTAGCCTTGCCACACTTATTTTTGAGACAGGTTGTACCAAGGTTTCTCTTTCCACAAGATCAACAAGATTTGTTTTTACGTACATTTCTTCAAAGCAGGCTAGCATCGGCATTGCCGAACTTTATTGTTGCCTCGAATGATGAATTCCGGTATGGTCTCAGTATATTTCTTCGAGAAGTTGTTGCAGCTTTTCAATTTCTTAGTGCTAGATTTAGTTTGGAGTACTTACCTAATGTCACTCGAAAGCGTTTGTCGAGAGACTTAATTGAAACCGTTTTTCCTTTCCTTTGTATCGTTCTATGTATAGTGGAAGCCAAGGAGGACACGTTTCGAAAAGAGTTAAAAAAATGATCGCACCAGCTGGAGTTCAAGAGTTCTTTTATAAGCTGCACACGAATACGCTGCCGGTTAAAACGTGGCTAGAACAAAGAGGCGATTTTTTTACCGTGGGGATCCGACTGCTCATTGTGCCGGAAGCCTGAGTCGATAGAGCATGTTTTTATAGATTGCTGGGACGCATTTTCGTTATGGAATATTCTACAGAGAACACAACAAAAATTTACCTCTCGCTTCAAATGGGATTCGATTTTGAAAAATAGAGCCTGGCCTACTAAACTATGATATGTTTTTCTGCTTGGCTTACAGAGCATATGGCTAAGCCGCATGGCAGTCAGACATTGTGATTTACACGCGCGGCTAGGCTCTGCACTTGTCACCGCTGTCAACTCTACACCAGAAAAGATCTTACTGCCACAGGGCACTACTGTGGCCCGTGTTGCCGACTTCGAGCCTGTATTTGTCACGCCACTTCAGGCCATCGCATCCAAAGAACCTTCCCTCGGTGAGCATGTTTCTTCCTCCGCCTTTACCACCGCTATCAGCAGCGAATTGACATAATCACAGAGGCAGCAGCTGCTCGCATTGTTACCGAATCATGCAAATTCTTTCAATTTTTGCTCGTCTATGCTGGGCCGCACTAATACTACAGCACATCGAATTCCAACTGTTGGGACATCTATCGTACACCGCCGACCCTACCGCGTGTCTCTAGCTGAAATAAAAGTTATAGAATAAAACTTTGCGGACATGTTTAACAGGAAATTATCCGTCCCTCATCTAGCCCTTGGTCGTCTCCTCTTGTTTTGGTTCGCAAAAAGGATGGCTCTGTGCATTTTAGCGTGGACTACCGGGCGCTCAGTAAGATCACACGCAAGGACGTGTACCCTTTGCCACGCATGGACGACGCCCTTGATTCTCTACAAGGCGTGGAATTTTTTTCAAGCATCGACTTGCGTTCTGTGTACTGGCAGATCCCCATGCATGAAGACGATAAGGAGAATACGGCGTTTGCAACCACCGACGGGCTATATGAATTTAACGTGTAGCCTTTCATGCTCTGCAACGCACCCGCGACTTTTGAGCGCATGATAGATACCATGCTTCGTGGCCTGAAATGGAAAAGTTGCCTTTGCTACCTGGGCGACATTATCATCTTTTCGTCAACGTTTTGTGAGCACCTAGAACGACTGGATCAAGTTCTGACGTGCCTTGCTGGAACCGAGATTCAAATAAATACTAAGAAATGCTCTTTCGCTAGCAAATCTATCAAGGTCTTAGGACATGTCGTTAGTAAAGATGGCATCCTCTCTGACCCTGACAAGATTTCTGCAGTCCTTCACACTCCGTGTCCCGAAAAACCAAAGGAGCTTCGCAGTTTCCTTCGCCTCGCCTCCTATTTTTGCCGGTTTATCCAGAACTTCGCTTCTATTGCTTCTCCATTACACCAACTACTCGCTTCGAACGTCCCCTTTCTGTGGTCTCAAGAATGCCAAACGGCATTCGAGCTGTTGAAACGGGCACTAACGTCTGAACCTCTGCTCTGCCACTTTGACGAAGCCGCACCGACTATCCTTCATACCGACGCTAGCGGCCTTGGTATAGGAGCCGTTCTTCTACAACGCGACAAGTCTTCCCTTGAGAAAGTTGTTACATATGCCAGTCGCATACTCACCCCTGCTGAAAAGAACTACACTATAACTGAGCATGAGTGTTTGGCTGTGGTTTGGTCGGTCAGGAATTTCCGTCCCTATCTTCACGGCCGTCACTTCACAATCGTTACGGACCACCATGCCTTATGCTGGCTTTCTACACTGAATAACTTGTCCGGACACTTGGGACGGTGGATACTACGCTTGCAGGGGTACGACTTTGACATAACTTACAAGTCAGGCAGAAAACATCAAGACGCCGATGCTTTATCTCGTTGCACGCTTCCAACTACCCATATGAGCATTGGTGAGAACTCGACCGCCACATCTACTAAAGTTCATACGCTCGCATCAATAACGCAACCCTTTTCGGACGACGAGCCAACATTTATCTCCCGTCAGCGGTCCGATTCATACTGCAGACGCCTGATGGACCACCTTTCGGGAGTTTCTCATCCACCAAACGCGCGACTTCGTCGTCAACTACTGCACTTTAAGCTGAACAATAGGGTTCTCTACCGCCACGTCTACCACCCTGACGGTCAGCGCTGGGTTCCTGTACTGCCACGCTCTCTTCGACTTCAGGTACTCGAAGCCTTCCACGACAACTTGACTGCTGGTCATGTTGGTTTTAAAAAAACTCTTGACCGCATTTGATGTCGTTATTACTGGCCTGGCCTTTCTTCTAGTGTAGCTCGGTACGTCGGTTCCTGCTACCCATGCCAGCGTAGTAAACTCCCCACGTCGGCACTTGCTGTACCTCTACAGCCAATTCCGTGCCCTTCAATGCCTTTCGAAGTTGTAGGTTTTGACCTTTACGGGCCTCTCCCCGTCACATCTGCTGGCAAACGATGGATAGTCACCACCATTGACCACCCGACACGCTACGCTGAGACTTCTTCTGTTATTACAGGCTCAGCTGTGGAAGTTGCAGTTTTTATTCTTCACGCCATAATCCTGCGTCATGGGGCTCCTCGTGTACTGCTTAGTGATTGCGGCAAAGTGTTCCTGTCACAAATGGTAAATGAAGTACTGCGCGCTTCTGGAACTACTCAAGAGACTGCTTCAAGCTACCACCCTCAGACAAATGGTCTCACAGAAAGATTTCACCGAACCCTTGCAGACATGATAGCCGTTTATGTCCAACCCGACCACAAAACTGGGATACTCTTTTCCCATTCCTGACATTCGCTTACAACACCACCGTTCAGCGAACAACTTGCTACTCACCGTTTTACCTCGTGTACGGACGCACCCTGGCTACCTTTATCGACGTCTTCTTCTTTAGAAGCCATGGGAATTCACGCCAGTCTTCTAGCGAAGAATACATTGACCGCCTGGCCCAGTCTCGCCATCAGGCTCGCATCAATACTGAAGTGAGACAGCACGAGCGGAAGATCATCTATGACGAATCCCACCGATTTGTGTTTTTCCAACCTGGCGATGAGGTGCTGCTTTTGACACCTATTCGCACTCCTGATCTCTGTGACAAATTCTAACCACGCTTCATTGGGCCATACATTGTTTTAGAACAGACTTCGCTGGATAATTATCGTGTGACAACACTCGTCGCCCCAACAGACCGTCGCAACCGCAGCACAGAGATTGTCCACGCTTGTCGCATGAAACCTTTCACGCGACGTTCCCCGTCACTTTGACTTACGGCGGCCAGGGTGTCCGCTTCCAAGTAGGGAGAATTAGTATGGGCATTTGTTACTTACGTCGTCCTCATCTCTGCATGATCACAATGATCACAATCTCCATCATCCGCTTGTCTCTTTATCCTCATTGCCATTCTGGGTCATCATCATCGTCATCGTCTGTGTATTGGCTCTGCCCGTTCGTTTTGCGAGGTCTTTCCTCGATTAAACGCTGTCGCAACCAAGACTACCAAGATTTCATAATATGTGCAAGTTGCGAGAAGTTTATGCAAAACTTTGCTAGAATGATAAACTGCTAAATGTTATGGATGATTTATGTCATTTGAAATCATTTTAAGTATGTGTGGCAAATGGCTCATCTGCCTTAAAGCCATGGAATTGAGCTAGAAGCTCAGTCCGAGTGTGTTAGCTGTTGTTTGAATGTTAATTGCTGCAATGAAGAAAAAAAAATGGGTGTGTAGCCTAGTGGAAAAGACACTCGCTTTCGCAGCATGAAAGTGCTTGTTCAAATCCCGTTGTCGGAAAGAAAATTCTGTTATTCTATTTATGTTGAAGAAATCATCGGCTCTGAATACCACTCGCGGCGCTGAAAGCAGCGCAGTAGCTGGGCCACAGGGCCTTACGGGAGTACCCACTCAATACGTATATTTTACTAGGGTTCCATGGCGAACGTATAAATTCCAACACACTTCGCCACTTGTCAGTTGATCGACAGCCGCCGTTCTGTTCGCCACTATCAGTGTCAGTGTCTTGGTGTAAGCTGACTTTCTTTTTACGTGGCTACAAGTTCAGCCCGAATAAATAGTTATTATTCCACCTGCAGTCTGCTCCCTTCGTCCACCTGCCGACCCCGTGGCACCTGGTGGAGGTGCTTCCCGTCCTTGTACCGAACGGCTCTCTCCAGTCGAAAGCCAAGCCCTAACCGTGAAACACAAATCCCAGCCTACCTTGTCCTTCGAGCAAGCCGTCGAAAACGGGGGATACCTCCAAAGTAGAGAGTTCTACTCGATAATACTCGCAAGCCGAAGGCCACCACCACTAATTCGACCACTATGACAGCCCCTGTACCGACACCCGCTATCATCGTAATGCAGCAGCGAAAGAAGTCACCGATATTCGACGGATCGTCATTGGAAGTACCAGAGACCTGGCTGGAAGCGTATGACCGAGTGGCCGCCTTCAATGAGTGGGACTCCGAAGAAAAGTTGCGCCGCGTCTACTTCTATCTGAAAGACACGGCGAGGACATGATATGAGCATCGGGACTCTGCACTGCGATCCTGGGATGTTTTTTGCAGTGTATTCCTGGAAACTTTCACGTGCTTCACTCGCAAAAAAATCACCGCTGTTTTGCTTGAGACCCCGGTGCAGCAAAGGTTGCCATCTTCAAAAAGAGATGACGAAACTGTTTCGGCACGCCGATTCTCTGATGGCTGAGGACAAAAAGCTCTACTTTCTCATGCGGGGCGTGAGGCAAGAGTTGTTAGTGGGACTCGCTCGCAACCCGCCCAAGACGGATGAAGAATTCCTCACCGAGGCCTCTAATATCGAGAAGGCACTTGAGATTGTAAAAGATCTTTTCATTCCCTGAGGATCTTTTCGTTCGTCGTCACTTGCCCGCTACATGTCACGTCACCACAGGCCTTACACTTGCCCAACCCGGGCCGGTCTCCTAGCCTTTATCCGGGAAACTAAGGGCAGCAATCACTGGAGATGCGGTTGCTGTACGACGCACTGCCGAAGATCCATCGACGATGACGTCACGACGAAACCTCAAGAGCCTGCCGCAACATGAACGTCGCCCTGACAAGAAAAGTTTCGGGCCAGAAGACGACTTCATGACGCAACGTCGAATCAGCGATACAAAACGTCGTAGCCGAGATCCAACGCAGCGAACTTCAACGTGAGGAGGCGGACTAGCCACAAGAACGTCCCCAGCGTCACAGGTCTTGTCGACACCGCAGCAAACGATTATGTCACTAGTGGGACATTCAACAGGAAGTTAAAGAAAGTTAGGACCACTTTGAAAAGCCCTGAAATCCGTTTAGCTGGAGGCCACCTTAATAAGCCGGCAGGAACCTGCACAACCAGAGTCACAATTAACCGTGATATTCACCCTGGAAGCTCTGTCGTACTGCAGAATCGCTCTAGAGATGTCATCTCAGGTATGCGCTTCTTAAGCCTCCATGGGGCCTCATCGACCTGAGGACAAAGTCCATAGCAATATCTACAGACAAAAACGGTTCCGCCACACATGATTTCAAGAAGTCACACCATGAATGTGCTGAAAGACTAACTCATCATTCCCTCTCGCTCTAGCGTCAGTATTTCCGTCGGCACTCAAGAATCGACAGAAATACAAGGCGTCGTTGAAGGCAACCAACACCTGTTGATCAACCGCGAAGTTTTCGAAGTCAGAGAAATAGCCAAGCTGTGTGAAGGAAACGCAAGAGTGGTGCTCAAAAGCTTCAGCAGCGAGTACAAGCGCGTGAGCAAAGGCACGACGGTTGCCTACATCGAAGAAATAACTGGAAGTCAGAAACGCTTTCGCCCTCATTGATTCCGCTGAATCTACTTCGACCATCTAAATCCTTCAACCTGCATTCGACTTCAATCCGAGGCTTCTGACGCATAAACAAGACCAGCTAGAAAACCCGCCCTGAAAGAAATTGGCAGTTCCCACGTACAGAGTGAACCGATAATATGGAATCACGTAAGAGAAATGTAGATATGTACCTTTAAATCAGCACGAGGTTACAAGCTAAATGGTGCCATACATGACTTCTGTGTCATGCTTATCATGTTTGGATGTGTCGTTTACCTTCGTCATCTATTCGCGTCACGTGATACCTAATTTTTTATATGTGGAGCTTGCAAAACAACCGCGAGCATGCATTGAGCTTGGTATGTTGTCATGTTCTTAAATGACACGCCTGTCAGGATTATCATGTTTGCACCATTCATATATACCGTCATTCATTGATATCTCCTAACACCAATTTAGTTATATGTGGAGCTACCAAAATGACCGCGAGCGCATCATGAAAGGCCCAATATACTCTAATGTAGCATTGATGTGCGCGCGCGCTGCCCACAGCTACGCTATGTTAGCGAAACGTGAGTGCTCTATAGTCTGACACCAGGTGCGACCAGCGTCCGTCGGTGCGGCCCGACGGTAACGGGTGCGAAATGCGACATGCTGCATTTCACGCTGGTGCGTTACCCAGACAATACTGCGTCTCCCTCTTTTCGCGACAGAGACACGTCAGATGCACCTAAACGCGCATGCATCAAAGATACGCAGCGCGGCATGCCACTGCGAGTATATGGAAGGACCGGCGCCTGGCGTGGCAACGCCTGCGTGACTCGACGAAATGAACGCCGACGAGCATATTTGCGCCTTGACTGTGGCATGTAGTCCTGTTCTCACATGACACCCATCTCATGGTTATTATGTTTGCACCAGTCACATACCTACGTCATTCATCCGCGTCACGCAGTACTAAATTCGGCATATGTGAAGCGAGCAAAATGGCCGCGAGCACATCATCAGTGTGGGTTGTAGTCATGTAGTTAGATGACATGCATGTCGTGATTATCATGTTTGGATTTGTCATTTACCTATGTCGTCCGTTCGCGTCACGTAATACCGAGTTTGGTACCTGTGAAGCTAGGGAAATGGCTGCGAGAGCATCATGAGTGTAGAATGTAGTCATGTTTTTACATGACACGCATCTCATCCCTACTGAAACGTTCCGTATGCGATGTCCAATAATTCCGTATGTTTCCGTAAGAATCTTACGGAAATACATGGAAAATTTATAGGAAACATATGTATTTCTTATGGAAACATATGGAATTATTGGACTCGCATACGGAACGTTTCAGTAGGGATGTTTATTTTGTTTGCACCAGTATCATACCTTCGTCATCCACTCACGTCCCGTAATACCGAATTTGGTATAAGTGAAGCTAGCGAAACAGCCTCCAACGCATCATGAGTGTGGCATGTAGTCATGTCATTACATGACACGCTTCTCATGATTATCAGGTTTGCACCAGTCATATACCTTTGTCATATGTTCAAGTACTGTAATACCAAATTTGGCTTATGTGACGCAAGCGAAACGGCTGTGAGTGCGTCATGAGCGTGGAGTGTAGTCATGTTGTTACATGACACACATGTCAAGATTTTCATGTTAGGGTCGGTCGCTTGTGTTCGCCATGCAATCATACCATGTGAACTAAACCACCACAAGACCTGCAGAACTAAGAAATGTAAAGCATGACATTCATGAAGTACGTGTCTTGATTATGATGTTATGAGTAATAAAATATATTCTTCTCACAGTCATGTTATGCCATACCAAGTTTGGTATCGTTACCGCTATCGAAATGGCCAAGACAGCTAAAAGTCGTGGGCGTCTAGATAGATAGATAGATAGATAGATAGATAGATAGATAGATAGATAGATAGATAGATAGATAGATAGATAGATAGATAGATAGATAGATAGATAGATACATAGATACATAGATACATAGATACATAGATAGATAGATAGATAGATAGATAGATAGATAGATAGATAGATAGATAGATAGATAGATAGATAGATAGATAGATAGATAGATAGATAGATAGATAGATAGATAGATTCAAAGTCGCCGAATTTCGTTAAGAAATGCTTCGCATTTATTACAAGAACTGCTTTTCGTGGTCGTCGAGAATTCGACAGACCCCTGTCGCGACCCTTACGGAAACACCATATATAGCACTTATATAAGTTATATGGGGCCACATACAGGCATGTATGTAAGCATATGTGGCCACATTTAAGCGTATATGTCAGCATATGTGGCTTCCATTTACCATATATGGATGTATATCTGGCGGAGTTGGTTCATGTATGGGGTTATATACAGCCATATATGACACGGTTGGATCTTATAAGGAGTCAAATCCGGCCTTATTAGGCACGGTCACACCATGTATAACATATCAAGTGGATCCTTTATGTGTAAAAGTGCTCCCTTATAAGGGATGAACCACGTATATATTTAACACCATGATCACACACATTTATGTGGATTGTAACATTACAGTTTGTACACAAAGGTGGCCTGCTTATCTTCTACAGCATCAAGAGTATTAATTATATATTCTGTTTCTTCTGTGAAAAAAACAAACAAAATTTCAGGTCAGCTCTGTCTAAGGGAGAGTTGCAACTATGCCTGCATTTGTGTAATTTAGCTTGTAAATTTTCCATGGCATTAAGGTTTAAAACAATAAGTTGCAATTATTATTACGTGAATAATGTATACAAGAGCAGACTTGTTTTAAAGGAAGGAATCGTGCCAGGTCACAAACGTATTTAAGCTCGCGAACCTCACTCTTATTATAAATTAATCCTCTATAGTAATACGTCTATCAGAACTGTATCGGCTGAAAATGAACGCGTATTAAAAGGCGCTCTGTGCAAAAGACACCCTATTTTCCATCCTTTCAACGAGAAGGCTTCCTTTATTCTGCTATTTGCAGGTCACAGGTTCGGTCCTTGCCAAGGGCTAGATATCGTTTTGTCCACTTCCTTTCCTCACATTCATAATACAAGTACTAGTTATTATAACATTCCCTATACACTACTTGGCGTGGTTGCGTGTGAGATCTCACTTATTGTACGATCCTTCAGAGTGACACCACGGGTTATAATGTCAGGGAACCACTGCGCAATGAGCAACTACACGTTGAGGCACAGAAAAAGCGGAAATTGCGTGGCGTTTCATGCCTTTCGAAGTCACGAACCTCAACACAGCCAGTAGGTTGACTTCGTACGCGCTAATGGACAGAGAGACTGCACGCCTATAAGAACAGCCGCATTTGCTCACTTCACTTTGCGCCGAGCTACTACAGGGCAAATCCTGTGTTAGTGAACGAATTGGGTTCAACTTGCAGTACGAGGCCCCTTCTGGAGGCCGGAGCTACAAGGACAGGAGAAGAATGAGTTGGCGCTACTTAGCCTAGCGTGCGGAAAATGCATGGAAGGGCTTTAGTCTACTTCATCAGAGACACAGCTGGAATCACCGCACGTGTGCTCCTAGCAGATGAAGTTCCAGTTTGCATGAATTCACCAATTTCTGAGGAAGCAGCTTCAGCTGTGCAGCTGCTTCGACATGGCCGCGATGTAGCTCTGACGACACTGAGAATTGGCGGGCTTTCGACCCATTTTGAGCCAGGTTCGATAGCACATATATAAATGAATATTACAGATATTCATTCGTACGTCAGATGTGTTTAAGGCCGCGAATTACTACTAGAGGGTCGACAGCTCCTCCTTGACGCCAAACTTTTGACATGAGTAAATTTGATGTCAGTGCTCTTTTAAGAAGACTCGCATTGTATGACATTCATATCAGGCTTTGAGCGCAAGCAGATCCAAGCATTTTCGTTGCTCTGTGGTAGTACACCAACTGGCTAGGCTGAATGCCTTAATTCAATCGCCTACCAATTGGCTAGGCTGAATGCCTTAATTCAATCCCCTTTCAAACCGAAGTTTTTAATTGTTGATTTATCTGCATCAATCCCAATTTTTCACTCGCAAATATAGGTAATTTTTTGCTCACGAGCAGAGACCCTGGCGTCAGCCCCAACGCTGACACCAGAATTTTTTCGAAGTGAGGTATTCATGGCTATCCCGTGAAAATCACATTCGCTCGACGAGGCTGATCTTTGTCTTAACCAAGACCACAATATTTATTAATAAGTAACTATACATTGGTATAGAAAGAAAAACTCTAAATGGCTTGGATCTCGCGGAGAGCGTCCGTTCATACGAAATGTGTAGAAAAAAAAACATTCTATCTCCCCTCGCCTCTTGCACATAACCTTCTCGTCACATGTTCCCCTCACCCATACGCCTGTCGCGTGCTCACGGCAGATGCACCTCTCCGATATGCCACGAAGTCTATTTCAAAAGTGTTGCGACACTAGGTGGTGCCTTTCCTCATGTTGGTGAGCCCATTTATGAATCGGCGTAGGGATCGCGATTATGATCTTGTTATCAATTGTCATTTTGACACAGTGATGTCACTCAGAAGAAAAACTAAAGCTACAGCATTTACAAAAGCGCTCTAATGATAGACATGCCACTCATCTTTTTTTTCATCAAAATAAATAAAGTGAAAAACAAAAGACATGAGTTCACTTTCCTTGAACTTCTTGCAAATTATTCACACGAATTCAGCCTGCAAACATTACCTGTAGTATTCACCTAAATACAAAGTTTGAAAATTACACTAATGGGTTCAGCTGTATACACAGTAACAATAAAGGTATGATTTTTAAAGTTCTTAAGCCTTTACTCTCAGCGTTGAATATTTACCCCTGCTTTCGAGATTAAAATGGAAGCAATGTCCCACAAATTAAGCAGTGCTAGCCATACCGCGGTGGTCTAGTGGCTGAGGTACTCGGCTGCTGACTCGCAGGTCATGGGATCGAATGTCGGTTGTGCTGGTGGCATTTCCGGTGGGGGCGGTAATGTTGTAAGCCCGTGTGCTCATTTTTTGAGTGCACTTTAAAGAACCCAGGTGGTCGAAATTTCCGGAGCCCTCCACTACGGTGTCTCTCATGATCATATGGTGGTTTTTGAACGTTAAACCCCACATATCAACCAATAAATTAAGCAGTGCTAGCAAGAGAAATTTTTTTAAAACCTGCAGAATCTACTGCTATTTATGCAAAGGTCATTCCTTTTCAATACCACTATGCAGTACGGATTCTGTGGTTCAAAATACACCAAAAAAAAGAAGTATTTCTTTAAGCACCTGAAACAATTTTTTGAGCGAAAATGCCGGCGTAATAAAGAAATATTGTTCCCTAGCTCTTGCGACTCCTAAGAAAGGTATTGTGTAACTATGCGAGGCGTACTGGTGTAATGTAAAAACAGTAACGCTATTTAAACATTATTTTAGAAATGAAGACATGTGAAAACAATGCAGGGCCGGTTTGTGGGTGGAGTTGACCTATTAAGGTTACCATTGTTGTTGTGTGCTTGCTTTTGCATTTCATTACCTGAACTAAATTGAACGTGTTTCACTGGTATTCCCTGGCTATAATTTTAGTACAATGGCTTCAATTTACGAAAATAGATTCATACAGTACAGAAGACACAAAAGAGCTTGCAAGAGGCGAAACAGAAAACTAAGACAACTCCTCTCTATTCAGAAGCCTATATATTACATATAGGAGCACATGGGCTGAAGGCCGTCCAGCGTATCACTGAACCATGGGTAAAACTCCCTGTTGCAATATTTTGAATTTGCTATCTGTAATTCTTCTAGTGACAATCCTGCAAGAAGAAAAAAGACGGCTATGTGCTTTAGCGGGAAATCCTCAAAATGGTCCAAAACATCCATCAGCGTTTTCTAATCGCGCATCTCATCATCCTCCTTATCCCACTTATCAGCGAGTCCAATATCGTCCTTCAACAACTCGTACTACTACGACTCGTCGTTCTTGTGGAGGAGGAGCAAGTATGTTTTTGAAGTTGTTCGCAACTAAGAGCATTGCTAAATGCACTCCACTAATAAGGATTTACCAATCCACTGGCCGAAAGACAACTCATTTACTGCTGAAATGTATTGCACAACTAGCTTGAAGAAATGAAACCTCGCCTAACATACACGAGAAGATATGCAGGATAAAGAAAAAAATCCAATATTTTTGACGCAGGCAATGGTTTTGGGAGCAACATTTTTGGTACGCCTTTGAACAATCTATAATAACGATAACAACTTAGTATTGGATACCAGTTTTTATTCACTTTTAGACTACTAAATATTGGAACACTTATATACTTCATTATAATGAATATTTTTAGAAGGTATTTTCCTTTCGCAAACATTTTACTAAAATCTTTACTAAAGCAAGAGCACTAAACGCCACCTATATTAAGTGTATAATATATTATTTGTAGTAAATGCTAACATATTATTATTATTATTATTGTTATTATTATTATTATTATTATTATTATTATTATTATTATTATTATTATTATTATTATTATTATTAAGATTGATAATGTCAGTTATAATATTTTTATAGTTGAACGTTCTCGGAGTTTTTTATCATTATGACAGTGACCGTAATGCATGACTACGGAAATTTTAACTACTTGGGAATTCTGAACATACACTTACATCAAATGTCGTGGGTCTCTAGAATTTGTCTTCAACAGAAAATGCACGTGCTGTGGGCGTTATTAGTGATGCCAAGCAATCTATGTGACAATCAACTATTCTGCGTACAAACGACAGCTGTGCTACCAAGCCCGATTCAGTGTATCGCACTGCGAATCAGCAATCGATGCTATCAGACGTTATATCGCGTACCAGAAGTATAGAATCGCACAAGGCTCTGTAGCGGGTTTACTACCTAATGAGTACGTAATTTCAATCTCATCTGCTGAGAATGACTGCTGTTTTGTTGTTTTATATCTCTAGTGCGGTTGGTTTGGTCTGTTTTTTTAACATATTGTGATGCCTATGGGCTGACTTCTGTGTACAGCGACGAAAACAGGGGGCTTCAAGTTTGAAATAATGGTGATAGATACCAGCTTGTTCCATTTATAAGGACTTTTCTCTTATAGCAAAATGCAGGATGTGCCATAGAAAAGCAAGATGTGCCAGGACCGCGGCATCTGTTGGTATTAACCCTACGTTTGCATTCACATTATGTTCAAGTAAACGAGCTTGGGACTAACAAGCTTTTATTATAATTTCTTTTTGCCCCAAACGTAAAACTACTCTGCTGCGCCATAAATAGGTATTCGAAGCTATTCTTTCAGTTTTTCTCCACTTTCAAAATACTTCCTAAGCATGCCTAGTTTGCAAGGAAGAGATGGTAGTCGCTGGAGGATATGTCTGAACTGCACCATAAACGTTTGACAGCATAATATATCAATATTTTTTAAACATGAATTTGAAAATTAGTACGCAGACTGCAGATGAGCATCAACCTGATGCAGATGCATTTTTTAGTAATTATGCCGGTTGTGGTGGTTCGAATTCCGCCATGAAGGTTCTTTAGCTTCTCATAGTAGCACTCCACATTGAATGCTGTACTGACAGGCATCATTTCGCGCAACAATCACTCCTTCCTCTCTCCTTAGAAGCTTGTCGTAACTTTGCCTGCAGACATCATTTGTTTGAAACTTTATGGATTTGGCGAGTTTGATTGTATCTACCGGGGCCATTCTTGAATAACTTATTGTGCCTTTTATTGCACTCATGTCTCGTCCCCAGTGATAGTAGTCTTAAAACTTTTGACCATTTCTTTTATGGGCCTCAAGAAATGCAGGGGTCGAATAAACACGTTGCTGTTGGTGGTATTCCGTAAAAAATCTGCGAACAGACCTTGAACAAGCCCACACCATCATCATCATCATCATCATGAACATCAACATCATCATCATCCGACTACGCGAACTAGAGAAAAAATGCCTCTACCATGTTCAAGCAGTACACTCAGTCCTGTGCAAGCTTCTGCCACTTTATACCCGCAAACTTCCTAATATCAACAACCCACCTAACTTTCTGTCTCCCCCTCACCCACTTGCCTTCTCTGGGAAGCCAGTCTATTACCCTTAATGGCCAACAGTTATCCGGCCTTGGACCTATGTACTCGACGCTTGTCCATTTTTTACGTTTTCTTTTCAGTTATAATATCTTTAACTCCAGTTTGTTCCCTGACCCACTCTCTTCGCTACTACTACAAATCAGGTAGTACACACAGACAACCCTCGTATATCTTTCAATGCACATGCTCTGCTGTTTTACCTTGTTCGCGTCAGGTTTACTGCATCTTTTTCTTGAATACAAGTTCTCTGCAGGCTGTCTTCACCTCTTCGTACTGCGGCGCTGTACGCATGATTGTTTAATAGAGGTGCTGACATTTCAACTACCCGATTCAAATAGCTCGGTATTGGATTCAAAGTGCACCATTACCACTCAAAGTATTCGAGCACCACAAAAGTTCACGCCAAATACTGTAGTTAGCGCGAACATTTATATATCTGTCTTGAATCTCTAAATATTTGAAGTAGAAGCAGAAAAAGAGTTTGCATTCGCCGCATTATACACCTCTTCCGATCATGTGCATTTTAATTATGTGGTCGTATTGTAGAGCCCTGTGCATAGCACAGTGAAACCACCTGAACGTAATAAATGCGAAGCATTTCTTAGCGAACTTCGGTGACCTTGAGCGTATCTATTTATCTATCTATCTATCTATCTATCTATCTATCTATCTATCTATCTATCTATTTAGAAACCTACGACTTTTAGCTCTCCTGGCCGTTTTCTTAGTGGCATCGATATAAATTTGGTATTGCATAACATGACTGTATGACGAGCATAACTGACGATTCATAACATGACTATCTAGACGTGTATGTCATGAATATCATGATTTACAATTATTGGCTTTGCTGCTCTTGTGGTGGTTTTGTTCACATGACATATTGCAAAATTGGCATTTTATGACAAGACTACATGGCGAATACAACTGACAGACACCAACGTGGAATTCATGATATGCATGTCATGTAAGTCATGGATCAGGATTACACGCCACGCTCATGGTGCGCTTGCAGTCATTTCGCTGCTTCACATATACGAAGTTTGGTGTTAAGGGACGTGAATGCATGATGAAGATATATGACTGGTGCAAACATGATAGTCATGAGATGCGTGTCATGTAACAACATGGCTACATGCTACGGTCATGATGCGCTTGCGGCTGTTTCGCTAGCATCCCATGTACGAAATTCCGTATTATATAACCCAAACCCATGAAAGAAGTAAATGACACGTTCAAATGATAATCATGATATGTCGTTCATGTAAAAACATGACTACATGCCCCACCCATTAAGCGCTCGTGGCCTTACCGCTAGCCTCACATATGCCAAATTTCGTATTACCTCAAGAGAATGGATGACGAAGGTATGTGACTGGTGCAGTAAGATAATCGTGAGATGCGTGTCATGTAAGAACATGACTACATGCCACACCCTAGGCTCAATACACTTTGACATGACCAGGCTCGCGTGCGCGCCGGTGTTCGTTACGTCGCGTCACGCCGGCGATGCCATGCCAGGCGCCAATTGCGCCGCGCTACGTTGCTTTGACACATGCGCGTTTGAGCACACCCGGCGTTTTTCCCTCATGAAGCTAGGCAGACGCGGTGCTGCCTGGGTAACGTCATCGGCGAGAAATGCAGCATGTCGCACCTCGCGCCGGTCGCCGCCTGGCCTTACCGACAGACGCTGGTCACGCTGGCATTTTGCTAGCCTAGCGTCGCTGCGCCCAGCGTGCGCGCATGTCAACGTTACGTGCGCTAGCCGCCATTCAGCTAGCTTCACATATACGAAGTTTGGTATTATGAAACTTGAATGGACGACGAAGGTATGTGACTGGTGCAAACATGACAATCATGAAATGCGTGTCCTGTAACAACATGATCACATGTCACGCTAGTGATGCACTTGCGGTCATTTCACTAGTTCACACAACCTTTCATATTGCATGACGTGAATAGACGACAAATGTAAACAACACATCCAAACACGATAGTTATGATATGCGTTTTATAAAAAACATGACTACATGCTACGCTCATAGCATGCTCGCGACCGTTTCACTGGCTCCACATATACCAAATTTGGTATCAGGTGACGTGAATAGATGACGAAAGTGAATGACACGTCCAAACGTGATAATCATTACATGGAAGTCTTGTACGGTATAGCTTACCTCCGCCTCGTAAAGTTCTACTGATTTTAAACTGACACGTCAACCATACTTCTTCGTGCTTCGCATATTATCGAATCTCACTGTACGTGGGATCTGCCAGTTTTTCTTTCTTTCAATTGAGACCATGCACAAAAGGGCTGAAACAATTTGGCAATCACTCGAATATTAATGAGAAACCTCTCAAAATAAGTACAGCTAGTATTATTTCGAGTTATCTTGAGAAGAACAAACCACCGTGAACATGATGCACACCAACGCACCTTATAACTTGGCAACCATACTCAGACGATCAGATAAGGATGACACAGAATAACACAACACTTGCGCGCCTAGTAAGCGGCTGTTCTTGTGCTATGTGGGAATGGTGACATGCAAAAACCTCTCACGGCTTCCAGAATATACGAAGTTGATTATCATCCTTTGTGGCAAAGTGCACAACTTATTATATCTTGTATCTGAAAGCAAATGTTTTAAGTGAGTTTATGGCGGCATACTTTTTTTTTCATAGAAACTTCTTTTCAAGTGCAGTAGCACTTCAGAGACTTGGCTTGTCGTTCGTTAATCTCGTCTGCCATAGCCATTTTCTCAATCAAGTTACGCATACGCCTCTGAAAGCAAGGTATAAAGCCGGAATGGTGGTAGTGATGGAGAAAGTCACAGTTTTGCCGCTAAGGCGAAGCAATGAATGCGACAGCAAAACATTGGAATGCAGTTCAATAACAGTTGCTGCTGGGCGTTATGACACGCACTCAAAACACAGGGACAAGACTACCTTGCCACTGTGTATTCAGTGCTCATCATAGTTACCTTCCGAGTTGTAACGCCACCGAAAGAACGGCAATCAGACGAAAACATGGTGCCCGTTGCCCAAGTACGAAAGGTGCATGAAAAGAAACCACCCAGGACTATCACAGAGTCACAACGTTCCCACTTCGTCACTTAATGCTCCTCTCATACATTAAGTACGTGCGACACATACGTACTGGTATACACAGGACGAGCGCGAACTAACAAGTGTCATACCTACTTCACCCTGTTTTAACAGCGCACTTTTTTTTTGCTAATGGGGCCTCTGCAGCGAGGGAAGTTAACTTTGCGTGCTCAGTAGCCTAAACGCTATTCTTCCGACAAAAGCGCACGACGTTCGTACAAATTGCTTCCACGAAATGATAAACGTGGGCGCACGGGCACGGGCGACTACGCCCCGTAAAGCAAACTACAGGCATGGTGCTTATACCTTTTTTTTCTGGTCATAAAATTCCCACGAAAGTTTCACAGGGGGACAAAAGTGGCCACCAAAGGTACCACCATAAGCAGGAGGGCATCGATTGGCCGCGCTTGGCAGGGCTGTAGCACGTTCGCGGAAGCGTTTCTTATCAAATACACTTGTTCAGATACTTTCACCTCACAATCCGGAGAGAGGTCTCGCGGCCTTTTTGCATGTGGCCGCTTCGTTGCACGTGAATGCTGTTCTGGTTTCGAAAGGCAAAAGGCAAACCTTCGAAAATCCTTGGTATGGCGTCTTCCACCAGTCTCGGTCGTTCTCGGGGCAGCGAAACGATGACTCCGTTCACTTTGCTCACATCCGCACGTACAATAATACTGGCGTCGAAATCCGGCAGTCTCTTATCGCGAGATCGCACGTCTGCACCAGTCGTGTAGTTTTGCATTAGCTGGGAAACAGAACAGGGAAACTTTTCCGATGGTGCGATTGTATCCAGAGTGACAGCCTGGCACACAGCAAGTGTTGGACTTCACTGTCCACACGAAGCGACCCCGCAACGCAAAAAAAATTGCCCTAAATCTGCATGTTACACTGCAAATGTCATCGAAAGACAATAGTCTTGCGTCTGGAGAGAGTGAACAATGTGTTTATTTGATGTTCTGCGCAAGAAAATCGGTAGATAGTATTCTGGAAGCGCTGCGTTAAAGTGCCTCGAGCGTGTGGCGGAGGCGAACGAGCGCATCGAGGTAAGTAAGACCCGAGCACCATGTGGCAGTTGTCTTCAAAAACGAAGGCGTGCGCACCCGCAGAGAAAAATGCGTACCTGTCTCGGAGGTGATAAGGTGTAGAGCACAAAACGATGGGCAGGTGCCACCACCATGTCGTCTATGCAAAGCGTTGGAAACACTTACTTTTTTGGGCATCGCGTTGCACTGTCAGTGCAGCGCGATAAACGCTACAGTCCTTATAGTTACTTGTGTGTGTTTTTTCTAGTCTAAAGGCACGCATACAAAACATCGATGTGTTGTTATAGCGCCTCAGATATGCACAATAATTCCTTTTATTGACGATCGCACAACTATGATCGCTGAACCGTGAGCAATATTGATGGGCGCTGCCGATGGGGTTGGCCGTTTTGTGCCGTCGACTACCACGTATCCGCGCCAGTACTCAGCTGATGGCAGCCAGTGAAGCAGCCAGTCAAGCAGGCTTTCTCACCCCTTCTTCCTCCATGCTCGCCCATCTATCTAAGCCGCGCCGCGGAGCGGAAAGTGTGGGCGGCGTATGAAAAAGCTGTTCCATTGAGTGGCACTGGAATTTCATGACCAGAAATTTCATCACCAGCTCCAAGTCCTCAAGAGGCCTCAAATACACCGATTGGCCGAAATTCAAAATGGTAATGGAAGACTGCTGGACCGACGTACATATAATCTAGAGGACTCGACAAAGGATGTCCTGCAGAATACCACGCATTCACTGTTGACGAGTCACAAGCGCACCAATTTCGACATCAAGCTTGAGAAACTTCGCGTAATACGCCGTCGTGCAGAACGAAGGTGCCAACGGACAAAGTGCATGGATCATTTTATGCTGGCTAGACGCATTCAAAAGAAAATACAGCGGCACATGGATAAACTGGCTAAGCGACGTTGGACATCCTTTTGCGAGTCGTTGGATCCACGAAAGCCCCTATCACTGATATGGCGAACTGTCCGGGGTCTTAGCACAACCTTGGGTCAGCGAACACCCGTTCACCTCTCTGGCACTTCACCTTCAATGCAGAGAGATTGACTTCACAGAATTTTTCTGTAGAAAAATTGCAGTGATTCCAATTTTACAGTATCAAGAATGGGAACATTTGACAACCCACTGCCCTCACGTGATCCCCGTGTTGAATGCCAGTTTTCTATGGATGAGCTACAGGCGGCACTGGCACTGTGCAGACGTTCTTCAGCACCCGGACCTGACGGCATTACCTATCGTGCCCTTTGTAATCTTGAAGACGAAGCTCGGAAGGCACTCTTACGCCTATACAACGACTCCTGGCAGACTGGTACGGTTCCCCAGGCATGGAAGTCAAGTCGCCTCATTTCACTTCTAAAGGCTGGTAAATATTCTTTGGATATTGCCTCATACCGTCCTATCGCACTTGCCAGTTGTGTGGGAAAAACGATGGAACGAATGATTCTAACATGAATGGAGTGGTATTAGAGCTTTACGAAATCTATTCAGTATCCATGACCGAATTCAGGTGCGGCCATTCGTCAATCGACAACGTTGTTGATCTGGTGACATATGTTCAACACCAGAAATCCTGTAAGAGACTGCGCGCCGCCCTGTTTCTAGACGTTAAGGGGGCTTACGACAATATCACCCATGAAGCCATCCTTAGGGCTTTGGAAACAGTAGGTCTTGGTGGCAAGATATATATGTGGGTGTACAGCTACTAACAGCTGAGATCATTTTACGTGATGACAGTGAATGACCCCTTCTCACCACCTGGCGAGCCTAGCTGCTCAAAGGCCCCGCACGACATACAGCACTACTGTCTACAAGCATCGTTCATTGTTTACAGAGACGTACGCACCTGCACCAAAGCCACTGCTTCCTCCTTAGAGCTTGAGCCGACCGCGAGTTCACCTAATGATTCCAGGAATGAGGAGAAAATTGGACTTACCAACGCATGCCCTGAAACAACTGAGTCTATTCCTACTGGAACGAAAATACAGTAACCACGTGCACAATTACACGTATGGCTCTACTACGCCGTCTAGTTCAGGTGGAGCAGTGGTTATATTTAGGACTTCAAAGTGGCTATTTAAGACTTCACATGTGGACGGCAGAGCTCGAAGCTCTGCGCAATGCACTGGAACTCATCAATTCAGAAGAAAGCTTGACCAGGTAAATGGGCTGTGTTTTCTGACTCAAAACCAGCGTTACAGTGCCTGATATCAGTTCTCCGACACGGATGTCACGACCATTTGACCTACTAAACCGCGAAACTTCACCACCTTTTAATACAAAAGGCCACGACATCGTCCTTCAGTGGTTACCTGGGCATTGTGGTATAGGCGGGAATGATTCTGCAGATCATGCTGCTTGCACATCAAATAAAGAAGCGAACAGCGTTCCGATTCCGCTTTCAAGAGCGGATGTGGCGCGGCAGATTCGTCAACTGGCCCGCAGTCTCATACTGACTGAGTGGAGCACACCAAGCATACGCTGTACAAGACTGCACGAGCTCGACCCTTCACTACGACTCCGGCCTCCACCCGGCCTACATCTACGTGCAGCTTCGCTTCTCTATCACCTTTGGCTGGGAGTTGCTTTCACGAAAGCTTCTACCACGTTAATCGGAATTACTGACAGTGCAGCGTGCGATGTTTGTGGCACCGACGAAAATATTGAACACCTCGTGTGCCATTGTCCTCGATTTGCCTCAGATGGACAAGTACTTGCCAACGCGATGCGGTGACTAGATGATCGGCCTCTTTCTGTGCAGGTGCTATTACAGCAACGTCTACATCACTCGACAGTTCACAAGGCAGTGAAAGCCCTGCTGTGTTTCCTGAGAAAGACAGGCTTGTGTGAACGCCTCTGACATGCGGTAGAATTCTACACGCTGCAGTGAAATTAATGTCAGTCTCTCCCCCACCCTTTTATTTCTTTTCCCCTTCTTCCCTCTTTCTCGTCTTTCTTGTCCCCTTCCCTAATACTCCAGCTTAGGGTAGCCAGCCGGATGCCTTTCTGGTTAACCTCCTTGCCTTCTCCCTTTTGTGGCTTCCTCCTTCCTCCTAATGACCAAAAAAAGTAATGAATGACCACGTTACAGGTTACAAGCCAACAAAACTCGACGGGTGCAGTGCCGTGCGCGCACATTGCGCCACCTCGCTGGCTCGCAGAGAACATGCTCATAATTTCTTGAGATCGGAGTATCACCAGCACTAAATGGTGTATGTAAATAGCTCGCAGTAAGAGTGGTGGAAAACTCCCGCTGCTGAGGCCTAATGGTTAGCGCCGCATGCAGCGGAGTGAGAAGGTGCCCATGTACGCGGCAGGACGGCAACGTCGATAGGCAGCCAAAGCTATCCATCATCGCTATTCTGATAAACTAATACATACTAACGGTGGTTTATGCTGTTTCACTTTACCCAAAAAATAGCATATGACGTAAATATAGAAATCTCTGCAAACACTACTTAGTTATGGTGCCACCAGTAAATAATTTGAGCTATTCCACAAAGAATATGTGGACACATAGAACATAAATCATAACTAGATAACAACTGCACAATATGAATGAAGCGAAGATTTTACATGGTACTGGAGTGATACTCTATGGCAAAGTACTATAGGAGTGCTGGCTGGTAAGTTTTTCATAACTCTTCATGTTACAGTGAAAGCTGTTGCGCCATCGCTACAAGGGTCGTTTTCGGCACCAAACTACAGCTTAGCCATAATTGGTCATCACAAGCTACCGTATCAATAAGAAAGCGACAGAGATGGATCAAGTGGAAGGCCGAACAACGTTTTTGCATTCGGTCTGCTTACCAGTGCTGAGGTGGAGATTTAGGATAAGTAAGAAGGTGTACACGTCAAGAAGAAGAAATAAGAGAAAATTTGCACGTACACGCAGCATAAAAACGCTCACTCAAGCACGCACACTCACACAAACGCACCCACAAAACTCATGCAAAAACAAATACTCTCGAACAAACGCGCGCCCACGCACACACGAAGAGCAGTAAGGCTACAATAGTTCAGAAAGGCTTGCCGATCGCGAAAAGTGCCGTAGTGCTTGGAAGGCCTTCTCCAGTTTTCGAATAGCGAACGCAAAGCTTTGCATTAGAGCTTTGCAATACTGCTCATGCCCAGTGCGGTAATCGCTTGCGGGCTACCGCTATATGATGGAAATAGCGGGGACAAGTACGCCAACTTAACGTATGCTATTCTAAAACTCCGATGGGATAAAATTATTTACCCCAAACAGATCCTGGTCATCTACCTTGTTGAACGCGCTGCATAGGCACAGTCGTTGCACACTATACTGTAGGCAGTCACAAAAGGTGCAAATGATTTCTTCCTAGCCCCAACTGTCACAGGCTGCGGTGACGGCCACCCCACAGAGAGTAGAATAGGCGCTTGTAAACTCAGCGCTAACACTGCCTACACAAACGCGTTGTTTCTACTCGGTAAAACCATGATGGGGCTCGAGTACTTAACGTAGGTTCCCACGGAATGAGTTTTGTGAAATCCCGCGTGGTGGCAGAAAGGTTGCGATGTTCGTCCTGGGCTCAACCCCGGAGTAGTGAGAGTTTTGGGCATCCAAATAAGCTTTTCTTTCTGTGAAATCTGTAAGGATTTCCTTGTTGCTCATTGGAATACAATTGATTGGTTGTACTTTTCTGATCCCAATATTGAGGTCAAATTAGTTGAATCGGGCATGCTTGAAGTGTGGCTGACTCCACTGTAACGTGGTGCGCTGACGAGCAAGCATGCGGCGCTTACGTGAAGCATCGGTCCTAGGAAGTGTTAATAGCAATTCATGGTCTTCTTGAAGGGCTGAACGGGCCACTTGATCAGCCCGATCCTTACCGATGATTCTGCACTAACTGGGATACGACAAGAAGAAATTTGATGTTGTTTCTCAAATAAGAGTTTTATAGCATCTTCTGTGTCTAGTGCTAGCTGTTCCTCTGGTCCGTGGCGTAAGACTGACCGTTAAAACTGCAGTGCAAATTTGGAGTTGCAGGAAGCAGTCCACTAGGGTCTTGGTAAGTCAGTGACAAATTAAAAAGTGGAATGAAATACAGCAGAACGGACATCCTTTCGTATCACATCAACAAAATTCATGTAACGCCTTGCTAATGAGCAGCGCGTACCTCACTTCCCCGCAGGATGATGAATAATAGTGGAGTGGTGCTTCCAAACTAGCTGACATTTATTACTTGCAGTGTAATGCGTACCTTCCAAGTGCACTTGTTTAGGTTCCCCAGGAGCGTTTGTAACGGGGTATAGTAATGTCGTAATTCCTGCTTTTGCTGTTACGGTCCTGCGCTTTTCAAATAGGCCTGCCGCTTTTAAAGACCATAGTCTTTCTTGGGGACCTTCGATGCCAAAATTTTGGTCTGTCTGCCTGTCTGTCTGTCTGTCTGTCTGTCTGTCTGTCTGTCTGTCTGTCTTTCTGTCTGTCTGTCTGTATAGTTGTCTGTCCGCCGTAGCGATAGCCCAAATGGCACAAAATAATACCCCAAACGGCCAGCCCCATCCACAGCGCCCACCAATATTACTCAAGCTTCAGCATCCAAACTTGTGCGATTGTCAATTAAAAACAATTTTTGCGCATATTTGATGCACTATAACAACACGTGGATATTTTGTATGTGTTTTTATACTACAGAAGGCAGATATATGTAACCCTAAGGATCGTAGCGTTCATCACGTTGCGCTGACAGTGCAACGCGATGCTTAAAAAGTGTGTTTAATGCTTTGCTAAGATGACATAGTAGTGGCACCTGCTTGTCGCTTTACGTTTTACACCTTATCGCCTCAGAGACAGACGCGCATCTTTCTCCGTGAACACGCACGGCTTCCTTCGTTTCGAAGGTAACTGCCAGATGGCGCTCGTGTTCAACGTGCCTCGATGCGCTCGTTCGCCTTCCCTGCACGGATCAATGCGCAGCACCTCCAGAATACAGTTCACCGATTTTCTCGCGCAGAACACCAAATGAACTGACGATAATTATAGCGTGAAAATAGAACGACTGTAACTATAACTATCATCATGTCATACCAACTAGCCCAAACTGCCACACTTTTAAATCGAATGAACGTTTTGTTCACTCTCTCCACACGCAAGACTATTGTCTTTTGATGACATTTGTAGTGAAACATGCAGATAGGGGGCAAATTTTTTTAACCTGCTACCAAAATGGCGAGAACATATTACCAAGGACTTCGTACTTAACATAACGACCGCTGTTATGATATCACATCACTGACGCCGTAGCTGTCCGCTACCAACACCGGTGCCCACAACAACTGTTAGAAGAAATTTAAAAAATTAAACAAAATAAGAAAAATTTTTGGGATATAACGGGGGTACAAACCTTGCTCCATTCCGTGCCAGCTTAGTGTCCTACCATTGAGGCATACAATAGAGCTTAAAATCTGGGTCTTCTCTATGCCAGCCGAGATTTTATCGCTGCAGCCTTAGAACGGGGGTTCAAGCATTAGTCCTCCCCATGCCGACCCAGTATTCTACCACTGAGCTATCATGCAGTAAAGGTTCGAACGTTGGTCGTCTCGATGCCATCTCAATGTTCGACCACTCAGCCATTAAACGAGCGTTTAAACATGTGTCCTCTCTGCTTCAGCCAAATATTTGACCACTGAGCCGTAAGATGGAGGTTGAAACCTAGGTCTTGTCCCTGCCAGCCCAGTATTAAACCACTTAGTCATGACAGTTGTCAGTAGCCCTGTGCACAAATACTCTACACAAGTGTTGTGTTAGGAAGGAAGTGCTTAACGTACGCCATATAACGAGGTAGAAGGGAAGAATACCAAGGCATGACCAGACGTCATGCAATCTGAAATACATTACGAGTGAATCATTGAATGATTGTAACGCATTACGGAGAGCTCAGCCATAATTCGCATTTGTTATGAGCCACAGATTTCATTTTTGGAATACTGGATAATTTGCATTTTACTTGTATTAGTAGCCCCAAGTGATTTTGTCAAGGGTTCTAGAAATCGTGTTTTTTATGCTGTAACTGTGACTGGGTTGTGCTTTCCGTGCATATCTTGGGATACTTTTAAATAAATATAAATTGATTTTCTGGTATTTAAATGGACGCCTTATCTTCCCACGATGCAGAAATCATTTTCTATTTAGCGAAATCATTTAAACTAATAATTCTCGCCTAAATACTAAGACGTTGTATGTCCTCATTAGAAAATAAAAACAACAACTTTTAGAGCAAATAAAACGCCAATATCTCAATCTGAATTTAGAGATCTTTCTTCATGCATTCACAAAATATGGTTTCTGTTGCAGAATGGGGGTAATCAAGCGAACAAGAGCGACAATATATATCAACGTGTGTACCTTATATGCACCGAAGTCCAAGAATTTTGGAAGATGCCATCAGGCTGATGAATAGGAAGAGCCAGAACGTGAAAATTATATGATATTCCACAGTGGTGTATTTGGCTACATTACTTTAGCATTTCTGTAATATATACAGTAGATAGGCACATCGTAACTACAAAAAGTACAACAGTACTGGGACTGTGCCAAAAAAGCAAAACCAGTCACATACGAAGTGCTGTCATCAGTCTACTTTTCAGTTTTCCTTATTGACGACTTTGCTTTATTAAAACGTATTGGCAAGTTGGACATCCACAAAACGTTTCGAACGTCACTAGCGATAAAAATATAAAGCATGTTTCATAGAATCCTAGCTTGAAATTCATTACATTCGCTAATAGCGAGGAAATAAACATGTATTTTGACACCTGATCTTCCTTCAAGAGAAAACCTTGCCCTGCTGTCTTTTTTCTATAAAGCTTGTTTTGCGAACCCGGAAATAAAACTGACTGCCTTGTACACATCCTCATGAATCAACCACAACGTGAATATCCAAGCACCAACTTAGCAAGTTAAACTTTTTTCTCAATTCATTCCTACCAAAGAGTGCATCCAAGTGCAGCCCGCCGCACGCCTCCGTCACCAACAATCCTAACAATTCATCATTTAAAGCTACTGAGCTTACATTGCCGTACAACGTCGTCGTACACGTACAACCGCCTTTTCTCTAACAACGTTAAGCATTCAGAATATTTTAAATATTGTATAAACGAAATAAATAAATAAATAAATAAATAAATAACTGTGTTCAGCTCCAAGAGCACCAGTTTGTTTTTACTTTTTTTATAAACGCATACACGCGACAAGAACGGACTCCCCTATTGAGAAATCCTAAATACTATATACAGGATCCGTATGCTTCAATAGAGGAGTTACAGGCAGGACCTATGTAGTGGTGATTAGGAGTTATGTGGAAATTATGGAATTGTTATGTATGCCCCATTTATCACAATATAAGAGCTAATGGGGCTGAATGTGGGCCACGTACAGGGTGTCCCACAGAAATTCGGCCAATTATTTGAAAATGAAAGACACTTCAGTGGCGAATCGAACCAAATGCGGGCTACTCGCACTAGCCTGTTGGTACTGAGGCTATTTTCATTTCTCCCACACCTGATAATTAATAATTTTTAATTACCCATCGATTTTAATGAGTTGAAACCCAAAATACGAACACTGAGATGTAGAGCATTTCGAGAAACCACCGACTGAATTGTTTCCTGCACGATAGGTCTAGCGCTGTTATTTTTTCCGCGTTGTAAAGAAAGTCCTTAGCAGCACTGTAGCAGTGCGCTGGCGGTCTGTCACACGGATTTTTTTTTTTATTTCACGGGAGGTCTTTGGTTTATGCGAGAGTTTGGTTAGCTTGGCACAGGCTAGCTCGTTTGTGAACGATACTTGGCTGTGTTTATTTTTCATATTCAGAATAAAAACAAATAATATTGCAGTTTTCTTTCCTGTGCTTTCATCTGAACCTTTGAAAAAAGCTTGCAAGAAAGCAACTTCACCAGTGACCAACTAGGTATTTGTCATGGTACTTAAGCCCTAAAAAGAAAACTGGTTCATATATTCTGTTCAAGTTTCAAAGCGTTTATTCATATAGTTAGATGCATGTTTGAGTGGCACAAGCTTGTTTGCTCGTGAAATGCATTGGCTGCGTTTATAGCTCGAAAGCTGAATAACAGCAAACAGTTCTCAAGATATTTTTTTCGTGTGCTTCTATCTGAACATTTGAAAACAGCTTCTTGTACGCGTGCATGTACATTATATCATTCCAAATGGACAGCTAATGGGCACGGTACTAGTGCCTTGCAAACAAGAGTTGCTCAAATTGTCGTTTTGAACTTCCACGCACTGCTTGAAATGGTCGACCCGATCGTTTGGTTGGATTTGCACAAACTTGCTCATTTGTAAACTTGGCTGTGTTTATTCCTAAGAATCTGATTAGGAGCAAAATAAAATCTCAAAATTTTGTTTCGTGCACTTCCGTCTGAACTTTTCAAAACAGCTTCGGAAAACAGCTGCCGGACATAGCATTTGTCACAAGATAACGTGTCATACAATACCTTTTTGCCACACTCGACCAGTTTATGACGATGCTTGATGTTATACTCATGGTCCCGCTTGATTTGTGCAGATAACTCCTTACCCACAGCCGCACAAATCCGGCCACGTTCATCTGCAGCATAAAAAACCACACTATATCCGAACCTCTCACCAACTTTTTTGAACTTATGGAAAAGCCCCTGAACACACAGAATGCTTACAGATGTCACTTCCATCCGCTTAATTTTACTTACACTCGCGCTCCCAACTTCCCCTTTAGAAAGTTTTTTTTTCTCTTCAGACTCCTAATTGGCATTCTTGGAACCTAGACTGCCAAAGCATCTAAATTTGCCGATCAAAACTCTCGAGAATCAACTCGACCTACAAGTTACTTTACTGAAAGACGAGGAAGTATTGGAAATTCGTTACCGCCGTAGAATGCAGACAGTGTAGCAAATGCAAACCAGGCACTATTCCAACAAAACGTCTTTTATCTGTGACAATAACAACAGCTATCGAGCTGCACGTGATCGAGAAGGGCTAGATTTAGTTAATTGCGTATATTTTTAAAATACATAGTTTTAGGCTAATAAGTAAACCTCTTTGTGACAGCTTGTTTCTTTTCACAAGACGCTTCGCCTTTTCTTTACGGACTTATCTATTCAACGTCTATATAGCATAAAACATGAGACGCATTAACAGAATGCATTCATCAACATCTCGCATATAATTTGCATTCAAACCAAGCAGATTACAGAAAAGGGGGGTATGACTGGATGGGCTGCCTTTTCATTGAAATGAAAGTGAATGATTGAGTGGATTAGGGGACAAACGGGGGTTAAGGATATCATAGTTGAAATAAAGAAGAGGAAATGGACATGGGCCGGGCATGTAGCGCGTAGACAGGATAACCGCTGGTCATTAAGGGTAACTAACTGGATTCCCAGAGAAGGGAAGCGGCTTAGCGGGAGACAGAAGGTTAGGTGGGCAGATGAGATTAAGAAGTTTGCGAGTATAAATTGGCAGCAGCAAGCAAAGGACCGGGTTAACTGGCGGAACATGGGAGAGGCCTTTGTCCTGCAGTGGACGTAGTCAGGCTGATGATGATGAAAACGAACAGTGGCGTAGCTATAGGGGCTGATTTTCTCTCGCCCTCATGTGTTTGTTGCTGTGGCATACAGGGCAAAAAATAACGGTGTGAATTATATGAACCCCCCCCCCCCCCGAACGAAATTTCTGCCTATGCCCTTGATATCAAACCCAAAAGCCAAATAGCAAACAAAAACACACTGAAGTGTAAGACTACTTCAATTACGCAGCCCTTACGCAACCTCACAGAAGAGAAAAAAGCACGTAATTTTCCAACTAGGTTTTCTATACATAGTGAAGACAATGGTTTGAAAATAGAATGTTCAAAAATTTGTAAATTTGTTGTGTTAAGTATATTGCAACCTTATTTTCTAGAATACTACTCTGAAGTCCTCTAGAGCTTTTGAAATGACTTTCGGTTAGCGTAAGACTGTTTTTAACTGATTACATTAATCACAATTTGTTTTTAATGTTTTCAGCAATAAAATTCATTACTTCGTGGAATATTAGACAAATATAAATGCAGAAGCTCAATATTAACATAAAGCCCTATCCTCCTTGTAGGCATGGACACGGTAAAAATGTTCACACTAGCAGCAATTGTCTCGCGAAATCGAATTATTTCAAAAACGTGTTTTGTGAGAATTTCTAGGAATTGATACCTTGCACAGAATGGGAGAATATCATTTGAGCTATATTTAAATTTTATTTGGGATAGAAAAATATATTTTATTATTCATATATTCTTCCATTGTGAGCCAGATCACGAGCTAATGAAAAAACTATATCCGCAAACAGGTTGTTGTTGACCGCCAATGCTTCTCAATTTTTTCTTTGTTCAATTTTTTTCAATAAAAACTGTGATTTCGAGCTATGGGGTCATATGGGCACGTTATAGAAAACTATCAGAAAAATCGCAGACACCAGTTTATCATATTTCAATTTCATGGATTTGACTGTACATGCTTGCTGCCTTCGCACTCCTTGCTCGCAATTGTTGTTTAACATGGCAGCTTTGATATTAAGAGGGATATAACGCCAGTATTTTATCCACATGTGTTTGTTGTCGTGGAGCTACCGCATGCGTTCCCAGGAAAGTTTTGCTAAGTCACTTAAGAAGCCTTTACATTCTGTGTGTGAGCATAGGAAATATAACTACCAAAACGGAGAAACTGTGTAAACGAAGGACAGTTTGCCTACCCGAAAAGAAGTGGCAAGCACAGACGCAATGCTTGGGAGGGGAGTTTCTATGGACGCGAACCCAACCCCGGATTCTGCTCCTGAAAACGAATTTAGGTGGCGCGTCAGCCGCGTTATTCGGACGTCACGTCAAATACCTACCTGCTTTGCTTGAGAATCATCGTTTTTGCACCCGCCGTGCACACCATGTTTTGATATGCAGCGGCGAATATTCTTCATTCTTCCTATCAAATCTACCGATGCAGAAGGAGGGCGTTTTCACTGCTACTTAAAGCTAAGAAAGGGGGGGGGGGTAATACAGCTCATAGTAGGCAAACGCACGTCTGAACTGAAGATTCACTGTAAAACAAAAAACGTTGGCCCCGTATCTGCGTGCTAAACTGCAACTGTCGTCGAAAGACGATAGTCTTGCGTCTGGAGAGACGCAAGACTATATTTTATTTCTTATATACTATATTTTATTATATATACTTTTATATATATAGACTATATTTTATTTTATTTCAAAACTTTTTTTGATATTCTGTGCAAGAAAATCGGTGAATGGTATTCTGGAGGCGCTGCGTTAGAGTGCCTCGAGCGTTCAGTGGAGGCGAACTAACGCATCAAGTCACGCCACACGTGAGACGTGAGCGCCATCTGCCAGGTATCTTGGGAAACGAAGCGAGCTTGCCCTGCGCACCCGTCTCGGAGGTGATAAGGTGTAGATTGCGAGGAGACGGGTAGGTGCCACCACCGTGTCATCTTAGCAAAGCGTTGGAAACACTCGCGTTTTCAGGCAAGCCTTGCCTTGTCAGCACAACGTGATAAACGCTACGGTCCTTATAATTATTTATGTATGCATTTTCTAGTAAGAGACACAAATACAGAATATTGACGCGTTTTTTCGGTGCCTCAGATATGCGCAATAGTTGCTTTTTAATTGACATTCGCCCAAGTATGAACGCTGAGTCTTGAGCAATATTAGTGGGCGCTGCGGATGGGGTCGGCCGTTTGGAGTATCGTTTGACCACTTTGGTGCCGTTTAGGGCACCATTAAGAGCGGACAAACAGACAAATGTACAAACAAACAGACAGACCAATGCTTTTGCGTCGAAGGTCCCCAACAAAGACTATATCGTCTTTAACAAAATCAGTGATGCAGGACAGCAAGACATACATTGATTTAGGGGCGAAGCTCCTGAAGGCATGGGTCTGTCCATCCCTTGTATGTATGTAGTAGTACGTAGCCACCGGTGGCTACGTACTATTGCATACAGAGCGGGTATGTGCCACAGGGGATGCGAGGTGGGAGATGGCGGTGCATGGAGTGTTCACTAGATGGATGCACGGACGGACGGACAGACAGACTAGCGAACAAACGGACGATCGGATAGACGCGCGGATGTACGGATGGATGGACGTACGAACATGCAGACAGACAGACAGACAGACAGACAGACAGACAGACAGACAGACAGACAGACAGACAGACAGACAGACAGACAGACAGACAGACAGACAGACAGACAGACAGACAGACAGACAGAAAGACAGACAGACAGACAGACAGACAGAGAGGCAGGCAGGCAGGCAGACAGACAGATGGATGGATGGATTCACGGATGAACGCATGGACAGATGGACGGACGCATGGATGGGCACACGGATGGTCGCACGGACGGATGGAAGCAAGAACGAACGAACGAACGGAAGCACGGGTGGTCTGATGGACGCTACACCCTTCTCATCATCATTCACTCCGTGGATATGCGGTGATTTTTTTACCACGTAGACAAAAAGTCGGTACTGAGGGAAGATTTTCGTGAATGATTGAAAATGATTACAACTCGGCGTACACTACGCAGTTAAAACATTATTAAAAATAAAATTAGGGTGCTTTGAACTCAATAACTACTTGGTGATTTATTTATTAGGTGTGGCAGCTTGGGCTAGTTGGTATGGCATGACGATAGTTATAGCGCGAGACCAAAACGACGACACAGAGACAAGAAGTACACGAAAGACACGAGTGCCAGCTTTCGTGTCTTTCGTGTCCATCTTGTCTCTGTGTCATCGTTTTGGTCTCGCGCTATAACTATCGTTATTTATTAAGTTTGGACCTCTCCAACACAATTATCGATTATTTGATAGAGTTGTGCTTTCTGGTACCAAAACATTTTGAGTTGTATGTTTATTATAGAGAATCGCTTAACATCTCCCGAACATTTGCTGAGATAATGCTGCCACATACCCATGATTTTATATACTTGCAGTATGTAAAGACTTTTTTTTTTCGAAAGTCACATGGGATTGTGTGATCCTATAGCGTGATTTGCCTGAAGTGCTCATTCTATCAACTGCCGCGTCCCAAGCGATAATGTGAAAACTATTGCGGGGCACCGGCGGCCCCAATCGATAGAAAGACAAATGCCTTAAACTCGAAATGAGCGTTCTGAGCTATTTCGAAGACGTTCTCGGCAATGTGGCTAATGTATTAAATAAACAACCTTCACTTCAATATTTTGGTGCCTAGCCTCGCTTGTCATGCCTATATGCAGGCTGGCTATGCCTAGAGGTAATGAAGACCAAGAAAAAAATTTTTAGGAGCTGGCTATTTGAGCTTGAGCTTACAAAATTAGAATTGACGTTGCCACTATGCTGCTTATAAACTCAATCTCACATATCTAGAAAACTTCCTCAAATAACATAACTTCTGCTCTGCAGTGAAAAAAATCCCAGAGTAAAACACAAAACTGGACAACGTGATGATTGAGCGAGTGCACATAAAATAGGAAGGAAATAATTAAACATCTGTGGTGCGAATCTTGATCGAGTGAATTCAAGACATCTTGCGAGCGTCCTCACTGCAGGCGTTTTTGTAACTGTGCCCAGGCCTTGGTTCACCGGCGAAAACACTGTCCACAGATTCACGCATGCCTACGATGAGTGGAGCTGAAACCATCAAAACATCAAAGCGAATCGCCCATCATTCTGCGAACAACGCTGCATAATACCCGTAAACATAGCAAACGTAAACATTTTGACAGCAATCTATTACGTGTCAAAACAAAGAAATTAATACGAGGTGAACATTAGAAAAATATGGAGGACCAGGAATTCCTCAGCGTGCGGCTGTACCTAAGCCAATGCAGGTTCTTGCTCCTCGCCTTCATCGAAATGTGGCTGCCTTGGCAGAGAATCGGATAATTATCGAGTTAGCTGCAGGACACAACAAACTTAAACACAGTGTGTACCGCGAACCGCGGGCCCTGTTGCCATTTGCACAGAAGTGATATTTAATTTTTTGCCATTCAACTTGGAGAATTAGTGACGCTGTTTTCGTCAATCATCTGATGTTTGATATTAACAAAGGGCGAGCGAAACCAGCGCACAAGCCAAGCGCATGCTTCTCAGACGTGCCATGGAGGACCTCGAAAAGCTGCTGCCGTGACGTGTTGTAAGCATCCCGCCATGTGTCGCCACGCCACAATCTCGGGGCTAATAGTTGTTCATCGTGTCGTGCTCAATAAGGTGTGTCTTCGGTATTTGATAATTGAGGCGTGCCTTCGCTGCAGCATACATTTACGGGCGAAGCTACTGTTAGTCTGACCTTGTCCTGCGTCAGGCGTAACCGACAGAAGAAAAGAGGAGAAAAAAACAACAGAAGAAACGAGAGAAAAGGAAGGCATAATCTCCCGAACAGTATTATAGACGGTGGTGTCTCATAGAAATACATGCCAACTGCACTTGAGTGAGGATACTCTACCTGGCGCTGTACCGTTGCTCTCCGATTGGTTGCTGGGTGGGCTGTGCCTGGGTGCACGAGGAAGGAGCTCCTCTCTCAGCTTCCTTCATCGTCCCGTACGTGGTGGATATTGGTGGTGCATGGGCGAAGCACAGCGGCGAGCGCAGAGCTCTGCAGCTGCTCGCTGTCATCGCCTCCTTGATGGGGCATGGAAGAAGCGTAGTGGAGGGCCTCGGTGGCTTATTAACGAAGTGCAGGGACGGATGGGCGGATGCACAGACGGACGGACGCATAGATACACTTTCGAAAAGATATAAAGACAGACGAACGAAGAAAAGGACGGACAAATGGACGCTTTGCCCCACTCATAATCATTCAATCCGTGAATGTGCTGTAACATTTTTGTGCAACTGCCACAACCAACGACCACACAGTGGGGTCAATATGTGAACGTGGGGAACATACAGCAGCTCTGCCACACACTGCTCTATTGCAACACCACTGCAAACAATGGCTGCTGCCGTGCACACTTTCCCGATTGCCACCTTGACTAGTTATAAGGAAGAATAGTAATCTACCACGCCACCACCTTTTATGCAAGCTCTCTATCACCTACCAGAAATTGAAAAAAAATTTGGCAGATCCCACGTACCTGGCAATCGAGGTTGTGCGGCGCACAACGTCGATAGATAGATAGATAGATAGATAGATAGATAGATAGATAGATAGATAGATAGATAGATTAGATAGATAGATAGATAGATAGATAGATAGATAGATAGATAGATAGATAGATAGATAGATAGATAGATAGATAGATAGATAGATAGATAGATAGATAGATAGATAGATAGATAGATAGATAGATAGATAGATAGATAGATAGATAGATAGATAGATAGATAGATAGATAGATAGATAGATAGATAGATAGATAGATAGATAGATAGATAGATAGATAGATAGATAGATAGATAGATGCGCGGGAAGTCGCCGAAGCTCGCTAAAAAATGCTTCGCATTTCAAAACTCGGTAAATAAAAAAACACAAATGACAAAATCACGTGCCTGCACAGTATTCTACCACTGTGGTACGCCAGTGCTTAAAACTGTTTTTAAACTGGCCTTAGGCAGGCTTTATCTCGAGAAAGGAGACACGCTATTGTGATTAATAAATCGTTTTAAAACATGAAAGGAACATTTAGGCGTCACACAATGTGAATTGCGTAACGACTGGGTCATCCAACGCCACAACCTATTAAAACTTGTTCTTCGTCGCCTATTGAGTTTGGCGCATTTCCACTTCCGGCATATTTATACATCGTCGTCAGCTACTGCGAAAAAATTGGATTTCCACTTTCCAACAAGTGTGTAGCGGATACCGCGCTTCTCCAAAGGTTGACGAAAGAGAGCATAGTGTATGCTTGCCTATTGCACAATATTAAAATTACTTATGGCGTATTGGCTGCCCAGAAGTGTGCGTGTAGCAGTTACCCAAAAACTGTTCAGAAAGGTGTCTGAGAGGCTGCTCTTCTAGCTTTCACTGTGACTGTGCTGCGCGTTCCGCGCAGGCCTGCCATTGTTTTGGCAGCGATGGCTCCGCCGCGGTGGTCTAGTGGCTAAGGTACTCGGCTGCTGACCCGCAGGTCGTGGGATTGAATCCCGGCTGCGGCGGCTGCATTTCCGATGGAGGCGGAAATGTTGTAGGCCCGTGTGCTCAGATTTGGGTGCACGTTAAAGAACCCCAGGTGGTCAAAATTCCCGGAGCCCTCCACTACAGCGTCTCTCATAATCAAATGGTAGTTTTGGGACGTTAAACCCCACAAATCAATCAATAAATTTTGGCATCGATGATCATAATATATCACAGACGTGCGCATGCAAAGCTTAGATGTTCTTAGATATACTTGTCTGCTTAAGTACCATTCTACATTGAACAAAAAACGTCTTAATAAAACTTCAAGAAATGTTACTACCATGGCCACCATGATAGCGAGGTAGGCATGCGTTCTCGTGGACTAAATTTAGAAAAGGTTTGTATGAATATAGCTGCGGTGTCTGGATTAGGTGTGTGGATATACATCATGATCTATAGCATATGGACAAAAGGAGGCGTAATTCTAAGAACAAGAATACTATCATTACACTTTTCAAAGTGTCCCAGCGGCAGGACTCCCCCTTTCAACCAGCTGCAACTATGAGTAAGTGTTCTATTCAACTTTCACCACCTTCCTACGCGTGCATACGATAGTTATTTGTGTTTTTTATTCCACAGAACAGCATAAAATATACTTGTCCGGCTGCATATTGGCTGCAGTTCAGCGTGTGAAGTCACTAGATAATAGTGTTATTCTCGGAAGTTCCTGCTCCAGGGAACAATATGCACCAGTGGTGCATATTGTTTTCGGAAATAACTAAAGAAAGGACTCTTTTGTCCTTTATTTTACCTAGACAGGCGTGTCATTGCGACATATAACCCGTGTTCCATTCGGCGTCACATAGTTTGTACATAGCTGTGCAAAACTGAAATTGCAATAAACAGAATTGCTGCATACTTTATCACTTCCTTTCTCGATATCCTGCCTGCCAGAAGTTTGTCTAAGCAATGTTAAGATAAGAGATACCAACTAATACAAGTCCATGAACTGTTCACAAACAGTTCACTGTCTTAGGCAGCGTTGCAAGAATATTCTGAAATCCCGATTTCTCACTCTACATTTTTCTTTCTTTGGTACTTTTAGATTTTATCCGGTAAAACATCTTTTAGATCATTTGAAGTTGACGATGGTGATGTAATGTTTATGGGGCTCCACATGTAGGCAATGGTATTCAGTAATTCTTAAGAATATTTTCATGGCATGATAAACAAATTTGATCAATGATACTTTACTTCACGAGGAATTCACTTTCAGTAGAAATGCCGTCATGTTCTGGGTTGTACAGTTGTTAGGTTAAGTTTGACGTTTGGTTAAATACTATCGCGTGATGTTTCTGAAATGGTGGTCTAATGCATTGTTATGTTCTGTCCATATTTTGACATGCAGTTTGCTATGAATCGAAATATCCCAACTATCAAGCCTATGAACGAAAGCTGTGGCAGTGACGGGAATCTGCTTGAAATATGGTTATAAAAATAGTCGTAAGACAGCCTGCGGGCAACCATCGCGCGATCATTACTAGAGGCAAGAATTATATACACTAAGGGTCTAGTTTTATTTGCCTAAAATAGACAGGCAAAAAAACGTTTTGTCTCCCAAGATCAAAAATATAGGCCCCAATAATTTTTTTGTCAAAACCTTTCCAAGAAACACGTAAGTATCCTGTGTCTACGACAAGATAACAAAAGCGAGGATTTAGTGTACGATATTCAAAAAATGGCATCCCATGTACAGTGAGAACCAATGACATGCGAAACACGAATAAGGAAGGTTGATATGTCACTTTAAAATCACTTGAACGTTATGAGGCAGAGGTGAATTATGCCATACCTGACTTCTGTGTCATGAGTATATTGTTTGAACCTGCCATTTACATTCATCGTCCATTCATGTCACGCGTAATACCAAGTTTCATTTATGTGCTTAGTGATGTTATTTATGTAATTATGGTTCACATGACAGGCATGTTTATACAAGTCATAATTATCATGTTTGATTATCATGTTTGGACGTGTAATTTACCTTCTTCGTCTAGACACGTCACCTGATACCAAATTGGTATATTTAGAGCTAGCGAAACGGCCACAAACGCATCAGGAGCGTGGTATGTTGTCATATTTTTACATGACACGCGTGTCATGATTATTGTGTTTGCACCAGTGATATATTTTCGTCTTTCTTACACGTCCCACAATACCAAATTTTGCATATGTGAAGCTAGCGAAACGGCGGCGAGTGCATAATGAAGGGCCAAATAGTTTCCGACGAACGTTGACGCGCGCGCACGCTGGGCGCAGCGACGCTAAGCTATCAAAACGCGAGCACTCTATAGTCTGACGCCAGGCGCGAACAGTGTCCGTCGGCGCGACCCGGCAGCAACCGTGGCCCGGACAGGGTATTTCATCGGCGCAAAATGCAACATTTCGCATTGATGACGTTACCCAGATAGCACTGCATCTGCCTCTTTTCGTGACGGAGAGACGCCAGGCGCGCTCAAACGCGCATACGTCAAAGCAACGCAGTGAGGCGCGTGCCTGCGAGTATATTGGAGGATTGCTTTTTGGCGTGACAACGCCGGCGTGACGCCTCGAAACGAACGCAGACGCGCACGCGCACCGGGTCACGTCTAAGTGTATTGGAGCCTTGAGTCTGGCATATAGTCATGTTCTTAGATGACACGCATCTCATGATTTATCATGTCTCAACCAGTCACATGCCTTCGTCATCTGTTGACTTGACGTAGTACGAAATTTGGCATATGTCAAGCTAGCGAAATGGCCGCGAACGTATTGTGAGCGTACCATGTAGTCACGTTGTTACATGACACGCATCTCATTTTATTATCTTTACACCAGCCAACTAGCTTCGTCATTCATTCACGTCCCGTAATACCAAATTTGGTATATGCGAAGCTATCAAAACGGCTGCGAGCGCATCATGAGCGTGGCATGTGGTCATGTTGTTACATGACACACACACATGTCATAATTTTCATGTTAGGGTCTGTCGCTTATGTTCGCCATGCAGTCTTGTCATACCTTAGCAGTTTTGCAACATGTCATGTGAAGTGAACAAACGCAAGAGCAGCAAGACCGTGAAATGTAGATTATCAAATTCATGACACACATGTCATGATTTTTATGTTATGAATAGTCACTCAAGCTTGTCATACAGTCATGTTATGACATACTAAGTTTGGGATAGATAGATAGATAGATAGATAGATAGATAGATAGATAGATAGATAGATAGATAGATAGATAGATAGATAGATAGATAGATAGATAGATAGATAGATAGATAGATAGATAGATAGATAGATAGATAGATAGATAGATAGATAGATAGATAGATAGATAGATAGATAGATAGATAGATAGATAGATAGATAGATAGATAGATAGATAGATAGATAGATAGATAGATAGATAGATAGATAGATAGATAGATAGATACGCTCAAAGTCGCAGAAGTTCGCTAAGAAATGCTCCGCATCTGAAAGGCGCCAATGGTTTGCATAGCCATGCAATTTTCTTCCGGGTGTCCGGGTGGAGGGGGGTTGCAGTACGTGGTCTTTCTTTTCATTGTTCAGCATGGGGAGTCAAGTGTCAGGCGTTGAACAAAGATGCTTCAGGGTCTCTTTCTTTTCGACACGCATGGAAGGGCAGCACATGAGTAAATAGCCAGGGCACAAATAGGCGAGAAGGAGCTTTGCGCCTAGTAATAATCGGGTCTCATTGCGCAGGGTCAATTTCTCCTGTCTGTAAACTCCTTAAAGGGCCACTCACCAGGTTTGAGCATTTCCAGCACGCAAAAGCAATGCATGCACTGGGTATTCATGATCTCACCTGCTAAGATTAGCAACGCTACGCGTCCCCGAAAAAGGCTAAATGTCAGATTGAACACCTTTTGCCCTTAATCTCACGGGCGCGCACCCCAACATGGTGGAGGTGAAGTTAACAATGAGGAATGGCCCTCACACGTGAATTTTGTACGCACCACTGTAGGAATTATCCGAGTAGACAAGTATGAATTGTGCAATCTGTTAATTGACTTGAAGTATGAAGGTTTATCGAAATATTAAAACATACAAACGGAATGTCTGAGTGATAGTGTTTATTCCGTTTTTTAACTTCGTATTGAGCGAGATGCGAGATTAGCTGCCTTGATTTCGTTTGCGTTGGTGTTCTCGCTACTCTCTCACGATACCGATGCCAGCCCCGCCAATGCTTGATGTGTTTTTGGGGCATCGTCTTTTAAGGCAGTTTCCCCCGGCTTCAGCAGCTGGATTTTCGATAGAGGCAAAAACGCAGTAGGGCCGTGTGCTCATATTTGGGTGAACCCTAAAGAACCCAAGGTGGTCAAAATTGCCGGAGCCTTCCACTACGACGTCTCTCATATTCTTATGGTGGTTTTGGGATGTTAAACCCTACATATAAATTATAGCTAAAGGAGCGCTGACATCAAATATACTAATGCCAAGATTTTCGCGTCGGCAAGTAGCTATAGACTCTGTAGCAGCGACTAGTGACCTGAAACGCAACCGAGGGATAAATAACTATCAATTCTATTGATTTATATCACTCGTATCTAGCGAGATTCAAAACGGCTGGCAATCCCACTATTTTTGCGCTAGGAGCACCAGCATTGGCGCTACCTCGCGGTCGCCTCCAGATCGTGCCACAGCTGACCACTTCTCCAGAGAAAAAAAGTGACGTCATGCTCAGCTGCTGATGGACTGATTTGTGGGGTTTAACGTACCAAAACCACCATATGATTATGAGAGACGCCGTAGTGGAGGGCTCCGGAAATTTCAACCACTTGGGGTTCATTAACGTGCACCCAAATCTGAGCACACGGGCCGACAACATTTCCGCCTCCATCGGAAATGCAGCCTCCGCAGCCGGGATTTGAACCCACGACCTGCGGGTCAGCAGCCGAGAACCTTAGCCACTAGACCACCATGGTGGGGCCATGCTCAGCTGCTCCGCAAACATTTTGTCTGCTAGGCGGACACATAGAATCATTCCTCACCTGAATCGCCATCGTCGACGTACAAAATTCCTACTCGGATTGAGTGATAGTCAGGAGCGTAGAATCCCCGCCATTCGCGACGTCGCGAACTATGTTTGCTTTGATCGACCTTATACAAGACAATGATCCTAAATTGAACGCCACTCCAAGTAGCACAGAAGGGGTGCCCTACGGTGCATTATTTAACCAGGTTCGCTCGTGTGTCTCAGTTATATTGGTGCGTTTTGGCGCACACAGTATTCAGGTATCCACAGAGGGGCATACACATAGAAGCGTAAGCGGAGAAATAGAATACGTTCCCTGCTTGCCAGGTTCTTCTATGCGTCTCCAGATGGCCCCACCTACCCAGCCTTTCGCGGTTGCGGCGGCAGTAACACGGTATTACGCGGTCGCAAAGTATCCCATAAACTAAATTTTAACGATACTTGTGTGTTACTTGTTAGGGGTGATATCTTACTATACGCTGTTCCACTGATGGTCTGTGGTCATGCTGGCCTGAAACATATACGTGGTATGAAAAGACACCCTCATTGCGTTTTTTCGGGTTTCGAACGAGACGACTGCACTCACAATGATTGCCCGACATGCTGACTGACAAGCAGACGTTTAATGATGCTGTTCTCTTTCGCCATTTTTAAAGATGGCTTTCATAATGATAATTTCACCAAATAATTCAAATCTGTGCGACGAAGATCAGACGTGGTGAGCGAGTGCGTTTCCAGGCTTCCGCGCCAGTCGGCGCCACATTAAGAGCACTCGGTTCGTAGACGTCATTGCCACTAGCACATTATCACTCAGGATGGTATTTGCGGAATGTATCACACCGAACACGTGGCACTAGTGTCGATGTCGCAGGGCAATCCCATTTCAATTAAACTCTCGTGCGCTCTTTGCTACCGAAATAAATTAACTTCCACACGCCTGAATCTATTTAAATTTGGCCAAGACGACCTAAGCACACCGAGCAATCTTAGGAAGCGCACAGCTAGATTGTGAAATTTACGTCAGTGCTCTTTCAAAGCAGTTCCAGCTGTGTGACACTGTGTATTGTGGTAAACGTACAAGATCTATGCAAGTCACTTTAATTTTTCGTTAATAGAGGAATGCATCCTACAGAAACATGCAGTATACACAGGATGCCGAAATGACAAAATGTCCTTTTTGTACATGACATAGATTGGATATGACATGCTACTGCGTTTGCATCATGTGATATTCCAGCCTCTAGTTGCTCTGATAATAAAGAAGGCAGAGAAATAATTTGGCTTGAGAAGCCTACACCAGGCGAGTGGCAAATGTTTGAAGCTCACCTAATTGCATCAGGCTTTCGCGGGTCTTAATGAACCGGATGAGAACTTCTTCTGGCACAAAGACTTTCTTTCGACACGCAACAAGTTCCAGCGTCTGATTGAAATTTCTCATGGGGTCTGGTAAAGCGTCATTTAAGAAGCAAATGACAAACAAATCACAAACCAAGAGGATAGCCCATTTTTGTTTCCCACCCACTACTTTACCCTGAAAACACTCCACACTTTTGCAACCGTTCTCTAACGTCCAGAGGCTGCACAAAAACACACCTCGTGTTCCCTACACGTGCGAACTGACGTCGGGGAAACACCAAGCAGACGACGAGGTGCAGATGACATGTGTAGAGGCTAATCACCTTTTCTATTGGCTAAGATGCCTAGTATCCTTAACAGTGCTGAAAGAAGCTTCGGCAATGAAGTATAGGTGTCCTCCAATAGTTTCGAAAACACAATTTTGCCCGGTGACGTAGAAACCAGTCTCTAACAGTACTCAAAAGCAAAACATCCAGTTAAACAGTGTTCGTATAAGCACCGATCATGCCAATAGACATTTATTGGCACTTACAGGAATGTAGACACAAACGTCAAAGACAGGCAATTACATGCATGATTACTCTAAATGTTCTTGTTAGCTCCTAATTAACGCTCATAAATCAAAGATACACAATAGCAACAAACCAAACAAAATAGGCATTTGCCTATAATCCGGTCTCTAGTGTCTACCACCTCCTTGAAGTGCCCTGAACGACGTGCAATTCATGAACTTCATAACTCGCCTAAATGGGGAACATGGCCTGCGCCGCCTCTTGGGCACTGATTGTGTGCTTTAGTGTGTATACCTATTTTTTTACACATCGGATGTTTCTTATTGTGTGTAATCATGCCCCCAGCGAGGCTCGTAAGCAAAAGCTCTACGGGTCCCTTATTCAACAGGCTTAGACGACCAAATGTGTATGTGGCCCTTTTTCTTTTGAATCGATCTACTGATCCTCCCCTTCCCTCATGGGGAAGCTTTTTGCACCTAAAGTGATTTTGCACTGCATTCTGTATCGGAAGCGCTTGACAGTTTCTGCTACCCAGTTGTTTAGAGCAAAAGCTGTTAGGAGATCCCAACTTGGGTCACGCTTTCTTTTTACAGAAGCCCCTGCAGTTCCACTTCCATGTAGACAAGTGGGTCCTGGCCATGATGCATCAGCTGGAGTGTTACTTTAGGGCGTCGTGGATTCACTGTGCTGGGTGGAAGAGTAAGAGGACACTGTTGCGTATGATAGCTGGTGCTCTGGCCATGCTTTGTTCAATTACTGCTAAACTGGTGTCTGTTCAGTTCTGAGTGCTTCTAATCCGACCACGGTGTTGTTTACGGTGGCTTCCATGTTTGAGAGAGAGAGAGAGAAAGAAACTTTATTGGAGTGTCCCTGCTGGGGTCAAAGGTGCCGGAGAGACCAGGAGACCGGCCCCTCTGTAGCCCCCTTCCTCAGGCTGCGGCCAGCCTTGAATCCTTGCGGCGTCTTCGGCCAGCCGGACAGCCCAGACCTGGTCCCACGGGCACGTGCTGAGCAGCAAAGCCTCCCACTGCTCGGCCGTGGTGATTGTAAATGTAGGGTTCATGCTGTGTCTAACTGAGTGGGTAGCTGCGGGGCAGGCCCATATAATATGGTCCACCTCAGCGTCAGGTACACCGCACGTTTGCATTGTGGAGTGGGAACAGCGGGGTAAATACGGCTGTACAGTGACGGACAGGGGAAAGTGCGTGTCTGTAATAGACGCCAGGTAGTGGACTGCTGCTTATAAGGCACTTGTCTGGTGGTGGGTATTTAAGTCTGGCCTTGCGGTAATACATTAGGATTTCTCCAAAGGTAACCATTCCGTCCCTCGCAGTGTCGCGAAACGAGGAAACCATCATCTCTCGCTCAGCCGCGTCAGGTCGTGAGGGGTCGTGCTCTGTTGGATGACGTGCCCTGTGGACGAGAGCTCGGGTGGCGTCATGAGCGTGTTTGTTCCCCGCCATCCCCAAGTGGCCCGGAGTCCAGATGATCTCAACGTGGTGACGACGCAACAGAGGTGTACTTGTGAGAATTCGGAGTGCCGGTTGGGAGATCAAAGCCTTGGTAACGTTGCGGATGGCAGTCTTGGAGTCACTGATGATGCAGGATGGTTGGGTTGCAGCATAGGCGACAGCGATGGCTTCTTCTTCTTCTTCGGGCTTGTTTGCACGAATGGTGCCAGTTGCGTTCATTAAGTACTGCGGCACGGTGGCGACAGCGAGGGCCACTGCCCTATGCGTAGAATATTCCGCTGCGTCTACATACGCCACGTGCGTGGCTTTCGAGTAGCGCTTGCCTAGTTGCTTGGCGCGGTCTACTCGTCTTTCCGCGTTATATTCAGGGTGAATATTGCGTGGTATGGGGGGAATCACGAAAGTTTCGCGAATGTCCGAAGGAATTGGGAGTTTCTGGCCAAACTAGGAGACGTAAGGTATGCCGAGTGTGCACATGAGATGACGTCCTGTAGGAGTTTGGCCTGATCGTTCGTAGCGCGATATACGTTGGGCTTCAATGAATTCGTCTATAGTATTGTGAAGCCCTAGGTCATTGGGTTTCGCATTGGTCTACACATGGGGAGATGCAGCGCCCACTTGTAGCAGCGCCTGATCATTATGTTTAGTTTTTTCTTGTCGGTGAGCGTAAGTTTCATAAATGCAGCAACGTAAAGGATTCTGCTTATGGAGAAGGCGGTCACCAATCGTATGATGTTGGCCTCTTTCATGCCGTGCTGTTCATTGGCGATGCGGGAGATGAGACTAGTCGTCTGACAGACATAATGGTGTAGTCGTTGCAATGTTTCCGAATTGCCGCCGTTCTGCTGAATGCGGAAGCCTAATACGCGAATGGTAGGGACTGTTCGTAAAGGGTGATGATGCACATGCAGATTTATCGCGAGAAGGTCTCTTTTTGTAGAGAAATCTAGGTCAATATACTACTAACTCTGACTTTTGGGGCGAGCAGGACAATCCTCGTTGTTCAGCGTAAGTTGTGATTGTATCAATCGCCAATTGAAGTGCAACTTGTATCTCTCCGTCGCTACCTCTGGCAATCCACAAGGTGATATTGTCCGCGTATATGCTATGGTGGAGGTGGGGGATATCTTCTAGAAGTGGCGGAAGGTGAAACATGGCCAGGTTGAAAATGAATAGAGAGAGGACTCACTCCTGTGGTGTTCCTTTCCCGCCGAGAGTGATGGAAGATGCAGGCAAATCATTGACCGAGAGAGTGGCCATCCTGTCCGTTAAGACGTTGTGGATGTAGCGGTAGGTACGGGCGCCTACGTTGAGCATGGCGAGGACGTCAAGGGTGGATGAACGTAGAACATTGTCAAATGCCTTGGTAAGGTCTAGTCCCAGAATAGCACGTATCCCATACCGAGAGCAGTCTACACCATCGATAATGTGACTCTTCAGTCGCAGCATCATGTCTTGTGGCGAAAGTTTAGGGTGGAAACCGAACATTTTATGCGGGTACAGGGCATGTTCTTCTATGTAGCGTTGTAGTTGAGTGTGAATAACATGCTCGAGTGCCTTGCCGATACAATATGTCAGAGATATCGGCCGAAGGTTCTCGATAGTGAGTGGTTTTCCTGGTTTAGGCATCAGAATGAATGTGGCGGTTTTTCATATTGTTGGTATTTCTCCCGACTTCCAAACCATTTGCAGATAAGATGTGAGCGTTTCAAGTGATTCTTCGTCAACGTTTCGTAAGATTTTATTTGTAATTTTATCCGGGCCAGGCACTGGTTGGGGTTTCAGTTGTGAAACTGCGGACCTCTCTTCCGTTTTTGTGGTCTGGGAATCGAGGGCTGAATTATTCACCCCAGTGTAGCATGGGAGATCATCCTAACTAGCACTGACAATGTACCGACTAGATAGGTGCTGGATAAGGTCTTCATTGGTACCTGGATAATTGTGCAGAGCGGTGATTAAGGAGTGGCGCGGAGCAGTTTTTGTCGATGTTTGTTCTATCATACGACGAAGAATATTCAACGTTTTGGGCACGTTAGGCAAGCGTTCCATAACGTTACAAAGCCGGTGTCAGTTCTGGCGGGAGAGCAGAAGAGCGTAATCTTCAATTTGACGCGTTAATATAGAAATGCGTTTGCGTAATGAGTGGTTTAATTTGTTGGAGTTATAGCACTTGCGCAGACCAGCGAGGGCCTCCCACATGTGCAGCAGCTTGGTGTCTACCGTGTCGCCTAGGGCGTCTTCTGGTGGAGTCTTGGTAGCACGCTTAACGTCTCGTAGTAAGGAAGCTGTCCATTGGTCGATCGAGGTGGCAGATTCTGGAGACGCCGTTGTCCACGATTCGCGGAAGACATCCCAGACAACCAGGGCAGGCTGTTTAGATATTCTGCACTACGGGCCAGCTTTGACGATTGTTTGTATTAAGCAGCGGTCGCTGCCTAGATGTTCATGAAGGTTGCACCACTCTGTATGCGTAATGTTCGAGCGAAAGTGAGGTAAGGAGTGCTGTCTCTGGCAACGCTGTTGCCCAACCGCGTAGGGTATGCCGGGTGTGCGATAAGGGTGTAGCCAAGATTGTGGGTGTCTTGCCATAGCATTTGTCCTTTTCTGGTGTCGTGAATGCAGCCCCACGCGGGCGAGGGAGCGTTAAAATACCCTACCAGATTAAGGGATTTCAGTATGGAACTCACGCTTTCATACGGTGAGTATGACGACGTTACGAAGCGCGCAGCTTTGTTTTGAATCGATTCAACCAGGTAAGTTAAATTTTCAGTGTGAGGGTGCCATATTATTGAAGCATACTCCAGCGATGGTCTTATCAGGGAAACGTATGAATGCCGTCTGGTTTCTTTGTTGGCAAGGTATAATCGCCTTTTGAGGATGCCAAGTTTTTTTCTTGCTTTAGTAGTGATATGTTCAATGTGAGTGGTCCAGTTAAGAATGGCTGTGAAAAATACCCTAAGATATTTAAAGGATTGTACTGAATCAATTCGAATGTCAATTATGGTGTATGACTTACGCAAAGAGATTGGAGCAGAACTAAATTCCAAGTGCTTCGTTTTCCCTATATTAATTTCCATCTGCCACGTGTCGCACCACTCAGCCAGCCTATCGAGGTCACATTGTAAAATGGTATTATCGGCACGGCAAGTTATTTGTAAATTATACAGTCGTCTGAAACTAGCTGAATTCGCGAACTTATGTTACATGCTATGTCATTATTATATATTAGGAACAAAAGAGGACCAAGGATTGAGCCTTGGGGAACACCGGATAAAACGCTAGTAGGGTTAGATGTAGCTATTTAGTTTTACAGATTAGAAGCGGTTAGTAAGAAATTCCGGTATCCATTGTGTTGTATTGTTTTCAAGCTTCAGATTACAAATTTTTGATCTAAACGTTTGTAGGGGACCCTATCAAATGCTTTTGAGAAGTCAATAAATATGGCATCGACACGACGAGAAGAGTTAAGCGCAGAATGAAGGTCAGTAGTTAATTCGAAAAGTTGAGGACTGACATGAGAAATTTTGACGAAAACCGTGTTGGTTGTTCAGGAGCAAGGTATTTAAATTAAGATAAGCCATTATATTTGTGAGTAGGATATGTTCGAGAAGTTTGCAGCATATGGACGTCAAAGAGATTGGTCTGTAGTTATAGGGCTGAGTATTATCACCAGATTTGAATATTGGGATTACGTAAAATGATTTCCAGTCCTCTGGTAAGCAACCGGTATCTAAAGATTGTTGAAAAATTAACGCGAACAAAGAGGCTGAGAAGTGGCTGGTTAGTTTTAAAAGCTTAGCGCTAATATTATCAGGGCCGGGGCTGGTTCGAAGAGCTAAACGATCTATTGCAAAAGCTACACCATGTGCAGTAATTGTGATAGGAGAAAATTGATTAGAGATAGTTAGCTGTGGCAAATTTAGGTTGCTAATGAGCAGTCTCTCGATTGTGTGAACTTCGAAAAAAAGGTTAAGTTTTTCAGCACAGCCGGCTAAGCTTAAGGTGTTGCCATCCTCTCCACAGAGTGCTGGCACCGACTCTCTTCTCTTGTTATTTACAGTGCTCCAGAACTTCTTAGGGTCAGTTTTGAACATGTTAGGTAGTGTGTCATTGTAGTACTTATTTTTCGCTTAATAAATTTCGGCTTCTTTTTGCTTGGAAACATTTTTATAGTTCTGCCAGTTTTTCGACGCGTTCGTTCTCGACGCTTTAGTGTACGCTCTTTTTTTTCTATTAAGCCATCATTTAATGTAACGGGTGAACCATGGATCGTCCGCTCTTTCAGGTATTGTAATCACCGGCACACGAAGACGTTCTATTTCTTTTAATTTGTCACGAAATAAGCACCAGTCTTGTTCAGTAGACGGATTTGGAAAGTTAAATATAAATTCGTTCAAAATAGATTCTAGCATTCTGTTAAGCTTATCAGTGTCTGCGCGTGCGTAGTTAAGTATATTTTTTCGGACATTTGTTTTCTTGGCATGCTGAAGAGGCAGAGAGCAGTGAACTGCCTTATGATCACTTATTTCTTCCAAGACCTCAACTTTAGTTTTGTCAGGATGATTGGTTATTATAAGGTCTAAAATATTGCTGTCACGTGTTGGTTCCTGCACAATCTGTTGTGAATTGTGATAATGTAGAAGGCGCAGAAAGTTAAGCTGTTCATGGCGATTAGGATGAGCAGGGACAGATAAAGAGGACCAGTTGATTGAAGGATAGTTAAAGTCGTCACCAATTATTAGAAAACAATTAGGAAACTTGAGGAGAATGGAATAAATGGCTTCCTGAAGAAGCTCAACAAAATCCTGCCGGCAAACAGGAGGGCGGTAACAGGCACCAATTATGCAATGAATGTGATCAAAATATGATGAAACCCAGACAGTTTCAAGGGGGGAATCTGAGGGAAGAAGCGATGGCTGATAGATTTCTTTTATGGCAATAACGCCACCACCTCGACAACCCACTCTATCTTTACGAAACAGAACAAACGATGATGGAAACGAAAGTTCGCTGTTCGTTGCGTCCTCGGTCAACCATGATTCCGTACCTACGACTATATCAGCTGAGCACATGTACATGAGGGCGTTTATTGCATGAAGCTTTTTTATAAACGCTGCGAAAATTAAATAAAAGTAGTGAGACCGATTTTGACAAGTTCGGCGTGTGATGACGTGTTTTACAGGGTCATTCAGGAGGGCTTTGTTTATTTGTTGACACCATGACAGCGCAATCATTTACGAATCGTAACAGAATGTAGAACTATGCATCTGAGGCTTATTAAAATGCACCGTATATTTTTCATCGCCATTTCGTTGAGCCTTAGCATAGTCGTGTAACTTCTTTCTGGCAAGTTGGACTTTTGGCGAGAAATCTTCCTCAAGCCAGACTTTGGCCTTTTGTATGTCTTTCAACTTCGGTGCGCTAGACAGAGCTTCTAGTTTTGATTTAAAGTTCAAAAACTGCACTATGATAGGGCGGTTAAAGTCGCGTCGGGGTTTTTCTATTCTATGAGCACGTTCGATGTCACCAGCCTATATTTACATATGTGTTGAAAAAAAAATTTTTTTACTATTCTTTCGAACTCTGCATACCCTTCGTGCTCTTCTTCTGGAAGGCCTTTGATTATAAGGTTATTTTGCCTCATTTGATTGTTCATATCGTCCACGACGTCAGCAAGACCTTTGTTCGTCTTGCAAACATTTTTTTTTACTTCCTGAACAGTGTCGATGACAGTTTCAATGTTTCCTGTCAGGTCCGATTCTTTGTGAACGGTGTTTTCTAGGCTTGAGAGGCGGCACTCGATGCCTGTGATCTGCTGTTTTATTTCAGTTAAGCTGGACGTTGTTTCCTCATGACACTTTTTTAGCAAGCTCAGAACACCTTAATCTTAGGACCGGAATTCGCCTCCACGTCGCCAGCACAAAGCAGTAGCAATGCGAGACACATTGACAGCAAAAGAGTCGAGGGCCTAGGACTGAGTACAAGGATTAGACCTGATCCGGCAGAGAAACGGCTGCCGAAAAAACATTTAGGCATTCGGCAAGCGAAGAACAAACCAATGCGAGCACGATAACTACACACATCAATACCCATGTTCAAAAAGGGGGATCTGCAGGCCACATAAAATTCAGTAGCAGCTATAACAATAAAAATTCATACCTAAAACGGTAGAAAGCAATGGTTAGACAGTTGCCACTTTTGGCCGCAAATCCCGGTGGTTCGTCGCTTCACTTCGGTTTTATGGGTTTGAAGGCACTGTCGTCGCTGACATCACGTGGTTGGTCAGCGTCACGGTAATGACACGGTCACGATCGCTTCGGTCTCCTATCTTCGATAAGCAGCCAGGCGGCAGTCAGCACGAGGCGAACTAAAACGGTAGAAAGCAATGGTTAGACAGTTGCCACTTCTGGCCGCAAATACCATGCTCATAGCGTATTCGCGGCTGTTTCGCTAGCTCCACATATACTAAATTTCGTATCACGTGACGTGAGTAGATGACGAAGGTAAAAAACACATCCAAACATAATAATCATGACACGAAATTCATGTACGGCATAATTTACCTCCACCTCGTGACGTTGTGCTGACTTAAAAGTGACATATCAACATTTCTCATTTGTGCTTCACATATCATCAATTCCCACCTAACGTGGGATCTGCCAATTTGTTATAAATCTGCATGCCGGATGTGACTTGATCATCAGCTTCTTGATTTGGACCTTGAGAGGGAGGTTGCTTGAACCTGACCAGATAGTGACTTCGATTGGCTGTCCCGTTTCGTCGGCTTTTATGATGTCCCGAGACTGGGGTAGTGTACACTCGTCCAAGGCAGGCGGGCTATAGTCTTTGAGGTTGGCTTCGTCGCTGGTAACTCCGCTTGTAGAGTCTTTCCTGCTTGTGTTGCGTCAAGTGGTTCAGACTTTTTTGCGAAGCGGTACTGGCATCTTGAGCTGTTTGTCATGTGCTCTTTTTAATAGACGATACAGCGTGCTTGGCATGTTGGTGACGTTCCTTGCGGTGGTGGCTCGTGGTCTTCTCCGCAACGCGGGCAGCGTCGGCGCCTAGGTTGAGGGCACACATCGGAGCGGTTCCTGGTCTTTAAGCCGTTGAACCATGCGTTTATTTTAGGATAGAAAAGGCATACTCGAATTAGACCTCCACGATGTTGAAGCTATCTAGGTAGGTGGTCCCCGAACAGCGTTATGAGTAAATTTTCTCGATAATATGCCACCTACTATTTGGTAGTCAAGGTTGCTGTCTTGACGGTCCTTCAGCGTCTCATCATCGGTGGGAATTGTGTAGGCGTAGAAAGCGATGCCTCGTATTTCGTCGTTGGGTGGCGGGGCGTACATAATTAGCTCAATCTACCGGTCTTCTCCGAGGAGGATTGACATGATGCGTTGGTACGCGACTGCTCGGTCGGTGGTAGCCACACTAAGAGTGAAAGTGTTATTCCTTCGGTGTATGCGTATTCGGTCACGCTTTGCGGGGTCCAGGTCACACAGAGATGCCGCTTTAAGCAGTGCTCTCTGAAAGTCTCTGGGTGATGTGCGCGTCCCACAGTGTGGTACATGTGCGACGGCAGTCTTGGCAAGAGGTGGCGTTTCAGTTCTGGTGGTGGCCGGAGGGGTTAGTAAAGTTCTGGGGGCTTTGTGTGCTTGCGCATCGTTCGTTTGGGCTTGATGCTTCAGCACCTAGAGACACATCGTCTTGTCTTGTAAACCTTGAGGTGGTGTCCAGGAAACGTCTGATCATTCCTCGAGAGGGATTTCGATGCCGTCTACCTCGATATTTATGTCGGCTGGAGTCGCGGCGGCAGTGACAGCGGCGTCTGGTGTATCGCCGCTAGACCTAGGCGTCTTGTGCTGGGGCTTGCCGGCTTGGCGTGAATGAATGAAACGCGTACTTGAAAATGGTGACTAATATCTATCAGAAAGTTATATCTTCCGGACCGGTATGACTTGCGGAAATGATCGTAGAAGAAATATCTTGAGCCAAGGACACGTCTTCCTTCTGAAACATTGGAAAGCACAGGAGCTCGGTGCAGACGCCTCCGATCGCTTCCAGAGCTCTCCACATCTCCCCGGAGCGTCTTGAGGTGTTTCTTTGGTATTTCCATCAAAAGGTCTTCGCTAATCTTCGATAGTAGGCGATTTTATGTAACAATAGCAACTTATTAGAATTTTACAGTAGCTACATTTCCTCCTATTCAAAAAAGTTTTGTTGTTTGATTTGCCACAAGGAAACGCAGTGAACGCGCCGCATCGGGACACTGGATTGAAAACGCTTTTGGGCTGCCTTGAAGGCTTCGATTCTAGTCCAGCTCTAAGTCACGGTGACAACAAAAAAATGGTCATCCGTCTTACAGTAAATGAACTTATATTTTTTTAAACGATGGTTTCCTACCTTGCTGCAAGATAAAACTATGCTTAATTGCTTTAAAAACATCTTTCATGCACTGGTGGCGCGGCGATAGCGCTGACCGAACGACGCCTGGCAAAAACTGCAATGCCCCGCCGCGGTTGTCTAGTGGCTAAGGTACTCGGCTGCTGACCCGCAGGTAGCGGGCTCCAATCCCGGCTGCGGCGGCTGCATTTTCTATGGAGGCAGAAATGTTGTAGGCCCGTGTGCTCAGATTTGGGGGCACGTTAAAGAACTCCAGGTGGTCGAAATTTCCGGAGCCCTCCACTACGGCGTCTCTCATAATCATATGGTGATTTTGGGACATAAACCCCACATATCAATCAATCAAAAACTGCAAACGTGCATCGTGCTCCCGTAAAGATGAGCGTTTGAGCGGAACGAGGAACGGAGCGCAAAATCAGTCGGCTATAGGTTCCCGATCATATCTTGATTTTGGCACGTTAAAGCCCACATATAAAATGAAACATCTCTCTCCTCACCTGCCGCACGCTCAGCACATCTCACCTCTCTCTCTTCACCCTCTTCACCGATTGCACTGCTCGAGCCCACTCATCACGTAGGCGTCATCTCACCTGTGCCACGTCTCTTCATCAGTAGGCGAGAAGAAGCCGCAAGGCGGCTGATGCGTGGGCTGCATGAGCCCCAAAATGGGTGAGATGCTCTCGTGGCATGCTTCCTGTTAGCGTGCGCACACCTTTCTCAGCTGTCACCAGCTTTACGAAAACTAGCAAGCCGATCGCGTTTCCGAATGGTGACGTCAACACCGACGAGACGCCAGCCAAGGAAGCCAAGCGCAAGTGTCTTCAACACGTCCCACCTCCCGCATCTTTGCCTTTCAAACGAAGGTTTACTTTTTAAAAGAATTGGCAGATCCTACATACAGTGGGAATCAATGACATGCGATGAACGAAAAAGAAAGCTTGATATGTCACTTTAAAATCAGCACTATGCAACAAAATGAAGGTAAATGATGCCGTGTCATCACTATGTTTGAATGTGTCGTTTACCTTCGTGATTTGTTCACGTCACGTGATACCAAATTTAGTATATGTGGAGCTAGCGGAGCGGCCGCGAGCACGCTATCAGCGTGGTATGTTGTCATGTTCTTACAAGACGTGCATGTCAGGATTATCATGTTTGCACCAGTCATATATTTCGTCATTTATTGACGTCACGTAACACCAAATTTGGTATATGTCAAGCTAGCGAAACGGCCGTGAGCACATCATGAAGGGCCCAATACAAACCAACCTAACGTTGACGCACGCGCACGCTGGGCACAGCGACGCTACCTTAGCAAAACGCGAGCATTCTATAGTCCGACGCAAGGCGCGACCGGTACGACCAGTGTCCGTCGGCGCGGTCCAACGGCATCCGACGTGGAATGCGACATGCTGCATTTAGCGCTGATGGGTTACCCAGGCAGCACTGCGTCTGCCTCTTTTCGTGACAGAGGGACGTCGGACGCGCTAAAACGCGCATGCGTCAAAGCAACGCAGCGCGGCGTGCGCCTGCGAGTATATGGCAGGACCCGCCCCTTGCGTGGCAACGCCGGCGTGAGCCGACGAATCGAGCGCCGGCGAGCACGCCCACCGCGTCACGTCCAGATGTTTTGGTGCCTTTACTGTGGCATGTAATCATGTTCTCACATGACACGCATCTCACTATTATCATGTCTGCACTAGTCACATACCTTCGTCATTCATTGGCATCACGTAATACCAAATTTGCAATACGTGCAGCTTGCGAAACGGCCGCGAGCGCATCATGTGTGTGGCATGTAGTCATGTTGTTACATTACATGCATCTCATGTTTATTAGGTTTGCACCAGTATCATACCTTCGTCATCCATTCACGTCCCGTAATACGGAATTACGTATAACTGCAGCTAGCCAAACGGCCTTGTGCGCATCATGAGCGCTACATATGGTCATGCTGTTACATATCATATTTTTGTGATATGTAAATTCATTATATGATAAACGCATATTATGATGTTTATGTTAGGGTCTGTCGCTTATGTGCGCCATGAAATCATGCCACATCATAGTAGCTTCGCAACATGCCATGTGAACAAAACCACCGCAAGAGCCACAGGATCATGGAATGTAATCATGACATTGATGACATAAATATAATGATTTTCATGTTATGACTAGTCAAATATGGTCTTCGTGGTGTCATGTTATGTCATACCAAGTTTGGTATTGATACCATTATCGGAACGGCCAGGAGAACCTAATGTCGTAGGCGGCTTGATAGATAGATAGATAGATAGATAGATAGATAGATAGATAGATAGATAGATAGATAGATAGATAGATAGATAGATAGATAGATAGATAGATAGATAGATAGATAGATAGATAGATAGATAGATAGATAGATAGATAGATAGATAGATAGATAGATAGATAGATAGATAGATAGATCTTTTCGGCAACTCGGGTGTGATTGGATATATCGTGAGCGCGGTGAAATTGAGTGCGAGACAAAGGGAGGTTCGGAATACCGTTCGCAAGTGTTGCGCGGGTGCCATATGAGCTATAGAATAGCGTTTGCTTCCCCTAGCAAAAAGTCTAGGGTCTTTCATCCCGACCACAAACCCAAATGCACGGGAGCTACACACAGCACTCCACGGGCCTCTCGAACCGTGATCGCCGCACGCCATTTCGGATTTTCTTCGGGCAGGCTGCAAACGAGAACGGTGGCTCACGTTACGACGCATGCTCAGTCGCAGCGACTGCCTCGCCAGGGCTCGCGGTGCGCTATTCTAAACCTCGCTTATAGCATCCGCATCGTTACATAACATTTATTCTGCGTGCGTTTCTGCGTAGTCTGCGCGATAATAGAGAGTTTTAGTACTGCGCACGCTGCGTACGTGGCGGTGTTGCGTACGTAAGGACGCCACGTTCTGCGTAGTGCGCATGCGCAGACCGTAACGCGCACGCATCACGTTACGTACGCAGCCACTACGTACGCACGCATGAGATGCGTGCGTGCGTACGTATGAGGTGATCGCGCCGCTCTCGAACAAGTTCGCTACAGAGCGAGACTTCGTTTTGCAAAATGGCGGCATCGAAGACAAGCACCGACTAGCTCTGTGGCTTGAAATATGGCCATAATCTGGCTATAACACTTGGATTGGCTCACATTGGCTGTCAACAACACGTACTTCTATTTTGATCTACCAGATGACGCAGCACGCTTCACGCTCGTTACGTACGCTGGTACTACGGCGTACTAAAAGCCGATTAGTGGCAAATGACGCCACGTAACGCAAGGCGCTTGCGTGATGCGTACTTAGCACCATTCCGCAGTACTAAAGCTCTCTAATGCTGGTATTTGAACCATGCGCTCGCTGGCGTTGCGGCGTGACCACTGCTCCTCGGTAAGAACAAGGGGGGTGGGCGTACTCGATAATCGCCGCGGGCGTCTGTCAATCAAACTGATAGACACGTGATCTCGGATACAAACTCGTTGATTTCGAGAATACCAGAGTTCAATTCTTGATTGGGATGGTGCCGGTGTGACTGTTAAGCGTTTGATGCGGTGAACGCTATGCGGCCACAGAAAAAGAACACCCCTGCGCACATGCGACGCCCTTTTTATCCCCACCGTGGTAAGGGACTCCAAAACTGTCATACTCAACTTCAGCGCAGGTCGCATCTCATCAACTGCCCTTTCAATTTTTAAGAAACATCCTACCACGCAAGACGTTGCTCTCATATGGACGCCTGCACATGAGGGGTTGAGTGGCAACGAGGCGGCTCATACCTGTGTTCGAGGAACGATCAGCCGAGCGCAGGCGTCTGGGGGCTCCTTAGATCACGCGGCCTTTTTCAGCGCGACAGATTGTCTTTTGATCTTCCGCGATATAACCAATCACTGCCGCCTACAGCGCACTATATACTCCCCTTACATCATGGAGTTTCGTGCTACCAAGAAATACTAAGGGGCCAGTTACAGACGCGTACGTTTCCTACCCTATATTTTAACCATCCTATACACCCTGCATTATACCCCTCCCGTTTGTGCATTTTCTGTCAGCAAAAAGCTAACCTAGACCATATTATGTGGAGGTGTACTCGAAACCCACCACCTAATTCTCTACACATTATTTATTAGTAAGGAGCAGTGGGAGGCTGCTATGTGGAGCTTGGCGTCCGAGGTCAAGGACCAGATCTTGGATTGGGCCAAGAGGATAGCAGAGACCTACACTGGGTAGGCACCTCTGACACTCCACCACTGCACATTTCCCTCTTAGGATGGATCAAGTTTTAGGGGCGAAGCTCCTTAAAGCGGCACCCATTCGTCCCTCATAGTCGTAGTCGTAGTGTGTAACCAGGTTTACATTGGACCTGCAAGGTGGTGCCGTAGGAGATTTCTCCTGTGCGTAATTGAACGATAAAAAGTTCGCAGCGTGCGCGTTAACTAAAAGCCGAATGCTCCTGTCTCTCATGCTCCTTTAGCAGCCATTGGAATATACATTAAGCACTATCTGACAAGAACGGGTTGCTACAATATACTCACTGGGAGTAAACTCCTTGGTTTTAGAAAGGTTAAGCGAGCGTTGGGCCGCAGTGCCATGAATACAGTGAACTAGTTTATACCATGAACTCGAGGTGGTTAGAGATGGGAAGTCGATACGAAGTGCAAGCCGTAAGGAAGTAAAAGCCGAATTCTCTTGTCTCTCATTCCCCATTAACAACCCTTGGCATATACATTGAGCACTATCTGACAAGAACGGGTTGCTACATTATACTCGCTGGGCGTAACCTCCTTGGTTTTAGAAAGGTTGAGCGAGCGTTGGGCCGCAGTGTCATGACTACAGTGAACTAGTATATACCATGAACTCGAGGTGGTTAGAGGTTGGAAGTAGATACGAAGTGCAAGCCGTAAGGAAGTAAAAGCCGAATTCTCTTGTCTCATTTCCCATTAGCAGCCATTGGCATGTAGATTGAGCACTATCTGACAGGAAAAGGTTGCTACGTTATACTCGCTGGGCGTAACCTCCTTGATTTTAGAAAGGTTTAGCGAGCGTTGGGCCGCCGAGCCAAGAATACAGAGAACTAGTATATACCATGAACTTGAGGTGGTTAAAGGTGGAAAGTAGACCCGAAGCGCAAGCCGTAAGAAAGTGCCCGCTGCATGGCGGTGCCTCTATATTGGGAATATATGATGAAAAGATGAGAGATGGTGGTACTTGGAGTGTTGAACAGATGGACGAACGGACACACAGACAGATGCATGGATGGACGCATGAATGGACGCAGGGGCGGATGCATGGATGAACGCAGGGATGGACGCACGAACAGACGCACGCACGGACGAGCGGATGGACGCATAGGTGGTCACACAGACGGACGCATTAATCGACGGAAGCAAGAACGAACGGACGGACGAATTGCTTCGCCCCATTCTCCATCATTCAGGCCGTGGATATGCCGGCAATTTTTTTTCCGCCTCCCCTCTGTCCATGCACGCGCTTCTGAAACGCTGACTGCGTACCATAGCGGTCGTGTGCGACGCGGACCACGTGTAACTGGTACGCCGGGGCACGTTCCTTGCAAAGCACTTCGAATGTTTTCACGCTCTTGTGGAACGCAGACAGCATCTTCGTCGACAAGCACCGCTTGTGAGAGCTCTTGCACTGCTAGTCTTTAGTCCTGGCAGGGTGTGCTACTGCAGTTAGTGGAACGACAAGCAATTGAAAGAAGATGCATTTGGCTTTAAAACAGCGACCAACTTAGTCGACCATCCTTGACGCGATGTCTGGTTCTATCGTAACCAAATAAACGCAGCGCGTTTAGGTGTAGATTTGACGTTTTAGTACTGTTGATCGTTCATAAGAAGGTGTCGCCAGAGCTCGGGAAAATTGCGAGTTTCACAATACTCGGCCGACATTGTATAGCACCGCAGGAACAAGCAGCGTCTCACGCCGCGCCTGTTGAAGGGACAAACCTGCAAACTCCGATGGCGTCTCAAACAGACGCCACGCATCGGGCGTCATGAACTCGTCATGGTGCTGAAGCCAAGAAAAACGCTGAATCTGACGGCGACCTTCGTTCCAGGCCTAACCGGTGCTGCTGCACGCAATCTGATACGTGACTGTAGAGAGGTGGAACTCACCGTCTGTCCATTATGGGATCAAAACTTGATTGTGTGTTGACTGCACTCAGTGCCCGGCTGAGAGGCTCCTCGGGGACATCATGTCGGTAGCCGAGAGCCGCTAACTTCCGTTCCGCGGCCACGCTAAAGCCTCGGGTGATGTATGTAGGGGTGTCATAAACATTGATCCCAGTGATACGTCAGTCTCTCTCAAGCAAAAGCTGAGGTAGAAGCACAGGCACATGCTGTGAGTTAGAAAATTGGACCAAACGGATGTAGCAGTGGTCCCCTTTAAGGCGAGAAGGCGCCCGGTTAGGTCCACTGCAGCGATCAAGTCATTTCTGTGGGGCTTTATAAGAAAACAATTCCCGCCTGTCACCGATGTGGCACGGTGGGGCATCAGGCTGACGTCTGCGCGAGGCCGCAGTGAGGACACTGTGGTCGCTATGGCTCTCAAGTGCTTACCACTTCCAAAGGCACTGCTAAAAACTAGTGCACACCTCGTTGCCTCATCTGTTAAGGCAGTCATTAAACGGGTGATGCTAACTGTAGAGACAAGTACCAGAAGCCGATCAAGCCGAAGATGTCACCGAGCAAAACGAAGCGAACGTAAGCTCCGAAGAAAGCTCCGTCTTCCACTGCAAACACAAAGAAGCCTCCTTCTGTGCCGGGAAAGCGTGGGCAAGTCAAGACGACCAACAAAGTCATGAGCAGGACAAAGGCACCATACTTCAACTCCCGGGACTTCTAATCCCTGGCAAACGCCCAAACAAAGTTAGCGGTTAGGTTGGGGCGGCCTCCGGTCTTCTCTTCCTCTCCCCTGACCAAGGCACCCTACAGCGGCAAAATGCTTAACTCAGGCGCCACACTGAAATTTCAGCAAAGAAAACTCAGGAGCTAGAGGCAAAATTGGCCAGGCGCACAGAGTCCCAGTGACAGAGAGGCCCTTCAGAGCCTAAGTAGCGAACTGAGCCGGTGGACTAGGATGATAGGGCCTCGATCACGTGAAGGCTGTCTAGCGACAGGCAGTCCACGGGCAGCATATCAGTCGGGCGAATGCCCGTTGTGGAGCACCGCTTAGAACAGTTAGTACGCACGATTGTGAACATGCCAGGCGAAATGTTTGAAGGCAGCAGTGCTTGCTTCAGGGAGAACTCTCGCAACGCGAGCTCTCATAGATTGTGGAGAGCATATCTCCCACAGTGACCGAGTCTGTTCTGTTCATATCGCAGGGCAGGACAAGCATTCTATTCAGGAAAAGCCGTTCTCGCTCGCATTCCGCGCGTTCAGATACGCGCTGACGAATGGCGATCACTCGTCAAGACACTGCCTCGCAGGAACATATTCTCGTTGTCTCTTCTCCAGATATACTAGTGCCACTGCCTGAAATACTATCATCACAGAGGATTGAGCCTGTGTCCAATATAAAAAAATAATAATCACTATGGCTACCTGACGCCAGCGGAAAGCCAATAATAAATCAATCGAGGAGAAATTTGAGATCGTTCAGTGAAACTTCAGGTGTTTTGGAAATTAGAAGAAACGGTCCCACATCCAGCTCTGCATGCAATCGATTGGTGCGTGACCAGCAATCCTGGCTCTTCAAGAGCCAGGATCTGAAGAAGGCCCTACAACGCGTATCTTGGTGAACGAGGCCTACACCGCAGTCACTGTGGACCTCGAACTGGATAACGCACAAAACAACAGCATTGTCCAGGTCCTACCCCTTAATGCCGAGATCCCTCATTACACCAACTGAACATTTACTGCCCTCCACATAAGCCACGTGCAACCTTTAACCTTTAATGATGTTGTCAACCTTTAATGATGTTTTCTACCGCGCGTAAAAATCGACTGCGAAAGAACCTCTAGTATTTGTTGAGGACTTCAACGCTCGTAGGCTTCATTGGGGTTACCACTTTGAAACAGCGAGAGGACGCAAGTTGGCAGAGCTAATTTCCACACTTCGTCTTATGCTGCTCACTTATCCGGCATGTCCCTCCCACATCGGTAATTCGGTAACCCGGGACACGTGTCCGGACCTGTCTCTCGTAACCGATGTGAAGGAGACCATTTGGGAAAACCTAGGGGAATCACTTGGCAACAATCACTGCCTTCTCTGGATCACTTTTCCGGTAAAGGGGACTTGAAAAAAGTGGGGCCTAGCCAAATTGACTGATTTTGATAACTTAACAAAGCAAGACATTCCTCCCATGCTCTCTTCCGGCGGCTCACGGAATAAGCGACTCGTTTGCATGCAGTTTAGCAACTTGTTAAGACACTTAGGACTACTGAAGAGATCCCCGCAGTATACAATCACCTTCTGCAACTGTGGGAGGCTCGCGGGAGTCTTACCAAGAGGTGGAGAAACATAAGCTTAATTGTAAGCTTGAACCTTGCATTACTGGCCTTACCATACAAGCTGCAATGTATGCAGCACAGCTTACTGACTAAAATAGAATCAAGAAGTGCAATACAGCAGCGCGTCATATCAGCTCGAAGAAGACGTGGCGCCTCTTTCGCAGCCTCATTGACCCTATTCAGACGAAAAGAGAGACGCAACGACAACTATGGTGGGCTTTGCATGGGTACCAAGGCACGACGGCTCATCTCGCGGACACCCCGTGTGACCGATGTCTCTGTCGCAAAGAAGATCCCACTGGGCCCGACTACGAGTACGCGGGCAAGCGTAATCCAGACATGGATGCCCCTTTTATGGTACATGACTTAAGGGTGGCCTTAGCTGTGATGCGCAGAGGTGCGGCCCCAGGTAGAAACTACATAACTGTCAAGCTGTTGGCGAATGTATTAGACTTGTGCTGCCTTCGCTTGCTAAAATACATAAATCAGATTTGGGATGGACGTCCACTTCCTATACACTGGAAGACCTCCTTAGACAGCTTCATGCTTAAACCAGGTGGTACCGACAACCTGAAGCCTATCTCGCTAACTTCTTGGGGGGGTAAACCTGTGAAGAGAATGGTTCGGGATTGCCTTTCTCTATACACGGAAGCTAAGGGCCTCTTTGCAGACAATATGTTTGGGTTTCGCTCACAAAAATCTGCTCAGGAGTTACTTCTTCAGATGCACCGTGACATATTTGAACAAAGAGACATGCGACACAATGACAAGGACATCCTTGCTCTCAATATTAAAGGCACCTTTGATAATGTTTGTCATGGCAGCCTTCTGGTAAACTTGAGCTCTTGAAATTGTGGTGACAAGGCATTTGTCTATGTAAGAGACTTCCTCTGGAAGCGTCAAATTTTCCTTAAAAGTGAGGATGATGAATACCACTTATACACTATGAGCAGGAGGGGTACCCTCCAAAAAGCGGTCTTGTCACCGCTCTTTTTCAACATTGCTATGATGCAGCTGCCACATCAATTGGCCGGGGAGGAAGGGGTTCATCACACTCTCTACGCGGTTGATATAACAAATTTGACTACTGGAAGAATCCTTGGAGAAATAGAGGACCAGCTTCCGCGGGCCACCTCTATCGTCGATAGCTATGCTTTTGTCTGTGATCTACAATGCGCTCCTGAAAAATCAGAGCTTCTGCACTGGCCAACCCCCAAAGCGACATGAACTTACGTATCTTTTTGAATGGAGCTCCTGTCAGAGAAGTGGAGGAGATCCGCATCTTGGGCCTGTTCTTTGTAACAGACTCAGACCGGAACCTACCACAACCAAATTGAAACGCATAGGTGAACAGGTTGGACAAATGATCCACCGCGCTTCCAACGGGGCAAGTTGAGGGACGGGGATACGCTTCGACTTGTCAATGTGTAATAAGCCGGATCCTCCACTCCGTACTCTACATTCGCACTACGAAGCAACAAGATAAGCGCATCAATTCTATCATTAGGAAGGCTACAAAGCGAGCTTTGGACACACCGGTAACAACCTCCAATGCCAAGTTGTCGTCTTTGGGGGTGCTAAGTTCTTATCAGGAATTGAAGGAGGCGCACCACGTCAACCAATACACGCGACTTTCGCAGACGGTATCTAGGCGCCACGTGTTAAGTTGGCTGCACATAAAAAACACGACTGCCTTCCAGCGCATGTATGCAGACTTCCCGAGTGGTGCTGCCACAAGCTCTGGGTTCCTCCCTTTCCTCGAAACATGTACTCGCATACACACGAAAGCAGACGAAGGGAGCACATTCTGGCTCTCGAACACAAGTACGGATCTAAGCCGGGTGTATACTACATTGATTTGGCAGGACTGTCGCCCACTGGATTCTACACGGCCAGTAGCGCTTGCCGCCTCGCACATGGCCTATAGAGTAATTAATAAAAATGCACGCAGAGCCTGTGAAAATTGTCTGGTGGCCGAGTTATCACCTTCAGCCTACGATATTCTAAAGCGAGCTTTAAGACATTGAGACCCCTCACTTAAACGCATTGTTTGGACTCTAAGCCACCAGGGTCTTAGAGAAAACGAGCCTGCGAATGCGGCCGCCCACGCGCCTAACCACCAGGGCTTTTCCAGCTCATAGACTAGCCAACTGCTTCTGCGATTCTTAGAAATGCTGTAGTACTATTGCGGGCGACATCGGCTTTTCCCGGTGTCTGCTAAGGGCCTGAGTAAGGCCGATAAACGAACCCTAAGCCACCTGCACACCAACACCCCGCTGTTTCCTACAGTAGTAAAGCATTTTGACCCGAAAGTCGATGGGTGGGGCCCTCGATGTGGGGAAGCCTCCGATAACTTTCACACGATGTGGGCATTTCAGATGAATCCTTCCCTCCCCCCTAACCCTTCCCTCGTTAGAGAGGCATAGGAGGTAGCCCTATACTCAATTGCTACGGGATGGAGGCTCAAAGAGCTCCAGTCTAACGGGCGCGGGCAGCAGTCTTGTCTAGCTGGGTCCCCGAATAGGGACCTCGCCTGTGTGAAAGGCCCTTATGGGTCTGTAAGCTCTGCATTAATAAATGTTTTTTACACACACACCACTGCTGCTTGGCATCCCAGCAAGGTTCCCTTCATGTAGGTAGATAGATAGATGGATGATAGATAAATAGATAGATAGATAGAAAGATAGAAAGATAGATAGATAGATAGATAGATAGATAGATAGATAGATAGATAGATAGATAGATAGATAGATAGATAGATAGATAGATAGATAGATAGATAGATAGATAGATAGATAGATAGATAGATAGATAGATAGATAGATAATTATTCTCACGTTGCCTATAGTTTCCTAAGAACTACTGCACAGTTAAATATAACTTTCTCTAACATACTATTGTGAATTCCAAGTCTGCTGAAGCTCCTAAGTAAATTTGCTTGCCACAAGCATTGAGAACTTCGACATGGTGCCAAAAACATGAGCTGGCACTGGAAGTCATGAGTGCGTAGGCAGGCTCACGCCCCGCAAGCCAGCACCATGCCTTTTTGACATCTACGTGCGAGACAGAAGACTGCTACCGACGCTTTCACTGTTTTTCACCATTAATTTTTTACACAACCGCAGTGTTACTTCTGCATGCATTTGTTCGTCATTGCGATGATTGTAGTGATTAGATAACACGCTAGCATCAGCGAGTCAAGTGTGAGCCATCAAAAAAAAACTGGGGTACTCCTGTCAGTGACAGGCTTATTGGCTGGCTTCTAAAAGAGGGGCTGCTCTTAGGGATTTCATTTTGAGGATCCGTGCTAACACAGCTGGACGTCATAAACAGTAAAAGAAATTTTGTAAATCGTACTTTTTTAAAACTGATCCATTAAAATAAAGGCAACAACTCGCCCAGCAAATGTGTGTGTGCCACAAATATCTGCATGGCAAATTAGAAAGTTATCATCATCACAAATGCGTAGGCGCCAGAGAAGATGAATAAATCCTAATATCCATCACTTTCAACATACAGAAATCACTGGTATTCGCATTTTTATATCTACACCACAGTCATGTGATTGTTTGTGGTTATAAAAGATTGTGACTATAGTAGTATACACAAAAGCTTAACAAAAACTGTTTAATAAAGAAGGGAGACATTGAATAGGAAAGACTTTGATAACATAAAAATGTGAGAGCTTTAGAAAAGGCCACATGCTTCGATGTTTCATCAATTTTCGTGAAGCCAAGTTGACAAGTTGTTTCTTTCATTTTTTTTAACGTTTTATGGCTGATCTTTGATTTCATTACCCATTAGTTGCTTTCAGATAACCTGTAGCGGGCAGGTTCCAATAATTATAGTGCAAGCAAGCTTCTGACATTCGCGCGCTGCACGAACGTTAGTATTAGCCGCTAGGCTAGCTCATTGTTGCCGTTCAAACTGAAACGCAGAACAAATGAGTCAAGGCCGACATATATGGCGAGACAAGTCAGGTGACCCCCTGTGTCAAAGCAGTGTTTAGACCGTTTAGACCATGGCTAAGAAATGCACAACTACTCCAATTGTAATGCGTTCTTACTGCAGATAACGGGTGTCCTGGCCCGCCTGTATTGCATTCAATATGTAATAGAGAATGCAGTGTTCCGGTCAAGCCACGCGGGCAATTTCAGGAAAAGGATCCTACCAAGACGGTGACCAGGGTGTTGTGCCTGCTGACTGGGAGGTTCATGTTGCCGTTGCAGCACGAGAATTATAGTGACCTCCTCTACTGCTCCCACGACTGTACTACTTGGTTGTGCAAACAGTCCAGCTGGCTCGTGAGTGCTAGAACCCTTGATAATAAAACCTCCGAACACTGTGAATGACCATCATTTTACGATTGCCTTCTTAGAGAAGGCCACAACAACAGTAAGAACACACCATAACTCGCGTGAGGCACAGTATGCAAGTGCAGTTGTAGCACTTGTTCATCCTACAGTCAAACACTAGGGCAGGTTGGTGACCACCCTTGTGCCTTACCGCAAGGTAGAGGCGTGACCCTCTACCCGAACATTTTTTCACTAAGAACGTACCCATTCACAAGCATTGAAATGCAACAGGCCTTCATGATTTCACCACGTTAAACGTCACAGAATGCAGCAGTCGTTGTTGCAGAGACAATGACGTTCGTACCATCATCGCAGCCAACTTATCTGCGACTCCAGCCGAGCTGCGATTCCAGCCAGTCAATCTCAGTTGGCGTCGCGAGTGCAATAATAAATATACCATGGTCTGACCTCCATAGGCTGTTTCGCAAAGTGAAGAGTTTGCAGACTATTGCATAATTTATCGTACAATTAACAACGTTTCTAATAACACATCTCTTCGCACTGACTTTCGAAGGGTGCAACGACGGCGTAACATCTAGTGGCTTATTAAAATAAACCCCAACAATTGCAAGACTATTTCTTTTCACCACTGTAAAAATCTACTTACTTTCTCTAACTGTATTGTGAGTGCTAATAGTGAACTAGTTGCTTCCTATAAATATCTTGAAGTGACCCTTTTTAGTTGTTTTGACCTGAGCGTCACACATTATGTGCATCAATCCATCTGCCAGTAAAACACCAGGACGTCTAAAACACCATTTTCTCCATGCCCCTCAGAATGTAAAACTACTAGCCTATCAGTCACTAATCAGGTCAAAATTAGAATACGTATCCCCCATTTGGTACCCCCTTCAACACTATCTCAAGAATCAATTCAAGTCACTTTAAAATCGAGCTACTAGGCTATCGGTCCTGAAAACAGAATCTCAATTGTATTTTCCCGCATCTCGTCACCGCATTGCTAGCATACGTCTTCTCATGACTTTTTTAACAACTGCCTCGGTAAGCCACCATAAATTCTCTCCCCGACACGCATCTCCAGTCACACCACGGTCAACAGCAACAAGTTTCTCGCCCACGTGCCCGCACCGTGACCTTCTTGTCTTCATTATTTTATTGCGATAGCACTTATATTAACACTCCCGGCTGAATTTTGCTCCCGGTGTCGTCACCGACGTCGCCGTCATTTACTATACATGTATACGTATTCATATATATATAAAACCGCAACGAACAACTGACCGCAGTTTCCCGAGTGGAAACACTGGTTAGCATGCGGAGCATATATGTTGATCTGTGATAAATGTAGTTTGTAATTTACGACATGCGTGTGTGTTATGAGTGAGCATGAGTGAACATGAGTGAACACGCATGCACGGTTGCTGCGAAAGACGATGTTTTTTAATGAGGCGCTTTGGGTATTTTGAGCAAGATGACTTTATGGTCTAAAGTGAAGGGTGAGTGGGTCTGGTTGCCGCGGTCGAAGGTCGAAATTTGCAAAGACGTGGTCAATGCACGTCCCGCGAACCGTGGGCGGATGATGTTTGCCGTCGAGCGTTGCTCATTTCAGCGAGTGCCACGACTCTATGTAGTCGACTACCCAATCGCCCTTGATGACGTCGACGTTGAAGTCGCCAACTATCATTAAGGGTCGTCGTTGCGGTCGTTGTTTCAGGTATTCTTCCATGGCTTCGTCGACGTACTTCTCCACGGCGGCACGCGATAGATTGGGCGCGAGGTACATCGTCATGAAGTCGACTCCGCAGACGCTGGCGACGCAGTGCTCACCGTTGGCACGTTGTTGAGCGCCGGGCCGCAGTTGGAGGTCTTCGACGGAGGCGACTTCGTCACGCTTGACGTAAACTCCCATGCCACCCACAGGTCGTTGGAACCCGTGCGTGCACGCAGCCCGAGCGTATCTCGCAACATCGACGTCATCGGTGGCGTTCCACCGATGACGTCGACAAGTTATCGATGGGCGGCGCGCCCCGACACTCGGTTACTTATAGCGAGCGCCAGCCGCGGCCTGCGCATGCGTGCGTTACATACAGGTGGCACACGTAAAACTAAAGGTCGTGCCGCGCGCGGAGGGGAGAAGCGAGCGCAGCGCTTGCTGTGTTGAGAGGGGGAAGGGATGCACAGATGGCTGGCGGAGGAGGAGGAGAGGCTGCGGACAGCAACGGCGAATGACTAGCCCCTAGTATAACATGCTCCGCATGTAAAAGAATTCAGAGAAAACACTTCAGCATGTGGAATCGACCGTCTGAGCTCTAAATTTTGAGTGCGAGGGGTCAGCCACTGAGTCACGATGGAGCACCTCCATGAACATTTAAACGGCAAGCTATTTATATCTACCACTTACCGCTGGCGATTGACATCTCGGGGGAACTATACTGTTTTAAGGATTACCAGTGAGATGGCTTCATAAGCGCCTGTCGCTAGATTGTCACAATACGGCGGTGCTCGCTCTCATCCCACGCGTATTTACCCCGTGGAAAAGGGACGCTCATCGTGCGCTCGCTTGACTTGTGATAGGGACAATCATATGCTTCGGGCTTTCAGCGGAACAATTCTATTGTAGTTATCGGGCGCATAAAGGCCACTGCACTTGTTGCCCAGTCACCGTTTGAGCAAAGGACGCGCTTTTCAGACACACCGAAGTAACAACTGAGACGCACATTCGCGTTAATCTGCACCTGCGAGTACGTTTTGTGCGTCATATTTGCGTGAGCAACGCGGGGCACGTTTCGATATGCTTGCCATTCTTCGTGTGACATCCCAATTTGTTGCAATCGCATTCATTGCTTCGCTTTTACGACAAAGCTGTGACTTTTCTTTTGCAACAATGGATTAAAAGGGCCTTTTCAATGACACTGCAGACCAAAACCTGTCCAGTCACACTTTTGTCCAGTTTAACACAATGCTTCAGATTATGGTCAAACATGGTTTTAGTTTTTATGTGTGTACCCATCCCTTATTTCATACACCTTCAGTGGGGTCTTCAAGAAATAAAAGTGAAATGAATATATTGATTGATTTATATGTGCAGTTTAACGTCACAAACCACTATAGGAATATAAAAGATGCCGCCATGGAGGGCTTCAGAACTTTTGATCACCTGGCGTTCTTTAACATGCACCCAAACATGAGCACAGGGGTTTACAGCAACTTCGCCTGCTCCAGAAAATAAATTAAATGGAAAACAATGAATTACAAAAATGAACTAGGCTAGCAGTCGTCACACGCGCAATGCAACCGATGTCTCCTTGGGCAAAAAACGTTCGTCGAAGACGCTATATTGACATCCATGGTTGCGATAAGTTGTGCGCAGCAGTTTAAGTACCCCTTATTTCTTCACGTCGCGTCGTCCCTCTGGCGCTGCTAAACACCAGGTGTCACCAGTATTTATATTGCTCTGCAATCTTTCATCAGATTTAACATCAGTGCTTTTACATCTACTATTAACACGGCCACGCATTTAGCCCATTACCTTCTTTTATCAACCACCAGATTGAGTGGAGGCAACACCTGGTGGCTCTGTAGAACATTGTTGGAGCCAAAATTATGGTAAAAACATCGCTACCTAACCTAACGGCTAATTCAATGATCCCCAACTAGCCCAGTTATCAACCTTATAGAACTGTTTTACAACATGCACTTGAGCCTTGTGCTTAGTGTACGACGAGCTTTACTTGTCCGGGACTGTTGTTCACCGCATTTGCATGAGCTTAGGCTGTCTACAGTGTGAACTGTAGTGGTTGTGCCAGAAAATGCATTTATGTCAAGTGAAATCTGGTACTTTAGTGCCTACCCACGAACTATATCAACTTAATATAGCTTCAGAAAATTTTCCCGCAAAACTAAGAAAACACGCACGAATTACGGAAAGAAGGACATTGATTACAAAGTTATTCAGCTGCTATACCTTTACGAATCGAATGTAGATTTTACACTGAAATCTAAACCATTTAAATGTCATCTTAAAAAACTTCTTTTTTCGAATGACGTCATTATAGACCCATAATCAATTACACGTAAGGGTAATGGTACGCTCTCTCTCTACGTATATTTATGATTGTTCGCTGTGATTGTAAAATGGGAATCGCTCCAACAATGTGTGGAACGAAGCGTATTTTAAAATGTGTGCTTCTGTTTGCATATGCCAAAAATGCATGTTCTGAATGTTTGATAATTTTGATTATATAAAAGAAATATATTATGGCATGCCAGTATCTTCTATCATTGATATATAACCGATGTATACAGTTGTATGTTGCTTATGTGTAAATGTATATGTCACTGATGCAGACTGTTTTTTTTTTTTTGTTAATAGGGGGTGAGACCTCGTCAGGCTTTTAGCCTTTAGTCTTCGCCACCCGCAGTAAAAAATTCTGTATTTTTTTCTCCTCCAAATGAACAATGTTGAATGTTGCTGAAAAAAAAACTGCCCCTTAAAAAACAATAAACAAGCAGGCTTCGAGAACAAGCCAAAATATTACTCATATAAGCCATTTTATCAGCTATTGGCTCATTTGAGCATGGCGTGCTAGGTTGTTAAAATAGCAGCTGCGGGTGGCCGTGGCTTGTGCACGGGTGTACGCGCAACTGCACTGTTAATCGGAATATTTGAAGACGAAAATTCAGCAGATCCTACGTACTTTGAAAATGGATGTTGTGCGAAGCATGTGGAGGGAGGGTGAAGGTGTTGTAACTTTTTCATTGAGTGGCATGTCATGAAAAGACGCTGAATTCTGTATTGATATTGCACGCACACACATTTGTTGACAAGTTGCATATATTTATAAAAAGAACTATTTGCACCTGCGCAACACTGCGAACTGTAACATGAGTATTAGCAACACCAGAGCAGATACGCTAATATGACGCTCTGGAGCTCGCGAGGATGGTAGCCCTGGACACTGCTACATAATTGAACTTGGGCGCATGACACCTAACCACAGTTCACGTTAATCCGACACGAGTGCTGTATCATCGGAGTGCGTATGCAATGTTTATAAAATAGGACAGCCAACAATGCAACTGAAATTGACATTTCACGAACACTAGTGTCTATTTTAAAGAAGTTCCGAGACCTGGCGTGGCTCCGTGGTAGAATGTTTGCTTGCCAAACAGAATGCTTGGGTTCGACCCCTGCTAAGACCTTAGACCTTGACATATATTCTTTGCATTCGTCGGGCCAACGCTGCCAATGTCAGGTTTGTCTCGACGCTCACACGTTGAAACTGACTTTGTCTGTTCTGGTTATTTCTGGGTAGATACAATCCCGCATACCAGTGGCACATACCGAACCACAGGTACGTGTCACTGCCCGGTGGAAAGTGTTTAATGACGCACGTGACGGAATTTTGACATTATTAATATCTCGACCACCGTGACATAATTATCAAATCTCTCATACTAATTTTCGTTCCGGCCACACTGCGGGGGTTATCAGGAGAGCACAAAGGCGTAAGTGGCTAGATGGATATATAGATCTTGGTTCCGATTTCTCCGATTATGTACACTCTGGTTTTCTGAGCTTTATTGACTACTTTCACTTCACAGTTGCTGATCGACAGAAATTGCCGTTTGTGTTGGTCTTTAAAATCCAGTGCCTTCTAAAAGAGCGTCTTGTTTTCGGCGGGAGCCCCTTATTCACATAGACCTGTGCCTTGGTACCGAAATTGCGGGCGGCGCCGCGCCACTGTTTTCACCTTCGGCGCGGCGTGTCGACGGCACCAAGTCCATCGTATCGGTGGCGACGTGGCGATGTAGAGTGGGTGTGGGGGAGTATAATTATGATTCAAGAGTTCGTGGGGATAGAAACTTGTTCCTTGAATTTTGAAAAAAAAACTGTTTCCCCGAGAGGGCAAAATAGTTGAAGTGACAGCAGCATGCCCTAATATTATTTATTTACAAATACTGATTGTTCAGTTTTCGAGACAAAGCAGGTGTAAAGCAGATGTAAATACGGATATTCCGCACCTTCAGAGTTACAATTCAACAAAAAACATGTTCATGCAGCAATTTTTCTAATTGCTGGGAACCGAGTCAGCGCAGGTACCCCACATGCCGATACCAAAAATACGCGTTCCACAGAAAATATACAACAAATAAAGAAAACAAAAACAATTCCTAATTTATCTAACGAGCAAAATATTTGTACAGTCAAATCCCCGGAAAAGGTGTGAAAAAGATGCAACAAAAGATATGGGTGCTCTAACACTGGAACCAGTGTAATCCATCTTATTTACGCAGGAGGATGACACGATTGCAAGTGCACCAATAGTGGAGAGGCGCTGCAGCGACAAAACATGCGCATTAGAAGGGTGTACTAGAAAGGCTGGTCGTAGCGACAAAATATAAACGTTACTGCCTTTTTACCAGAATTTCACATCGCTATATCATGCTGAAGCAGAATCGCGAGTTGGAAAAGTTGGTGGAGGTCAATCGCAGAATATTTTACAGTGCACCGGGACACAGCACTGTCCGTCTCTAACCTGTGGCGCTGAAAGATAATCTATGAATGCGATATTATATCTGGGGTCAGGTCACCAAACAACTATCCTTTATTTGAGTTTTGCCAAATTCGCATGCGCTGTCAGTCCGCATTCTTTTGTCTAGTGGCTTATTGTGGGTCGGAGATACCTATGTTTTTGAAGATGCTGTACTGTTCCAAAATACTGTGCCATTTAGATTTGTTGGGAGAGTTACACTAATGTATTTAAGCTACGTGACAAGTGCTACACTAACACTGTTATTAGTATGTGTAAAATGAGGAGGCCATTTTTAATTTGAAAAGGTGTGTATTTTCGCAGCTAGTAGACGATTGCCATGTTTCCCTCTTCTCACAAAGCAACGAAAAAAAGTTGTAAACAGTGCTCCATGCTTTTGAGTATTACAGATGATTGTACAGATGACGCAGTCAACTGTATACATTTCCAGTTTCATCTGGATGTTATAGATAATTTCGGCTACCGTCAATTATATAATTAATAAACAAAAGAGGATGAAGCACCGAGCCTTGGAGCCTCTTCCTGATGTTAACGTATGTCAGATGGCTTTGCGTGGTTAAACGTAACAACTTTTGAGCGTGATCGGAAGTATTTTGTTAACCGATCAACCAGCTTGTGGTCTCCAAAGATGTGAGGAAGCTAGAAGTTTCGCATAATAATTACTCCAAACATGTATCTTTTTCTACCAATGACGGGATCACTCCTTCATTTTTCGGATGTAGCGAACTACCTGCTCTTCCTTATCTCCAATTGAGCTTCAATAGGTATTTTGCTTACGTTTCTGGGTACGTTTATAATAGTGGAGTATTTATTTTTTGTGGCAACTTGCATAGTTCAAGTGTTTTATTTCATGTATGATACGTTGCACCTGTTCGTGTAACGTATTTCAAGTTTCGCCCATTGACTGCGCTTTAGTTTCTACTGCTATGTATGTTACATGAATGTATTTCTGGTGGACCTTAGACGCACACAAGCTCTGAATTTTGGGAGCCCTCCACCACAGCGTCTCTCATAATCATATGGTGGTTTTAAGACGCTAAACCCCACAAATCAATCAAATCAAGATGCACACAAGGCAAAGTTTAGTAGCTTTCCATCCAGTTTCCTTTTCCCTTTAAGCATGATGAAATTAGAGATAAATATTATATTCATTTTACAGTCCAGTGGTTTTCTCGAGTCAGGTACGCAAGTGCGTGAGAAGTTCTTAAATGAAACAAAAGTAAGGTTGGTGTGATAACTACTTAGCCTTCAAGGAAAAAACAAAAATTTCAGAACGGTGTCAATTCATTTCTCAATATATAATCTCCTTTCAACCTAATACACTTGACTCAGTCATCTTATGAATTCTCGATACCGTCACAAAAATACGTTTTCTCCTGAGCTGCTAAGATAGGCTTTTGTGGCGGTGGAAATGTATTCGTTCGACTGAAATTTTTGTCCAGCGAATGACTTTTTCAAGTTGGGGAACAAAAATCGCTGGGGGCCAAATCTGGAGAATACACTGTATGGTGCTTCACTTCATAGCCCAGTTCGACAAACTTCGCCATGGCGATGGCGCAGGGGTGAGCTGGAAGGTTGTCAAGGCAAAAAATCATATTTTTCTTCACCAAATGTGGCCCTTTTTCTCGCTCTCTGGTGTCCAATCAGCCCAGTAATTCCGCGTAGTATATAAAGTCCTGTCACCGTTTTGCCAATTTCAAGGCTGTCGACGAAGATCAACTTTTAACAATCCCAGAAAACGATAGCCGTAACCTTTTCGGCCACAGTTACAGTCTTCACCTTCTTCTGAGCAGGTTCTCCGGGTGAAGTCCACTGTTTCGAGTGTTCTTTGGCCTCTTGTGTACCAGTGGACGCATGTTTCGCTGACAGTAATAAAACTATGCAAAAACTCCTTTTAATAACGCCTATACAGCTTCAAACGCTGCTGTAACTATATATAGTGTAGTCTCACGAACACCCTTGTTCTCCGGAATGAGAAAACGCAGCACCTATCATGCAGACAGCTTTCTCACACCCAAAATTTTATGCAGAATATAACCCACATGGTCTTTTGTGATGCCTACTGTCTAAGCTGTTTCGCGCATTTTCAGTCAGTGGTCTGCCAGTACGAGTTCATGGGGGTTTGCCACGTTATCGGCCCTGGTAGCTTTTTGCGGAGCCCCTGAGGGAGGCTCATCGAAAACCGACTTCTGACCACGATTTAAGCCGTTGAACCACCTTTTGACGGTTGCCATTAAAGGAGAGGAGTCATCGTAGACGGTACCCAGTAGCTCTTTGATTTCGATGCGTAATTTTTCTTCTAAAAACAAGAATCATATCACCAACTGCCATTGCTTTTTTTTTCATTGTTTAACGGACACACAAAAATCCTCTGCTTGCTTACGCGGCCACGAGCCTGATTCGTCTAGACCTTTACATGTGTTTTCTAAAAGAGCGTACTCAACGTCAATATCTCTCTCGTGGGATATCGTCGCGCTCTCACAGTGAGACTAGGTGCTTATCAGACCAATCTTGTATATGTTTAGCAATGAAATGTGTAATATAGCCCCTAAAACATTGATAAGAAGTTTGCGAAATCCCGCACAATTTTCTTATCACACACTTTACAGTCATAAGCCATAAAACTGTGCCACTCAGATTATACTACATTAGGCGGAATCAGCTTGAAGTTTATGTCGAATGCGCAACTTCTTCTCGCTGCGCCTCACTTTATTGAAGATGCATCCCCGTGCATAGCTGATATTTTTTTTCTCTGTGGTAGGAGTGATGCCTCCTGGCGTTTGAAGAACACCAATTAGCATCGAAATTTTGACATCACCGCATGCTTCTCGACAAGGCGTTCTTTGTACTTTTATAAAGACGGTGAGTGACAACATTGGGTGCAAGGAGTGATATTGGTTATATGAAAATGCCCCTTTTCGCTGTGTTTACGAAATGTAGATAGGATTCTGAGGAAAGGGCAAGCGATCATCGCGTGTGTCAAATACCCAGTGACGTCCGACTTTTGTGGGAGGAGGCATCAGGTAACGCCTGTAGTATAAAAGCTTACGTTGGCATTTCCAACGAGCACGGTTTGCAGCAGCAGTGACGAGCACATAACGCATAAAAGGTAAGCACTTCCCCCTGATTTTTTCAGAACATTGCATGGTAAACTCTGACTATGTACATTCTTGAGGCGGGGTCTGGAGGTCCCCAACGTTTCATTTCCTCTTGCATCTCAGGTTAACATATACGCCTATTGTGTTTATGCAGAGATGTACATTTTCTGCACAGAAATAGCTGACTTCTGTCGCAGTCTTGCATGTGGCAGCTTGAAGCTCCATCACTACATACAACTTCGAATTGGCCCCACCACGGGGGTCCAGTGGCTAAGGTACTCGACTTCTGACCCACAGGTCGCGTGATCAAACCCCGGCTGCGGCGGCTTCATTTTTCAATGAGGCGAAAATGTTGTGGGCCCGTGTGCCCAGATTTGGGTGCACGTTAAAGAACCCCAGGTGGTCAAAATTTCTGAAGGCCTTCACTACTGCATCTCTCATAAATAAATGGTGGTTGGTCGTTTTTGTACGTTAAACCCGACATATCAATCATTTTAACTCTGAATTTCCTGCCGAGCCTTTTGTCTTTTTTAGCACGCCAGGTGATCTTACAAATGCTTTGAATAAAATAAGAACATCCTAAATATCAAGAAGAAGGTGGTTACGGAAAATTTTAAAAGTGCGCAGGCATCTCTGTATGTGTGACGCATTCATAAGAAGTTAGGCGAAAATTATGTTCTCATGCTTGGTAGTTTCTTAGACGAACAGAAGTTGAAATGGTTGAATCAATTACGGAAAACAATATTTACAGATAGACTCATATGGTGGCAATGAAATAAATCGCCATGATAGACAGAATGTGAGACAGAGTAGAACAAGACCAAAGCTGTTCTACTAACTGAGCTTCAGCTGAAAAAAGTGCCTTTTTCTATGGTGACATGTCACCCTGATCACCATCAGAGCTGCCATTTAACTCACCCAAACTGAATGCGTGCTTTTCATTTTGTATAAACTGCCAACATTCATAGTTAGATAGTGGGTATATTTGGATCTTTCAAACATTGTAGCAACAGCACAAAATTGATGACATTATTAAATTTGCGTAAGCATTCAACAGCGTTTCAACATATTTTTTTTTACTAGGAGAAAATGGTGAAGTCCTCGCTGGTTTTTTTCATGGTCGTCGCCAATGCATGCGGTAAGATTGTTACGTTACTGCGCAGCTTTTTCACACACTGACGCACAAGCATCGTAATCTGCGTTGTTTTTTATGGGGCTCATCAGGAACTAAACTTCAAATTTGAACCTATATACTAGTCCCAAAGGTTGCGGGGGCAATCCCGGCCATTAAAAGTAACAACAGATGGTCAAAACTTTCTGAGCCCTTCAATATCGCGTCTATCATATTCATATTTTTGTTTGGAGCCGTAAAAGCTCTTATAATAATATTATTCTACATTGATGTGATGTAAAACCAGCTCCGAGAACACAGGATGACTAAGAACGACACAACGCAGGCGCAGAACTCGCAACTAAAATTTATTTATTTATTTATTTTATATATATTAGCCTCAGGGCCAAATGGCATTACAGAGGGGAGTGGATTACATTGAATAACACATGGTACACGGTGGGGAGGGAAAAATACAGCTTTAGTACGAATATAAGCAAAAGTCAGCGTACAAACAAAAAATGCATTAAATAGGTCCTGCGTATACAATGTTAGCTACGGTATCACGAAAAAGATGGTTGTCATTAATAGCAACAATTTCAGGGGGAAGGAGTTTCCACTCGCGAGAAGAACGAGGCAGGAACGACTGCGCAGCTGCGTTAGTACGATAGGTGATAATCCCAACATTGTGACGGTGATCGACACGGTTGGAAAAATACTGGGGTTGCAAAATAAGTTCATGGCGCAAGATGGGGTGGTGATACAATTTATGGAAAGTTGATAGGCAGGAAACCTTTCTTCGAAGTGACAGGGTAGGCAGGGACAGATTATTTTTCATTGCAGATATACTGGCGGTGCGATTGTAGTTCGATAATATGAAGCGTATGGAATTATTCTGAACTAGCTCAAGCGATGTAATTAAATTAATGTGGCTGGGATCCCAAATCGAAGAAGCATATTCTAGTTTAGGTCGTATTAATGTTTTGTACAGGGCTAATTTCAATGAAGATGGAGCTTTGGAAAAGTTACGGCGTAGGTACCCAAGCGAACGGTTAGCTTTGTTGATTATTTGTTCGACGTGCATTGCCCAAGAGAGATTGGACGTTATCTGGACGCTTAAGTACTTGTACGAGTTAGTAGATTCAAGAGGTATGTCGTTTAAGTAGTAAGTAAATTGACTGCAAACACTGCGGGACACGCGCATGACTTTACATTTGTTTATGTTCAATTCCATTAACCATGTACGGCACCAGTTATCAACAGTGTTAAGGTCTGATTGAAGAGTACACGAATTAATTATGTTATTTACCTCACGAAAAATAACGCAATCATCAGCAAAAAAATGAATTCTGGATTTAATGTGGCAGGGGAGGTCATTAATATAAATTAGAAATAGGAGAGGCCCAATAATTGATCTCTGAGGAACGCCGGAGTGTACTTCAGTAAAACAAGAAATATACCCGTTAGTGTAAACAAATTGTAAGCGATTTGTGAGAAAACATTCAATCCAGTTAAACACGTTATGATCAAGTTTCAGTTGGCTTAGTTTGTGAAGAAAAAGTTTATGACATACCTTATCAAATGCTTTGGAAAAATCCAAAAAGATGCAATCAGCTTGTGATGACTTGTCCAAAATGCGGTGTAATCTGTTAGTAAATGATACCAGTTGTGTATCACAGGAGTATGATTTGCGAAAGCCGTGCTGAGATGACGTGAAGCAGGAATTACTTTCAAGAAAATTTACAAGGTTTGTGAATATGATGTGCTCTAATAGCTTACAGCACGTACTGGTAAGGGAAATGGGTCGATAATTAGCAGGGGAACTTTTACCACCAGATTTATGAATAGGAACTATTTTCCCAATTTTCCATTCAGATGGGAGAGTAGAAGTGTCGAGTGATTGTTGGAATACCTTGACTAATATGATGGAACTAATTTCTACAGTATTTCTTAAAAATTTACTATTAATCGAATCATAACCAGGGAAAGAATGGTTGCTTAATTTGTTGATAAGGGAAGCGATACCAGAAATGTCTACTAAAATTGGTGGCATGGGGAGGTGATTGTAGCAAAAGGTGGAAGGAAGTGGAACATCAGATGTTTTTGTAAACTGGGCAGCAAATGTGTTGTTGAGGGCTGTTGCACACTGATTGATGGGAACTGTGTCACCAGATGAGTCTTGCAATAAGATGTAATTATCTTTTGGGGGATTGATAACGTGCCAAAACTTTTTTACATTTGTTTTTAACATTGATGGCAATACATTAGAGACGAAGTTATCCTCAGCTTGTTTGAGTGCCCTGACGTAAATACTAGATGCGGTATTGTAAGCGGCCCATCGTTCGTTAGTTGGCGAGCGCTTAGCTGAACGATAAAGGCGTTTTTTCTTGTTGGACAGGCGTTTTATAGTGGTATTATACCATGGCGATTGTGAGTGACTAGCAATAGTGTAGGTTGGTATGTGCTTTACGGTGAGGCGATGAACTTCGGCAGCAAACATATCCCAGTTAGACTGAATGGAACGGTTGTTAAAATCGGTCAGAAAGACGTCGCTGAGTTCAGATAATTCACGATTGATAGCATCGAAGTTAGCTTTTTTGTAATCGCAAATACTTTTTTTTTCATTCTGGTGCTTTTAGGAGGGGTAGCGTGTAAGTCAAAGGTGAGCAATGAGTGGTCACTAATACCTGGTAAACAGGTAATAGTTGAAACATAGTCTGGATGGGTAGTTAAAATCAAATCAAGAGTGTTTGTCGTAGCAAATGAAACTCGGGTGGGTTCGGTAACTAACTGTGACAAAGAGAAGGCAGAACAAAAATCTAGGAAATCTTTAGAAAGCGCTGAATAGGGTGATAAAACCGGAGGGGAGGTATGCCATTTGATATTTGGGAAGTTAAAATTACCAAGAAGGAACAATGAATACGATGGAAATCGACTGATAATAATATTGACAGAATCATGCAATTCGTTAACGAACGTAGAGGACGAAGATGGTGAACGGTAGCACACACCTATGATTACTTTGAGATGACCGAGCGTTAATAACGAGAAAACTATTTCTAGGTTACTGTTCACATGAATGGGAGTTGAAGGAATGTCTCGCGAAACAGCTGGCAACAATCCGCCACCTCGGCGCTCCGTTCTGTCACATCAATAGACTGTGAAATGTCACGCATTTACGAAAACTTCCGAATCACGCACGTGTTCAGGAAGCCAAGTTTCAGTTAATGCGATTATGTGGGCAGAACATGAGTCTATTGCGCTTGATAACGAGTTGTGTTTGTTTAGAATGCTTCTTATGTTAGTAAAAAGTACAGAAACACGAGGCGTAGTCTGTCGGCCACTGCCCCTTGCGTTTACCTACGGTGACGTTCGTAGCAAAGTGTCGTTAGTAGGACCAGAGCTTCGGCTACTTGATGGAAGTTGTTCGATGCTATCGCTAGCTGCATTATAAATGTAGATTTTGCGGTTGAGATGCAGTTTAGTGTAGCGCAGTTGAAAATCGGGGGATCCGGGGTAGTTTTTGCCAAATTCAATTAACTTTTTACGAGCAATTCGAGTGCACGGTGAATAATCTTCGGATACAGATATGTCACTTTCTTTGAAATGTTTTCGCTTAGAGAGAATAAGCTCTTTTGTTTTGAAACTGGCAAGTTTTGCTATGACAGGGCGACACTTGTTTGGAGAGTACATATCGAGACGGTGGGCCCGTTCGATGGCGTTACTGGGGAGGGACATATCTGCATTGGCTAGCAAGGTATTTAACTTCGACTCAGTTTCTTTCCAGGGTTCTTTGGCGTCAGGGATACCGTGAAATATTAATTTGTTACGGCGAGACCGGTCTTCTAGTTCGTTTAGACGCAACTGCAAAAGGTTATTTTCAGTGGTTAGTTCTTTTATAGATTTCTCGGCGGTAGATAGTCGATCTATAAAAGCATCGAGATCCTTTAACTTGCTTTCAATTTGATCTAATCGGCTTTGTATATTTGTCATTGTTGTTCAGATTCCTTTTTGGCCTGTCCTAATCGTTTTTACTTCTGTTAGTAATTCTGCTTGACTCTTCGAACTTTGAGATGAGCGTAAATGAATGTCTTTCAGCAGTTGAAACACAATTTTCATTTGTTCAGCGGGGTTATCAGGCAATGACTCAACTACTAACAATGATTCAGAGCGAGTAGTAGGCCCGGGGTTCTCTTCTACGTCACCTGAACACAGCAGTAATGAGGCCATAGAAAAACACTCAGCAACGATCTCGCACAACACCCGTGGGCACGGGAACAGCAATAGGAATGGATCATCATTTTTTCTAGCATGCAATGAATACTTGTTACAAAGCTGCATGGTGAAAACAACACGGGTGAATGCGACGCCGTTGGCGCTGCTCCCGTGCCCACTGAAGCCTGCCGGGGGAGGCAGCTCGTATATGTGTGCCCGGGAAGATGATGTCGCTGAAGATTGGGCTGGGAACCGAAGGTCGAGTTCCATCCACGTGTCAGGGTCGATGAAATTTGCGTTGTCAGGTCTTCCTAGGAGCTGCACGCAGGCGTAGTGGCTGTTTCCAACCACGTTTTGCGGGAGTGCGTACGAGAAATCGGAGCACCACAATACCACGGGCAGCCATGACACGAGCAATGCAAGCAAAGCCTGCATGGTGAAAACAACACGGGTGAATGCGACGCCGTTCGCGCTGCTCCCGTGCCCACTGAAGCCTGCCGGGGGAAACAGCTCGTATATGTGTGCCGGGGAAGATGATGTCGCTGAAGATTGGGCTGGGAACCGAAGGTCGAGTTCCATCCACGTGTCGGGGTCGATGAAAGTTGCGTTGTCAGGTCTTCCTAGGAGCTGCACGCAGGCGTAGTGGCTGTTTCCAACCACGTTTTGCGGGAGTGCGTACGAGCAATCGGAGCACCACGATACCACGGACAGCCATGACACGAGCAATGCAAGCAAAGCCTGCATGGTGAAAACAATACGGGTGAATGCGACGCCGTTGGCGCTGCTCCCGTGCCCACTGAAGCCTGCCGGGGGAAACAGCTCGTATATGTGTGCCGGGGAAGATGATGTCGCTGAAGATTGGGCTGGGAACCGAAGGTCGAGTTCCATCCACGTGTCGGGGTCGATGAAAGTTGCGTTGTCAGGTCTTCCTAGGAGCTGCACGCAGGCGTAGTGGCTGTTTCCAACCACGTTTTGCGGGAGTGCGTACGAGCAATCGGAGCACCATGATACCACGGGCAGCCATGACACGAGCAATGCAAGCAAAGCCTGCATGGTGAAAACAACACGGGTGAAAGCGACGCCGTTGGCGCTGCTCCCGTGCCCACTCTGGATCAAATAAACACTCTGGATCAAAATTCGTAGGCATGAGCCTATAAATCACGCATCCGACCTAGTCGCGTGACACACCATGGTGTTTGCGCAGCAGAGCAAATACGTTCACCAAAAAATAAAGTAATCATAATGAATTGCAAAATTTGTGTGAACACCCAAGGTAAGAAAAGAACAAACTATCTACAGGCAAAAACATGCGTAACTACCCACAAAAATAATCGCTTTAGTTCGGCAGGTTTGCAAGCCACCCTTCTCGGCGAGGCCCTCGAAGACCAGGTGTGCACCGTCCAGCGGGCCAGGGCCATCGCCGAGGACCTCAGAAAATGTTCCTCGAACGATGTGTCCCTGGCAGCCTAGCCCCGGGCACAGCAACTACCGTTGGGCAAATAACGTTTATTCAACTCAACCAAGTATTAAACCTTCTTTTATCTTAAGGCCACCGATGGTTTACTCACGCACATTTCCCCCTACCTCCTAATGTAAAAAGCTTTGTACAGAATGTGAAACAGAATGCTAAACAATATAAAAGGCAATGTGAAACTTTTTACATTGAAGCCAGAATAACCGAACCATTTCGAAAATTATCAACAATCACGAGTAGGACGCGCCGTATTTGATCCAATAACGTTTCTGAGAAAGGCGGGCATAGTTTTTTTGGAGAAGCTGAGTGTTAGACGACATTGAAGTTCGGAGAAACGAAGGCTTGAAACCACCAGATGTTCTTCAAAAGATAACATTATTAGAAACAATGTTATTGCATGTTGGCTTTTCCTCGTTGGAGCAACAGAGTTGCCTTGACAAAGAAAAGTTCGCATGTAAAAACGTTGCCTTCTGCGACATTCCCTGTTACAATTTATAAAAGCATTCAGCGCACCACACGCAATAGATACATTATTTTAAGTAAAAACCTACAAAGTTTAGAAACTCGCCTACATGAATTCAATGAGCCGGAAGAAGCCTATAATCGCGTCACAGGCTCAGTACTACAGGAAAGAAGTAAAAGAAGTGAAAACTATGCAGCTCGGCCAACAGGAATTCAAGCATTTCATTAAACGCATTATGCTGATAGCAGTTGGCTGCTTTCCTGAACAATCACTCCAGTAGCACTGTACTTCTGTACGTTCTGTCAGGCTTGCAGAGAATTGGATTTACTCGTCACTTTAAAAAAGGTGGAGTGGAAGTGGTAAAAAAGGCCAAATTAAAACGGCATCTTTTTATCCCACAACAATAATCGTCACCTCTCTTCGGGTACTTTCTTTGTGTTATCGCTGGGTGCCCTGTACACTCAGATCTTGAATGGCGGGAGCGATATCAGCTTTACATGGCGTTCTTGATAGGAAAGTGGCCATCGCCAAGGTTTAAAGAAAGGAAGTGCAGGCAGCCGGGTGACGGATATGGATGTCGGACAAAAAAATGTCCATTTTTCTCAACTTTTTTTAGAGTGTTGTATTCATGGTCAATATCTGCTTAATAAAGAACCAAGCTACTTTTGCTCATCCGTTGTCGCTTGCAAACCTGAAAAACGTTCGCGGAACTGGAAATGACCGAGTTAACACACCGTGTTGCCTCGAAAAACAATGCATTGAAAGATTTTTGTAGAAGGCAAGATTGACTTATTCAGTGCAGCTCACATCACTTCCCTTTCACTGCATGCCACAACTTTCCATCTTATCTTTCCCGTACTTGGCATGCCAACCCAGTGAGATAACTGAGCGTTATTCTACTTGTAATATCGCTTTGTGAGTGGCGAGAAAGAGTGGAGACAAGCACGACGAACTCAAGTCATATATTTTCCGAAATTCGCTGAATACCAAATTCACGAGATAAAAAGAAAAACTACAAAAAAAGAAAAAAGTTGTTTGCACAGACGTATTTTTATTTGTAAAAACTAATGAACGCCACTAATTGTGAACATTCACATCAACCTAAATCCATTCGAACAGATCTTTTGATGAACTTAAACTGCTACGAGCGTGCATATAGGTTCTCCTAAACTGAAACTAGCACCGAGTTTCCGGGTCCTGGCCTCACGGTTGTGCATGTTCCTTGGCGCATTGGTTTATGCAGCGCCCTGTCGGAACAACGTAAATTTTGCCACATGAAAGGAGGATCTCGTAAACAACAACCATGGCACACCGCACGTGCAGCTTGGCGCGTTTCGTCCTACAGCCAGATGTCTCCTCGTTGCTGATGCGCACCTTAGGGCACATTTTGGCTAACTTATGTGGTGTCAAGAAGATGATCAGGACACCGTACTTGTTGCCAACCTTTTTAAGATTGTGAGTTACGTAATGCATATATGATATGATCACCAGTTGGGAATTTCCACGTTTTTGTCTCCGTGGCTTTTTCGGTCTGCCCTTAAATTTCGGCACTTATTTATTTCGTTCCCAACATATTTTTTTCCCAGCAACTTTGGTTGTCGTCTGGGAGACAAAACTACAAAACTTCCATGCCAGCCATACCAAAAGATGCAATTTGTACTGCACTCACAGATCTAGAAGAAGTACTGCTTGAGCAGACCAGCTGTATCAATCTCACCAGAGTTTTTTTTTTTACTCCATGAGGGAGTTGTCCAGGGCTATCCGGGGAACTTACTCTTTACTTGACGTCAGAGTAAAGCAGACTACAAACTTCCTGCTACTGAGGAGAAGGTGCTAATGCTGCTATACTCTCGCGCTGCCGTCGTTCTTGGCAGATGGAGTACCAAGTGCCAGCTTCTGGCCGACGCCGCGCAGCCTGTCTCGTAGCTGTAAGCATACGAGGGTAGACAATACCGGTGCCAGTTTAATAAGGCAAGTTAATTAGATAACTTTTCGCGATAACAAAAAAAAAGCGTTTGAAAGCCCTCCAACGTTTTCTTCCTATAATGCCAACAGCGGCAACTTCGCAGCGCCGAGCCTCCGACTCTTCTAACACGTCGTGAATATTAATCTATGACACAGAATATTTGCCACTGCACTAAGTAATACAGCAAAATCATTATTATAGTGAAAAGAGAAAGTGTGCGCGTAAGAAACCAGCTGTCTGTAGTATTCTAATGCACTGCTGCTAGTTTCAGATTAGACATGAGTGGCTGTTTACTGCATTAGGCTGATATGATTACATGCGTTCAGGAAAGGGTGCAAGGCAGAACGGGACTTCCTCACCTCTAGAATTTTTTTATAATATTTTGCTATACCACAGCAGTAAGTTGCGGAACTTCATTTGCAGACTCAAGTTGCGGCTCTTCATGTCACTATAGTGAGAGAAACGCTGGCTGCTCTGATGCACCCTCCCTCCCCAAGAAATTCAGCAGACGCCCTTGGATATATTACAGTACAAGCTGATAATTGGACAATAATAATGAAACTTGTGCTACATATTATGTAGTTGTATAGTTACAGGTCGATGTACCTACAGTATTCCTAAGGATAACATGAGTCTTCTCAACCCTTGCTGTTTGAATACGCACAACAGAGTTTTTGCCACCAACGCTGGAAATGCTGCAAGACATCATTCACATAGACCAGTTCGCCTGCGTGTGTTTCTTCGTATTGTAAGCGTTCTATGTTCAGCGTTGCTGTGTTGCGTACATACACTGCGTGTGTCCACTCTGTCCATGCAGCGTTGGCTTTATATTGTTACGGAAGAGAGACGCCGTATTGACGAGGCTGTGGATGAAATATATTTCAAACCAGCAGCAGCAGCGGCGTGACCGGTAGACCAGACACCGAGCGGAGACCACCCTTCGTCCTCTTTATCAGGCACACACGCGCATCGTCCCAGAAAATCTCAACATGCATATAGCATAATCCCCGGTGGTAGAAGCGCCGTTTCGGCGCATCTTGATGTCCACGTCAGCGGGAGAGTGGTAAGGCTTCAAGCGTGCCACAGGTACGATATCGGTGGTCTATGGGGCAGTTGAAGGCGATCAAGCAGCAGGGGCAATTTCGTATGTCACAGGAGTAACCTCACGAAGGACTCGATATGGGCCTGTGTTGCGGGAAACAAGTTTTTCCGACAAGCTGACTTGACGGGTTGGGGACCACAGCAGCACCAATGAACCGGATAAGAAGTGCACGTCACGGTGCCGTTGATCGTACAAACGCCGCTGGTTCTCTAGAAAGGCCAGAAAGCGAGTGCGGGCGATTTCGCGTGCGTGGGCAGCCCGAGTGATAGCGTCAAGGGCATATTCTCTGGTAGGTGTCGCGGTAGACGGAATGACTGTATCTAGGGGTAATGTAGATTCTCGGCCGAACAACAGAAAAAATGGAGAGTAAGCGGCAGTGTCATGGCGAGAAGAATTGTAGGCAAAAGTGACGTACGGCAATGCGAGATCCCAGCCGGTGTGGTTGGTAAAAACATACTTAGCTAGCATGTCTGTATGAGTTCGATTTAGACGTTTAGTGAGTCCATTGGTTCGCGGGTAGTATGACGTAGTCAGCTTGTGTCTCATTTCACAGGACTGCAAGATGTCTGCTATGACCTTCGACAAAAAGGTGCGGCCACAGTCTCTAAGCAGCTGCTGTGGGGCTCCGTGTTGCAAAATCACGTCCTTGAGGGGGAAGTCGGTGACATCTGTGGCGCAGCTTGTTGGAAGAGCTCGTGTGATGGCATAGCGGGTGGCGTAGTCGGTGGCCACGGCTATCCACTTGTTACCCGAGGAAGACAAGGCGAAAGGGCCAAGTAGGTCCAAGCCAACGCGGAAGAACGGTTTTGATGGAATGTCAAGTGATTGAAGGCATCCAGCGGGAAGTGTCGATGGTGTTTTGCGGTGCTGGGATTTCTCACAAGCCGCAACATGTCTTCTGACCGAGCGCGCAAGCCCTGGCCAAAAGAAGCGTTGGCGTATTCGGTCGTAAGTGCATGACACACCAAGGGGACCAGCAATCGGAAGGTAATGAAGTTCATGTAGAACTTCCGAGCGAAGGTGTTTCGGAATGACAAGCAGCAGGGCAGGTCCATCCGACTCAAAACTTTAGCCGTGTAATACACCATCGTGGAACACGAATGAGCGATGGGACTGATTGGAAGATGGTGATTCGAGGCACTGAATGATAGGACGCATCACGGCGCTGCTCGTCACCGATGCGTGTCATTTGCGAAAGGAAAAAGACGCAGGGCTCGGTGTCGGTGTCAGGCATAGTGCTCGACTCAGCAACCGGGTAGCGGGACAGACAGTCTGCGTCCTGATGTAGGCGTCCGGACTTGTACGTCACCGTGTAGGTATACTCTTGCAGTCGCAGAGCCTAGCACCCGAGCCGGCCAGTCAAATCCTTCAGTGACGAAAGCAAACATAGCGCATGGTGGTCCGTTATTACAGAGAAATTCGTGCTAAGTAAATATGGGCGGAACTTCGTGACAGTCCAAACAAGAGCAAGAAGTTTATGCTCTGTTATTGAGTAGTTGCGCTCGGAAGCTGTGACTAGGCGGCTAGCGCAGGCGATAACTCGGTCGTGTCTCCGCTGGCGATGGACTAGGACCGCTCCAATCCCGTGACCACTCACATTGGTTCCGACTTCTGTCAGAGCGCAGGGGTCAAAGTGGGCCAATATAGGTGGAGTCGTGAGAAGGGTGGTGAGGTGAGAAAAAGCGGCAGCTTCTGCGGAACCCCATGTTAAAGTCACGTCTTTCTTCAGAAGGTCCGTGAGTGGTCGAGCGATCGTTGCAAAATCTTTCACGAACCTTCTAAAATAGGAACAAAGTCCCACAAAGCTCCAGACATCCTTGACAGACTGGGGTACAGGAAAGCTCGTGACGGCACGAATTATCTCCGGGTCAGGCTGCACACCTCACGCGTCGACAAGGTCGCCCAACACCGTAATCTGCTGGCGGCCGAAGTGACATTTCGACGAGTTTATTTGAAGGCCAGCAGTGAGGAAGATGTCGAGAACCACTGACAAACGCCGGAGGTGTGTCTCAAAAGTAGGCGAATATACAAGGACATCATCCAGGAAGAACAGGCACGTTGACCACTTGAACCCCTGTAATGACGAGCCCATCATACGCTCGAACGCGGCTGGGGCGTTACATAGCCCAAGCAGCATCACCTTGAATTGGTATAGGCCGTCGAGAGTTACAAACGCAGTCTTTTCTTGGTCTTTCTCGTCCACCACAATCTGCCACTAGCCAGAACGTAGGTCAATTGAAGAGAAGTATCGCGCGCGGCGGAGACAATCGAGGGCGTAATCAATTGGAGGCAAAAAATAAACCTCCTTTTTCGAGATTCGATTAAGTTAACGGTAATCAACCCAGAAGCGCTACGTGTCATCTTTCTTTCTAACGAGCACAAAAGGAGATGCCCAAGGGCTCGAGGAGGGTTCAATGATTCCTTTGGCAAGCATCTTGTTGACTACTTCTTGAATTACCTTACGCTCTGTGGCAGACACCCGGTATGGTCGGCGGTGAATAGGCGGAGAATCACCAGTATTATAGCGGTGCTTCACGAGGGAAGTCTGACCGAGTGGACTGCTGTCGATGTCAAATAGGTCCTGATAGGCAGCCAGAAGGCGGAATAGTGCGTCGTATTGCTCAGGTTTGAGCTTCGGGTCGATCATAAGGCGCAAGGCCGCATCGAGGGATGTGGCATCCTGCGGGTGACATGGAAGATGGCAGCATGCGTCTGCCGCATAAGCGGTGACATGGCTGTCTATTAAGGGTCGAAGCGTGGTGACTGAAATAATGTGCGGTAGTACTTGCTACGTGAAGACGAAATTGATAATGGGTAGACATGTTCGGTTAGAGGCCATGGCTATGAGGGAGTGAGGCACAGTGATGTGGCGCGCCAGGAGAACTTCTAGAATAGGTGTGACGACATAATCACCGTCAACAACGGGTGAACTTGTTGCCAATTCAATGAATTTGAGTGTATTTGGTGGTATTCGACAGAAGTCTGTGGTACGGAGGCTTTTCAGCAGCTCAGGGAGAGAATCTAGAAGGAGAGGGAGTTCAAAACAGAGAGTTCTGGCGGAAAAGTCAATTAGGGCAGAATGCGTCAATAAGAACTCCATCCCGAAGATGAGGTCGTGAGGGCATTTGTCGAGCACGGTAAATAAAACAGGAACATGGCGACCGGCAAGGCTAATACGAGCGGTACACATTCCAATGACGACCACAATACCACCATTGGCGACACGGACGGCTTGTGTTGCGGCAGGCGTGTATACATTTTGAGGCGGCGACAGAGACGAGCACTCATTATAAGACACCTGAGCCCCAGTATCAACTAAAGCCGTCAAAGAATGACCGTCCGCATGCACTTCCAGCAAGTTCTTATTAGTAGGTAGCGTTAACGGAGGATTTGGGTCAGTCACACTTGATGCAGCACTACCTCCAAGAGCTGCATATTCTAGTTTTCTATCCGGGAAGATTCATAGTTAGTCGACCATGGATAGCAGCGGGTTGGGGCGACGGAGAACGGCGGCGTTGCGGTGACGGTGAACGAGCGGTAGAGCGGCTGTTATGTGCGTCGAAAGCAGGATACTCACGGCTGGGCGAATACCGACGGGGGTCCGCGTATGGCCGAGAAGAAAAAAATTGGCTCCAACGGGGGCGGGGGCGGGGGAGGGGGGGGGCGTCGTCCAAATGCTGCGACAGTGGCGGGATACGTGGCCCAACTCGGTGAAAGCGGAAGCAGATTGGCTTGTCGTCTGCTGTTTTTCGTTCCGCCGGATTGTGGGATATGGGCAGAGAGTATGGGTCGTGGCGAGGTGCATATATTGGCATCAGTCTGTAGTCCGGTCGGTAGACGGAGCAGGCGACAGGAAAACCAAGGTTAGAAATTTCTTGCCGCACGACTGACTGAATAACTGACACCGCCGGAGGTGTTTGCACGGTGCCCTGGTCGAGTGGAAGTGCATGAAATGGCGCCGGATGGGCCGCCTCAACCTCGCGCCGAACGATGCGTGTGACATTCTCGTGCAAGGGTGATGCGACACCGAGATCGGTACACGTTGACGTGACAGTCGTGTTAAAGAGTCGCAAAAAATAGGCCGAACTCGGCGGCTTTTGGCGATTTCGAAGTGGCGGCATTCTTTAATCATGATATCGGCGGTCATGACGTTGTTGTACACGAGCAAGCTGAAAGCTTCGTTCGCGATGCGCTTGAGTATGTGGCCCAACTTGTCGCTCTTGGTCACTTGCTCGTCAACTTTGCGGCACAACGCGAGCACGTCCTGTATGTACTAGACATGCGACTCGGTTGATGACTGTACTCGGGTGGCGAGTTCTTGTCGTGCGGCCGTTTGTCGAGCGGACGGGTCCCCAAAGATGTCACGTAGTCACTCCTTGAAGATGTCCAATCTGGTGAGCTGTGCCTCATGAGCGTCGAACAATACACGCAGGGTGCCGTCCAAGTAAAAGACTACGTTGTCGAGCATCATGGTAGGGTCCCATCGGTGAGACAGGCTAAATCGCTCGCACATGCGGAGCCAGTAGTCGACGTCAAGGCCAGGCTGGGCGGAGAGCGTACCGGGATCACTGGGGTGGGACATCGCAAGTTACGTAGTAGCTGGCGCTCCCGCTGATGGCGGTTATGGGTTGTTATCATTAGAAGCCATGGCCGGAAACTGGACGGTGCGGCCACTGCGAAGCTTCGTGGTGAGGACGGGGAACGTTCCACCTCCAAAAAATATGTTACGGAAGAGAGGCGCCATATAGACGAGGCTGTGGATGAAATATATTTCAAACCAGCAGCAGCAGCGGCGTGACCGGTAGACCAGACACCGAGCGGAGACCACCTTTCGTCCTCTTCATCAGGCACACACTCGCATCGTCCCAGAAAATCTCAACATGTGTACAGCAGTATAATCGCTAAGAGCATGTTCACTGTAAGATTGTCGGAAACTGAAAGTGTTTTTCTTTGTTAAAATATTCCTCGCAACAAAAGTGATTGTACATTTTACTAGCGTGGCTATAACTAGACAGATTGTTTACTCTCGTTCAGTTAGAGTACCAGAACTCCGCTGAAAGTGTGCTTACTCTGTGCAGCAGAGCATTCCCAGCACTCCTGGTAAGGGACAATAATATTGGGTAAACGTCTACTCCCACGCAGGGAGTTGCTCACACTTTTTTTACCGCGGCGAGTGATGCTATTAGGCTCAGTAACAGCCTCCTAAATGGTTTTCATGCTTAGCGATTGGATGATGGTTTAATACACGCGAATGCTTTTCGTCACGAGCAGATCTTCTGTGCAGGTCTTCTGTGCCATGCGGATGATGACTCGCTTAGCCTAAAGAGAATCACCGAACGACTACCCGGTCCTATGGATGGCAGCCTTTCGTCACAAGCGGGAGACAAACGTCTGAACCTGCCGAACGAAAAGAATGAGGACAGCTCGTCGCCATCGAAAGAAGAATCTCCAAGTGAATCCGAGTAAAAAAGAAGCACCTGGTTGACAGGCCTCGTAATAATATTTGCAGTGGCTCTCAATTTATGGCCCAGTACCCAATGAAACGACCATGAAATTTCACGTTAATGCATTCCCGCTCAGAAAGTTTGCGTATATTGAGCACAAACTAACTCGGCTTCTAATCAAGATGCGTACATTTTGGGCTGCGATGGTGGTGATAATTCACTGAACAACGGCCAAACCCATACAGGGGATCGGCCTCGAGGCGTGCTGCAGCAAAAATTTTGAAACGAAATAAAGAAGTAAAAAAAGAAGACAAGTGCATCATTCTTCATTCTCGCTACATATCAATACCACTTGAACATCTCCGTCGTCGGTATATATCATCATCAACGTGACTTAGTCCCGGCCTGGCTAAATAAAACTGTTCCTCGTAATGTACCCGAACGTCGTTCACCAATACTAAGTAAATAGAAGACATTTCAAAACAGCTGTGTCCTTAAGATCAGCTGTGAATAACCAAGGCTCACGATAATGGAACCAACCTGGCCATCATTCTAGCGCCATATGGCAGCACTAGCCGACCTTTCCAAAAAACCATCCTTAGCCATCTTCAACAACGACTGCCTCACCCATCGCCAAAAATAGGCGTAATTTAGCCAACGCAAGCGCAGTGCATTCAAAGCTAACCAAAGGTACAAAACACAAAAATCACTGCCTACTCCATAAATCAAGACACCAAGGAAGTTTCTCAATATTGTGACATAGGTGATTTTAACGCCTTTTTTCAACACCAATAGCATAAAATGTTCAGTCTCCTTATGAAAGGCTGCTTCGCTCAAGAGCTTAAAGAAAACTCGAAAATATTTTCGGCAATATATGCGCCTGTATAAGGTTACGTATACAAGTGCATATATTACCACTATTATCGAATTATGTCTTGATAGCAGAGGTAAACTTGTAAGTAGAAAAAAAGTGTGTATGGCATACGATATTTTTGGTGCCTCTGTTCATCCTAATAAAGGCTTAGTAACACCCAACGCTACGTTGTGTAATTCTGGACACCAATACTTTATTTCAAATGTAGAGAACTCTCAGTTTCCTGCTCCGTGATGTCTTTTATTCAATTCAGCGTTCCTTACAAGCTCTAACAAGGATTCGCATGGGCAGTATTCGCTATATATGTTAACTTCAAAACGTCGCTCTTAGCTTCAGCTTGAATAGCGGTAAGGTTATAGTGCTTTCACATTAAAATAGTATTGCATCAGTTAATTGACGCCTTTCATAAGATGTTGCGTCGTGGCGACAAATGAATCAACTGATCGACATCTTTGTAGGCAACGCTAAGTGTTCCCCCGTGTTAAAGCACATTTACGTGTCTGTGACATCCAGCGCTACCTTTCCACTGTAATTTATGCTACGATCCTCATCAACGCCTTATTCTTATAGGCTACTTAGTTTCCCCTTCCCGCTGCTCGTAGTGAGAAATGTGATGAATTTACCACAGGCAAACACCAATCCCAATGATAAAGAAGATCCGGGTACTGAGGATGATGATTGAGCAGAACGGTGGCAATGGTGAAGCACTGTGCAAGATAATGGTAAAAGCCACCAGCACAATGCAACTCATCCGACGCATCACGAACCAACATGCGGGCATGCACGAAGGCAGCGTCATACGACTCATACAAGCCTTTGTTATTTCACAACTAACGTACACGGCACCGTTTCACAAATGGACAGTTGCGGAAAAAGACACGCTTAACGCCCTGATACGCAAGACGTACAAGTTCGCGTTGGAACTGGCGCCCGGAGTTAGCACCAGCAAACTTCTAGAGCTAGAATTTCATAACACCCTCGAGGAACTCGTGGAGGCACAATAAGTTTCCCAGCTCGAGCGCCTATCCAAGACCCGCCCAGGCCGACACCTACTCGAAAAACTCGGCATCACGTACCATACGCAGCACGGCATCAAATTCGAAATTCCAAGATTGGTACACGAGCCAGTATACGTACCCCCCTTGCCTCGCAACATGCACCCCCAATACCATACGGGACGGCATAAAACCAGGGCACAACGCTATAATCAAAGCTACTCCAACGACACTGAAGCTGTTTTCACTGATGCCGTGTGTTATACCAATAAAAATAGTTTCGTGGCAGTAGTTACCGGCCATCGCGGCAAATACATCACAAGCCTCACTGTGAACACGGCACACGCTCAAGCGGCAGAGGAAGCGGCTATAGCGCTGGCCTTCACACAGACCAATGCCACATACGTGAATAGTGATTCGCAAACAGCAATTCGCAATTTTGCCAACGGACGCATCTCGCAAGAGGCGTTTCACATACTCCAAGGACATCCCATACATCCAGGAGAGGTCGACTTCGATAACCGAAGGCACCTGTTATGGATCCCGGCACATACCGGACTGAGCACCCCCAACGAAGCGGCTCACCGCGTTGCTCGAGGCCTCACTCACCGAGCATCGCCGGAGGACGACGAGCCCCCGCGGGGAACTGCAGATATCTGGGCATGGGAAGATCGTATGACCAGGTTTCACGACATCACCACACATTACCAGTTACAAAGACGCACATACCCATCTCCTCACGAAAGGCTAAACAGAACGCAAGCGGTACACTTCAGACAATTACTAACAGATTCATACAGAAACCCTAGACTCATGCACGCTATGTATCCAGACATATACACTACAAACAGATTGCACGTCTTGTGGTGAGTTTGCCATTCTTGGTCACATGCTGTAGGAGTGTCAGGGCCTAATAAACAATTCGAACAGTGCCGATTCGTCGCACTCTTCCACCGCCAGTCTCCGCTCGCGTTGGAAGGCCGCACTGCTCAGCTCGAACTTGCATGACAGCACAACTCTGGGCCGTCCAGCGCACCGAGGCAGCCTCTTTGAAACAAGGTCTTGAAACCGCATCCGCGGTCGGTGCCCAGGCGCACTAAAAAACGCCAGACTCAAATCGTCTGGATTCGACAAATAAAGTTTATGTTCTTCTACCACAGGAGGCAAAGTTGATGGCTTTTTTATAGATATATTACATCTTCAGAACCACGCTCACTCTATCTAGATGAAACTAAAAAAGCAAAACTTGCCAGCCACATATATTTTGAGTTCACTTAACCATTAAAATTGCCACGCTTACCTTTCAGGAGGGTCGGGGACAGGGCTGAAAGGGCAGGCCTAGTGTTTATCACTATCATAGAGCCATATTCTAGGAAAGTAAATGACCAGCGATGCTAGGTAGCACGTGGGAGAGAGGAGAGTTTTGATGGAAAGCAGAGAAAGGTACACAGACGTTTCATGAACGGTGTTAAGGAAAAGTGCACACAGTGTGCTTTTCCAACGAAGCGTGTGATTCATCAAAGTTTTACAGCCATGCTGTTCAGCTTTTAAATGCGAATCACTTCTTTGCGTACAGCAAGCACTTTTGGAGTCTATCGGCGTATCTATCTATCTATCTATCTATCTATCTATCTATCTATCTATCTATCTATCTATCTATCTATCTATCTGTCTGTCTATCTGTCTGTCTGTCTGTCTGTCTATCTATCTATCTATCTATCTATCTATCTATCTATCTATCTATCTATCTATCTATCTATCTATCTGCATACCTCTGGGTGCTCCCATGATCACCCCCTTAACATGGGGTTCACCAAAGTTAGTACGGGAGGGTAGGATAGTTTGACTAATACCACTCGCTGCAGTAATGACATGAATCATGTCACAATCTCTTCGCGTACTTTGTCAAACAGTTTCCCGAAAAAACAGTGCTAGATACCCGGAGGTGGGTATGTGCCACTGGTATGCGGGCATGTACCACAGGTTATATACTATTGATATCTATCCAGGAACGGCAAGAGCACACAAAGGTAACTCTAACGGTTGAGCGTTAAGAAAAAGACGCCGTAGGCAGCGTTGACTGGACGAACACTGTCCGAGCAGGAATCAAACCCTCGTATTCTGCGTAGCAAGGAAGTATTCTACCAACCGAGCCATGCCAGGAAGGTGAGCAAACTTTATTTAACCAGCGGATTGAGGCATGGACCTGAGCCGCGCCAGGGGTGGTGGAGAGACCCTGTCTCGCATATACTTTTCAAATAGACCCTGATGTTCGTGTAATGTAAATTGTGGTTGCAGTATTGGCTATTTGATTTTATAAACATTACATGTGTACTCCTATATTCATATATGATATACCAGTCATGTTGGGTTAACGTGAATTGCAATTAGGTGCCATGCGATGAAGTTGATTTGTGTAGTAGTCTGAGAGCTACCATTCTTGCCCGGGCCAGCGCAAACATCATAGCTTCACATCAACTTACCACTTCTGGTGTTGCTAATGCCATGTTGCTGTTGGCATCGTTACACAATCTTAGACAGCTGGTGATATAAAACTTATTCGGCTGTTTAGTGTATGTATGTGAAGAGATTAGAACATATATTAGGGCCACTTTAGACTAACTCGCATAATAAACCATAAAACACATTCCCCTTCCATTCGCATGCTTCGCATAACAATGATTCTCAAGGTACGCCTCGCCGCGGTGATCTAGTGATTAAGGTACTCGGCTGCTGACCTGCAGGTCACGGGATCGAACCCCGGCGGCGGCGGCGGCTGCATTTTCGATGGAGGCGAAAATGCTGTAGGCGTGTGTGCTCAGATTTGGGTGCACGTTAAAGAAACCCAGGTGGCCGAAATATCTGGAGCCCTCCACCACGGCGTCTCTCATAATCATATGGTGGTTTGGGGACGTTAAACCCCACATATCAATCATCAATTGATTCTCAGTGTACGTGGGATATGCCGAATTATTCCCAGTCCCATGTAGCGACACCAGGAAGTTATCAATCCCATGAAGCGACACGTGCCCTCTTTGTCATCTTCTTTATCTTCCGCTTTACACCAAAAACACCTGTCTGATTTGTCAGGTATGGGACTCAATAACTCTGAGAAAAAGAGTACAGTGCAGGAAGGAGATGAATGAATGAATGGATGAATGAAAAACTTTATTCGGGTCCTGAAGGATTCCACCCCCGTTTTTTAGGGGTAGGATTGCGGGCCGTTCCCACGTATTGACGGGGAGGCCTAGCCTCACCGCCGCATCGTGAGCCTTCTGGACAGCCTTGAGTTTTTGTATGAGAACCGGACTTGTGAGCATTAAATAAAAAGAATTTTCGGAAAGTTCTTCCATTTTTCTCTGTAAAGAGGGGCCCCTGCAGAGCATGTGGTTAAAATCACTGCGATTGTGGCAGTCCGGACAAAGTTCTGAAATACCGGAGTAATGGCTATAGGTTACGGGGCTAGGGTATGTTCCCGTCTGTAGCATGCGAAAAGAGATCGCCTGTGGCTCAGACACCTTTTCGTGTAGCAATGGAAAGCACCTACGGCCAAATTGATAGTACTTCGTGATCTTGTTGCAGGTAGTCAAAATGTCCCTAAAATGAAGGTTGAGGGCTGATTCCTCTGGAGAAAAATAAAAACAACCGGAACAGAAAGCAAGGAATGAAAGATGAAGAATACAAGCGAAGTTCGTTAGTTTGTTTTAAACAGTTTAAGTGAGAGCCAACCCCGAAGAAGCCCACGAAAAGTATACGGGAGGATAGCTGTTATGCTTTAAGTGTATTGTATTATTCAGATATAGATGTGAGAAAACTAATGTGCACAACAAGACAACTTGCCACCAGCAGAGACAGAAACGGCAACCTTCGCATTACGTTCCCAATGCCCATAGCAATTGAGCTAGGGAGCTAATCCTCATTGTCCTCATTGTGCGGTACTCATCTGCATTCAACCTCTGGGAGTGCTGATCAGCGCCGCTAGCAGCTGTGAACGCAAGATTGAAACCTTCTTTCTTCTGACGGCTGACATGAACTAGCACGTGATCTTTGAACGAGTGGACAACTGACCACCCAGACAAGGCATACTACCTGAAGGCATCAAGTCTGCTTGAACGAGACCCTCGAAATGAATGTTAAAAAAAAACAAATTAAGCAACATCCACCGCAGCTCTAGAAGTGCATGATACGAAGATTACTTGCCGGTTCAGTTCCTGCTTGCGAGAACTTGCCTACTTTCGTACACATTACTTTCTTCATGTGTATATCACAATCACCAAAACTGTGCAATTCACATTTCCTATACTTTCCTTGCTTTAATTATGTGCTAGCTTTCTATAAAGATAGAAATAGGCGGAAAGAGATATAAACTGATGCAAAAAAGCTATAGCACCGTCTTTTTGTCTGGCTTGCGGTACGTGCTTGATTTTCTGGAGCAAAAACGTGACGAGCTGTTTGAGCGGTTTGCACATTCTTGCAGCATTGCACGTCTCGTGTAGACTTCAGTTTTCTGTAGGAGCTCGTCGAACTTCTCTGCCACATACCTGCTCGATTTGCCATCGCCTACGCTAGTATGTTTTTCCACGGGCATATTCATTGTCATTTTCAGCATTATCATCATAAGTATGCTGGAGTCCACTGTAGGACTAAGGTCTGTAAGATGTTCCGCAAATCAACTAGGTTCTGTGCTCGCTGTTGCCACTTTTAATTAGAAAACTTCTTAATATCACGTATTGTCATACGAAAGTTTCTCTCCACCTGTCGCATTTTAGCTCCTTCGAAATCTATTCTGTTACTGTTAATGGTAGGGGGTTACCGCACATGTAGGGTCACACGCTCAACCTCTGCTGCTGTCATCTTCTTAGTTTCAACTAAGATGTTTTTAAAACCTATTTGTGGTCAGACCCACTCTGCTCTCTTTTTCCCCGTTTGTCAAGTTTATATCTACGATTGAACCTTCAAATTGCTCACTGTGTCATCTCAGTCTAGGTTACACCCTCGCTGTGAGCCTCTAAGATTTTCCTCCGTAATAATGTATGTACCAGTCAGAGGCAGGGTTTGTACACTTTCTTCTTCAGCAATATACTGATCTCACCTAGATTCGCCCTACGCCACCGCTGCCACAGTGCATGCCGGCAGTAGGAGTATGCGGCCGCGGTTGCATCATAGCGGTTTCATGGGTGCTGCATTCCTTCATCTTACGTATGCCTTGGGATAATTTAAACATGCGTAAATAGGTTGCGATCTGTTTCTTCGGGATCTGAATGAGCTTATTTCTCTCTTTCTTCAGACAGCTAATTATGTAAGACTGGGCTGAATATGCTCCGACATAAAGGGCATGTTTTCAATATAAAATGGGCATGAGTAAGTTGTTTAGTGAAAACTAAACTAAAACAAGTACCATGAAGGAAAAAAAACTATCGCAAAAAAATATATGTATTGCTTCGCCTTGATGCACAAATTACCCTTGTCCACCTTGATGAAGAAGTGATCACGTGTCATTCGGTTGCCGACGAAGAAGCAACAACTTCGATCTTGCCATCACCATCCAATTTCCATGGGGGCGAAGCGCTGGAGGATCATGTGCCTTGCGAAGTAACTGCATGTCAAAGAACGCACTAGGAAGTCTTGCACTGTAACTGCGCCTCATATTTTTATCGTGATTTGCTACTGCTGACACAAATATAATTATTACGGCAGCACCAAAGTCCCTTAGTAGCTCAAACGGTTAGATCGAAGGAAAGAATGAACATTTGTTGAGTGAGAGCTTCATCAAAAAGATGTCTTGCGTGGTCGCTCGATGGCGCTGCAGACGCGGCGGGGAACTTGGGTGCACCGTGGCTCAACGCGGACTCTTCCTGGGGCTCCAAAAATACTCATGCTGTAGTGTAGACGCGTGGAATGCCGCTTCGCCGAGCAGTCCAACTGAAGCGGTGAAAAAGAAAACGAAACCGAGAGCAGCGGAGAAGCACTGGGGCTACTGCGGCTGACACATGATTCTGTTGTGCTTTTGCTCCGGCGAGACACACTGTCTAAGGCGAACAGAATACTCTTGACGAAATGTTTTAGCGGCATAGTCATACTCTCGCTTAGGTTGCGGTCTTCTGGTAGTAAATTTTCACTATTTCACCTAATTTTTGCAGTTTCGATCTAGAGATTGATGAATTAAACAAATTATGCCACATTATTTTTTGGAAAATAGAAGTACCAAAGAACAATAGAAAAACATTTTCGTAGCTTGCACAAACTGACTTAAGGTGGGGCCCTAGCGGACTTGGTGCGCATAGTTTCCCAAAATTCTCTATAGGGGATTCTGGCATCATTCAGATGCTATGGTATTGATGGGTAGTACACGGATATGCCTAGTGTTCGTGCTTGAGGGCTTCGAATGCAGTTGTGGCTCTGTTTATTCTCGTGTTCTAGTTTTGTTTCGAATAGAAGGACAAACCATTGTGACTTCATTAGCAGATTTCGATTGGTGAGCCTAAAATGTGAAGTTGGTGAAATACGACTGCTGAATATTTCCTGAATTTTATTTCGTGAGAAAGCTGCTCCAAGCCACGCCAAACCAAACGGAGCCGGATGAACGAAGATTAGCCAAATCCGTGTAGCACCCCTCATTTCCATGCTCGCAGGAAAATCGTGCATTGCATGATTTTCCTGCGAGCTAATCTTCGTTCACGCAGGCCAGCGCCAGGCACTAGCGCCGTAGTTCCCTATATTGTACTTATGCGAAACTCTACGCTGGCGTACACCTAGCCGGTCCTGGTTCGGCTAGTTGTTTACTCTTGCATGCATCTCTTTGCTATACCTTGCCACTGCTTCACTTAGTAGGTCACACATGGGTGGTTCCCTTTATTTTGTTGCGTAAGCTTCACTGGCCGAGGCTGAACAGCTTGGCGCCGCTTACGGGGAGCAGTAATGCGAAAGCGCGACGAGCAGTGACGTCACACGGTGCGCTGCTGGCACGCCGGAAAAAGCCTGGAAGCTTCTGGGGTGACTGGTCACTAGTGGGCTGGCGCTGGCCTGCGTGACATCGATTGCGATCAAAGCGCGATTTCTGTTTGTTTCTTCCTCCATATATTTCATCGTCTTTCTTACTTCTTTGACTCTCTGTCTCTGTCCTTTATTCCCTTTCTTTTTCTGTGGTTCTACTCTTTCTATTGCTCTATTTCACTTGTTCTTTTTATTTCTGTACTAGCATTTACTCTCTCCACCTTTTTTTATTCACTCCACTCATACATATCTCCACCTAGCTCTTTCATATTTTTTTCAGACGACAAATGAAATAATTGAACATTTGTTCTGTCTAGGAGGGTGACAAATATATACCAATTCTCGACTGAGTGTCACACCACTTTCTAGACATACATAACTCTAATAGAGGCCATTTCATCAGAAACCCTTGTCTTCTCTCGGCCACCACTTGCTCAAGCGCACTATACAAGGCTAGGCTACGCTGTTCTAGCGTGCTATAGCCGACTGGTTTCGAAGTAAATCTTCAGTTAGAGGGTACGTGGGCTCAATTCTCGCTTCGCGAAGAAATTTTGCATCTGGAATATCTTTTTCTTTTTCACCCTTTTTTTTTGTCAGTCCGTACTCGTTCTCGCACTAATCAAAGTTATTTCGTACCATGCCGAACAAATCCCTGTATTCGTTCGAGGAGTGAAGAAGGCACCTGGGGCTTTTAGCTTGCACTTAAATGCACCCCAAGAATTCTGGCCATCATCAAAAATGCAGCCGCAACTACCGGGATTCCATCCCGTGACTTGCGGGTCAGCAGTCGAGCACTTAAACCTCTAGAATACCATGGCGACTTACAGGTAGGCAAAGCAAGGTCCCATGTGCGCGTCCAAAATTTCAAATTCTGTACTTTTTTTCTACTTAAAGGGCCGGTAAGCGAACCCAAGGTCCAAAATTTTTAAAAAGATAATTGTGTGCACCTTTTCTTTGTAAGCATGCTGCCTCGATAATTTTACAAATACGTGCTATGTTAAAGAAGTTACAAGGGTTGGGGCATCGATTTTCGCGGGTTCAAAATTTTCGTGTGGCGTCGCCGACCTTAATTTTCACACGGATGGGGAGGTCTAGCGCATCATCGCAACTGGTTTAGACCAATAGACGAGCTGTGTGTTAGGTCAAGTCGCCGATCGGTGACTTTGCGTCACTGCTCGTGAAAGGAGAATTGATGAAGTGTACGAAAGGAGCGCGGGGATAGTTTTTGAAATGGAGGCTCTTCATAGCGCGCAGTGTAGTAAAACTTGAAAAACGTTATCGCCATGGTCTACTCTACGAATTGCCGAGCTTTTTTGAGGGCTGTAAGAAAAGTGTGAGCCTGTTGACTGGCCCTCTAAATGTCAACACCGGTGACTTTTTCACCATGTCAAACACTTTGGTGTTTCTACATTTGGAAGACCCTCCTGTCACGGACATGAGAGCAGTAATACTCGGCAAGGCTTAAAATATAGTTAAACAAGAAAAAAAATTTCAGACACCTAAACCGATACCCAACCGCAGCACTATCTTCGTGTCACATGAGCGTTGGTAAAAAACATGCAAACCGGAAACCGGGCAAAGCATGCCTGTCTCGCCAGCGCGGAGTATGAAAGCTGCGAAAGCGGTGAAGAGGACGTGTTCAGAGGCAAGGTGACCTCATCGCAACAGCTGCACCATATCTGTTACTGACTGTGATAGGTGCACAAGCTCCTCGGGGCTGTCAAAATATGACAGCTGGGATTCAGACGCGTGTGGTGGCCAAGTTATATTACCGAAAACAAACGGCGACTGCTGGTTGTGCATTACGCTCTCAGATGGCGCCACCTGTCCCGGCCGCTCAAGTGTGGGGGCCGTGATAGCTGAAAACCCATCACTGAAACTTTTGCGCACTAGCAGAAGCTTCTTTCTATTGCTGTACGAAGAGTGCACGTGTCAGGCAGTGGCGGAGTTTAAAATTGCGCTGGCAAGGCCAAGGGGAAATAATTTAGACCAAGTATGTGCCCAGTTTCGCACGATGAGCAAGCTCGGTCACGGTGCGCCCTGTTACGTTATAAAAACACGTTATAAAAATTGTATCCATGTGGTAATGTGCTCGCTCAGTACTACACCTCAGTGTTCATGCATAAACCCTCTTCGGCTGGCATGATATTAAAACAGTTTCTGTCAGGCTAGCCAGCACTGCTAGCTTAAACAATATGTAAAATTGAGACGAAGGGTAATCGTAACCTGCGTGTGTCTTTTTAGTGTTCATGCAATACGGGGAATCGTATGCAACCACAACGCAACACCACTTGCCACCCATTGCTAGCAGGCCCACAACGAACTGAAATTTGCATGCCGAACTAACGAAACGTTGCTACGCAACACACGCGATCATTTCATTTTGAACAGCAGACGATGTAGTGGTGACTCAGTTTCGTAAATTTTGTCGCTTTGACGTAAATGTTAGCAGACACACACAAAACATTGCCAAAAATATTTAGAAGCCAGTTGGGAGAATTGCGGCAACTTCTATAAGATTCATGTGCGAAAAAGTCTGCGTATGTCTTTCGCCTGTATTTAGGTACAAATGGTGGAAACGTGCAAATGAACAAACCGAGAAAACTTTATTGAGGTCTATTGACTTCGAAAAATAGCCAGAGTAGGCTTTTAACAAAATTGACGGGTGTGTCCAACATACTTTTGGGCATCTCAGGGAGAATTCCCCTGGCCATCTCAGGGAGAAGTACGCTTCTAATATTAACATACGAGTTTCACTCATATCACTACTCGGTGGTATCAGGTCATTGAAAGTGTGAGCATTTAATAAAGCATATTAAGCTGGTCCAAAACAGCGTAATGAAAAAAAAATAATTAACCTTGAGTTGATGGACTTCACTAAATTATCTGAAAACTTGTTCATTGACGTAGTCGTAAATTCATTTAAAATCACAGCATGTTCATGGAGTTAATGATGAGGAGTGGGACGATGCATCGTGGGCTGTCAGTTCAGCCATCCGTCCGTCCATTCATCCATCTGTCTCCAAAAGGGTTCACTATTGGGCGAGTGGCTGCTTTCACATAAAAACGTCGTGAGGGCGCAACTAAACACAACACACCGAAAGAAACTGATCAGGAGAAGCGCAAACTACCAACTGGCTTCATTGCAGAAAGATCCGCACCATTAAACATCAACACCCTGCGCGGTGCCCATGCGCAGGTTGTTGATCTATGAAGCTGTGGATATTTCTTGAATAAATCAACATATGGTATATTTTCGCCTGTCCTCGTTTGTTTCTTGCTGTGAGTTATCTACAGTTGCGCCCTCACGATGGTTTCTATGTCCATCCGTCTGTCCATCTGCATGTCTGCATGTCTTTCCGTCTGCATGTCTGTCAGTTTTCCCGTCTTTTCGTCTGTCCATCCATCCGTCTGTCCGTCTATCCATCTCTCCGTCTGTCCGTCCATCTGTCTGTCCGTCCGTCCGTCCGTGTAATCGTCCGTCCGTCTACCCGTCCGTCCGTCGAACCATCCGTCCGTCTACCCGTCTGTCTACCCGTCCGTCCGTCTACCCATCCATCTACCCGTCCGTCTACCCGTCCATCTGTCCGTCCATCCGTTCATCCATCCATCCGTCCGTACGTCCGTCTGTCAGTCTGTCTCTCTGTCTGTCGGTAGGTCTGTCCGCCATCCTATCAAACTAAACCACATGCAACGTGCACCTCCACCCCATCTAGTAATCCCTTCACGCATTGTAACAACGCAGCGCCATATAGGGAATATTGTGAAAAGTAAGGGGTGCCTACTACAACGCAGGGTAGAGGAGGGACTGAGCCAAAGGGCCAGGTTTTTACAGTATTAAAGTATAAGTAACTGGGATTTCGAACCATTTCTTTTAGTTCACTGTATTTACTTACATATCATGTTCTTGCCAAGTACCACTGAAGACGTGTCATATCAGCTGAATAGATACGATAGGGCCGAAACATAGTGAACGCCATCACCTTTTATGGGGTCGAATAGAATATGGTTACTTTTTGTAATATTCTAATCTAGTCGTGGCGGGAAGAGACGAGTTGAAGCCTTTCATTAGGCTTACAGTCCGCTACTATCGCAGAGTAGTATCTCTTGCATCGTGGGACTGAAAATTTTCAGGTAAATCGTGGTGCTCAAATTTTGCACACAGAAAATAACACCGGCTCGATTCGCCTGACTAAATCGTGCTTTGTGCTCACACTTCATTCACTCTTTCATCCATGTTCATGAAAAATCTAACACTGACACTTTTCAAGGCATGCGAACATTGGGATGTATAAATTAGCTACCGTGTAAGCGGCTGTTCTTTCTGAAACTTTTTTTTTAGTATAGAACACTAGCCAGTTCATAGTAGGTGATGTGCGAGCAAGTACACATCGATTTCTCATCACATCAAGCGAAAATGCAAAACCAAAACTCTAGTGCACAGGCACAACCATTGAAAGTCAGGCTTTCTCGGTTATATAAAAATCTCGTTTTAGAGAAAATTGTCCTAATTGTCTGCATCATAAGTAACCACAGATGTGAGTGAAATTCAGTGCGGGCATTCATCGTGGGCATTCACGGGCAACTGTAGCCTAAATTTGTGCTTATAGTGGTGCGTAGGTTTGGTCTAGTGGCAGTCTGCACCATCTGTATTCGTTTCTCTATGCTAAACATTCTACCTTAGTGATCTCGTTCACCCAGTTTCCAAAGTATATGAACCATTCGTCGGTACAACTTAGCCGTCTGCGCCGCCTAGTGGTGAACCGTCACCTGTCCATAACATTTCTCTGAAAAATTGCGGGTACGTCCTAATTGCCAGTCAAAGCGCGTGAGTTGTTGGGAGGAGCATCACTGAAGTGGGAGTGAACCAAGCCGGGCATTTTTGTCGCAATAGGAGCGAAAATATTGCCTCACGAGAGATGCATGACGTTGAATACTCCTCAAAGGAAGAGTAAAGAGCCCGCCGCTCTTCGGAGGAGCAAGCGCCAAGTGGCCTGGGCAGGGAAAGAGGATTGCGCCACGTGAGCAGTAACAGCAAACTTTGATCATGAGGGCGCTGTCCTCCGCCCTGGAGCATGTGCCAGAGCCGTGTGCTGATGCCTGCTGAGATATCTACAGACATAAGTAGACGCCTCGTATACGTGCTTCGTCCTCAACTCTTATTTCGGCTTGAGACGGCAGACAATGGGATAACCGCTTTGCTCCCAGGAGCGGCTGCATTCGATCGGACCAGTGTTCTGTAAAGCTAAGCGATATCGATTAGAAGAGCGTTAGCTGCTAGTTTTTTATGGTATTTCATTTCAGTTTGCCAAGCTTCGTTAACCTCACTGCATTTTTTCTCTATTTGTCTCCATCACTCCCTCTCTCTTCCATTTTTGTTTGTTGCTATCAGATTCTTTACTTTACCTTTGCAGCGCAAGTGACTTTGTCATATTGAATAATTTTCTATATCATGAAATATTTGACACATATTCTAAAATCGCCTTTCACAAATAATATCATCCGCAAAATGTTTGACATCAAACTCCCGCATGACCCAGTTGTTAATTCGCACGGAACTTCTCAGGATGCGTGCTTAAGCCAAAGCTCTGTGGAACTATAACGCCGCTGCCTGTATCGGTAGACCCAAGCAAGTAATACTTCTAGAGAGCACATAAAGCTCTCCTAAACCTTGGTATGGGTTGGCGGTCATATCATGGTCAAATATGATTTAACCAGCGTGTAGCAACATGCGGCCGCATACAAGAATCTACAGGAGGTTCGAAATTCTCGAAGTGCCAAAAGGTAACTAGAAAAAGTTTCAAAACTGACACACCCTCAATTAAGTTGGCACACTCCGTAGTCATGAGCAGGCACAGCACTGTCATTGAGGGACACAAACTGGAAAGGTATTTGGACACCAGTACAAGGCTTCACTCTACGGTGCTTTAAAACTGATACATTTGAAAACGCTTGTTATGTCACATAGAACCAGTGGTAAAAGATTGACAGCGTAATTCAAGGAACGCCACCACGCGCATCTCAATGTGACTGCTTTCTCTCTGACAGTAAAGAGTGAGCTGTAATTGTCAGCCACTGTTTAACCCGTGTCAGCTACGCACCTTTGCCGCACCTACACTGTTCTCTCCAACGGCGTCTAAATGAAAAGCGTCTCCCGCTCTAAGTCGGTCGTCGCTACTCAACGCCCAGGAAACACTTGGCAAAGGCACAGGTTCTTCGTCACTGGAATGCACTGAAAGACGGAGAGAGTAAGCCACCTCGCTCGCAAGCCGCATGCGCGCGCAACTTGGCCGCGAGTAGACACCGAGTTGAGTGCCGCGCCCAAGTGGCGCCCCTTTGTTCCCTGTCACCGATAACAAATGCTGTCGCGACCTCGAAAGACCTTCGGGACCAGCGTAGCGTTTCAAGCAATGTTTGGCACAGGGGTGCAGTCAGTGCCAAGCAGAGCTCCTGAACACAGCGACCGACTGGTAGAGTTATAGTGTTTTATTCAAAGGACGCCATCCTCGAAGGCTCTCAGACATCGAAGCGGCAGTATTGAAAACGGCACATTTATTATAAAGTGGTTACACTGGCCCTTAAATTCAACTACGAGCGCCTTGGCCGTAAAAGTCGCGCCGCAGCTGTCAATAAACAGTAAAGAGTTCCACTGCCTTGACATGCCAACATTTCGAAAAGCATGAATACTAATCTTGATTTCGAAGCCAATACGGAATAACTTGACATTGGAAAGTGCCATTCGTATTTTAAATATTTGCACAGTTTTCTGTTAGTCTTCCTTAAGGAGCCGCTAAACAACCTTGGAAAATTTTTAGCACTTGAAATTAAAGCTCGCACCGAGTTTAGGATCCATCGAATCCAATAATGCCATACATTGAAGCCTTACAACCCGTGTGGGTCACACAAATTCCTAGAAAATATCCCTCTGTGCTTTTCGGTATTCCTCCTCCCCTCAACATTCGCCATGGCCTCAACATGTCGTCTGTTTGTCATCTGCAAGCATGTTTGTCCGGTAGCAGGTGCATACGCTAGCTGCTCTTCTCGCATGGTGAGGAGGAACACTTCCTCAGGAGGAGAGACGATCCGACAAAGAGAGCATAGCGAATGAAAGAGCGAGACTAACATGCATGGCTGGATAGCATCAAAGATCTTGGATACGCACTTCAATACTATTTGGGTATCTTCTATCTGAGTGGGAATACGTCTTGCAAGACGAGTATCTCTATTCGTACTGCCAGTACTTTCAATATAGTATCATGCACCCTAAATACCAGATATTGCTATCGCGAAAGAATAATCGCTGATGAAACGGTGCTTCTGAACCTCGTGCTGGTACCATCAAGCCACTTGACTTAATGTATATGAAATTATGCAATTTTATTTTTCCGCCTGAGTCCATCAGGGAGGCCATTCGACAACTCCACCTAAAAAGAAACTTTGGCAATACCTGGAAGCTGATCGCGTGACATGTCACCAGGGCGCCGACGCTTGACTCACGAGAGCTCGATAGTCAATGACCTTTTGTCGATTAGAATTCTTGTTACATTTGTATTAAACGTTCATATGCTAGAAATACTGCGAATGCTTCAAAACATAAATAAGCGTACACACTTCAATCTTCTTCTGCACTTTCTTTTCTTCTAATCACTCGTGCAATAACGCATTGGCAAGTGTGTCAAGTTTCCTTTTTCTGGACTTGTCTTTTTCCTGTCGTTCCTTGTCATTCAGGTGTCGATAAGACTTATTCAGCAGTCTTACTGCCCCGAGGTGAACGTTTGATTACTTGTTCGCTATCATGTCCAAAGTCACCGCAGTCAAACCGCGTCATGTCTTCGCCTGTCAGCGAGTCCAGCGTTTATTATGCGACTATCTGGCAATGACCATTGGTCTCCCCAATCTCTGGCTTCGTTTCAAGTTGTTCTACAACAGAAAAGTTGTGTGCATGTGCATTCACAGCTGACCATTACAATGTAAACAACGCCTCCTTTATTTTCACCACGAGTCTGTGCAGCGGAAGTGCCGGTTAAATATTTATTTCCCTATTCTTGGTTACTACGTGCTTGCAATTGTCACATTTTCTCTCTTTGAGGGTAACATGCATTGGGTACGCTATCACCTTCACCCAAACTGGCAAAATGACCTTAAGTTTTGATACTTCCGCGCAGTCATTTCGACTTTTAAGACTGCTCATTGTATTCTTGCTGCTTCTTAAACAACCTCCATGTTTTGGTCATTGTCAGCTAGGTTGCCAGCAGACGTGCCAGTCTGTCGTAGCATGGTTTCACGAAGCTGGTCACTTTCGTGTGCATGCTTGCTAGATACGCCGCACTGTAACCCACCCAAGCACCTCAACCCTACAAAGTCTCATTTGAAAATCCTGAGTGAGAAAAGCAAAGTGCTTGACGAGCTGATCAAAATAATATCTGATAATCACCATGGCATATCGGGGGGGGGGGGGCCAATGAAGATCGCGAAGAATCTCTTCATTGAGTCTTCAAGTGTCAGCAATACACAAAGAAGTACCTGTTGTTGCCACAGGAGATCGAAGTATCCACAACGATGGAGCACAGAACACTCTTCGGTCGCCGCTCACAGGCTGGTCTCACTGTCGAAGCCGTGCATAATTAAAAAAGTCACAGTTTTGCTGCAAGGACGAAGCATTGAGTGCGATGGCAGCGACTTCGAATGTAATGCTGAGAATGGCAAGCAGAAAAAAATGCAGCGCGCTGCTCACGCACGAATGACGCACGAAAACAAGACATCCCGGACGAGAGTGAACTAACAACGTTTACAGCTCGGTACTTAACGCGCTGTTTCAACAAAAATGACGCACGAAACGTATTTATTTACAGGTACCGAGGAGTGCTAAATAATAGGTGTCCCAGTTGTTACTTCGCTGTGTATGAAAACCGGGTTGTTTTCGCAAATGGGGCCTACGCAGTGAGCGAAGTGACCGAAGACGCACGATTCTCCCCCACCGAAGGATAAGTACGCGCACAATCGTCTACCCTTCACCCTCTTCGTGGGCCTAAGTGAGTTTGAATGGTTAGAGCACGTCAGCGCATCTCGACGAGTTGGGCGCCAAGCTACGCCAAGCTAGAGAGCCTACATGACCGCCTGTTTTAGGGTGGTGCCAGCTTTTAACCCACTACGTGCCGCCAACGCTCCTTTACCCGCAAAAACAGAATGTTACCACATGACAAGGGCACGCTATCGTGCCATATTGCAACCCACACTGCGTGTACGCCTGGCTCCATTTTATTCTCGATAGGGAGCCTAGATGACCACTTCTTTAGCGAAGACACATCTCATCAAGTGCCCTAAGAATACTCAGCCAAATTCAGTAGTCAATCGGGCCAGCTGTTGCTAACTTCCCCCAAATTGATCATAATTTTTTGTTCACCGCCAATTTAGCCGAACAGGGCTGTTCGCGACCATGCCGCCACTGTGGCGACCCACATGACGCTGTCTCTTGCACGATGAAACAGTCGTACTCGCAGGTGGCATCTAAGGATTTCCCTGCACTTCAGCCAGGAACACCATCTAAGAACAGGTGCGACTATTCGTTAACGCAAGTCCGGGTAACCGACCACGGCCAAGGTGCGCCAATCGCGATGCTGCACCAGACGCCCATGCGTTCCTAACCATTCCGGACCTGGTAAGTCCTTCAGGTTATGAAAACTCAAGTTCCCCGCGTCCAGTGGCCATTTCCAAAGAACCGTAGACCAAACCCTCGTCAGACAAGGCACCTTGTGAGGAAGGTGTCTCGGCTGGGAATGTTACATCTGACGCTCCTCGTGTAGCTGCTCAGTCAGCCACATGTTCAGATGTCATCGAGGAGACTACATCCCAAGACAACGACGCCTGCATCAATGAGTACTCTAACAGCACCATGAGTCAGGCACCCCTACAAATTGACGAAGACACCACCAGTGACATAAGCCAGGACAGTGTAGATGCATTTGTACTGTCCTCGCTCAAGAACCCGGACACCAAACGCCACCGGATATCTACTAGTGACTTAGAAGCCCCCATCAGAGGCAGAAATCCCCTGCGGACTTCGACGCGGTGCCAAAAGCCCTCAGCCTCCGGTGCATCACCAGGCCATAAAAAATTATTCAGCTGCTCACAGGGCACCGGCTCGGGCGCCTGCTAAACGCACCCCTGTTCTTGCATGATCTTATATTACGTTTTAATTTTCCCTTTGGCTATTACTTTAAAAGGTTATACTTTTAACGTTCAGGGTTTCCGCGATTTGCTGTTCGTGTAAAAAACAAATTTTTTAAAGCTTTCTGATGTACACGCTCTCAAGTGCGCATTCAACATTAATTGTTTGTTTTCGTACGCCAGCACGCGTTCGAGTGGTGTTGGAGTCAATAGAGAGTTTTAGTACTGCGTACGCTGCGTACGTGGCGGCGTTGCGTACGTAAGGACGCCACGTTCTGCGTAGTGTGCATGCGCAGACCGCAACGCGCACGTATCGCGTTAAGTACGCAGCCGCTACGTACGCACGCATGAGATGCGTGCGTGCGTACGTATGAGCTGATCGCGCCGCTCTCGAACAAGTTCGCGACAGCGCGAGACTTCGTTTTGCAAAATGGCGGCATCGAAGGCAAGCACCGACCGGCTCTGTGGCTTAAAATATGGCCATAATCTGGCTATAACACTTGGATTGGCTCACATTGGCTGTCAACAACAGGTGCTTCTATTTTGATCTACCAGATGACGCAACACGCTTCACGCTCGTTACGTACGCGGGTACTACGGCGTACTAAAAGCCGATTAGTGGCAAATGACGCCACGTAACGCAAGTCGCTTGCGTGATGCGTACGTAGCACCATTCCGCAGTACTAAAACTCTCTATTATTTTTAACCGAAGTCTTTTGCGTGCTCATCATGTTTCTTTCATCGCCTTCGGACGCGTGCTGGCGTTCAACTGGACCTTTTTTTTTCGTTAGGTATAAGATTTGTTGGCGTGTACGCCCCAGCAGCGTTCATGAACACTAAGGCAATCTTCCAATCTCTTGACGTGTTCCTTTTAAATTCACAACATATGGTACTTTTAGGCGACTTTAATTGTGTCTTAGACTCACACACAGACGTTCGAGGTCCGGCTCACGGCCGGTCAAACTGGAACGCCCAAGAACTAGAACGTCTAGTGCAGCAATTGGCAGTGAGCGACATTCATGAAAGAGTACTTGGTAGCAATTATGCCTATACTTGGCGTCGAGCAGAGTCAAGCAGCAGAATTAATCGCGTGTACGCATCCCCCGGACTCATTACCTACGTTCATGGCACCGGGGTAATGTCATTGCCAACGACACCAATGTGCAATGGCGACCAACACCCGGCTATGCTCTCTCTCCTCCTGTCACCTGGGATGCCAATGATTCACAGACCATGGCGTCTCGATTGCTGCGTCCTCCAGGACTCCCAGTCTAAAAAAAATTGTCCCGAGCGTTACGCATTGTCCGTTGAGATATATATAGCTCATTGGGATCACCTCAAAGAAGAGTGGGGCCATCTTTTCATTTCGTCGGGCAAGGGAATTCGTGCCCATATGTCCAAAGATGCATCATTGTTAATGCAGAAAATACGCAGCGCCGACCGTGATCACACCCCTTCCATCGTTATGCGGGCATGGCCAAAGGAGCTCGCCGAATGATACCAACGTACTAAGCGCCCTTCTTCGCTCTCGGCCGCAGCTTGGCGCTGTATACGTGCTCCGTGTGCGCACCCGGAGGAGCTAAGGTATGCACGCAGAGCTCAGCTTCGTCCACCAGGCTCGCTACTCATTCGCTAAACTCTACCACGCCAGCTGCTGCGGGCACGCGTTACGTTCATTACATAAAGCACCTGTGTGATATTTACAGGCTGTGCAGTTAGCTGTCTCAGCGTTATTACATGCATGTTGCGTCACATCACCTCAATATACCTTTTCTCTTTACGATGCGTGTTCTATGTAAATTCACTCAACACTTTCAGTCAATGGCTCAATATGCTGCTAGTGTCACTTGCCCAGGATCCCCAAAGCAGGCAAGGCCTTGAATACGGAAAATCTGAGGCCCATATCACTGACTTCGTGCGCGGGCAAGCTTATGGAGACGATGGTACGGGATCGCCTCTCCCCATACCTTGAGGGCAAGGGCTTCTTTGCAGACACCATGTTTGGGTTTCACCCACACATGTCTGCACAGGACGTCCTTCTCCAGCTCCATAGGGCCGTCATACAGCCCATAAGTATGCAACACAATGATAAAGCCATCCCCGCCCTTGATCTGAAGGGGGCTTTCGACAATGTTAAACACAGCAGCATCCTGGCTAACTTGAGCTCCACTGATTGCGGGGCTAAGGCCTTTGCATATGTCAGAGATTTTCTCTCTATACGCCAGGCACTTCTTCGGATCGAGGACGAGGAATATGGCCCGTACATTGTGGGAACACGGGGTACCCCACAGGGAGCAGTGTTATCACCACTCCTTTTCAACATTGCTATGATGCGCCTTCCAAGCGAATTGGCCAGGGTGGAAGGCACACAACACGCAGTATATGCCGACGATATTACAATCTGGACCACTGAAGGGAGCCTTGGTGAAATGCAGGAACGCCTTCAGCAGGCCGCATCCATAGTCGAGGCGTATGCCAACGATTGTGGACTCCAATGTGCTCCAAACAAATCAGAGCTTCTGCACGTTAGAGCGAAGCCAAGAGATAAGTCAGCCATACACATCTCCCTGTCTGGGGTTCCCATCAGAGAGGTGGAGGAGCTCCGGATTCTGGGCCTGTTCATTCACCACAGACTCAGACCGGACTCCACTATAGCGAAACTCAAGAGAATAGGCGAACAGGTAGGGCGCATGATCCACCGCGTTTCCAACAAGCGGGGTGGTCTGCGGGGCAGGGACGCGCTTCGGCTCGCGCATGCCTTCGTGACCAGCCGGATCCTCTACGCCGTCCCATACCTTCGCACTAACAAGCAAGAAGACGAAAGAATAGATGCCATCATTCGGAAGGCTACTAAACGAGCTCTGGATCTCCCGGTGGCCACTTCCAACGCCAAACTGAAGGCGTTAGGTGTGCTCAACTCCTACCAGGAGTTGCGGGAGGCCCACCTTATGAATCAATATACGCGGCTCGTGCAGACGGCTCCCGGGCGCCGCCTGCTAAACCGCTTACATATACAACACACTTGCACTGCAGAGGAGGCGGAGCGTATTCCGGAACTGTGGCGGCATATGCTCTCGGTCGCTCCACTCCCCAGTAACATGGATAAGCACACGCACGAAAGCAGAAGACAGGCGCGGACTCGGACGCTTGAGAGGCAACACGGCTCCCGACCTGGTGTATTCTACGTAGATATAGCAGGGCCTTCGCCCACGGGATTTTACACGGCCTCTGTAGTTCACCGGGAAAAGCATGTCAATGGGCTCTCGTTCCGAGCACAAAATCCAGAGCGCGCTGAGGAAGTCGCGATAGCGCTTGCTGCTGCGGACCCCAACTCGAAAGTTATCATCACGGACTCGAGGAAAGCATGTACTCATTACTTGGTAGGAGAGATATCCCCCCAAGCCAGCCAAATTCTAAAACGGGCTCTCGCTAATCCAGCCCCGAAACGCATCGTATGGGCTCCTGGCCATCAGGGCCTACGAGGTAATGAGGCCGCTGACGCGGCCGCCCGAGCGCTTACCCACCGGGCTCCTCACCTTGGCTCTTATGACTCGGAGGCCAATACACCGCTGCTGCGGTTCAGAGAAATTCTCACCTATTATCGTGACACTCACCGTCTTTACCCGGCTCCTGCAAAGGGGCTGAGTAAGGCGGAAGAGCGAACTCTAAGGCGCCTGCAGACAGGTACTCTACTCTGTCCTGCAATCCTAAAGCATTTCAATGCGAACACAGATGGGCGGTGCCCACACTGTGGGGAGACGTGTGATATCTTCCACATGGTATGGGCATGTACGAAAAATCCCCACCTACCCCCTTCCCCTACCCCTTCCCGAGAGGCATGGGAGACTGCCCTCCTCAACTGCTCATCACTAGAGTCTCAACGGGCTCTGGTGAGACGGGCGCAAGTAGGGGCCTCGTCATGCGGTGTCCCGGACTAAGGACGCCGACCATGTAGCAGGGTCATGCTTTGGCCCCGTACCTCTCTCTTTTGTAATAAATGTTTTTCATCATCATCATCATTGCCCAGGATGCGTTTCTTCGCATCCACTGCTAAAATACTTACCACATGATTTCAACATGTCACATGACGTTCTGCTATCATCGCCATCCGATGATGAAATAAAGGGCTCATCAGATGCAATGAAAAAAAAGTTTAGCCCCAGGGCCTGACAGACTCTCTGCAGAGTTTTATGTACAGTTCAAGCCTATCGTTGGTCCAAATATATCACGCGTCATTCGCTAGTGTTTTCAAGATATTACCCCCCCCCCCCAACCTCTTTCCACAGAGGTCGTATAACACTTGTTCCCAAGAAAGACTCAATGTGCACGCGACGAGAAGATAGGCGCCTTATTACCCTGCTCAATGTAGATTACAAGATATTGGTCATCATCTTTGTGCGCCGAAGCAGTCGATCTCTTGCAAAATTAATCGCTCCCCATCAAGTCTGTTCTGTTCCGGACCGAGAAATGCGCACCCATGCGTGGTTAACGCGTGACAACATTCAATACACCACTAGTCGATGTGCGCAAGGCCTGTTGGTTTCCTTAGATTAGAAGAAAGCTTTTGATTTCATAGAACATAGCTACATACTGTATGTTTTACATGCCTTTTGATTCCCGGATAAATTTATTGACCTCATCCACTGGATGTACACTAATTCATAAAGTACTTTTTACATAAATTCCCGTGAGAGTCACCCATATAAAGTCATGCGTGGGGTTCATCAAGGGTGTACCCTCTCTCCAGTGTTATTTATCCTTGCATTAGAACTGTTCTTGAGGGCCCTTGAACGTCACCCGCAGATTCGAGGCTTACCCCTACCTGGTAGAGAGAGAGAGAATAAAATGAAGGAAAGGCAGGGAGGTTAACAAGAAAATGGAGCATGCGGTTTCCTACCCTGCACTGGGGGAAGGAGGAATGGAAAGAAAGATGGGAAAGAAAGCGAAGAGGGAAATAGACGCGCGCGCAAGAAAAAGGGGAGGGGGACGCTGGGGTGCTACAGTCTATACAATAGGCCGCTGCCACGCAAAAAGTTCAGTAAGGCCTTCACTGATTTTCTGTGAGCACACAAATTATGTCGCCTTTCCAGCACTGATTGTTCAGACAAAGGTCTGTCGTCAAGGCGAGCTAACGCAGCAGCTAGTTGCCGTCTTTGCACGCTGTAACGAGGGCAGTGACAGAGAACGTGCTGTATAGTTTCATCGCTGCCGCACCTTACCTGGTAACACTCAAGTAAAGGTCACTGCACATGCAGATGACTTTACTCTATATATACATAATTAACAGTCACTGCAGCGTGCTCTTGATACTTTCTATGGTTTCGGCATTATCTCCGGTGCAAGGTTAAACTTTTCTGAAAGCCAGTATTTTTATTGGCAACCCCAGTGGTCGTATCAGCATCACATCACCTTTACAGTTGTCTCCTTACATTGCAATACTGAGAGTAACTTTCCCTGCATTTGGTGTACACGACAGCATTTGGTCATTCGTTGTACAAATTCTTCAGAGTGATACAAAAGGAGCCAAGTAATTCAAATTCCCCCTGTTGGAACGCCGATACTTATCTCAAACGATATACTTCGGAAAATTTAGGTACCTTTGCCCTTCTGTTAAACCACCCTTCACGTCTGCAGGAAAGTGCAAAGCTGCATCAGTTCATCTTTTTTTTTTGGTCTGGTGGCACAGAATTGTTATCTCGTCCGGCGTTAGCTCAAACACGAGATCAAGGCAGTTTTGCATTCCCTGACGTTTCAGTCAGGGCTTCTACTTTGTGCCTCCGCACCCTATTGCGAATACTAAGCAACGATGGCACGCCTGCTCTGACACTGGCTCACTACCATCTGGGGCAATCAATACGTGTCTTCCTGCCAGCTATCCAAATTAACCAGTTTCCAATCAACTTAATTACCATCCTGGTATTGAGCCCTTCAGGCGTTTCGCCGACGTTTGGAGGCTACGTGCCCAAAAAATGGAGGTGGCTCAATCTGAAATGGTGGACACAATGGCAGCCGCTCTATGGCCTTTGGTGCCCCATCACCGTCAATCTATAATGTACCACCCCTGGAAACCAATCACTGCAGCAATGTTGTGAGGGTATCTTCGGGACTCGTCTGGCGGCTGGGCTGGGGCTTGCTTCCCACCCGAGATTGGTTGCAGCGATAGCAGGTAGTTCGCACTTCCACTTGCCCCAACTGCGTCATAATTGAGACCAATCGACATTCGATGATTCAATGTGTGGTCTCCCGTCTTTCTTGGCGAGTGGTCCATGGCGGTTTTCAGGGAGGGCGTGTGCGAACACTATTGTGTCTAACAGTCGATTTCCGTGCGTGCGCTTTTCGACTGTTTTAACAGTTGCAGGGCTGTTCAGCCTTCGGCGAAACCGATGCGAGGCTATAGCTGCGAATTGCCGCCAGCGTGCTTTGTAGCCGATACGGGGCCGATTGAGACGAGACATCCTCGCATTCCTCTCTGCGAAGCTTTTTATACTCGGGTAGCACAAGTTTCTGTGGCAATGGTCGCGCCCTTTCGTCAGCGTTGAACACGAAAGGGTACAACTCATTTTCCGACCGACATGGTGCAAAGGATCTCCCATTGAGCAGTCATTCATGATTTCATTTGCAACCAACTGTGTTTCATTGCATCTATTGTATCGTTATGTGATTCATTGTATAATGATATCACATTGAGTTCTTGTGTACATGTATGCCAACATTTCTATGTATATTAGGGCTATGATGTTCTCATTTCTGCGTATAGATCTTTTTTTTATACATTGATGTGCTAAAGTGTATCTGCCCTTATTACTGAATTGTTATGAAATCTGTCTTCTCTGTACATCGTGTAAATAAACTTTTCCTGAACGGTTTAATGTCTACTATACATTGACAAAGAAACCATGCACAATATCTGTTGGTGTTGAACAGCTATAACACCGCCTAACGTGAATGCATACTCGCTGACGCTCAGTAGTACATCTCCATCCCGACGACTCACTCTCATCACCGATCATTAAACAAACACTTGTGGTCATAGATGTTTATAGTAGCTAACCTCCCTGTCCTTCCTCCTTCGTTCCATCCTACTCGTCCTGCATGTGTTAAAGGTGTGAATGGGACCAGAGGAAACGATGTGATAGCCAGAACAGCCTGGCTGATTAGAGCTGAACTTCTTGAACACGGCTGCCCAACCAAAGGAAAACGCAACGCGCGCCTTGTCTTCCTTTTGGCCAGCCACGAAGTTAGAGAGAGGCAAAGCCGGCGGGAGTTGTATGGCGTACGCATTGATGCTATGAGTGAGGCCGACACTTGGCGGTGTGTTAAAGCGTTGACAAAATTGCATGTCTCCTATTGGAAGCTCGTCAAATAGGATGGACGCTCAGAAACGAGGCGGGCCCCACCATGGTTGCCTTGTGCCTGGGGTACTCGGCTGCTGACCCGCAGGTCGTGGGATTGAATCCTGGCTGCAGCAGCTCCATTTTCGATAACGGGCGAAATGCTGTAGGCTCTGTTGTTCAGATTTGGCTGCACGTTAAAAAACCCCAGGTGGTCTAAATTTTTGAAGCCCTGCACTACAGTAACTCTCATAATCTTATGGTGGTTTTGAGACGTTAAACCCCACAGATCAATCATCTAGAAACGACACGTTCGAGAAAAACAAATCGCCATACCACATTCACGATGCGTTATTGTACTTTATTAAGAACTCTGTGAGAGTTCAGTGGCAGATATAAAAGGCGTATTTTTTAAATGAATAGCATAAACGTTGTCGCGCAAAGCGTACAAAATGGATAGCGTACACGTCATTTGTTATCATGGACCCACAAATCATTAGTACAACTACCATGGAAAAGACGTTGAAAAAAAATACGCGCGATCAGAAGACGTAATAAAAAACACTCACAGCATGTCCATGGAGTGTATTATGATGAGTGGGGTGAAGCCTCTGTTTATCTGGCTGTTCGTCCATATGTCTGTCTGTCGAACCATCCATCCGCTTCTGTCGATCATTTTTAACCATCAACTATACGATAATCTCTAACGCCATCTAGTTATAATATTTCCAAGGCCTACACACACAATGCCATCTAGTCAGCAATTCTTTAAACTGACTAGAAGTGGCATGGCCGCCTAGATCAGCGCACGCAGCGGTGTTCCTCCGGCCGAGTCAATCAAGACGGCCGGAAGAGCCGTAATTGCAAAAGGGGGCGTGACCTCCCCATTCGCCGTATGGCGGCGCGCGCCTGCTAACTATCTTTTCCTGTCTATGCGAGATGGTTTGCGAAGCTTAAGGATGTCGCTTTATAGAAACCTCAGACCGCGGGTTAGCTGTGCACCTCATCTTTCTTTACCCCTCAACCACCTCAAATAAAACAAATGGAATAATTGATGGTGACTATGGCTATATTCTGTCCTTTTCTTCGTGGCCCAGCTAAGGTCGTGATGATAGTGACCAAAACGAAGACATCAGTGAGCCACTTTTTGAGAAAGTTTTGGTCTCTTCCTTTGCAGCACATGAGTAGAAAGTACAAGGGAGAGCGAACTCAATGAATTTTTGTTGTTGAAAGCTTTCAGAAGAGCAAAACGTTCTAAAGGATAGCTCACCTGTCTCGTGGAGGATGGCGGAGATGCCTTGGGGTACTGACGCCTGCAATGCGCAAGCTTACCTGCTTTACTCACAGAATACTTTTTTTTGGCAGTAAAGGGAAAGCTACGGGAACGGAGCTCCCTGCAAATGTGCCCCTACGCGAAGTAGTCTGGTTTGGCGCGCGTCTCGCACTTCTGTGGAAAGTTAAGGCTGAGCGCAAGCAGCGTCGATTTTCATACAGACACAGACGCCGTTAAGCGTTTGAGGTACACGTAGAATGCGGGATTTTTTCATGCGTAGAAAAACAGTGACACCGTATCCAATGAAATAAATGCAATAAAAAAGTGGTGCGTGCTACCTGCTGTCTAAAGAAGCTTTAAGTAAAATTTAAAACACTAATTCTAGATGCGGAGCAGCTTAGGTGCACTCGCCTACCCACACAAAAGCGCGCGCGCACAAACATGCATATACGTAAGCATGTACTCATGCACGGAAGAGCACACACATCCGCACGCACCCACGCACAAAAGAATACACACACACGCACATACAGACAGACGAGCATGCTCAAATACATACACAATTGCACATACTCTGGCGCGGAAGAGCACACAGACACACACACGCGCGTGCCCATGCACACACAACCGCACGCACTCATGCACAAAAGAACGCACGTGCGCATGCACTCGCCCACACAGGCAGACGAGCGCGCGCTCACACGTCCACACACATTCACACACGATCATGCACGGAAGTACACACACACACCATCACCTCCCCGATTGCCCAATCGTTAGCATGAACTCTTGGCTTTTAGGCGGAGACCTACACTTTACCGTATAAGGAAGGACGAAGTGCAAACAACATCCTCATTGCATCTACCTCGAATTTTTCCTCACGCCCAACGCAGCTTTTCCACTCACACACACATGCCGACGGCATAATTTCTGCGAAACAAGCTCTTTAACAATGTCGTGCTTTAAAACGACAACCTTCAGCTAAGAGAAAGCAAGTACTTAGATCATGGAGTGACAGATCTCTGGCACCCTATGGGTCGCAGGTGACTACAGCGTTGCCCATCATTTTCACGTTTACATTCGCCTACAGTCAGCCTGCGCTCAGGTAATAACGTCCCATTCGCATCACTGTCGTACAGTGGAAAATGAAAATTTTAAGTGTCATGCTCAAAACAAAATTTCGTCGATCATCGTGCAGGTGAAAACGGCTGTAGCATAACCAGTACTGCGGTTTCGTTTTCCGGCAATGTGATGCAGTGAAGACATAGCTGAACTGCATAACGTAGCTATGCAGAGTCGGCAGCGACATAATGCATTCTTTTTAAGAGAACAAGGTCACCTAAATTGATGCGCACCTATCCAGGTGGCAATGGGCGAAACCATCACTAAAACAAACAATGAAAAGCGTGGCAAACCACGTAGTCAGCCTAATGCATGTATCATTGAGCTGAAATTTACGAACAGCTGTGCCACACTAAGTTGTCTCACGCTGCTTGGCTCTGTTTTGATCACAATACGCTACAGAGACAACACTCACTGTATAAAGCCCAATTAAGACTACATATTAGCGTATCTTGATTCCAGTGACCACGTGAACGACGTCCAAAATGCATTTCTCCATGCATGTCTACAGCGCCACAAATGTTACTAGGGCACGGCGTCGTCGGCATCATCTGCAGGATGGATGGATGGATGGACGGATGGACGGATGGACGGATGGATAGATTGATGGACGGACGGACGGACGGACGGACGGATGGATGGATGGATGGATGGATGGATGGATGGATGGATGGATGGATGGATGGATGGATGGATGGATGGATGGATGGATGGATGGATGGATGGATATGGCTGTACCCTTTAGATCGGGCGGTGGCTAGCGCCACCAAGCCGTAATACTTAATGAACCAAAAACTAGATTTATTTTTTCCCTTTAAATAGTGAAGTTGAGGATTCGTTATTTGCAGTGAATGGTTTAATTTTCACTCGTGCCTTGACTTTAGCCATCAATCAGATAACACCCTTCTAGTTAATTCTACCCGCTTAAAGCCTATTTTGCCCTCCCTGTTCCTAAACCCCAGTGCTTTGAGAAACTCTGCGCCATCATCCTGAACTATAGCGTGAAGCCCTTTACAGAACATTATCAAGTGTTCGGCAGTTTCTTCTTCTTCTCCACACGCACTGCATATCGTTTCTACCCCTTCGTATTTGGCCCAATATGTCTTTGTTCGCAATACTCCCGTCCTGGCCTCAAACAGTAGAGTACTACCCCGAGTATTATCATAGATCCTTTTCTTGGCAATTTCCTGCTTAAAAGTTTGATAGGTATCTAGTGCGGACTTCTTAATCATGCCAATTCTCCACATATCGGTCTCAGCTTCCTTCGCCTTCTTTTTAACCAATGATTTTTTTTTTGGTTTGGCCCCCTGCTGTTTTCTAAGTATTTGCCAGTCAATTTTCTGGTTCGCTTCCTCCATTTTGTATCGACGTTCTTCATGTACAAGTAGCTGAATACCTTCCTAGCCCAACGCTCCTCCCCCATTTCTCTCAATCGCTTCTCAAATTTTATCTTGCTGCTAGCTTCCCTGCCCTCAAATGATGTCTATCCCATATCACCTTGTACTCCCTGATCACCTTGTACTCCCAGGGAAGTGGGAAAAAAGCGCCGCGTCGCGGTGCGCGTCTGAACTTCTCTAATACATTGTTTCAATGGGGTGCACACCGAATTGAATGACCGGAGAAAGACCGCCGTGCGTGCCGATCAAGGTGGCCGTGGAAGTGGCTACAACAACGTACTACGAGAGAGCTATCTACAACCTAAGGAGCTTTACCCCTAAAGAGTTCCGTCATTGGACCTGTGATATCTGGGTCTGCGGCAACACATGGCGGGCACACTATAGACGTGAGACACTGCCCTGGCAGCACCGCCAAAAACGTCGCCATCAGCGCCCCCATCGACGCGCCGGCCATAAATGGGTAGTAAAAAGTGAGCCGTCCGCAAGCGAACGTGATAGGCCCTCCTCTTTAATTCACCTTGAGGCGTGGTTTTGAGAAAATCAAGGACCTGGCAAGCTTCCTACTTCTACGCAAACTTGCTTCAGAAAAATAGGAAGCTCTTCAAAACAAACTGTGGGTACGATGGGAAAGAGGTTTGAGTTATTTCGATGTACTGCAACTGGCACTTTAAGCGCAAGCAAGCATCGCATGATGTCGAGTTACAGGCAAGCACTCCGACGTTCGTTCTGTAACGCCTAAATGCGGTAAACTTGGGCATACACATGATGCCAAAGTGATGAAGTGCATACACGAGCAATCTATCTTACGATCAGTGGTACAAAGTTTACTTTATTCGGCACAAATAGCCCTGCCGATTTTCGTAGTTGTAGTTGCAATCTCCTTCGATCTATCGCTTCCTGTATGTTGAACTGTTTTATCACGCATGCTAGAATGTTCGGCTGACGAGTGGCGTCCGTTTCTATGTACTGCAAACGGCAACGCATGCGTGTCCACTTTCTCCTCGGCGTACAAGAAAATGTAAAACCGAGGCCTCCGAGATAGCTCCGGAAATCGCAGAGACCAACGGCAAAAAAAAAAACTATTGCGGTTCCGAACATTTTGCGATTAACCTGTATGACGTGCTTGTTCGCATTTCATAGATAACGCTGCATTTCATAGATAAAGTCGCATTTCATAGATAAAGATAGAGCCTTGAAAACCTTCAGGCGTCACGCTGTGGAGCTTCAGGTTACCGGCAGTCGCAGCGTGTGCGATGTTTATCATCACCTGTCTACTGCTTCACGGTGCACACCGTGGTCAGATGCTCTGTTAAGCTTCCTAATCAAAGTTACTATGGTTCACCTTGATATCAAAGCTACTCAAAACAATAACAGGAGACCTACGTTACCACGCTTTCTCACGCGAACGGCTGTAGACGACGTGAGTGATTCGCTTACCCAACACAACCGCCCATGCCCAGTTCTCTCGCCGTTCTGCGTCTCGAAAGCTGCGGAAAACAGTAAAACGAAGTCTTTAACGTACGTAGTGATTCACAACGCAACTGTAGAGTCGGTTGGGGCCTTTTTCGTACAGCATGGAGTGGTTGCGTCTGTTCTTGTTTTCGCCGTCATTCTCGTGAGTGAACCAGCAAGCCCTTCACAGCGATTCAATGACGCGCCTGACTAGCGGAGAAAAACTCGTAGCTCTTCATCGAAAAGTTCAATGCTCAAACACACCTATTATTCAGCTCAATCGCTGTTTTTTACTCTGTAGTCGCACATGGTTGCGCCGCAAACTGTGCAAGAAATTTGGGCTTTGCACTACTCAAAACTGCGTCGACAGGTGGCTCTGCCTGTCCGGAAAACTCTAGATTCAGACGTCTATTCACTTCGACAGAGTCCCACACTTTGAAACCTTACAAATAGCCCTTTTTTTCTCTACCACAGTCCTTTCAGGGTTTTCGGTACAGCGCAGTAATGCATCATGACCAGGCATCCGCGATTACTTACTTCAACGTGTTGTTTCCAAGTGTCCGTCTAATTGAGCGAATTTTCAATAGCAGTATGTGCAAATTTGTGAACATCAAACACACGGTTCGCAGGTATAAATTTTATCCCAAGCGTCGGTGCGCATTGTATTTTCCTCTTATCGAGCCATAGTGTTCTATTATTCCAACATGCCAGCAGTAGACCACCTTATCCCAAGTTCAGCGTCTAATCAATTCCGTTTTTCTTGCTGTCGCATCGCTTTCTGGCGTTGCGCACTCACCAATTAACAAAATGGTTTGTTTATTCATTATTGATGGGTCTTAGTCGACGGTGAGCGGCGGTATAGCTGCGCGACATTGCGAATAGACATTGCGCGAGCTCTCCTATATGAATGTAGAGCAAAGAATAAGCTACTTCTCTGAAGATACGTTTTTTTTTTCGTGTTTTACCGATTTCTGTGACGTATATTCAAAAATGTTTTTTTTTCTTCATCTTTTGGTCGTCCGTAATTTGTCGACGACATTTTCGTCACGAACGTACGTCATGGAAATCTTGTTTAACCCCGGCATAAAACAACTTTCATGTTCAAAGAGCAAGCGTTGACCTAACAGGAGATATCTTTGCTTAATATACCGTGTTTTTTTATTTACACTCTATTCAATGATCGAGTTTTTGTAATTGAGTAATTGGTAGAACAAGTGCTTTCTTCTTTGTCCTTCTCTTGCACCTCGAGTCATTACATCACCTGTAGGATTCCAAGCCGCTCTTTACATTGGCCTGGTGCCCGCAATGAGTCTTTTCTAATCTGAAACCAAAATCAGCTGATTTATCGCTGCTTTAAATGTCTGCTTTATTACTGCTACATCACTATTTGCTCCATATTATATAATTTCAATGTAGTGTTCCTCCAAGGCTATTAGGAAAACGTCTTTCTCATTATGGGGGCGTCCAATCAGTACATAGGTCTAAACGTTCTGTTTGATGCGTGTTAACATGCTTTAGTTTGCATTATACTAAAGAAAATAATCAGAAGCCACCATTAAGACTTTAAGAAGGGCGACTCGCGAAACATTGTTATATCAAATGTTCACTTTTTCTTATTAGTGTCCCGAAAAGATACTTGAGCAATTTTTGTTTGTATATAGGACCTGAAAATTTTGTGTTCTTAGCTCAACAGGTAAGTTGACAATACTTGATGCCTAATTGTCATTGCTATTAAGTTATCGCGTGTATCCGTTTTGGACATATTCGGTATGAATTTGTGAGACGGTACGGCTGTTTTGTTTTAGTTATTACTTTTTTATGACCAATTTCAAGGTAATCGTGGCTATATGGCCAATAGCATGAATAACCATGTTATCCTGTGACGATATGTGCAACTACATACTGCCCTGCGCTCTTTTTTATTATACAAAAAATGATATGACCGCTTGGCGCAAGTCGCACCGTAATATTTCAGGGGGTTTCAGATTGTCTTAAACTGTTTAGTTATTATTACGTGTCGATCCTGCCATGGCGGTTGCATTTTGGTGAGGTTGAAATGCGTATTTACACTTAAGAGCACGTTGAAGAACACCAGATGGACAAAACATTCGAAACTCTCTGTTACAGTGTCCCTCATAATCACATCGCCATTTTGCGAATTAAAAACCTCAGAATTGTAATTAAGATCACGTGCAGTAGAAGTATATTCTGGTTCAGTGGGGAACTTACGCGAGCACCAATGGTAACGCTGCAAAGCATGATCCCTGGTGTATAGAGCAACACCCGTCCCACCGATGATTAGACTATTGAAGGTCGACAACATATTGCCAATATCTGTGTGACGTTTACTTTGCTTCCACCTTGAGTTTCTTAAAAGGAGTTTTTTTTCTCTAACAGAGTGACAGCTGTTTTCTTCAGAGCCACCACAACGTGACAGTAGATCAGGTCAGAGACATCAGTAAGGTGCATGTGTTTCTTTGTTGAAAAAACATTATCGTTAGTGGGTATGCAGATAATGAACGCTTTACCCCAGAATATAAGAATACAAAAGTAATTCTACTTTTATGTGCTCTACGTATATACGCAATGCATCGCAAAATGTCACTACCAGCGTTATTTTTTTTTGTGAACCAGTCATTCGGTATTGCATAAACAGTCTTTTTATGTACAAAGTAAAACTGAACACCAGGATTTCTGCCGTCGTGCCAAGGCTTGTTATTGAAACTCGTCTGAATAGACAGCCTCCCGCTAGCTAGTAGGCAAGCTAAGGAGTTTTTCTCATCAATTACGAAACTGTCAATAAGGATTCACTGCAATCAAAGTGTACGAAGTTCTTTCCTGTTAGGCAGCTGAAACAGGCCTTAATAGGTTCTTTAAGAAGTAAACTATTGTACTTTGGGCAAGAAAGACAAAGGTTTTGAAATGGTAACAGAAAGTTCGTTAAAATGAAACGAAATGGAGCGCTTTGAAAAATGTTACGAGGTGACATTTTTTTTTGTGCATAAGCGATCGATACAACGTTATGGGGGTTTATAACAGCAATTAAGTAGAGCGAAAGCCGTTATGTGATCACAACACGGGTCACGCAAAGCGCCGTATAGCTTTCCGCCGCCGCCACCGTGTGTCGGTAACCACTATTGCACGATATTAGAAAAAAAAACTTAGGAAGCAATGAACACCAAGTACACAGTAGGGTTGGAACACGGTCCGCTGCGTTCCAGCCCACTATTCTACCACCGAGTCACGTGGATGCTCTGAACTTGTTCGAAAGTTGCCTTAGACAGCCTTCATGTCGGGAAAGTTTGGTGTCATTATGGGTGATAAAGCGTCTTAGAACAGCAAAGGAACCAAACGTCACACAATGCGAATAGCGTAACGAGTTAGTCGTCCAATACTCCAACCCATTACGTAAGACTGTGGGGCATACCCACTTTATACCTAATACCGAATCGTTGCGTGAACAATTGGCACGAAATTCCTTGCAAGTGTTTAGCGGATACTTCGCTTTTCCGAAGAATGACGAAGGATGGCATGCATATAAATATCAATAGTGAATGCTGGCCTACTACCCAGAAATTATGGTTAATATTGGCATGGTGGCAATAAGTGTGTTTGTAGCAGTTACCCAAAGAGTGTTGAAAACGCCTTAAAGACCGCTCTTCCAGCTCTCGCTGTGACTGTGCAGCGCGTTCCGAAGAGGCATGGCATTTTCTTTACGTATCGAGATATGTTAAGAGACAATTCGCAAGTATAGTATCGGATACAGTTAAAGTAGCACCTTGTTCTTGTAGCTCCAATACTTCTTGACTGTAAATAATGTATCGTACCACGATACCACCTCGAAGCATCTTTGCCCAGCCCTGCTGATGAAAGTGCAATTCGCGGCATCAAACACGTGTAACCACGCCATTAGGGAGCTGTTTTGAAAAAGTTCTCTTGGCTGCGTGTTCATCGCAGATACGTGAACGACTTCGAATGCTTCAACACCACAAGCCAATTTCAACATCTGGGTGGTCTAGAGGCTTTTTAAATGTCCCATGGAGACTTGGGCTGCAGGAGAAGTCACAGTGAATCACTGTGGGAAATTCTGAACTCTTGGGATTATTTTTCTTTTCACTCGGTTCACACACTTCACGTGCATTTGAAATTTCAGACACCATGGGAATGTGACCGACGCGGGTGGAATCGTACCCGTGTCTTTTCAGTGCGTATAGCAATGCGGCGTATCCCCTTCGCCACCTCGGTGGTAAATATTTAAATAGCAGAGCAAATTCAACCAAGATCTGAATGTATTTTCTTGATAATACCAAAACAGCATCAAACAATTTTCGGCCTGCAGTGTTTTCAAGCGCTGCATTTTTTTTGTAGCACAAGAAGAGTGTAATGTAAGTCGCGCATTCCCTTCCCAGCTGCCGCACGTGCTGATGTTTTTATTACCACGCTGCTATATTTATTGTTGCTGCTGTTAAAGGCACGAGTAGTCATATTTTAGCAGTATATCTGCCCTTTATCGACTCTCATTTACGGGATCCGTGGTAAGGCTTGTGGGCATCATAAACAGGTATGTGCCGCTGGCGCTCTTTAAATCCGGCTACACCGTATGGTTTCATTAAAAAAATCACAGCATATCCACGGAGTGAATGATGATGAGTGGGGCAAAGCATCCATCAGCCCATCCGTGCTTCCATCCGTCTGTTCGTTCTTGCTTCCATTCGTCCACGAGAACATCCGAGCGTCGAGCGTCCATTCATGCGTCCGTCCGTCTGTCCGTGCGTCCATTCGTGAGTTTGTCCATCCACCTCTCTGTCTGTCTGTTCGTGCGTCCATCAGTCCGTACGTCCATGCGTCTATCCATTCCTCCGTTCATCTGCTAGTCTGTTGTCCATCTGTCTATGCGTCTATCTAGTGAACACTCCAAGTACCGCCATCTCGCATCTCCTGTGGCACATACCCACTCTAGAGCAGGTATGTAGCACGGTCTATGCTTATTTGTGCCTATAGTTTTAAGGGCGAAGCTCTTTTACGTGGGTCATACGTCACGTGCCCTCGTAGTAACCATCTGTGCTTTAGTCTCTAGAATGTCCGCTTGATGGTGGTACTTGTAAATGATGAATATATGATGAAAAGATGCAAGATGTTGGTACTTGGAGTGTTCACTTGATGGACGGACGGGTGGACAGACAGCGATACAGACACACGGATAGACGCACGGACGGATGGACAGACAGACAGACAGACAGACAGACGGGTGGACGCACAAATGGACAGACGATTGTACGGACGGACTCACGGACAGACGGATGGGAGCACAGACGGACGCACGAACAGATGGACAGACGGTCGCATGGACGCATGCTTCGCCCACTCATCACATTTAGTCGGTGGGTATGCTGTGATTTTTTGTCCAACTGTAGGACTCATATTTCACTTTAAATTCAACATGACTAATTTTACACTCTAAATTCAACGAGGCTGCTAACAGTTCGTGAACACAAGCATATCGGTGTATATTTTGCACCAGACCTTTCCTGGAGCCATCATATCAATCACGTTACAAGTATACAGGATGTGTGTTAGGTTTCCTGCGCAGAAACGCTAGTATGTTACCACTTGAGACCAAGAATCAACTATATATGACTAACATTTGATCTGTCTTAGATTACCCTTGCGCTGTGGAAGGCAACCTTGAAAGGCATGTGATGTGTCCAATTTAGAAAGAATTCAAAACATGGCTGTTCGGTTTCTCTGCTCTGATTGCCCCACCGCGGTGGTCTAGTGGCTAAGGTACTCGGCTGCTGATCCGCAGGGTGCGGGTTCGAATCCCGGCTGCGGCGGCTGCATTTCCGATGGAGGCGGAAATGTTGTAGGCCCGTGTGCTCAGATTTGGGTGCACGTTAAAGAACCCCAGGTGGTCTAAATTTCCGAAGCCCTCCACTACGGCGTCTCTCATAATCTTATAGTGGTTTTGGGACGTTAAACCCTACATATCAATCATCAATTGTCTGCTCTGATTTGACCAGAAATTTCAGTATTTCAAAAGTAAAAGAAAAGCTTGATTGGGAACTTTTAGGCAAGTGAAGAGAATATCTGAGGTTGAAACTTTTTCACAACATATTTCATAGCCGTACAGGTCTGGTCCCCTCACAATACTTTTGCAAACTGGACTGTGTTTCAATGTGACTAGATCATACCAATAAGATAAGGGAAATAAGCTGCCGCGCTGAAGCATTTAAAGTGTCACTTTTTGCCAGGGTGATAGCGCGGTGGAATAGGTTGCCTTCTGAAGTAGCGGAGGTTACTTCACATGCAGTATTTTCAACATTACTTCAAGTTCTAGAGTAGTGTACACGCGAGGATATATAGGGACGAGACGGTGCTGTGAAGCTGCTTTGTTTTGTCTTCTACCACGTGCCGCTATGTATAGCTGACAATGAATTGCGTTATTATTGTATTGTAGAAGCGTGAGTATGCGTATTCAGTGTTAAAATTTTGTAGTCTCCCCCCCCCCCCCTACTGTAATGCTCTTGGGAGCTTTGGGTACTATGATAAATAAATAAATAAATAAATAAATAAATACCTAAATAAACAAATAAATACGTAAGCTACAGGCCTTTGCGATAGGTTGCTTTGGAGCAGACTTAGCATGCTTGGCATTTTGCCTACAGGTATTCTACATTTCATGACGCAGCATTGTATGTCAAAACAGCAGAATAGGCAGCAATTATTTCCACGAGCTAAATGTGTGCTTTGACACTAGCAGATAATACCTGTTATTTGTCACACACATGATCTTCTTGGAATGATTATTAGCGAATAGGCTCATGAAAATATCACTCTGCTGTGTATAGAAAACAGGTGGGCTAAACCTCAGAGTAGCTTCAACTGGTACAAATAGTCTTGAGGTGGACACTTTCCGCCAGAATCCTGTTATCTTGGTAACAGTGATGTGAAGGGCGTTGATCACAACACTGTCGTGGCTCGCCAAGTAACGTTGGGCAGACCCCATCATTTACTTTCACATTCCATTTTGCAGTAGACTTCTTAAAATGTAAATGATGCTATGGTGTCTGTGATTTCTTGTTATGTATTTATTCTGGCATGTAAAACCTAACACTTTTATTTCTTCTTGCAGCAATAAGATACTTCAAATATGCCTGCGATGATATTTCTACTGCGCTAGCTCGATAGAAATAACAGTCATGCGCAACTCTAGTCTTTCACAAGGGGAGAAGTTGGTCTTGTTTCTGCCTTAACGACACAGACTATCCTTTGCTGGGAACTCGGCATCGTTTTTTTTTTTACGGTAGAAGCGCAAAACCTCTATTTTAAAAAATATATTACGCCGCTCGGTTAGTGTTGGCAATGGTGAGGCGTAGCCAACTTCTGCGTGTGCGCAGACGTCACCTAAAAAATATTAGTGCTGATGCGTTCATTAAAATTTTGTCCCCTTGTTACAAGAACTAGAGCAGTGTTCTTTCAAGGAGCTGTAGCCATTTATTCAGCGTCTGACAAGCATACTTGAGAGAAAGATTTTTCGCCATTAAGAGTAACTGAAAGCATGAGCAGTTGCTCCTCAGAGAGTAACTACGAAAACGCTATAGTAATGGCCAAGAATAACTGTTCGTCTTCGGGCAGCAGCTGGTGGGAGTAATAGTTGGTTCCAGGGGGTGACTGGAAGGAGTAACTGTTCATCCCCCGAAGGAGGAACTGAAAGAAGAGTAACAGTTCACCCCACCGGAGAGTAATGGAAGGGTTATAGCAAACGCTCCTTGAAAGGAGGAACCTCTGTACCCACGTTGCTCTTTTTTGTCTTAGAGTGTAGTCACACAACTGTCAGATGATACTTTGTGGCTATATATATGGTGGCTATACTACTACCTCAAAGCTTAGCAATGAGTGCTTAACAAATAGCAGTGATACAACATACCTGAAAGACTCGTAAAGCCTAAAAATGCGTTAGCCTCACGAAGGGAACGCTGCCAGATTTGCGATTGCATCGGTGTCCGCGAAACGGAGCTGGTTGAATTTTTTACTGAAGTTACGGCTCTTTCTCAATATCCAATAATCAGCCTGATGTACGTGTTGCACATATGATTAGAAGCCGCATATATTGAATGAACGACTCAGCGTTCTTGTCGAAGAGTATTTAGCAAATAGCGCTCATTAGTCTGTTTCAACTGTGTGTTTATTTTTGTCATACTGCCATATTGATATTTTACATAGCTGGAAAGAAACGTCAAGTATACAACTTGATATACAAACAGTTTTACACTGTGAAACCTTGCACAGCAATTTTCGCAAAACTATCTTTATGTTTTAGAGGCAAATCAGGAGCGAGACATTTTGCAACGTGTATAGCGTGACACCATTTCTCTACGAGTTCCCTGGTGTTTCATCGAAACATGCCTAAATGTTTAAGCTGCAAGTTACACTTAACAGTATGCCCACCTGAAGTGGCGGTGATATGGCGCTAGGTATATAGAAGGTTTTGGAAAAGTGCGAACAGCAGTCTTTGTACCACCTGTGGTTAGTTGATGACGTAAAAGAAGTTGAAGTAAACACAACTCTTTACGCAAAATGTTTAAAAAGGACTGTTAAGTATCGCAAAGGCTTACGCTGCTGGTTCGATTAATATGTGAGCAATTGTTTAGACCACTTCATTGCTCTTTTTATTACCAAATACCCGAAACTTTCTGCATCAGTTCGAAAAATTGAAAAAAACCATCTATTTCGATACAACAACCCTACGCAATTCTGAGTATTGCGGATCCCGTGCGTATATACCATATTGACTCGACTCTAACCTGGCAGTGATTGTAAAGTAAGTTGTGACATTTCGTGGCGTTCAGGAAGAAAAAATATCTGCATTGGTATTCGATAAAAACGTGAAGGCCAGCTTTTCGTGAAAAAATTATTAAAAACTCGCATTACATACGAGTAAATACGGTAGCTTTTCGGCAGCTGATCGCATTTCGTAGACAGCTGCCGAAACAAGAGATAGTGACCATCCAGCTTGCCATGGCTATTAATTTTACGGTGAACGGTTGTTCTTCGGAATGCACTGCCCTCGCGGTACCAGGGCATTTTCGCACTTGAGCCCGACGACCTGCGGGTCGAATCCAGGAATAGAACATGCGATCTCGCGATCAGCAGCAGTGTGGGCACACCTAGGCGGCTCGACAGCCAGGCGGAGCATAGCGTCACATGTTTTCTGCCACCATCACGTGGTATGCACCGGCTGTGCCACCTATTTATATTCTAGTACACCAACGCAAAAAGGTAACGCAGTGAGGTTTATCCAAAGCGTTTTCCGAAAGCAGTGCAAGTTAGAAAGGGCTATTCGAGTAGTCTAGCACTAAACAGGTGCAAAATGTGAGAAGGTGTGATTGCTTCTGCAGCCAGGAATCTGGTCAGTGTTTGATAACATAATGTGCGTACGCACGTAGACCCGCATTTATTGTATTTAAGGAGTCTTAACTTCAGTCAACTAAGGTCGCATGTGTGAGATGGGTAGCAAGGGTAGCGCTTCTACAGCGTAGATGCGGTAACTTTTTGCGGGTAAATATTTGTATCTTTTGAAATACTTAACAAACTTTAGTGAAGCAAAAACAACTTTCTTTTTTGCAATTTCATAATTTATTACACTTCGCAATTATGTCAAGCCAGATATCAGAGATATAACATAAAAAGTAACTGTAGGTCTATAGGCTAACTGCGACATTGTTCTGGGTGCTTTTTGGACCACAGTGGCCCTCTTAAACGCCCAACAACATGTCCTTATGCCCAGGTACTTGTTCCAGTTCAGGTGTACTTAAGAGGAAGCTGATTTCACAACACAAAAATTGTATTGGTCGATTTGTGGAGTTCATTCGGCAAGTTTTTGAACACGTAGCGCAGGAATATTGGCACAAATGTGCCGTAATTGCATCGAATTGTCACAAATATATCTATAAAAAATGGTGGCACTTACCGGAAGTTTTAAAAATGCATCAGAGTTTTTTCACTGCAAGGAACAAAAATGCTTTTTGTTTTATCAAAAGTGGTGCAGTGTCAAAACAAAGTGGCCCCGTATTTACATGTTTGACTGCAAATGACATCGGAAGATGTAGTCTTCTGACATTTGCAGAGTGAATCAAGCAATTATTTGATGTTTTACACGAGTAAATAATGAATAGAATTCTGGAGGATCTGCGTTAGACATGAGCGCCATCCGGCGATATTTTCAGAAAATGAAATGATGGCCTCCGTTATAGGAGCGCTTAGCGTGAGCGTACAATCTTGGATGTCATATGTTGCAGATTTCAAGGTAGGTGGCAGCACCATATCGTCTAAGCAAAGCGTAGAGAATGCCTTTTCGTGCAAATCGTCGCTTCTTCCGCGCAGCGTAATAAACGCCACAGTTTGTACAATTACTTGTGTATGCTAGTATAAAAAAAACACCGCATGGAATTGATGTCTTCATATGGTCCTTCAAATATTCGCAATATTTGCTTTTTATCGACAATCGCACAATTAATAACGCAGAAGTCAGAGCAATATTGGTGAGCCTTGCGAATGTAGTAGCACTTGAGTCACTGCGCTTGACAAACAGGCGAACAGAAAAAAAGAACAGAGAGACATACCAAAATTTTGGCATTAAAGTATGCTAAGAAAGACTATCTCCTTGAAATGCTCTACCAGATTTTCTATCCGTAGAAGTTGCAATTCACCCGCGTTGTAAATGCAACCCCATCAACATAGCCTGCTGAAGTCTTTGTGCACTGGTATAACGGAGGAAGTCTCAGTCAATCTACGTGTATGACTTAGTCTTCCTGCTGACTGTAAGGAGCTGTGCGGCCAATAGAAAATGGTTGGTACGGACATCTGCTACGAGGTTGGACCAGCAGGCTTCGGTGATGATCTTGGCCTAAAAGAGATCCGTCATAGTGTCTCATTGCATGAACGTACCAATGTGAGTGGGCAAAGCCTTGTCAGTAATTAGAATAAGGTCAATGTCCTACGCATTTGCCAAGTCTAGTTACTTTTTGGGGTGTCGCACACGTGGCCCCTGTTAAAATCACCCGCATTCACTAGCGCGTTAGTGCCCGCGAGACGGATGTCTTTCTGGAACAAGCGTGTGAACAATCGTGTATGGTGGCTGGGATTACCGTATACATTAAGTATATATATATGTGTGTGTGTGTGTGTGTGTGTGTGTGTGTGTGTGTGTGTGTGTGTGTGTGTGTGTGTGTGTGTGTGTGTGTGTGTGTGTGTGTGTGTGTGTGTGTGTGTGTACATGCCTTTTTGTGATGCGTTGCCAGGAAGAATTTCTATTAAAAATATTCGATTTCGGGCGCATAGACGCTGAGCGCTAAGCAGGTAACGTTGTTAGCGACCAGGGTGGCGTTATCACGTTTCCTCGAGGGGCCGTGTAACCACTGGTATTCGGGAAACGGGGAAAGTTGGTACTGCAGTCACTTGTAACGGGATTATGTGGGGTTTTGGCTTCGCGGCTGTGGAGGTATTGCTGCAGGAAGACTTTCTTGTGGGCGAAGCTCCTGCAGTTCTATTGCCAGATTCGCCACTCGTCATATGGCCTGGCCATTTTGAGGCATGTAGGAGTGGGCCCGAGTTTCCGGTGGGTGCATGGGGCTGAATGAAGCGGGGCAATAGGCCCGGCTGTACATTTTGAAAACGGCTTACACACGGCAACGGCAGGGGCGACGACGTGATCGAGGTATTGCTCCACTTGGCCTAACCGATTACAGTGGGCCGCGAGGGTAGACTGTACGAGAGCCATGAATTTGCCAAAGAAGCGAAGGCTATGCTTAATCACCGATAGCGTACTCCTCATGTCGTCTAACTCAGCCTTTAAAGCTGGTTCGTCATGGGTGACCACACGTTTCTTGGGTGCACTCTCGCCGTTGTCGTTAAGGGCACCTACGGGTTGCCGTGGTGACGGGGCGACTACATTAATGTCGTTGTCGATGGTGGGCGTATAGAGGCGCGGGCTTCCCCGTCATTTTTCAGTTCGACGCTGGCGACTGTGTGTTTGCGTACTGTTTCTTTTATCATTGCGTTTTTGTTATTTAATGTTGCTGTCTCAGATGTCATGTTTGTGTCATGCTTTGGGATTGAACCTGACCATACCTGTCATTAGCATTTCCTTTTCCCGACGCAGCGTCCCTCCAAGTGAGAATCCTTCATTTATTCTTGTTGGCATCGCCATCCAATGGTGGTGCCGATGGGCTCGGCGATCGTTGACGCGAAACACCGGTGGGGCAAGGGTAGAGCCCGAAACTGCAGTGGGACCTGGGCCTGGAACCTGAACGATAATTATGACGGGAACTGGAACGGGACCTCAAGTACACACTAAGCATAAATAACCTGAAATAACCTCAAAAACTGGGTAAAGCACTGGTCCTCTAGCACACTACATTTTTTAGTGTTTTTTTACCACCTACAAGTCGAAGTAAAAATTTACTTTTATGCCGAATTTCCGAACGTGGGAAGGGTGGTAATCTTCAACTCCACTGAGGTTTTCAGCTAGTATAGAGAGAGTATTTTATACTGCATTCATAAGGTTTTTGAAGTAATTTCTGAGAGTTATTTCAAGAGACCAAAAAACAGATGGGCGCATTCATACAGGGAGCCGAAGAATTTAATAATTATCAAATGACGGCACAATTCATGCAACAGAGATTAACATGCACACAAACACCCACAAAATACAAATGCCTGTTTAGAAAAAGTGGGTAGCGATTTAAAGTACTAATTGATTGATTGATATGTGGGGTTTAACGTCCCAAAACCACCATATGATTATGAGACACGCCGTAGTGGAGGGTTCCGGAAACTTCGACCACCTGGGGTTCTTTAGATGCACCCAAATCTGAGCACACGGGCCTACAACACTTCCGCCTCCATCGGAAATGCAGCCGCCGCAGCCAGGATTTGAACCCGCGACCTGCGAGTCAGCAGCCGAGTACCTTAGCGACTAGACAACGCGGCGTGGCAATTTAAAGTACTAGGTACTCTACTATGGGAGAGCGTAAAGCCGTCCCATAGGCTCTCGATGATTACGAGAGTTTAAGTTTGTGTTTAGAAAAAGTTGTTAACAATTTATAGTACTTGGTACTCTACTGTGGGAAAGCTTAAAGCCACCCCAAGTTTGTTGTAGAATAAAACACTCTCTGAACCGACTGCACACGTTAAACGACTCTACTTCGACAATCTGGAATATAAAACATTTTGGCCCGTCTCTCAGTGCTGGTAAGAGAGCTGTTTTTGTTTTCACCGATAAACAACAATGGTTAAAAGTCCAAGCGTAAATGTTTAGTATGCTGCAAGTCCCCACAAGTCGCACCAACCTTTTATTATCAACCCACCCAATCTCATCTTTTTATTATTTAAAATTAGCTGGCGCGTCAACCAGTATTGGCACTGCTGATGCACAAGTCCACAAAATGCACCTGTGCAAACATAAACGATGGCAGCTCAATCATTTTCATTGAGCGGCTGTGCACAAACACAGTAGCACCACGAATTCAGGACAACGGGCATGAGAGCAGTGCCACGTCTGTGCCGACAGCGCACAAGGCCTTTTCGAGGAGCACGGCTATGCGATTAAAGACAGTTGCATGGCGATCACACAATACATCTCCTGTGCAAATTCCTTCGTCATTTCAGACACAAATGAAAAATACGTGTTCATTATCGGCAGCGTCTTACGGGACAATGTACGCGTATGTACTTCCAACGAAAGAGACGTAACATCATCCAGGTTTTCACCTGCAGTGTGCTCACAGGTAGCCGCTCGTTTGTTCCGTCTGTGTCATATCGGTGCTCGCCTTCGCGCTAGATGTTTGGCAACAGCTGGCGCATCGACCAGACGATTCGGGCTGCACTTTACTCCAGCAGAAATCGTCTTCTGTGGAACAAAATATATGCGACGATTCTTTCACCTGCTCGGCGACGCACTTACACTGGCCACTGGCCGACTCGTTGCCGATGACAAGGTGAAGCCTCTTATTTATCGCTTTGAAGTTGTAACTGGTCAGTCTTCAGGAAGCAACCGTAGACAATAACACCAGCTTGTTTGTGTTACCGCTGGCAGCTCTTCCCGGTTTGGCACGGAAGCGAGATATCCGCGACGTAGTGGTTCGGAGGCTCGCACTCGGAAACGCACGGTTGCTCGATGATGCAAGAAAAACGCGAGGTCTATATCAACTACGCGAGCTTCTTACACCACCTCTTTGCTGCTGTGTTCTAGTGGTTATAAGGTACTCGGCTGCTGACCCGCGGGTCGCGGGATCGAATCCCGGCTGCGGCGGCTGCATTTCCAATGGAGGCGGAAATGTTATAGGCCCATGTGCCCAGATTTGGGTGCACGTTAAGGAACCGCAGGTGGTCAAAATTTCCGGAGCCCTCCACTACGGCGTCTCTCATAATCATATGGTGGTTTCGGGACGGTAAACCCCACGAATCAATCAATATTACACCACCTGTCTCCAAGGCCACCCGACAGCAAAAGCCAACAATTTGCGAAAATCTGCAAGACAACTTTCCAGCTAGGGTTTTTTTTTTCTTGGAGCAGGCGCTTTTTTTTTAATTCGCAAAATGCTTTCTCGGGTAGTTCTGTTTATACTTTTCCCAATTCCAGTAAAATTGGGTTAGTTCGAAGTCAGCCATGAGGCGCGACAATGCCATACGAAACTTTGAAAAAAAAAGTCACTGCTTTGCTGTAGAGGCGAAGCAATCAACGCGATAGCAACAAATCAGAAGTTCACGCGCAGAATAGAAACCAGATCAAAACGTGCCTCGCGTTTCTCACGCACAAATGACGCTTGAATTGTACTGACAGCTACAGATGCACGCGAATAAGCGTCTCAGTTGTTACTTCGCTGTGTCTGAAAAGTGCGTGCTTTTCGTAAACGGATACTGCTACGATTGCAGTGAGTTTTGCACGCCCGGTAACTACAACAGAATTGTTCCAGGTAAATTTAAGCCCTAGGCCAGCCAAGCCCGAGGCCAGCCAAGTCGTGCGATCCTCCCCTCCTCCCCACGGCGAGATAAGGACACACGAGGGAGCGTCACTTCCCTCCTCTAAGCTGGTTAAAATACGCGTGGGAGATTAGAGTGCGTGCCGCCAAGCGATGTGGATACGCGTGCTCATTGCGCCATCTTGCTAGTAATGCTGAAAAAGCGATAATTCTCCCTGAGGTGCCCGTTAGCAGCGGGAAGTAGTAGATACAAATAGCTTGCCCTTTGAGTCTTTAAGTACGTACAAGATGTGTCCAAATGGCTACATCACATAGAAAATCTACAAATGAACGAATTTTAAAAAACCTGTGAACTTTGGCAGTTTTTACCCCTTCTCTTTTGTTCGTGTTTGTCCTTTATTTGACGTATATTTGTTTGTGAATGCTGTGTGGACACAGAAAATAAAGAAAGAAAAAGAAAAAAAGCCTCTCCTCGGTGGCTCAGTGGTAGCAGCCTCGCCCTGACGATTCAGAGTACCCAAGTTCGATTCCGTGTGCCGGAATCTTTTTCCGTTTTTTTATCTCTTGCAGATTTTGATATATAGATACGCATACGTATACGGTGAGTGACGGCGACGCTGACACCAGCGGCAAAATCCAGCCGAGAGTTTTGATATAATTACTATCAAAATGAAATAACATATGTGGTCCTCGCATGTCTTCACGATTCACTGAGAATGTCACTGGTGGAGAAGGGGTGGGAAGGGGAGGGGCTAAAAGACAAAAACTACCGAAGCAGCTGTAGCTTACTGTCTCGTGGTAAAAAAACTCTGAAAAGCAGGTTAAAAAATCACGTGATAGAAAACATCCCACGAGGTAAAACAGCATTTTGACATCATTTTCCTGCGTGCCTCAGAGGTAGTGGTAAAAATATGTCATGTACCACGTTTTACTCCAACGCGTGGTGGTAATTTTAAACGCGAGAGAGTTTTCAGAGGTCGTGAGCCACAAAACCCCAGACTCGGATAGTTTACACTTGCAGTGTAGCCCCGCGATATAGATCTAGTTGAGGTCCCATTTGGCGCGCTGCGGGAATGAGTCCGAGGGTGGCTCTGGGACTTCAATGCACGCATTGAGCGGTTCGTGTGGTGGCTCGGGGATCAGGACAGGGATCGGCTGCCATCGGATCAACCGTCTTTGGAAAGCTCCGAGGGTTCATCGTCGTCAGCGGCTGCATTGGACTCTATCGCTGCTTCACGATCATCGTTGTGTCCTGTCGAGTGTGCTCGCTCCCATCGTCATCGTCGCACCACGTAGGGCTCACAGCATAAAAAAATGGATGATATTCCTTGCAAATTGGCAGCGAGTACCACGCTTCTTCGAAAAATTACGAAAGATGGTATAGTGAATTCCTGCTTACTACACAATAATTGATGGCGTACTGCATGCGAATTCTGTTAGTGTGCTTGCAGCAGCCACCCAAAGAGTTTTAAAAGGGCTCTGGAAGGCCACTATTGCAGGTTTTTCTGTGACATTGCTACGCGTTCTGCGCAGGCCAGGCATTTTTTTTTTTCGTATGCGTCTTCAAGGACGTCATGCAATACCTTAACCATACACATGAAGTGCTGTTCAGACTACTTTACAAGCAGTCGTTGCATATATAGCATTCTCATAGTAGGTCTGAAAACATGCTTAGATGTAATACTAGCACAAAAGTTATTAGGTTGTGATATGTTTTTTTTATTATTTGTTTCTCGCGTTCTACTTATCGAAACTACTCTCATATTAGCTGTAAAACACAAGCACTGGAAAGACTCAGCTAATATCTGTTTTAAAATGTAAGTATGGTGATATACCAACGGTTTTCTTTAAAACATCGCGCAAACAGATCACACAAACAATTCTACTACGCGGATGCTACAACGCTATACAGACGCCACATTTACAAGCATCCAAAATACATGTGCGCCTTAAAATTCCGTCGTAAAGCGGGTGCCTTGATCAAAGATCAAGCTCACGCCGGAAAGCTTAGTAATAAAGCATCGTATGATCTGTGCTCCCACGGCAAGCGTAGAATTAGTCAGAGAGCTGTGACAAATGTAAACCTCATTTCAAGCTGAAGGCTGTGCGTCAACAGCGCCCTTTTATTCATACTAATGACACTTTCATCCTGGAGTCAGCAGTGTGCTTCCGTGACCCTCGTGCCAAAATAAGATCTGTTTTCTCGTGGACAGAATATACTATACTCCTTCAAATATATATACTGCAAGGCATAAACACATATACACACAAACATACACACAGACACACATACAGATACAGACACTGACGCAAACGCAAGCACACTCACACACACACGAACACCCGAATGAAAAACAGCACAGAATAAGCACTTCCGCAGGCATGAAGCTCAACCACTTGTCCTAAATGTAGCTAGAGCCATTCATTGTTCCCATGCGAATGAGCGATTCTCAGCAGCGTGTAGGAAAGCGTTGTGCTCAAAACGAATTCGCCCTGTTTGCTTACATTGGCGAAAATGGGACTCAGACCCAACGCGAAGGTTCTAAGGGTATTTCTACCTTGCCGATCATTTGACAACAAAAGTGACGACGTTGGGATGAATTGTGAAATAAGTAATCGTCTTAAGCCTTCTAGAGCAAGAGTTTGGTGCTCTTCAAGAGCAAAGAAATCTGCATTTATACACCCATTGGTATTCGGAGGATGCATTATTTTAATCATATTTTTATTCTAGTGTGGAATACGTGATGAACAGGGCCATTAAATCATGCACTAAATCAGGTTGACTAGCTCTTACTATTTACGAAAAGACATTACTACCAGTGATGTTTAAACAAGAACACATAGGGATGAGATACACCATGCCGTTTTGCTAATTATTACCATAGGAGCACTTGAGATTTATTGGTTATTAGTTAAACAGAAAACAAGGTTTATTCGTCAATGCATAACAAAAGAAAGCAGTACAAAAGCTGTATTTCAAAACCGTGGACTTCGATTCCTTTAATGCATGTGTGCAAGCTTCACATACGAATAATAGGCGCCAAATATTTCGTAAAACACTTGATTAACATCTGTTGGAGATATCTATTTAATGTCTACATGAATCATATTTTCATATTCTACTTTGTTTATTATTCTTAGGATTTCACGTCCCAAAATCATCGTATGAGTATGATAGGCGTCGTAGTGGACTGCGACGATTTAGATGAACCGAAAACCTCTAACACAAAGGTTTCAAACTAATTTTAGGCAGTGGGCGGAAGTCCCGAAGGGACCGGGACAGCAAACTTTGTAAGAAGAGAGAAGGGGAATTAATGTTATTTAAGAGAAAGCCTTTGTCATTTTTCGATTACGAGCCATTTCTTAAACAGATTTAACGCCAGGATTCTAGCACGTCAATACTTATTCCCTAAATGAGTAAAATATAGACGCCTAGTCCCCAATACCACATTTTTTTCACAGTTCTAACGCTATCGCGTTAAAGAGCTCGTTTTTAAAAGTTTCTGTGTCAACTTCATTGGCTAAGAGCGAAAAACTATCTTTTTGTGTGCCACTAGTAAATCGAAAAAGATGCAAATAAAATAAATACTTAAATATATTGCGAGACCCCAAGTACAGAGGGAATCGATTATATGCGAAGCACGAATGGGGAAAGTTGACATTTCACAATAAGATCAGCGCAACGTACAAGGCGGTCGTAAATTATGCCGTACATGACTTCCATGTCACGAATACCATGTTCGCGCGTGACATTTATGTTCACACATTACTTAATGCCGAATTCGGCATATGTGAAGCTAGCGAAACGGTGCGAGCACGCTATGAGCGTAGCATGAAGTCATATTTTACGTGGCACGCATGCAATAAGTACAATGCTTCGATGTGTTATTTACTTTTGTCGTCTATTCACGTCACGTAATACCAAATTTGGTGCATGGGAAGCTACCGAAACAGCCGCGAGAGCATCATGAGATGGCATGTAGTGATGTTCTTGCATTATACGCATGCGATGATTACTATATTTGGATCAGCCATATATCTTCGTCGTGATTCATGGTACCTAACACAAGGTTGGGTATATGTGCTACTATCGAAATGGCCACGAGTGCACTATGAGCGTAGCATGCAGTTATGTTTTACATGACACGCGTGTCGTGATTACCTTGTGTGGACGTGTCATTTAGCTTCGTCATCCCTTCGCGTCACGTAATACAAAATTTGATATATGTGAAGCTGGCGAAATGACCGTGAGCGTATCATGAGCGTAGCATGTAGTCATGTTCTCGCATCACACACATTTCAATAATATCGTGTTTGCACCAGGCATATACTTTAGTCATCCATTTACGTCTCGTAATACCGAAGTTTCGCAAAGAAATGCTTCGCACTTCTCAGCGAAAGTTCGTTGTTATAGGTTTGTTTGAAAGTCTAGTGAGCGCAACTTGTGTGCTTTACAAACACAAGCGTCCTGCAACATGCTTCATAACGCAACCTGTATTATCGCGGCGATAATGCGTGGTACAAGCGCCCGTTGCGATCGGCCGTCACAAGTTATTATCAAGGCTTTATGGCTTAAAGCAGGCCACCCACTATAAAAGAACACATGTTACTTCACCCTTTCCATTAGGGCCACGTAATGGGTGCATAGCAAGTTCCAAAAGATATCCCGCGCACAACTGAAAGTTGTTTGTGGGATGCTACCCGTTACCCAGAATGTAGTCGTATGCAAAAGCTTCACTGGCACAAGCCACTTTGAACTCATTACGCTCTAGGGACAAGATATCGCTATCGAATTCAGCTCTTAAGGCGAATCCTAAGGATTCCCCAATATTTGTTTGATTTTAACAATATTTCAAACCAGTACTGCATATGCCACTCAAGAAGATACTACTTTAGAAAACAAAATAAATATATGGGCAAAGGTGCGTATGGGCCGCAAACATTAGGTTCATGGGTCATATGTTTAAAACTGCTGCTCTAACGTGAACCTGGGTGTAACCACACGGGCTTCCTGCATTTAACCTCCGTCGAAACTCGGCTGCCACCCCTGGAGTTCAGTCTACATTAATCACAGGATCACCAAAGCGACTGCCAATCAAACTCTTAGCATTATTGTTGCATGGCTACTGGTTGCCTTGTTTCGTGCATGATCGAGGTACAATATAAAGATTACGCTGGGGTGTATCATATTTATTCTGAGTAATTTTGACATTTATTAGGCGCTAGAAGAGCATTGTAATCACTAGACGTTAATGATAGGTCTACTGTTTCAGGCCATGCTCCCGGTCCAAAATAATAATGGCGCAATTATTTAGCGCAACTGCATGTCATATTCGGACAAACCGCCAAGGAAAGTGTGTTGGAGAAGCAGATATTTTGTATCTCAGCCCATTGGATACACAAAGCCATCTGAGCTCTCTTTCTGCCCTCGCCCTTTTCTTTATTTCTGATCGTTTGAATGTCATCAATTTAATATTAGTTCAAAAATCTTTGCAACTTACCATGTTTATTAGCAAATAGACGCAGGTAAATTTCACTTCTCTCTAACAGACCATTTTATGTTGTCTTTTTTTTTTTGTGGGTGCGTCCGGGAACATCAGTATGTTCAAACCATCAACAGCTCGAAGGAATTTGTACAAAAACTGGTTATAAACATGAAAACAGTATTATTCTGTTCATGACACCGTGAGAGGAACTGCAGCGATTGAAAGCTTCTTGTTGAATATAAATTTACTTGCGTGTAGTGATGCTTTAATTTGTCTTACTAACTTCCTGCTATATTTGTTTATTACATTGAGTTCAATTCAGTCGCCATGCCTCCACTGCTTTATTTGTCTATTTGGTAAATACTTTTTCAAATTTGTTCTTGCACAAAAATAAATCAATTTAAGGGATATGCAAGTTAATATGAAAAGTGCATGATTTCCTGAAGTTAGAGTAACATAACCCAATCGTAAAGGTGGTAAACGATTAGGCTGAAATACGCCACAAAACTCACGCAAGGTCCTTTCTGAATATTTAGAGATTGAGGGTTAACCTCACTTTAACAGTCTTTTTTTTTTTTTGCTTCTCTATTGAGTCACAAGCGAGAAGTACTTCAAGCGTTCCGTTTTACATCGAAGTTAGCTAGGCAAAACTTCAAGGTCATAACTTACAAGAAAGTTCAGCAACAACCACTACTCAACAATCGTTCAATAAAACATTCGGCAGATCCCACGTACCTGGGAATCGACGTTATTAGAAGCATGCGGAGGAAAGGTGGCCATGTTGCAATTTTTATTATTGAGCGGCACGTCATGAATTGACGCTATACATATGTACAAATGTTGTACGAACAGACATATGTCGAATAGTTGCAGATGTTTATATAACCAGTTGTTTAGACTTGTGCAACGATGTCAACTGGAACATGCGTACCAGCAACACCAGAATCTGATATGAAGCACTGATGCTCGCGAAGATGCTGGCCCTTGAGACTGCTGCATAAATCAACACCGCAATTGACGTTAACTCGACGTGACAGCTGTATCAAACGTGTACATATATAATGTTTATAAAACTAGGTAGGCAGCATTGCAACCACTATTGACGTTTAACGAAGATTAGTATCAGTTTGGAAAGTAGTTCCGAGACCTGGCGTAGCTCTGTTGTAGAATGCTTGACTGCCACGCAGAATGCTTGAGTTCGATTCCTGTTGGAACACTGAAAGTTAGTATTTGCATTCGTCGACGGGTCAACGCTGCCCATGTGAGGTTTTTCTTAACACTGATATTTATTCTACGCCTTCAATGGGTCGATGCTGCCGATGTCGGGTATTGCCTAACGCTCACGCGTTAATATATCCCGCGTGTGTTCTCGTCATTCCTGGGTACATACTGTCAATCACCTATGGCACATACCCGCATACCAGCGGGTATGTGACAGTGGCACATACCCGCCCGTGGGTATGTGCCACTGTCTGGCGCGAAGTGTTTGACGACGTACGCGCGGGACTGTGACATTATTTATGTATTGACTATCGTGTCATATTCGTCAAACCACCTTACCCTCCAATGGTGATTTTGGTTCACGCCAAGTTAACGGGGTGGCCACGAGAGCACCCAAACATAAGCGGCTAGATAGATACGCTCAAAGTCACCGAAGTTCACTAACAAATGCTTCGTATTTAAAACAAAGAAGAGAATTCACTGAAGCTAAACACCAATAAATTTTTTGTACAGGCGTAACTAGTAATTGAGATATATTCTAATAAACCTCCCTAACCCTCCCAGAAGTTAGCGACTGCCTCCCAAGTTCCAGCGTCGCTGATCAACAATCCGTACGGAGCGCATGGATGGTGATTGATTTGATTACGGTGTACTGCAAAAATCATGTGCTCGAGGCGGATGCACATTAGAGCCTATGCAGGAATTTCTTTAGTTTGTCTGCAGTCGTCTGCAATTGCAACTGCAAGTGAAATTTCGCAATTCTGACGGTACTTTGCATGGTATTATTTCAAATTTTTCTTCATTTGATTGTGCAGTTTGCCGAAGCAATGCAACAGTAATAGCGCACTACATGAATGCACTCAGACGGGCGATTGTCACAAACATTACACACATAGTCACTGCCTCTAATGTGTTTGAAGGCGATTATTGCCTACAGGACACGTGTAACTTCTGAATGAGCATTCGGGGCATGCGAGAGATTTACGTCAAGTAATATAGGAGAAGGTGTGTGTTGTTACACGAATATGTTTGCTATATAAAGAAAACCATTGCGCTTGGTAAAACAGGAAGCGATGTGATGATGACGATGGCTGGAGGGGTTTAACGTACCAACATTTTGAAGGATTATTGTATAGTATGAAGATCTTAGATGCTGGCATGGTGTGACGCGAGCATTGGAATCGAAATAACTTTTAAAAAATATGACACAGTTAACGCAAGGACTATATATATATATATATATATATATATATATATATATATATATATATATATATATATATATATATATATATATATATATATGCATATAAGGGAAAGAAGTGTATACCTAAGGGCTCGTTTTTCCGTGTTTTTAACACAATAATAATGAGAATAACAGACAGTAATGCCAAGGAATGTACAGGGGAAGTTATTAACATTAATGGAATGTAAATAAGAAGAAAGAAAAGTGGATGAAAAAATTACCAACTGTAAGCAGGAATCGAACCTACGACCTTCGAATTACGCGTTCGATGCATATATATATATATATATATGCATATATATATATAGATGAACGTGCTTGACTGCGTATGTATTTCTACATAGAGGAAACGAGAGCATTGAATAAATGGCTGTCATGCTAAATACAAACAAGTAGTGTGTGCACAGCAGGCAAGTACTCCAGTTTCAGAGTGATAGCACAAAAGTATATGGTTGGTAATGAAATAATAATAATAATAATAATAATAATAATATAATAATAATAATATTAATAATAAAGTAACTCTTTTTTTCTGTCTGAATAGCATGGACAAGAATCGCCGAGATTAGCGCGAGGACAATCACTTCTGGAATGGTTTGGACAACAATGGTGAGTGCAATTCCTGAAACAATACTGAACAGTAACCGCCCGTTTATGACATATCTCTAATGGTGGAGGCCCAAAAAGATGTGACATTGTCCAAACCGGGCGGAGTGGCATAGGAGCTAGCATTTCGACGAAACGCGCTGTCATTCAAACAGCGATCCCATCCAACACAAGTCGCATTGTCAATAGATCACTTCAAGCAGTTTCATTCCTCCGCGTTCAACAATTTCTCATCACTCTAACCGGAACGACAATTTCTCTTTCTCCTTCAGACAACGTCTCCGGCTATGAAAGCCATAAAGGCAGCAGAATTTGAGAACTAGGAAGTGGCGAGCAACCTAGGGCCACCTCTATACTTTTTTCTTAATTCTCTTCTCGGCAGTGTTAGCACTTCGTCAGCGATCCCCTTGTCGCGCGACGTTCCAATGAGAGAAAAAAGCTAAGGGAAGGCATGGCGGAGGGTGTTGGGCGTTGCGAATGCACAAAGGTGCACTCTGCAGTCGGCGCTCAGGTCCAGACGCGGAGGTTGGGAAGGGTGGGCGTGCGCTGTTCTGTGCAACGGTTATTCCGAGCACGGCGGAGTTCTGTTGGCGTCGAAGGGGGCTTCGCGATGGTGGCTTCTCTTTTAAGCCCTGCAGTCGTCGTCTTCCCAGCGGCTCTCATTGAGCGAGGCCTCTGCCAAAAGTGCACCCCTCGTCGTCTCGCCGAGCGGGATAGCTACGAATGCGTATAGCGACCAACTGCCGCCATAAGCACCTTCCAAAATGAGAAGAAACGGCGTCGGTCTGTCCTTCCCAAAGGGAAACCGTTTCTCCTCGCTCCCGAGTTTGCGCCGCGACGCAATTTTAAACTGCCTTCCGCGTTCTTTTCGTTGGTGTGCGCACTTTGCAGAGTACGACAGGATTACGTAAATTGAAAACACCTCCTCAAAAGAGGGAATTCCGCAATATACAGATACTTTACCGAATAATGGATTTCGGAAGTCAGGGTTTTATTATCCTTCATATCCATTAGCACTAACAGAAGTCGGTGTGTGATTGGATATTATTATCCTAGAAAGACATATCTTCATGGAAGTTGCTCAAGAGCTAGCTTTTGTCACGTATGTGCATGGAAATCGGGATACATACGTCCCTATGAGGAAGGCCACACTGTACGTCGCTCTTAGCAGAAAAGTAATATTGAAATCAAATAAAATTCATTTACCTGGTGATGATGTGGGCAGGCTTGAGTGATACGTGGAACAGTTAGAGGGGAATCCAAGCCCCCATATATGCAAGGCACACAGCAGAGATAGTACAAAAAGTATCGACAAATACATTTACACAACTAAACCAGTGCTGTGCATTTATATTCAACGCATGCTTTCAATATATTATACATTCATTCATTCAGTCTTTATTGTGTGTACTGGATACCACGCTTCTCGAAAAATTGACGAAGGATAGCATAGTCATAGCTTGCCTAAAATACCAATTAGGAGTCTCAACGTAACATTTTTGGACAATCCCCCAAAGTGGGTACGTGCCATTTATCTAGGAAAACAAACAAAGACATGCTGCCTACTACAAAAAAATTATCATTACTTATGGCGCAGTGCGCACTCAGCAGTGTGTCTGTTGCATCCCGAAGAGTGTATAGAAAAGGCGCTGAAAGGCCGCTCTTCTAGCTTTCGCTGTGACTGTGCTTCGCGTTCAGCGCAAGCCTGGCGTTTTCGTTTTTTTTTTTTTTACTTTCACGCGTAGCGGAGCTCAAATCCTGACTGACAGCAAAGGTATTGTTTTTAAGCAAAGCACACTTATCCAGCGCGGTTTCTTTGTGCTTATGCTTTGCAAATTTGACAGTGATCGGCTGCGTTTTCTTTTTCATAAATCGACCAATCCTGTGAGCGTGTATAATGCTATCACTCTTTAGGCTCAGATTCAGTTTATCGATAATGGCCCTAAAAACATTATCTTTGGAATCAGTATACGCCTCGCTTTCAACCTCTGTTATGCCACAAAAAACTGCGTGATCTCGTCGAGAACGATTCTGTGCATTGTCTAACCAATGACACAGCGCGCAAGCGGTCTACTCAAGACGATGAACTTTATCATGTAGCTCATTGAAGCCGTCCTGAAATTGCTGAAAGAGTGTAGTCTGATCGTCACCAGCTTTTAAACTTCACTTTATTCATTCACAAGTCATTCTTAAATTAGTTACAGAGTACACAGTGACATCTAAGAGACACAGTAGGCAAAAAGGCGAATAAATGCCTGACAGGGTCCCATCACTCGTCCCACTCAATAAGGCACGCAAGGAGCAGTAATGTACATAGGTTGAAACACTTAAAACAAAGAAGTAGTGACAGTTTCACACTTTTTATAAGGGATCTTAAAACATCGACACCAGAACCTTGATGCTTCAAGACCTGTCTCTAAGGCCTCATTTGTAGTAAAGATGTCGTGTAATACTTTTTCTCCAGACAATGAAACAATGAATGTGTAGAAATACCCAGAGTTTTTAAAAAACAACATGATACTACAACTCACTGAATCAGAATAAAACAGAGATTTATTTATTTTCATTTATTTTTATATATTTGTCATACTTTTAAACCTCACTTGAGGGTCGGTACAGGGAGGGTGAAGAATTGAGTTGCACAAAATAAAATATTTGAAAAATAGTAAGATGAACTCTGTAACATATAGCATAATTATATGAGAAATACAGTTACATACTTTTTCACTCAATATATTTACAACATGATCTGTATGACCAATGAAACATTTCTAAGGAAACACATACATGAACACTGATAACTATACATTCTCAACAAAATGCCTATCAAGAGCAAACTCAAAATCACTCAAAGTTCTTTTTTGCACCATATCGTTTGGTAATTCTTTCCACATATTAATAGCATCGGGAAAGAAGGAAAATCGGAAGATATTTGTTCGAGCATGTGTTGGTTGTATGAATGTTGTGCATGTTGTTCTTAGAAACCTTTTGTAACAATGTTTCAAATAATAATCTCTGTTTATTTTCACCCCGGCATGCAAGATCTGAAAAAGAAGTTTCAACCTCTGTTTCCTCCTTCTTAATTCTAGCTATTCTACTTTACATACTTTCAACATTTCAGTAACAGAATTCCTTCTTCAATATTTCGAGCAGATAAAGCGAGCTGACATTCTGAGAATGCGTTCTAATTTATTTTTTAAGACCTTTTGGTGTGGGCTCCACACAGCGCTGGCGTATTCTAAACTCGGATGGACATGCGTTTTGTAGGCAAGCAGCTTGACATCTTTTGTAGCTCGGCCTAACTTCCTTCGTAGGAAGAACAATTTTTGACATGCTGTTTGACAGCATGTCAATCTTAAGAACACGTCAATTTTAAGAAAAAGGTGTTGACAAAAAAAAACCTGTGTGATTTTATAGGGACAGGAGAAATATTTTTGTAGCATTACTAGACAAGTTTGTATAATTTTTTAAACGCAATTACTGAGTGGCTCTCTTTCAAAATGATACTATGGTGGTAAATGCTGGATGTGCTTTCAACTGTTCAACTGCTGTAGCCTTCGTGTACCGTAATTTTTTCGTATTCGTCCTCTGCAGTATGTTATGCGTCTAAAGTTGTATGCATTGTGTCTTCGAGAATATGTATCGTGAAACGTGGTAGTGTTAGATTTGAATTCGTTATTTATGAACATCGATATTTTTTCCTAGGACGTTCTGAAGCGTTAATATGTCGTTTTTGTCAAAGAGTGGGGCAGAAGTCATTGTAGAATGAACCCCCTTCAATTATTCGTACTATTCTTTTCTGTAGTCTATGAATGCATTCGTTCTTTGTCTAAGCAGTATTACCCCATATTAAAAAAACACTGATGGGTACGTGAATATACTAAAGAATAATGCAGTTGCTTCGTTACCCAAACAGGTAAATAACATCTGATTTTTTTATTATCCTAATCGAGCGTGGAATACTAGTGCGAACTTCGTTTATAAGATATGTGCAGTCGAGGGTTTCATGAAAAATAATGCCAAAAAACTTTTCGCACGTTACCCGTTCAATCAAGTGCTCTCAAAATTTTACTTCAGTGACATATGCCATTGAAGTAAAATTTGTAAAATCTGTACTCCATATGGAGCACAGATTTATGTTTTATACAAAAAATTACGCTTTTTGTTTTTTATTTAGTTCAAGCTTATTTGACATTAACCATAATGATGGGTGCTTGAGCCACCCATTTGCTTCTTCTTCCAAGCCGTGAAAAGTTTTTTCAAAAAAAAAGACGTTTGTGTCGTCGGCTCATAAAATTATGTCTGTAGTGCAAGGTATACTATCGATATAATTTACATACAAAAGCAACAGGAGGGAGCCTAATATAGATCCTTGAGAAACTCCATACTTAATTTCATCCACTTTTGATACTGCGTGCTGCGTGTCAAAAAGTAGAAATCAACTTGTTAGATAACTGTCTAACAATTTAAATGAAATACCTTTTATGCTGTATTGATTTATTTCAGTAGAAGAATTTCATGTTTCATGTCTAGCCGGGCGTTTTAGATATGGCTTCAAAAGTGCCTTTCTGTTAGGTTTTTAGCTCTGACACTGTTTCAGCTACAGATTTTGCACTGTTCTAATTCTCATAATCACTCTTTGAAATCATTGACAGTTTCAAAAACTTCTGTGAGGGCAGCCGATGATTCGATAGGACCCGGGTCACACAAAACATTCCCAAACGAAAGTAATTGCAGCGAACACAAAGGCTTAAACAATGTTTCAGGGCCTGGAAACACGACAAAAAACGAATAATGTGATTTAGAAAAATAGTCAGGTAGTTGACACTTGCAACCAACCCGTAGAATGAAGAACAGAGCACGTGAGCCTCCCATCCCTATTGTCCCTCTAAGCCCATTCAACGGCGGCTGCGTTGCACTCGGTTGTAAAAGGGGTGTTGGCGGGGCTGTCGATGTTACTGCAGCTGCCACTATTGTTGTGGCAGAGCACAATAACGCCGGGAAACTTGGAAACTGGTCGTGACAACAAGAATTCACTCACTGTAATCAATGGCCATTGCTGGAAACCTCTGAGGCTGTAGGTGTAACGGCGAACTTTCCTGCCGAAGGCACGTGCGAACAGTTTCCGCAGCCAGCAGCAGCATTGACTACATGTAAAAAAGAGTGGAGTGCGTGATCCTCCCATCACTATCGTGGCTCCAATCATGGTGCCTGTCACTATTGTGCCTTCATAGACAATATGTAGGCAGTTAGCGCATGCAGGAGTGAACCGTCATTCAAGCGCCCAGATAAAAGTTATTCACGTTCCAGGTATAAGAGTGGCACGCACCTTGAAGATGACAGTATGTGTGAAATGCCCGGAAGCAATCACTTTCATCGTACAGAATCATATTCATTTCTACTAGTTAAAAGGATGTTTGTATACTAGATTCTTCTTACTGTCTTATAAAAAAAAACTTTGTAACCAGCCAAATATTTAGGGCTACTAGAAACAGGTTTAACGCACAGATATTAAATTAATCGGAAAAGTGCCCTTTTTTAATGTGGTGGGTGAAAGTTTCTACGAGCTAGAGCTCTACATACTCTTGCCAAATTACTCTTTACAGAGAACAAAGTGTACGTGTTAATTTTTAGAAACAGCTACCAACCCTTCCCTATTTACCCGAGGCGGGCGCCTTTCTCATTGCAGACAACTGTTACTAATGAGTAATTACGCTTGTCATACCTATTCTACCATACATGAAGTGTTGGCTGTTTTATCTTATTCACCAGTTTAATACACTCCAGCTAATGTGTGCAAAACCTTTAAAAAGGAGCTCTTGAAATGTCAGTTGTAGAAGGTACACAAGGGCACACACTTAAGCCTACTCCCACGAAATTTTCTTGTACGTTTGGTGTCCACGTACGGTCAAAATACGACGACATGGTTTCCCTGTACCATCGCTAATCCATGACCACGAATCATCTCAAATGCTTCGCTCGCGATTCTTGCCTATCACCGGAACCAGAAAGCGTAAACAAATCCGTTGCCTCTGCTCCTTCTCTGTTCTTTTTTTTAATCGCACTTTTCTTTAAGCCTACTCGCTTCGCAGGTTAAGCTATCTCAACAGCATCCTCCTGCTTGTATCTCCCTCGCCCCCGTCCTTTTTTTTGTATATGTTCACAAACGTTTCCTCGAAAGGATTATTATCTTTAACAGGATAATAATTTGCTCTTCTAGAAGAGTGATCGAACCAGATCAACAGTAGAACGGCTGCATCTCCCCACGAGCTGGTAGTCTGAGCACGCTGGTAATCACCGGGGTATCTGTACATTTTTGTCCCGATCACCTTTTAAAGACACAGATTCATCTTTGTGGTAAACCTTTATCAACTTTCATTTTTATCTCTTTTGCACTTGACTTCCCGATTCTTAGGATTGCACTGCACATTTCCTGTCATCTTCCTGCAGTGTGTCCTTTCAGCTTGAATGCACCGAGCAAACTAGCGTAAACGCCTATACGTTTTCCGTCGAGTAAAAGATGTGTAAGGTTTTCAAGACTCTATTGTACTTATACGCTTGGGCCAACCGTTCCAACAAACTCTTAAGAATGCTACTGTATGATCTTAAGAAACCCTTGGGTCCTCAAGCATTGTCACATTTGTGGTTGCAGTGTTTTTTTTTTCCATCAGATCACTCAGGTCATCATTCTTAATGTGAAGTGCGATTCAACTTTTATGCGCCCGATCAAATTGATCAAAACCAAGGCATAACTGTGGATCTCAGTATAGAATAGCTTTTTTTTGCACTGTAATGAACCGTTCACATTTGATTTGATTGATATGTGGGGTTTAACGTCCCAAAACCACTATATGATTATGAGAGACGCCGTAGTGGAGGGCTCCGGAAATTTTGACCACCTGGGGCTCTTTATCGTGCACCCAAATCTGAGCACACGGGCCTACAACATTTCCGCCTCCATCGGAAATGCAGCCGCCGCAGCCGGGATTTGAAGCCGCGCCCTGCGGGTCAGCAGCCGAGTACCTTAGCCACTAGACCACCGCGGCGGGGCACCGTTCACATTTATCAATAGCGAAGGTTTGTATTAGCAAATATTCTGGTTTTTTTTTTGCAGATCAGACCAAACAAATGATGCTCGTGGTGCTGCATATGCAAGAAGCACAGGCTCTCCGCCAGTTTAGTTAATATAATTATTTTATTCAATTGCGGGTTCTTATATAATAAAGCAAATCAACATTGGTTCCACGTTCATTTTTAGTCTTCGTCATCAAATAGCTCACAGTGCTTTCCTAGCAGTTTGTCCAGTGGGTCACATCTTCAGTCAGATGTTCCAGAAATTCTATTCGGGAACCTTCCTAACGCGGGTTCACAGCCCAAGTGTGCCACTTAAGCGCAGGCAATCGCTTCTACACACACAAAAAAATATTGCACTGCTGCGCAGTATATATGTATGCTAAGTAAGAAAGTATGACACTGTCGTAATGTAATGGCTTCTGTAAAATCCGGGCTCAGTATCGTTGTGTTGAGGTCATTGATCAGCACTATGCGCGCACTCGTCACCGGATTGACAAGCATCTTCATCATCATCATCATCATCGTCGTCGTCGTCGTCGTCAGCCTGACTACGCCCACTGCAGGACAAGGTCCTCTCCCATGTTCCGCCAGTTAACTCGGTCCTGTGCTTGCTCCTGCCAATTTGTACCCGCAAACTTATTAATCTCATCTGTCCACCTAACCTTCTGTCTCCCCCTAACCCGCTTGTTTTCTCTGGGAATCCAGTTAGTTACCCTTCATGACCAGTGGTTATCCTGTCTACGCGCTACATGCCCGGCCCATGTCCATTTCCTCTTCTTGATTTCAACTGTGATATCCTTAACCCCTGTTTGTTCCCTAATCCACTCTGCTCTGCTCTTGTCTCTTAAGATTACACTTACTATTTTTCTTTCAATTGCTCGCTGCGTCGTCCTCAATTTAAGCTGAACCCTCTTTGTAAGTCTGCAGGTTTTTGCTCCGTAGCTAAATACCGGCAAGATACAGCTGTTATATACCTTCATCTTGAGGGATAGTGGTCATCTACCTGTCATAATTTGGGAGTGCTTACCGAATGTGCTTCACCCCATTCTTATTCTAGTTACTTCAATCTTGTGCTTCGGATTCGCGGTTATTACCTGCCCTAAGTAGACAGTCTTTTAGAACTTGAAGTGCACTATTACCTATCTCGAAGCGCTGCTGTCTTCCGAGTTTGTTGTACATTACTTTCGTTTTTTGCAATATAATTTTAAAACCCACCTTTTTGCTCTCCTTGTCTAACTCCGTAATCATGAGTTGCGATTCATACCCTGAGTTACTCAGCAATGCAATATCCTCGGCGAAGCGCAGGTTACTAAGGTACTCTCCATTAACTCTTATCCCTAACTGTTCCCGTTCTAGGCTTCTGAAAACCTCCTGTAAGCACACGGTAAATAGCATTGGGGAGATTGTATCCCCCTGCCTTACACCCTTCTTGATTGGTATTCTGCTGCTTTCTTTATGAAGCACTATGGTAGCAGTTGATCCCCTGTAGATTTCTTTCAGAATGTTTATATATGCTTCATCGACGCCATGATTCCGCAGTGTCTGCATGACTGCTGATATTTCTACTGAATCAAACGCCTTCTCATAAACAATGAAGGCCATGTATAGAGATTGGCTATATTCTGAGCGTTTCTCTATTACCTGATTAATAGTATGAATGCAGTCGATTGTTGAGTAGCCTGTTTGAAATCCTGCTTGTTTCTTTGGTTGATTGAATTCTAATGTTTTCTTCACTCTGTTAGCAGTTTACCTTTGTAAACAGCTTGTATACTACAGAGAGCAAGCTAATCGGCCTGTAATTCTTCAAATCTTTCTCATCTCCTTTCTTATGTATTAAGATGATGTTAGCGTTCTTCCAAGACTGTGGTACTCTTCCCGTCAGGAGGCACCTCGTAAACAGGGTGGCTAGTTTTCCTAACACAATCTGTCTTCCATCTTTCAGCAGATCTGATGTTACCTGATCGTAACCAGCAGCTTTGCCTCGTTGCATGCTCTCCAAAACTTTTCTAACTTCTTCTATCATTACTGGTGGGGTGTCATCAGAGTTACTGCTAGTTTTTATAGTATCAAGGTCGTGGTTGTCCCGGCTGCTGTACGGATCTCTGTAAAACTCCTCCACTATTTTAACTATCCTATCCATGTTGGTAGTTATTTTGCATACTTTGTCCCTTAGTGCATACATCCGCTTTTTGCCTATCCCAAGTTTCCTCTTCAAGCATACCAGCTCGAAAAGCACTACAAGGACAAGAAAAACAAGAGAGCAGGCAGGGCGGTTAACTAGACAGACGCCCGGTTCGCTACCTTTAGCTGGGGATACGAGAAGGGGGAGTATAAAGATGAGAATGACAAGTGTCATAAATAATTTGGGCATCATCTGTAGTCGGCCTCAATTTAGGGAGGGTGTGGAGGCGTTCGCGCCTGTCTGAGCGCAGTGACCGATTGCATCTGTGGCTTGTAAAATTACTGGTAATTGTGTACGCAGAAATTTTAGGCGGCGGCCAGGTAAGCGATCCGGTGGCTTATGATTTCCTTCCACAGTACGTGCTCATACGTGCAAGCTTTGTGTGCACTCGCCTTTTTAGTAGAATTATCACCACCTTCTCAAGTTGCAACCTGCACTACGCTTAATTGATATTTTCGCCCTCTTGGATCCCTTCAATAAATATTGAAAGAAAAAAGTCGATTACTTTGTTAAAAGAAAAAAAAACTCGAAGAACAAATAAGTTCTTCAAATAGAAGTGTGCAATAAATTACGACATACTGTTAACTATTAATCGCAGAGAAGGGCATGCGAAAGTGACAATGAGTGTTTGCGCTGTAAACCTTTCTACCGTTCCCGCCGGCGACGAAGACTTAATCTGTATTCAGAAGTCTTTACCTTCTCGTATTATCTTTACTGGTGCCGAAGATATATAAAATGAGCTTGTTTCAAAACCTGGCAGCCTTACTCCTGTCCGTGTCACTCGTGCTTCAGACGGGCTTGGCGAGAGTCTGCAGGGGTTTATTTTCGGGCAGCAGCAGTGACTCCGACGGTCGAAAATGCACGATCTCCTCGTCCCAGCTCATCACTGAAAAACGTTCGGCAACCGCCCTTGTTTTGTTTATTGCCAAGTCGGTGGTGTGCTTTTCTAGAATTGCAGGTGGAGGTTGTCAAAAAAAGTAAGAACGCTTTACCGAACGTGACCTTCGCGCTTGCTGCGAAAAAAAGGTAGCTCTTTTTTTTTCCATGTGGCAAACCTCTTTTGTCTGCCATAAATATTTAAGCACAACCGTCAGTCTTGTAATGCAAGGTTCGTGGAGCGTTGTCCACTGAACGCTGCCTTGCAAAGACGTATTTTGCTTACGAAAAATTTATTTTGTTATGGGATGCTTCAACAATTTTTGACTGATCCTAATCTTGCAAAAATTAACACAGAGGGGGAGTCTGGAAATTCTCTCTACGTTTTACTGAAAACTTCGCAATGTAAATGTACCGCTTCAGTTAATACCTCATTGTCAGTTCACAGCGTAGGTATGGCTACACAAATCAAAAGAACGTAAATATATTGTTCCAATATTTTGTTTTTCCGCACATCAGCGGTATAAGCATAATAATAATACGTCCAGCTCTCATAATGATGGAATTCTTATAAAATACTTTTGATCATAATGGTGGGTATTGGAGTGTACATGAAGGAGAATAGATAAATGTGCGCCTCACCGTATGTACAATGGCCAATACTTCGTAGTGATTACGAACCAAACGTATACGTACGTGCAAGCAAGCAATTAGTTCAGCTATCCTTCTAAGCAACTGCAACGCCTGTTAGCGTGTTCATGTTTTATACCTCGAATGACATCGAAAGAGAGTGGCAGCTCCCAGTAACAGCTGCACACAATAAGTGCATTCTAAGACCCAGAGGAGACGCAAAGTATGCGCACTGCATGCGATTAAATTATCTATCTGAGTCTCGGTTCTGAGTTGTCAACTTATCGCAAAGACAAGTGTTCCTCACTAGTAGGGACGCAAAACATCAGCCATCATTTCTCTAAAGAAGTCCATGCCATTGTCTACCGTAGCAGCGGGAAAGATTCCACCATTTCGGTGGATCATGGTGAAGCATGTAGGACAAATTCAAACAAATATCTTCCGTAACGTAAATTATTCAGCACACTTAACCATAACATGAACATGAGCACCATAAAACGGAAATTGGGACTGGTTGTTTTGCGTGAATAGTTGATACAGCACTAAAACAGGAAGACATAAAACAGAGCGCTCAGTTCATTAAAGCTTGCTGCTTTATTGAACTGAGCTTGCTGCTTTAAAGAAAATTATGGTTGTGCACACACTTTCAAGAGCTCCTAGGACGAGTGCTGTCACCTCTTCAGCGATGATCATGTGCACTCTTTTTTGCATATTTGTGCTTTTGCGCTGCATCACCCAAATCTAATGAGCGATTTCAAGCTTCTCTATATTTGTGGTGTACCTGATGTAGCTTATGCATTATAATAAATGCGAAATATTGCTTAGCGAGCTTCGGCAACTTTCAGTCTATCTATCTATCTATCTATCTATCTATCTATCTATCTATCTATCTATCTATCTATCTATCTATCTATCTATTTATCTATCTATCTATCTATCTGTCTGTCTGTCTGTCTGTCTGTCTGTCTGTCTGTCTGTCTGTCTGTCTTTGTATCTATCTATCTATCTATCTATCTATCTATCTATCTATCTATCTATCTATCTATCTATCTATCTATCTGGCCGCTTACGTTTGGGTGCTCTCGTGGTCAACCCTTAACTTGGCGTTAACCAATATTAGCATAGAAGGGTAAAATGGTTTGACGAATATGACGCGCTTTTCAATACGTAAATAACGTCACTATCCCGTCACGTACGTTGTCAAATACTTCCCACCAGACAGTGGCACATACTCACGGGCTGGTATGTGCCGCCAGTATGCGGGTATGTGCCACAAGTGATTTACACTTGTGTATCTACCCAGGAACGACGAGAACACACATGGGCAATTCTGGCGCGTGACCGTTAAGAAATACTCGACATCGGTAGCATCGACCTGACGAATGCAAATAATAAATTTCACGCTCCCAGCAGAGTTCTAACGTAGGCATTCTGCGTGGCAGTCAAGCATTCTACCACAGAGCTACGCCAGGTCTCGGAACTACTTTTCAAATGCACGCTATTATTCGTGAAACTTCAATAGTGGTTGCAGTGCTGCCTACCCAATTTTATAAACACTGCATATGTGCTCCTTTGATACAGCCGTCACGTCGGGTTAATGTCAACTGTGGTTAGGTGCCATGCACTGAAGTTGACTTATGTAGCAGTGTCCAGGGCCAGCATCCCCACGAGCATCAGTGCTTTTTATCAGCTTCTGGTTAACACTTGGTTAACACTTGGATATACATTTGGCGTCATTTCATGACGTGTCGCTCCATAAAAAATGCAACGCGGTCCCCTTCCCTTCGCATGCTTCGCATAACGTTAATTTCCAGGTACGTGGGATCTGCTGATTTTTTTAATGAAACACGTTCGGCAATCACGAGCACAGGCTATCTTGAGACATCACCACGTGCTGTTCAGTGGCCGTGCTCGTGGCCCATCTACACGGTTTAGATGGGGGAGCCGTCATGCTGCCTTCGAGGGAAGTTGCGTGGCTGCCGCGAAGGGCAACAGTCGCTGCCACCCGCGACGGCCGGTTGCTCCTGTTCAAAATCATGGAATCCGCCTCTGGGGCCCGTGTGCCTGGGCCGACCTTCTCGTATGAACCTTAGTTTTAAATAATTTGTTGCCTGTTGCTGTTGATAGATAAGTTGTTTGAAGCATCTACCACCCTTATTTTAACACTAAACGGGACACAGCAAGACCAATACCCACACGTGTGACACATATTGTGATCGCCTTTTTGAAATATTTCGATATATGTGTGTTAGTTAGCAGCGGGAATTTTTAGCAGAAACCTCACAGTACATCACAGGCAGCCTTCCTTTGAGCCACGATGCTGCTTATCTTTCGTAATTCAGGTATTGGCCCGAAGGCAAAATAGACTGCTGATAAATGAAAACCATGCTTTGAATGCCTTAGATATGCCTTTAAAAAAGAGCTTTCCTCATCACAGTTGTCATTCAATTTTAAACGAAACTGCAAAATCAACGTGGCCGCAGATCATCATAGCTTTTTTTTCATTCATTTTTTTACTCTTATTTTTGTTCATAATAAGTAGAAATTAACCACCTAATTAATAGCAGCAGCGCTTATCAGCTTGGTGGAGGTGGCCGCTTCCTTTTTTTTTACATGCCACCATATGAAAATTTTGCATACATGTGTCTAACAACAAGAACGTGATAGTAATTAACGTAATAAACCAGGTCGCGGGAATGTATAAGTGCATAAAGATGACGCAGACACTTCAAATATATATAGATAACTAAAGATAGTAGTGTCTCTGCATGTATAGTAAAGAGCAAACGCAATGTCAGATCCTGCATTAATATGAGCAGCAATTTCGCTACACGCCTCTTGGGTAGGGACAGTGGATAGGAATCACACTTGCGCGCGTATTAATATTATTATTATTAATATTTACAAGTACTGCTGTTCCATGCCTGGGACATTGCAGGAGCGGGTACAGAAAAATCAACGAAAGCACAGAAACAAACGATAGTGCGCACAAATTTATATGACTAACACATAAAATTTTTCCCGAACTCTACAGTGTTCAGTCTACGCAATGCACCATCAAGCTTGTTCCAAGTTTCCACCACACGCGGAAAAAAAGAGAATTTGAAACAATCCAAACGAGACCTGAAGGGTACAAGGTTCAAAGCGTCTGTACTACGTGTTGTACGCGCTGATTTATCAGCGAAAGATTTGGTTTTCTGAAAGCCCCGTCTTAATCCCTGTTTTTCTTTTATATCTAGGAGCGAAAGAAAATATTGAGTTAAAACCCCAAAGAATAAAATATATATGCGAAAAGCCATATTATCTGTGGCTGGCTTGTGCTGAGAGGCTCCCACACAAAATGCACCTCAGCAAAGACAACTACAACCCAGCCTTCAAAGCATCAGGACCAGGGCGCGAGCGTGGGAAGCGAGAAGCAATGGCGCTGCCTCGTAGTGACAGGGAACCAAAGCTCAGGCTGCGTTGCCTTGCGGTGGTATGTCGCAACGCACGTGCAGTCGTCAGCTTTTCGCATGATTTACTACTATGTTAGATGTTGAGACAAATAGGCGAAGAGCCGTCTAGGGATGAAATGCTACCGTTTCGCAACAGTGCCGTTGTAAGTAGGCTATGCGGGTCTACGTAGAGCACGAGGAAAGGCCAATGAGCAGGCGCAGCGTTTCCGTACCGGAAAAAGAGGTACGCTGGCTGCGCTCCCGGCAACGCTGCTGGAGTCGATTGAGGCTTCATATTAGGGGCGAGGCTCCTTAGGGTGCGCCCTATTTCCCATCAAGCTCACTAAACTGAAACCAAAACATAACACCTGCACAGTGAAAAACAAAAAGACATGTGCATAGAGCGGATTTTATGTGTACATCAATGAAGTATATGAATGCACAATAGATGATCACCTGTGCCCTCCGTCCGTGCCATCCGTCTGTCTGTCCGTTCAACTGTCCGTCCGTTCGTCCAACTGCCCTTTTGTCTGCCAATCCATGCATCTGTACACTTGCATCCACCTAGGTGCGTATGCGTTGGTCGACCTATCTGACCGTCCGTCTATCAGTCTGTCAATGTGTTTTGGAGTGTTAGTTTTTTTTTATGCAACAGAAAGCCTGCATCACTACATACATTTTCTTTTTGGACCCAGGACTAGCCATTGGCTATGGGTTCAAGTAGTCTGATGATCTTCTGTATTGTATGATTCAACAAGTAAAATAAAAAATCTGTCGGTCTGTCCAGTCTTTATACTAGTTGGCGACTTCAACATGAACACCGTGAACCTTAGAATCAAGCCTTCCCCACTTTCGTTTTATTCGTGGAGATCCCTTGATATTTTGAACTTCCAAAAGCAACCCATGCTGCAAGTCTTTAGGGATATGCAACGATTATCGAGTGCAATGCTCCTAAACCAACCCATGATTCAGCTGCTAGAAAACATATATTACTGTTAGAAGGCAGCACGACTTGTTGCTCCCTAAAAACTTCAGTATCTTCGGGGCAGCCCGAAATGCCACGCTTGCACATGTTCTCGACAAAACAACGCCGTAAGGTCGCACTGACCAGGAGACGTTTAAGAACAAGATCGCAAACGCGGCAGCGCTGACAGACTTGCCCGGAGTACCTTAGAACTTTGGCCAAGGAAGAAGGATTTCAGAGACCAATAACATCTTCCGAGAGAAAATGTCAATAGGCTTTTTCACTCGATATAGTTGTCAACTCACCATTCATGTGAGGCAAAATAGCCAACTGCGAAGAGGCCTAATTGTTTCATTGCATTCTGACACGTTTGGCGCGTCCACTAGAATGGCTCCCCAAGATCAGACTCTCCGCGACGCCATTGTGCCTAGCTTGTAAGACCTGCAATAATATAGAACATTATTTGACTAAGTATGATGAGAACGTCTAAGTTCATTTAAAGAACTACAACGTTCAGTGTACATCAACACGACAGTGTAGTTGATACTATGTTTCCGCGTGGTCACTGGACCTTCCGGAAGGAAGTGTCTCGACTACTACCGATTCTTTTGATCATTGCAGACCTTGCACGTGACTGGTGGTGAGGAATACTTGCGTTGAGCTGTGGTGTGGTGATATAGGGCTCCGGTACAACACTACGTGGAAGCCGACAAGCCAACGGCCTCAAGCCAATGGCCTACGCAGGGTTGCATCGTGCAGCAAGCGAATTTCTGAGGGCGTGCCCACGGTTTACTTTAGGAAAGACTTTTACTCAATCCGATCAAAAAGAGGAAACCAGGTGGAGCGATTGCATGCAAATTTCGCGAGGGACGATCCACCGGCAACGTAAAACATCCTAATCTTAATACACAACCAATTTTACATGCCAGTTGTAAAGACTTAACCACACGTACGTGTTACTACGGTTACGGGTGTGGCTTGTAGAGCCGCGTCACTCCCTCCCCTATAGACAAAAGGTGCGAAGCTTTGTGTAGCCGGACTATGTCACGTGCTGACGCGTTGTAATGCGTACGTTTGGTTATAGCTTAAGGTCACGTGTTTATGATGTACATGGTGGAGAAAACTGTGTATCTCGGATGAACTCTACAGGCCTGAACACACATACGCGTTGCAGCGTGTCAGCGTGTGGCCTTCTGGTATGACACTGCACCTTCTCCTTAAAGAGAAAGAGTGAGTGCGGCTATGCGAAGCTTTGCGTCATCTCGTTGTCCTGAGGGCGAAGGTGCATCGACACGTCAATAGACGCGCTAAGGCGCTGCAACAGGGTATGTGTGGTCAGGCTTTGGGCGTGCGCGCCAGTGAGCATGACCCAGCACACAACCATGGACCGCCCTCTCGGCACCATCGGGATGAAGTTTTAGTGGTCCGAAGGACATTGGTGCTGACTTCGTAATTCATGATTGTTGAATTAGTTCTGGTTCACAGCAAATGTTTGGTACGTGGAAAGTGTCTGTGCTTATACTGCCGCGGCCACGCCTGTATAAAGCGATCTAGCAGCCAGTTTTCGTCTGCGGACCGAAACCTTGAAGCAGTTTTGGGCTCTGAAGTAGTGTATCAGGAGCATGCATGATCTAGGCTGACCACGTCAGAGCCTGACACCGCCCCAAGGTTTCGCCCCGCAGAGCAAAAACCGGCTGTTCGTGTGCTCTACAGAGAAGTGGCCGCAGCTTCACATACATACTACGATGGAAGACTTAAGTGCCTCATCAAACGCGAAATTGGGCCATCACCGTTCCACGGCATTGGAGATGGGCGATGATAAAGATCATCGTCACATGATTTTGTCGCGGTGATGTCACACATGTCGCACACCACCCTTATTTGCGACGTCAATGTTACGTCAGTACGACCTCACAGGGACGACATGCAGCTTATGTTGACATTATGACGTCATTCCCTCGAATCGTAGTTTGGTCAAAGGGGGTGCTATGACGTAGGCAAGGCAAAGCCAGGCGAGCCGCCTCTGATTTCGGAGGCAGGAAAACCACTTTATGTGCAGACAGCTGTTGATTAGTACAGCGGCAGAACATTTTATAGCTTAGAGGAAAAAGATAAATGATTCCACCTTCGAGTAGTACCAAGTGAACGGATAGGGAACCATCAGATTTTCATTCACGTGCAGCAGCCGGAGAGTCATATCTTGATATGTTAAACTCTTGTGAATCGTCATGGCCGATTTCAACAATCCCACTTACACCTTTCACGTGCGTTCTGTTGAACATGTTTCCGACTTCCTTGTTTGCGTGAATCAATAAATATTTATATGCTTGGCGAAGGCCACATCTTATTGTTCGAAAAGCTTCACCATCGTAGTCACAGGTTCAGATTCTGCCGGTGGCAAGGTATTTTTTCATGCTCTTTATTTCCTCTCATTTACAATACATATATTTTTATTAACAGCCCCTATAATTTTGCTGGTACTACTGTCTGTTAATTCTTATAATCTTCGGGTCTAACGAAGAAAACAAGCCCACAAAGTCGCACTTTCGTACGGTCGTTTTAGAACTGCGCTTGATGTTGTTCTTTTTGTGATACGACGTGCAAAATGCTAAGAAGTATGTTTGGATGCATATATAGGAATGTCAACCTCAGCGCAGTAAGGTGGCTCGTGGAAAAAGGCGACGCTAGACTAAACAACGAAGTTCATTAAACATCTGATTTCTGGGGCGAATATTGCAATCATGTGCATCCATCTATATTGGAACACCTGGAGGCTCTTATCCGAAGAAAACAAAAATTTATTGAGACAATTTTCCGAGTTCATGTCTCTAGAAAAACCAGGTGGTTTTTCTTGAGACACGAACAACGCATGACTCGAGCAATGAAGCAGCACCTTGGTTCCTATTTTCTTTGTCACTGTGCATATAAAATATTTGTGCAACATTTCTTATTGTTTCTACGTTCTCTGGGTCATGGGTCATTTTTTTAAATATGTATTCTGAATTTTCTTTGTTTTAAATATTCTTGAAGGAAGAAGTGCAGAATGGAATAAACATGGGGTATGCAGCATGCCACGTCGCCCAGTCATCACAGCGTCACACGAGTCAACAGGATCACCTGCCAGCCCTTTCATCAGTAGCTCATCATCTACGCAGTCCTCCGCATGACACCTTGAGCATACATGTACTACCGTACAAGCGCCTAGCATTACGCATCGACCAGCATCATGTTAGAAGCATCTACTGACCTTCCCATCCCCAAGTACACCGGAGCAGAGGACGATGCACCCGTACAAGACTGGTTCGACCTGTTCGAGTACCACGCTACCGCTGCATCTTGGTCGGAACGGGAGATGGTTACGAACTTCAGTGACTACGTCACCAGTGAGGCATTCAAATTTTACCTCTCCCACATATTCGACAACGACGAGTCTTGGCAAAAGATAAAAGAAGAAATGATCATCTGGTTTCAACACAATAATGAAGATTTAATTAGAACAACACTCTCAGTGCATTCGAACTCAGTCATCGCAGTCATAAACAGCCTTCACGCATTCAAGCGCAGAGCATGGATTTACAATTCCCGTCAGGTGAAATTAGCCAGATGCTCACAGAAAGACCACGTGGACGTTTTTCCAACCTTCGATCTGGTCTTCCGTCACTTGACCCCTTGGTTGCTGACTTCGCCCACCTCATGCCCAAGATGCTCACTACAGCCGGAATAGAGCAAAGGAATTCGGCGGGTACTCGACCGAGCCCAGACTCTTCAATACAGATTCACGCAATAGATGAGCTCAACTCTTTAGTTACGCCGACTGACCGACATTTACAAGTAATATCTGACCAAATAACTCCTGTCACAGTGTCGCTTTCCAGTGTCCAGCCAGCTGAGAGTGCAAACAACACAGGAGGCTCAGAAGCATCACCTTTCAGGCTTTGCCATGAAACAAAAGCGTCCGTTAACAACGGTGTTGCAAAAGCCTCTGAAAATCTTTCTGTTGATTCTCGCCCGAAATCTTCTTTGCCTGACAAGAATCAGGAGGACACAATGAGTACCCACTATTTACTGGTCACATCAAGTTGGAAAAACAAGCAGACTCATGTTACTAAAAGAAAACTACCTCGTCAGATTCCACAACTGCAGCAGTTACGTGAACTAGCAGGACGACGATGAACTAAAATGACATCACTAGCACAGTTACGTCTTAAGGAAGGTCGTGAAAAACGACACCAACTAATGGAAGGACAAAGTCAACATTCGAGCTATCTCCACAGAAGGAAACGTCACCGAAGTCTTCTACACCAGATATCCAAACATCATCCACAATGCGATCAATGAAGCCAACGCCACAGAAAACTACGAAAAAGTAAAGACTGAACGTTATCATTTGTACAACGCACGAACATAGACATAATTCGTTGAACTTCAGTTCTCTTACACGCAGGATGCAAGCACTGATTCTGTCTTAGCCACGACACAAAATACAGCGCGTACGACGGAGAATTCGGCGCCTACGACATTGGACCTTCAAACGCTACAAGGACTTCTAACCTTGTTCGTTCCTCGCAGCTGCTCATGTCGTGTCATGGTCAGTGCAGTTTTGCAAGATGCGGTTACCTTCTCCTGAACGTTACAGCCAGCCTCGCCCTCCAGAAGTCCCCCATTTATTGGACTGCTTCACTCTTTTCTGAAGTTTTGCGAGTTTACGGAACGCAATGGTGCCATGAAACCAATTATGCATTTTGACATTTGTGACTTCTCAACCTCTCGTTGTTTACTTTATCTTGTTCGTAATCCATCCCTTATTTCGGGGGGAGGGGGACTCGTGTGACGTATGAAGCGATGATTGCTAGAAGCTGAGAAGGAAGAAGTGCAGAATGAAATAAACATGGGGTATGTGCCAGGCCACGTCGCCCAGTCATCATGGCGTCATATATATATATATATATATATATATATATATATATATATATATATATATATATATATATATATATATATATATATATATATATATGAGGAAGATGAGGAAGACGAAGGGTCAGAATAAACACCAGTTTATTCTGACCCTTCGTCTTCCTCATCTTCCTTTCCTACATTCACCTGTGAAGCGTCACACGTTTCCCCCTCCCCCGAGAGAGCGTCAACTTATTGGGACAATAGTAGCGACGCAGTTTGTTGACGTGCACAATGTTAGTAGTTCTGCTTAACGGAGCTACGCATCGGTCGATCTCATAGTTCACAGGAGAGACTCTGCGAAGAATTGTGTAAGGTCCTTCCATGACTGAACTGAGCTTTCCTTTATTCGGGTGCCAAGGTGTTTCGTAGAGGACCAATTCACCAGGTTGGAGATCTTGTGATAGGATTTTTTGTCGTAGATCTTGTTCTTCTCATGATAGGCAAGCGTGTTCTTGATTGCACTTATCCTTGCTTCGTGCACACTCTCCATTGGTGCGTCTAAAATTGTGTCGTATGAAGGAATTACATACATTAGGTACGGTGGTAGATATCGTGTTACTTCATGTGGGGTTCTGTTGTATTCATCGACAACATCCGAAAGAGATTTGACCCAAGACTTCTGTGGTTGCTCATTCATTTTGCACTTTAGCCGGGTTACAATAGTCTGATTTGTACGTTCGTTCATGCCATTACATTGAGGGTGTTGGGAGGATGTGAACAATTGGTGAACACCATTGCGTTTTAGAAACTGCTTGAATTTTCCAGCTGTGAAAGCTGGTCCACGATCAGATAGGAACTTCTTGGGTTTTCCTGCTGCAAAGATGGCGGTGATGCACCAAATGTATGCGTCACATGTTTCGTTCTTGTGGGGAAACGCCCAGACATACCGCATAGCGTGGTCGATCGCCAAGTGAATAAACTTCTTTGTCGAGCCATATCCTGAAAAGCCACCTATAGTGTCCATTGCTAAAAGATCAAAGGGTTGTTCTGCAGATGGTAGTGACTCGAGAGATCCGAATCTCTTGGTTTTCGGCTTCTTGCAACGCTGACATATGTCACAGTGGCGGACGTAGGATGAAACGTCTGTGATGATTTCCGGCCAATAGTAGGATTATGACAACAAGCCCAGAGTTTTCTTTACTCCGACGTGTCCGAACTGACAGTGTGCTTTCTGCAGAAGGCCCAGTCGAAGCTTGAGAGGAACGTACACTTTGGGAATTCCTTTACGTGTCACGATAGTGACCCCGTTTTCCGTTGTGTACTTGCAGCGAGGGCGCTCATCCTGGTAAGTTTGAAGTTATGGTAATGAAAGGAGTTGAACCATAGGGCTTCGCGAAAATGCGTCCGCCTCGATGTTTTCGCTGCATTTTTGATGTCGAATGTTAACGTCATACATCGACAGCTTCAAAGACCTTCGAAAGAGCCGGCCATGTGGGTTTTTTATGTTTCTGAGCCATTGTAAAGCAACATGATCGGTGACAACAGTGAATGGTCATCAATGTAGGTAGCAATGCCACTTGACAACAGCGTCAATTAGAGCGAGGCAGTCGAGCTCTGTAATGGCATAATTTAATTCGTGCGTGAGTAGCTTACGCGAGTGATAGGCAACGGTGTGTTCTTTACCATCATGATCTCTTCGCTTCAGAACTGCACCTACGCCTACGTTAGATGCGTCGCAATAAAGAATGCATGGTTTCTCGCAAGAAAAAATTCGTAAAATGGGTTCTTTGGTCAGACAGTATTTCATGTTCTCAAAGGCTTGTTCACATGAGGAATCCCATTCCCATGGTGTGTCCTTCTTCAACAGCTTCGTAAGTGGGAAAACTATGTCACTGAAGTGCGGTATAAACTAGCGGTAAACGTTGGTGGTGCCTAAAAACGCTGAAGCTCTTTCAGGGGTTTCGGTCTTGGGAATCGCAATACAGCTTCTATCTTTCTTCGTATAGGCGACACTGTACCGTGCGACACTCTGTGACCCAGATATTCAATTGAATTTTGGGCAAAATGGCATTTCTTCAATTTAAGTTTTATATTCTCCATTTTTAGGGCATGCAATAGAGCTTGGAGGTGCTGTAGGTGCTCAGTAAATGTGTCGGAGAAGACTACAATATCATCAAAATAATTAACGACATTCTTTAAGTTATGTTTTCTGATAACTGATTTCACAGCTCTTTCGAATGTAGCAGGAGCATTTCTCAAACCGAAAGGCATAACAAACCACTCATAATGGCCATTCGGCGTGACAAAAGCTGTTTTTGGGATGTCCTCTGGGTTCATTTTGACATGCCAATAGCCTCATGTGATATCCAATGTCGAAAAATATTTCGATTTTCCCAGGTAGTCTAGAACATCGTCTATACGCCGAATAGGTTGGTAGTCAGACACAGTGACAGAGTTAAGCTTTCGATAATCAATGCATAAACGTGTGCGTCCTTCACCTTTTTTCTCTGCAAGAATGACTGGAGCCGCATATGGGGAAAAAGATGGACGCACTACACTTTGCTTGAGAAGTAAGTCCACTTGCTTGACAATTTCCTCTTTGTCTGCCAGGGAGCATCGATACGGTGGTCTGTGGATAGGCACGTTGTTGCTGAGGGCAATGCAGTGTCGTTCCTCCGTGATACATCTGAAGTTCATCTGAGACTTTGAGAAAATGCCTTCGTAATTGTGAAGCACCTCTCTCAAAGCAGCTGTTTGCGATGGTGGAAGGTGCGTGACATCAACGGCTTGGAGAGGGGTTGTATTGGCGCTGAAGACACACTTTTGTGTTTGAAAGAAATTCTGCAAAGCTTTGTTGTCTTGAAACAAAGTCATCGTGTTTAAATACAGTGACAGGTTGAAAAAGGAGGCGTTGTCCAGGCCTAGCAAGAATTAAGTCTTCATGCCTGGTAGAAAGTGTGCTTGGACTGCCCGCTTTAACTTCCCTATTTCCAACTGTATCTGTACGCGGCCCAAAGTTTTTGTGGTTGAGGTGACTTGTTGGACACTAATGCATGAATACTTGAGCAACTGCAGCTTGAGTTTTTTGAACATAACTTCATTGATACAGGTAATAGTCACTCCTGTATCCAGAGTTGCATTCACCATGTGTCCGTTCACAAGTGCACCGAAACGTATCAATGAGCCTTTGGGCCGCCCTCTTCGTTTCTCTGGTTGTCAGTTAGAGCAGGTACCATTTCACGACGAGGGCACTCACTGTGCCAGTGAAACTTATTGGGCAAACCAGCAGATGCACAATGTCGGCACTCACTGGGAGGGGTGCGCATCAATCCTGCAGGGAGCCATGGTCGCGTAGAATGAGGCTCTCGACGCATGTGCTGCCGTTTTGACGAGTCTTGGGAAGCATCTCTGTGGATAGAGTCTTCCGCTTGAAGTGCAGCTGCAAGCTACTTGGCTGGGGTGGTGAGCGTCAATCCAGCGAGGCACCTTTCGATATCTTCAGGTACACCATCAGTCAACCCTGATACTATGTGAACGTCTTTTAAGTCTGCGAGGCGACCAAGGTGTGTCTTCTCTTCGTAGTAGTGCCTAATGCGCTGTTCTCTTTTGAGCCTGCAGTGTATGAATTGGCGGAAAGGGTCGCTAACAGGTGCAGAAAATCGTGATATCATGCTTGTTTTGATGCCTTCCCACGTATCTTCTGCGTCGAAAATCTCGGTGAGGTACCAGCGGAATGCCTCACCTTCCAGGTACTCGCTGATGCAGTCGATGCGATCTCGTTCGGACCAGCTGACGTTGCTCGTCTTTGTTTCGAAGAGGTGCAACCACTTGTCAACAGCGACGTCGTCTTCAGCTCCAGTGTATTTCGGCAGGCTGATCATCTTCTTTGGTGGGCTCGTGATGTTGCTGCGGTAGATCCTGTCGACTTAGTGTAACGGATGAGACATGGCGTCAGTCAGAACACCAGTTTATTCTGACCCTTCGTCTTCCTCATCTTCCTTTCCCAAATTCACCTGTGAAGCGTCACACACACACACACACACACACATATATATATATATATACATATATATATATATATATATATATATATATATATATATATATATATATATATATATATATATATATATATATATATATATATATATATATATATAAATTGCCACGCTGTGTTGGTGGCAGAAGATGAGAGCGAAGAAGTGAATGGCAGCTGTGGCTAAGTAAGCAGTCCTCCACTTCGAGTTCCTGTCTATCGTTTCCTCTCGCGACAGACTGGTGGAGGTGCTGGGTACTGTATTGCAACGTCTTATGCCTGCTGCTCCTGAATCAGAAGCAACCACCGCCAGTGCACCAGGGTCTGCTGACATCTATCGAAGCAGCCGCCGCCTTCAAGGACTACCACCACAGTACGGCCCCTTGGCAAGCACCCTGAGGACAATGTTTGCCACATTCGCAACCCAAACCGAGCATGACCCACTCGCTAGCGTACCCTGTGTCATCAACACGCCTCGCACACCCAACCCATTCCACGGTGATGCCGGTGAGGATGCCGAAGACTGGCTTGACCATTTCGACCGGGTCGCTGCCATCAACGACTGGGACAATCGCTGCAAATTGAAGAACGTGTATATCTCCCTCTTAGACGCGGCAAGAGTGTGGTATGAGAACCACAAAACTTCATTTACAAGTTGGCAGGAATTCCATCGGCAGCTTCGCGAGGCGTTCAGTAACCCCGAACGGAAAGAGAGAGTGGAGCAGGCACTTTCTTCGCGATTTCAAATGCCGAACGAGAGCGTCACCATGTTTGTTGAAGAAATGTCGCGATTGTTTCAGCGGGCTGACCCCCACATGCCAGAAAACAAGAAAGTGCGCCTGCTAATGCGAGGCGTAAAGGAGCAAGTTTTCGCGGGCCTTGTGCGCAACCCTCCTACGACCATGTCCGAGTTCATTCGTGAGGCCACAATTATGGAGCGCATGCTTCGGCAGCGGGTGTCGCAGTATGAGTGTCAGACGGCCATGTCCACTGCGTGCTCGCTTGTACCAGGAGGTGATAACAGGGAGGTCCTCACAGAACTCATACGGCAAGTTGTACGCGAAGAACTTCGGAAGTTTTATGCAGCGTCCCCTCCCAGTAGCGCTGCTCTTACGGACGTCGTTCGTAACGAAATCAGGCAGTTCGTTCACTCCTCACCACCATCGCAAGTCGAACCTCCCACGCTTTCCTACGCGGATGCCCTACGCGTCTCTACGGCGTCGACGGTACATTTTGCTCATCCACCTACTGGGACCCCCAGATGCTTTTCAAGTCCAGCCCATCGCCTGCCTTCTCAGGCCGATTTTCGTCCTTGCCCGCGGAAGTCCACCGTCTGGCGTGCACCCGACAATCGTCCTTTGTGCTACCATTGTGGCGAAGTTGGACACATGTACCGTGACTGTTACAACTGACGAATAGGCCTACGCGGATTCCACCCAGATGCACGTTGTCCACGCTATGGTGAGTGCCTACAAGAAATTGCGGATTACTTGGAAGGTAGTCATCATGCTCCTGTCCCGCAGCGACGACAGTCATGGTCACCATCACCCCGCTCGTCCACATCAACGCACGGCGCCCGACCCGCCTTTGGGTCCCCTGGTGTCAGTGGCGCCAACTCACGCAGGGGAAACTGAAAACGGCGACCTCCGGAGGTGAGGCCGCTGTGACGCGAACCGACAAATACCCTCCGCCGCTGCCTTACGACGTGCCGTTAAAGCCTGTTTGTGAAACCGCCAACAGAACGCCCGCTGCCATTACCATTTCCGTCGACTGTTATCCGGTGACGGCGCTTGTCGACACGGGAGCTGATTACTCAGTGATGAGTGCTTCATTGGCCACCCGTCTACACAAGGTGCTGACTGCGTGGAACAGCCCTCAACTAATCACCGCTAGAGGACACCTCGTATCCCCTATAGGAAGGTGCACCGCCAGGCTTGAGATTTGGGTGTCGGCTTTTGTAGCATCATTCCTTGTACTGCCCAATTGTTCTCGGCTGGTCATTTTGGCCATGGATTTTCTGCAAGAGTATGGAGCGATAATTGATCTGCGTGATTTGTTCGTCAGTTTTGTTAACTGTGTTTCTCCAGATTCCGACATCAAGAACAAACATCGTGGCGTGGCCTTACGCATAGTCGATGATTGCGTCACGTTGCCACCTCGCAGTAGTATCTTCGTGCTTGTTGAGTGTCCACGGGAGCAGTCGACTACGGGCATCGCCGAAAGTAACCTGACGTTATTTCTTGATCGGGAAGTGGCAATTGCTCGAAGCCTCGTTCAACTGCGAAATGGCCAGACCACGGTTTTAGTTACGAACTTCGGTGGCGAACACAGGCATTTTGCGAAACGCACAACCATAGCTTACTTGGAGACATTGGATGATTTGGACGCCTTCCCTTTGATTACGACGATCTCGACTGAGAACAGCTGCGATACTGACGTGACTAGTTGCCTCGACGTCAATCGCCAGTTGGAAGAACCTAAGAGGGCAAGGCTCCTCAGTCTCCTCTCATCCTTTAGTGCTGTTTTGCCACTACCTCGAAAGTCCGGCAGACTCCTCTAATGAAGCACAGAATTATCACTGAGCCCAACGTTCAACCCGTGCGCCAACATGCTTACCGCGTGTCGCAGAAGGAGCAAGATGCTATCCGTCATCAAGTGAAACAAATGCTCGACGACGACGTAATTCAACCATCGACTAGTCCTTGGGAGTCACCAGTTGTTCTGGTTGAAAAGAAAGATGGTTCATTACGATTCTGCGTCGACTACCGCAAACTGAACAAGATAACGAAAACAGACGTATATCCTCTTCCTCGTATTGATGACTCCTTGGATCGCCTGTGACACGCCCGTTACTTTTCTTCCATGGATCTCCGTAGCGGATATTGGCAGATTGAAGTTGATGAACGGGACCGAGAAAAAACAGCGTTTATTACACCGGACGGTCTCTATGAACGGGACCGAGAAAAAACAGCGTTTATTACACTGGACGGTCTCTATGAATTTAAAGTTATCCCTTTTGGCCTGTGCTCCGCTCCAGCCCCGTTCCAACGAATAATGGATACAGTTCTATGTGGCTTGAAGTGGTACTCTTGTTTAGTGTATTTAGATGACGTAGTCGTTTTTTCTACGACTTTTGAACAGCACATTGAGCGGCTTGAGGCAGTTCTTCTGGCTATTCGCACTGCCAGCCTCTCTCTGAAACCAGAAAAGTGTTATTTTGGAAATGAGGAACTGAAATTCCTTGGCCACATTGTCAGCAGCAGTGGTGTTCGCCCCGATTCTGACAAGGCTATGGCAGTTGCTTTGTTCCTGATACCGAAAACAAAGCATGATGTACGCCGCTTTCTACGACTTTGTGCTTATTACCGCCGCATCGTGCCGAACTTTTCGAAAATCGCCGACCCTCTACAACAACTCGTCAAGGATGACGTCGCCTTCGTCTGGGGCCCCAAACAATCCGGCGCTTTCCACAACCTTCAACAACGCCTAAAAACGCCACCGATCCTAGGTTACTTTGACACCGAAGCAGACACAGAAGTCCGCACTGACGCGAGCAACCTTGGCCTCGGAGCTATTCTCGTGTAATATCAAGATGGCGTAAAACGCGTCATCGCCTACGCTAGCCGCACGTTGTCATCTGCGGAGAAGAACTACTCGATGACTGAAAAAGAATGTCTGGCGGTTGTATGGGCCATAACGAAATTCAGGTCCTACTTGTACAGACGCCCCTTCCGAATCGTCAGTGACCACCACTCTCTCTGCTGGCTAGCGAATCTGAAAGATCCTTCGGGCCGTCTCGCAAGATGGAGCCTTCGGTTACAAGAATTCGATATAATGATGGTTTACAAGTCTGGTCAAAAACACACCGACGCTGACTGTCTTTCCCGCGCACCCGTCGAGGTCCCTGAAGAACACAATGATGAAGACTTTAGCTGCCTTGCTATTCTCGCATCATTAAACGTGGCTGACCAGCAACGCGAAGACTTAGAATTACAACCACTGATCGAATACCTTGAGGGACGTCGCCCACAACCCCCACGTCAGTTCGTGCGTGATTTGTCATCTTTCTGTCTACGCCAAGGCATCCTCTACAAGCGTAACTTTCATTCAACGAAAACTGTTTACCTCCTCGTCGTTCTTGATGCTCTCCGCGATTATATTTTGCGTGCTTGTCACGATGAGCCATCGTCAGGACATCTTGGCTTCGCGCGTACTCTGGCGCGGCTCAAAAACAAATACTACTGGCGGAAACTTACGAAAACTGTTCGGCAGCACGTCAAGACATGAACAGCCTGTCAGCGCCGCAAAACTCCAACGACGAAACCAGCCGGTCTGCTTCAGCCTTTGCGATCCCCTCACGCACCTTTTGAAAAGGTCGGGATGGATTTACTCGGCCCATTTCCGAAGTCTACGGCTGGTAACCGCTGGATTGTGGTTGCCACCGACTACTTGACCAGATACTGCGAAACACAAGCCGCCCAGCGAGCAACTGCTTCCGAGGGGGCTTACTTTTTCATTAAGAACATCGTTCTCCGCCACGGTGCTCCCGCTGTCGTCATCACAGATCGTGGTACTTCTTTTACGGCACAGTTGCTCCGACAGATCCTGTTGCTGAGCGGCACGACGCACCGAACAGCAACTGCGTACCACCCGCAGACTAACGGGTTGACCGAACGCCTTAACAAAACGATTGCAGATATGCTTTCGATGTATGTCGCCAAGGATCAGAAGAATTGGGATGAAATCCTCCCGTATATAACATTTGCCTACAATACGGCTTTGCAGGAAACCACCGGCTTTGCTCCCTTTCGTCTGGTTTACGGCCGCGACGACACCACAATGCTTGACACCATGCTTCAACCAACTCTGGCGGACACGATTACCCCGCACGCAGATGTATTTGTTCAGCGTGCCGAAGACGCCCGGCAGCTGGCTGCTTTCGCATTTTATCGCGGCAAAATCAAGATGCTCGTCGATACAACACCCACCACAGAGCAGTAATATACGAACCCGGTGACCTAGTCTGGGTTTCGACTCCTATACGTCAACGGGGACGCTCAGAAAAATTGTTATGTCGGGTACTTCGGACCCTACCGAGTTCTTCATCGCCTCGGTGAAGTGAACTACGATGTTGTCCAAGCTGACACGTCACACCGTTCTCGCAGACCACGCTCCTCGGATGTGGTTCACGTCTCCAGGATGAACAATTGTCAATAAACAATTGTATCGGGCCAGTTGGTAAGGATCCATCTTGCTAGGAAGGGCAGCCACTATTTCAAAGAACACACAACACAAGCGCTTGTGTTGTGTGTTCTTTGAAATAGTGGCTGCCCTTACTAGCAAGATGGATCCAGGATGAAGCCGTACTATTCGCGTTGACTGCAAGTCAAAAACTTTGTCATGTGGCAATAGCCTTCAAGACAATTGTGCTTTAATTACTTTCTTGCTTCTTTATTTTTCGTCTCGTTCTTTTTCTTTTCAGAAGACACAGACATTTCTGACTACCTTTCGTTGTTTTTCGGAGCCGTGGCATTCATGCGATGCTTCTTCTTTTTTTATGGGGTGGGGGAGGGTAATGCCACGCTGTGTTGGTGGCAGAAGACGAGAGCGAAGAAGTGAATGGCAGCTGTGGCTGAGTAAACAGTCCTCCACTTCGAGTTCCTGGCTATCGTCTCCTGTCACGACAATATATATATCCGCAGTGCATAAGACGCACGTACGAAGTAATTTTATTCATGTTTCGGCTGCGGGTCCGGCCTTCATCAGAATACAGTGTATGGCATGAGTGATACATGTGCGTATATTTACATGTGCATTATATATATATATATATTGTGAGCACGACAAGCGAATGACTCTTTATTCTCTTTGATATCATCATCATCTGTACATCTTCTTCATCTGTAAATATCATCACCAGCGTGATTTACCTCGAGCCTGGCTGAATAAATCGGTTCCTCACAAGTGGTGGACGGTGCTTTTTGTTCCCTCAAGTCCTCTCGGCCGTTCTCGCTGGAGCTCCGCTCGGGTCGTCGCATACAACCCCCTGCCATGGCGGCCCAAGAAAACCCTGGCCCATCCAACGTCGCCGTCCTACTGCAGCCACCGCCACCCGCTCCGCCCAACAACATTTGCCTGCGTGACCCACCTGTGTTTTCCGGTCTCCGAGGCGATGATGTCGAAGACTGGATCAAGAACTACAACCTCGTCAGCGATTTGAACAGGTGGGACAATCCACAGAAGTTGCGCAGCGTCCCATTTTACTTGTCCGATGTTGCGAAAACTTGGTTCTGGAACCACCACCCGGATCTTCCCGACTGGGACACTTTCGAGCAGCAAATTTGTCAGATATTAGGTGCTCCTGCAGTTCGCACTGAGTCAGCAAAGAAGATGCTCGCAGAACGCACGCAGCAGCCGGGTGAATCTTACACTTCTTATATTGAGGATGTCCTTGCACTGTGCAAGCGCGTTAACACCGGCATGTCTCAGAACGACCAAATACGCCACATTAATTAAGGCATTAACACCGTCGCCTTTATCGCCCTCGCCAAACAAAATCCTGCCACCACCCTGGACGTGATAACCATCTGTCAGCGACTTGACGAGCTTCAGTCTCTTCGCCTTTGCGACGATGCCACCGACATTCGTTTGCCTGCACCCCTCGACTTGCGTGCGCTTATTCGCGACATTGTTCGTGAAGAGCTTCACGGGCGCTGCTCTTCCTGTACTGTGGAAGTTAGTTTCCCGTAAAAAAAAGATAGCTTGCGAGACCTGATTAAACAAGAGATCGCCTCCGCATCGCGTCCGGCGTGTTCCAACGGTCCCTGCGTGCGCCAGACGCGCACGTACACCGAAGTTGCCGCGCTCTCTGCCGCACCCACTGTTTCTGTGCCTACAACAGCAGACCATACGCCTGTGGCTTCGTTATCACCACCAGTGCGTGCACCACCTTACTACGCACCTCAGCGCCCACCTCCATCAATCTGTTACTACTGCGGCTATCGAGGACATATCGCTCGGTTTTGTCGAAGGTGCCAACAAGACGAGCAACGCCGCTACGCTCCTAAAGAACATCGAAGCTTCCGTCCGACCATGAACTACCTACGACCACTCTCCTGATCGTCCTATTACCATTCACCGTCTCGTACCTACCACACGGACATGCCTGGGAATTCCCGTACGTCTCGCCGCAGGTCGCCTTCGCCAGGTTGCCGTTCAGTGTCGCCTCTGCGGCCCGCCTCCCATTCCACGAACGCCCACGCGGAAAACTCCCCAATGCAGTTTTAGGAGGGGAAACTGCATCCACCGGACAGCTGACAATTCCTCCAGAGGGGCCATCGAATTTCATGGTAGTATTTGTAGAAGGTGTACGCGTTGAGGCTCTTGTAGACACTGGCGCTGCCGTTTCGATTATTCGAGATGATTTTTGTTCCCGCCTTCGAAAAGTCACCACGCCTTATGGCGGCCCACCTCTACGTGTGGCGACCAACGCTCTCATTCGTCCACTTGCACAGTGTACCGTTCGTGTCTGCATAGAAGGCATTCGTCATCACATTGTTTTCGCAGTATTTCGTGAGTGCACCCACGCTCTCATTCTAGGGTGGGATTTCTTGTCCACTGCGTCCGCTTTCATACCATGTCATCAGCGCCTCCTGCATCTAAATGCCACTGACTGTTCTCCGCTTGAACAAGATGGACGCATCCGCCTTGTCACCACGTCAGAATATGTACTTCGGCCATACATCGAAGAAATTATGTGTTAATTGCACCAACATTGTGGATGGGGACGTACTACTTCTTCCTTACGGCCATGCCCTACGTAGGGGCATTGTGATCACACCAGGGCTTATTGACTTCATCGATGGGTCTACGTACCTAACCGCCATAAATCAAACGCCCGAGTGTGTACTGTTCCCCTGTGGCTCAACAGTCTCTTGCGCGGTCGACAGTGAGCCTGTTGCGACTGTTACTCTTCCGAACAACTACCACAACAATGTCCCAAAGTCACAATCACTGCCGTTCAATGCCTCTGACACACCTGTGTCGACAACAATAAGCACTGACTTAACACCTGATCAAACCGAAGATTTGCTCACCCTGTTAAATAGACACCGTTCTCTATTTGACGTGAACTCGCCTGCCCTCAGCATGACTACCACCACTACTCCCAGCATCCAGACTGACGGCTCTCGTATTGTACATCGGCGTCCATATCGTGTGTCTCAGGCAGAACGCAAGATCATCGAGGAAAACGTCTCAGACATGCTACGACGCAACATCATACGTCCTTCCTTGAGTCCATGGTCATCCCCAGTTGTTCTCGTTCAAAAGAAAGATGGGACAGTGCGTTTCTGCGTTGATTACCGTGCGCTAAACAAAATAACGCGCAAGGATGTTTATCCCCTCCCTCGCATCGACGATGCACTGGATTCATTACAGGGCGCAGAGTATTTTTCTAGCCTCGACCTTAGGTCAGGCTACTGGCAGATACCTATGTCGGAGTCTGATAAAAAGAAGACCGCCTTTTCAACGCCAGATGTATTGTACGAGTTTGACGTGATGCCTTTTGGACTCTGTAATGCGCCCGCCACCTTCGAACGCATGATAGACGGCGTATTGTGTGGTTTGAAATGGAAAACATGTCCGTGCTATCTCGATGACATAGTAGTGTTTTCATCCACGTTCTCGCAGCATCTAAAAGGTCTTGACGAAGTCCTCACATGCCTTGCAAAAGCCGGTCTGCAGCTTAACACCAAGAAATGTACATTTGCTAGAGAGGCAATCAAGGTTCTCGGCCACCTTGTCAGCAAAGAAGAAATTCGGCCCGCCCCCGAGAAGCTTGCCGCCGTCCTTGATTTTCCTCGTCCACTACGTCAAAAGGACCTGCGCAGCTTTCTTGGGTGCACGTATCTCGTTTAAAGCCTTATGCGCGACGCATTTCATAATACTGTCAAGCGACCAAGCGGCCGCTTTCACCACGCGGGGGAATTAGTGTGAGCGCGACAAGCGAATAACTCTTTATTCTCTTTGATATCATCATCACCTGTACATCTTCTTCATCTGTAAATATCATCACCAGCGTGATTTAGCTTGAGCCCGGCTGAATAAACCGGTTCCTCACGTTCCTCACAATATATATATATATATATATATATATATATATATATATATATATATATATATATATATATTGCCACCATTGATGAACGAGCCGCTGTGGCTCATACCCGATTTGGGCTACGAAGAAGAAGAGAACGTTTTGGTTGCTCCGGTTCGGGTGAACTCCTGGCTGCAGATCTTGTTTTTGCCCGCGACATTACTGGTGGAGGTGCTGGGTACGTGTACTTCGGCTGTGTCGGCCATCGTGGAGACAGCTACATCTCCCAGAGCAAGAAGCAGCCACCGCCTGCGTGGGTTACCCTCTGAATTTGGTCCCTTGACATCGACACCCAGAAAGATGGCAACTTCGATGACAAGCCAGGCGGTCCAAACCAGCGATGCCCATGGTTCTCTTCTCGCCCATGTTTTTCATGCGCCACAGACACCAAAGCCGTTCCATAGAGATATCTTCGAGGATGTTGATGACTGGCTCGGTTGCCTGTATCAACGAATGGGACGATGTTCGCAAGCTTCGCAGAGTTTACTTTTACTTGGAGGATTCTGCGAAGACATGGTACGAGAACCACGAGGGCTCCTTTGCAACCTGGCAAGAGTTTAGCCGTCAGCTCCGTGACGCCTTTCGGAACACCGAGAGGAAGGAGAGGGCCGAACAAGCCATATCCTGCAGAAACCAGCGGCCGAACGAACGAGTATCCATGTTTATCGAGGACATGCTTCGGCTCTTCAAGCGCGCGGACCCCGCCATGCCCGAGGAAAAGAAGGTGAGGCATTTGATGCGTGGAGTAAAAGAACAGATTTTCGCTGGGCTCGTGCGCAACCCACCAACGACAGTCGCCCAGTTCATCAGTGAGGTGAACACAATGGAACGTACGCTGCAGCAGCGCTCATCACAATACGAACGCCAGATCCCGGCCACCGCATGCTCTATCGGCTCTGACAGCGAGAGACAGGCCCTCGCAGACTTCATTCGAAGTATTGTTCGGGACGAACTGCGACAGCTTCAGGCGGTGGGATCCCATCAACCTGTGTCTGCCCTCGCGGATGTAATCAGACAAGAAGTCCGGCAGGCCGTCACACCCCTGACCCCAATCACACCACTGATTCCCGAGGTGCCAGTCCTGACATACGCAGCGGCATTGCGATCCCCTGCGCCACCGGCTACAGATCCTGCTATGCGGTCCAGGTACCATGCTATGCAGTCATTCCACACCACTGCTTCGAGCCCGCCTCACGGCTCAAGGTTCCCGAGCACACCCACCTATCTGCAGTCTACCTCAAGACAAAGTGGTAGCAAGGCAAGCACTTGGCGCACTTCGGATAACCGTCCGCTCTGCTATCACTGCGGCGAAGCGGGTCACGTACACAGGAACTGTCAATACCGGCAACCAAGTCTCCGCGGCTTCCATCCTGAAGCTCGATGCCCGCGCTACGGTGAGCGCCCCCGCGAAATTGAAGCCTATCTCATGGGCCAGCGAACACCTTCGACTGTTCAGCACCACCAGTCGAGATCACCGTCGCCTCGCCGGTCTACGTCACCCAGTTTGCCCACATCGTCTTCCGCTCCTTTCAGGAGCCGGTCACCAAGTCCCCGCAGGGTAAACTAGGAACGGCGACTTCTGGGGGTGAAGTCGCCGCCCGGTGAACTGTAAAAGACCCTCATTCGACGCAACGACCAGACAAGGACCATTTCGGTTCTGCAGTGTTCTCTGACAGCAGAAATATCGTTTCTGCCGAAATCGCCGTCTTCGTCGACAATCATGCTGTCAACGCTCTCGTCGACACCGGGGCCGACTATTCCGTAATGAGCGTAACTTGCCGATGCCGATGGTTCGCCTGCGTTAGCTTTATTTTCATCGAATGGCCACCCTGACAAGGCGTTCACGAGCACTCTCGACGTAAACGAGAGACTACCTTCGTCTCAACGAGAAAGCCTTTTGCGTTTACACGGCTCATTTCAAGACTGCTTTGCCACTACGTCAAGGGTTAAACAGACACCACTTGCTCAGCACCGTATCATCACGGAACCCACCGAGAGACCCATCCGACAACACGCCTATAGGGTGTCGCAAAAAGAGCAAGACGCTATACGTGACCAAGTCCAGCAGATGCTTCAGGACGACGTCATCCAGCCATCAACCAGTCCCTGGGCTTCGCCAGTTGTGCTAGTAAAGAAGAAGGACGGTACGTTGCGTTTTCGCGTTGATTACCGTAAACTGAACAAGGTCACCAAAAAGGACGTTTATCCTCTACCCCGGATAGATGACTCGTTGGACCGTATACGCAACGCTAAATATTTTTCTTCCATGGATTTACGTAGCGGCTACTGGCAAATCGCAGTAGATGAGCGCGACCGCGAAAAGACGGCGTTTATTACTCCCGGCGGCCTGTACGATTTTAAAGTGTTGCCTTTCGGTCTATGCTCAGCGCCAGCTACTTTCCAAAGAATGATGGATACGGTTCTAACAGGGCTCAAATGGCAATCATGGCTTGTTTACCTTGATGACGTCGTGGTCTTTGCAGACACGTTTTAACAACACGTCCAACGCCTTCAGGCAGTACTTCAGGCAATAAGAACAGCGGGGCTTTCTCTCAAACCCGAGAAATGTCATTTTGGATATGAAGAACTGAAGTTCCTTGGTCACGTTGTGAGCCATGCCGGCATCCGCCCAGACCCGGAGAAAACCCGTGCTGTTGCCGCCTTTCCCGTGCCCACAAATAAGCGTGACCTACGCCGATTTCTGGGGCTCTGTGCGTATTACAGGCGCTTTGTCAAAAACTTTTCGAAGATTGCTGAACCCCCCAACAAGCTTACAAAAGACGGAGTCTCGTTTGTATGGGGTCCCGATCAGTGTCATGCGTTCGACACGCTCCGAAACCTCCTCCAGGCTCCGCCTGTACTGGGTCATTTTGCCGAAAGCGCTGACACGGAATTACACACTGACGCCAGCAACGTTGGACTAGGAGCGGTATTAGTTCAGTGGCATAATGGCGTAGAGCGCGTGATCGCTTATGCGAGCAGAACGTTATCCCGAGCGGAGAAAAACTATTCTGCAACCGAGAAGGAATGCCTCGCTGTTGTCTGGGCCATAACAAAGTTCCGCCCATACTTGTATGGCCGCCCATTCAGGGTAGTTAGCGACCACCATTCCCTTTGTTGGCTCGCAAATCTCAAAGATCCCTCAGGTCGTCTAGCACGATGGAGCCTTCGGCTACAAGATTTCGATGTCACCATCGTCCACAAATCTGGGCGGAAACACACCGACGCCGACTGTCTCTCACGTGCGCCGGTCGAAAATGCCAACACTGACCTTGAAGACGACGACACTTTTCTTTCTGTCGTATCAGCAACCCGCTTAGCTGAGCAACAGCGTCACGACTCGGAGCTCATTCCGCTCATTGACTACCTGGAAGGACGCAACTCCCACCCTCCTCGAAGCTTTGCACGCTCGCTATCCTCCTTTTGTTTCCGCGATGGAGTGCTTTACAAAAAGAACTTTCATCCTACACAAGCTATGTATCTGCTTGTTGCGCCAACTACGCTTCGTGGTGACATTTTACGTGCGTGTCATGATGAGCCATCGTCCGGACACCTCGACTATACGCGCACGCTGCAACGGATTCAACGCTCCTACTACTGGCCACGTCTCGCAAAGACTGTGAAGCACTACGTTCGCACATGTCGCGACTGTCAGCGACGTAAGGTTCCACCTTTACGACCAGCGGGACTACTGCAACCAATAGGCCCACCAAAGGCGCCCTTTCATCAGATTAGCATGGACTTGCTGGGGTCATTCCCCACGTCTTCGTCTGGAAACCGGTGGATCGTGGTCGCTACCGACTACTTAACACGCTACTGTGAAACGAAGGCGCTTCCAAAAGCAACCGCAGCAGATGTCGCCCAATTTTTCGTGAACAGCATCGTCTTACGTCACGGTGCTCCAGCTGTCGTCATAACTGATCGTGGGACAGCTTTCACCGCAGAGATACTGCAGGAAGTCTTGCGATTAAGTGGCACGGAACATCGCAAAACAACGGCTTACCACCCGCAAGCAAACGGGCTGACTGAACGACTCAATAAGACAATTGCAGACATGCTGTCAATGTATGTGGACATCAATCACAAGAACTGGGACGCCATACTTCCCTACGTAACTTTTGCGTATAATACTGCTGTTCAAGAAAGTACCGGTTTTACACCTTTTCGCTTAGTCCATGGTCGCGAGGTCACGACGATGCTCGACGCCATGCTCCTGCCCGACAACTTAGGAACATACTGCACCGATGCCGCCAAATTCGCGCAGTGTGCAGAAGAGGCCCGTCAAATTGCTCGTCACCGTATTCAACATCACCAAAGCGCAGACGCACGCCGCTACAATCTTCGTCACCGTGAAGTTATTTTCAAGCCCGGTGATGAAGTCTGGGTGTGGACCCCTATCCAACAACGTGGCCGTTCAGAAAAGCTTCTTCGCCGCTACTTCGGCCCTTACAAGGTCGTACGACGTCTCAGCGACGTCACATATGAGGTTCTCCCAGAAGGCACTTCGAGACGTTCCCGTTTCACCCCGCGAACTGAAGTCGTTCACGTTTCACGGCTGAAATCATACTTTTCGCTCTGTGAATCGCCAGAGAGTGACTGACTTTATTCGTCTCTCCCTTACATTCTTTCTTATTTTTCTTATTTCTCATTTACCTCTTGACTCCACAACCAACTATGTTATTCCGCCTTACGCCATTCATTTTGCTTGCATGGTAATTTTCATATCATTTTCTTTTTTTTGCCTTCATGTACAGCATCGAGACGATGCTTCTTGGGAGAGGGGTTAATGCCACCATTGATGAACGAGCCGCTGTGGCTCATACCCGTTTTGGGCTACGAAGAAGAAGAGAACGTTTTCGTTGCTCCGGTTCGGGTGAACTCCTGGTTGCAGATCTTGTTTTTGCCCGCGACAATATATATATATATATATATATATATATATATATATATATATAATATTGCACTGTGTCTCAGCTGGCAACCAAAAATTACACAGTTTTCACATTCTTTTGTTAATGCCAAAATACTTGTGCTGCTCCATAACAAATATTCTTTCAAAGAGCAATTTATTGCACAAAATTTGGTACGCTGGAATGCGTGCTGCAGTATTGTACGAAATGGCAAAGACGATCTTCGTGAGACATATGAAAAAAACCATTTTCGTATGGTAACGAAAGAGTTGCTTCGAAAGAATATCAGCCTATAGCCGTATCTAATCTACCTTAAAGCTATGCCATCTCATTTCAGCGTGATCCGGTATAATATCCTCTAATCATCCTTAATCTCGCTTGATAGGTATCTCTTAGTATAGATTCGTATAAAGTAGCGTTAAATTAGCTGGCGCAAACTCTATCAGGCTGCGATATGCTGGCTTAAGAGGTCTTCTTCGAAGCATACCTGGTTTATTCCAGTGGCTTAATTTTTGTCAGTGAATATTAATCAGTGTTGATTTGTTTTCATTACTATCGATTGTTTTGATTATGCATCTTTAACACCAGCTATGATTACTTAGTTTGACCAAGCTTATCTAACCTTATCAGCAAGGTAGCCTAAGCATCTATTCTCTCCGCACAGCTTAACGCAAATCTTAACATCTCCTCTGTAAAAGCAGTTTCACGCATTGATTATGCCATAGCTAGACATGCAAAGATTTGTTCTGCAGCATGCTCACTGCCAGCAATTAAAAAATTTACAGCCACATGCTGGACAAGTTAACAATTCGTCTCGCATATCTTGGTGCTGTCGGTTGGATGCCAGCGGTCGCGTTTCACTTGTGCTTCCCATTTGTTTCTTCGCTCGTTGTTACGAAGTGGTCTAAATATCTCCTAGCCTTTTTTGCGTGTGAACTAGTACACAGGGGCACACAGCAACCTGTCATAGCGACCAAAGAACGGGTCTCAATATGTCAAGAACTACCTGTTTGCAGCACCGTTCCAGCACTATAGACTCTGCGCATCATCCGATACTTTTAAAACAATATGGCCGCCAGGCGGCGCGGAGTCTTTCAGAAGATGTCTCCTCCCTGGAATTGGAGTGTTGTGCACATCGAGGCACCCTACGCGGCTACCTGCTCAGTGTTACTTGTGCAGCGCACATTAAGAGCTCTATCGCAGTTTCCGTTTCGCAGCCTCAACATCAGATAAATAATGAGTTTCTGCTTGCATACGTCGACGGCTGTTTTGGTCAACGCCACGACCTTATGACATCTGGTGGAGATGCTGCTCGTTCATGATTCGGAGGATTCGTTAATCCGTTAAATCAGCTTTCATCTTAAGGAAGACACCGAAGCCCCTTATAACAATGAACTAGAGCACGGACTACTGCTGTAAAAATCAGGGAAACAAAAACTTCCACAATAGTGACGATGGCAGCTCCTGCACCACATTCATCAATTGGGCTCCTGCCGCCCATGGAGCTGTCCGCTTTCCGTTGTTCATCGCTGGACAATCCGGAAACCTGGCTTGAAATGTATGGCCGACTCTCCACCTTTAACAATAAAAGACCAGCGGTGCCACGCCTACTACTACCACGAAGACGTGGCAAGGACCTGGTTCGAGAATAAGGAGCCTCGACCTCGACCCTGGGATCTCTTCCGTAGTGCATTTGTGAACACGTTCAAGAGCATCGTCCGAAAGAATACTGCCGCTTCATTGCTCGGTACCCAACATAATTGTCGTCATGCTCACAGAAGAGATTACGTGACTCAATGCCAGATGACCAAAAATTTGCCTGTTTATGTGACGTGTGAAACCAGAAGGGTTCGCAGGACTTGGACGTGCGTTCACCACGCACGTTTGGATTACCCCGCGCGTTTTTTGTATAAATATTCAACGTCGTTCCGAAAAAACAACAACACACAGAAACAAACAAATATTGACACCACGGGTGCTTCTTTCTGTGTGTGGTTGTTCTTCCAGCGCAACGTTGAATATTTGATAAGACATGCAGAAACAAGCCCAACAGCGAGTTCTACTATTGTATAAATTTTGCTATATCTTGTTTACTCCCTAAAATCCCCACACTGATGATTGACGCCGACCAAGCCTCAGTGTTCGAAAAGGTTTACTATGGTAGTAGATCATTTTCTTAAGATTGTGCGCAAGTCGTGAAGAGTATTGTAATGTGAGCTGCGCGCCCACCAGTGCTAAGGCTGGAAAGTCCGACGTGGGATGTCACAAAATAAGGCGTGTTCCACCGCTGATTAGTTTATCAACAAGCGACACTCTTTTCGCCGGTATCAGTGTACAGAGTGCATTGCTTGCTGTAATCCGAGTTTCTGTTTCACGACCGCAACTTCAGCGATGTAAAAAGTTTGATCTTGCATAGATCAACTGCTGCCTTCATCAACCTCTGAAACACGCATGCCACTATTAGTTTGAAGAGTAAATGAGCTCGTTTGGCATAAATTACGGGGTTGGCGTCAGTGTCAGTGTCAGTGGCGTTATATTTCAGCAAAAGATACTCATCTTATGCGTGATTGAAAATCAGAAAAAGATAAAAATAAAATAAAATTTAAAACATTTTGCATATGAGTGAGGATCGAACCAACGCTGCTTCCGTAGCAAGCAAGTCTTCTACCACACAGCCCGACCTCAGCTTGCAAGTACAGTTAAAATACCTTCCTCTACTTCAAAATGTACTAAAAACCCGTGTGCTCAGATTTGGGTGCACGTTAAAGAACCCCAGGTGGTCGAAATTTCTGGAGCCCTCCACTATGGCGTCTCTCATAATCATATGGTGGTTTTGGGACGTTAAACCCCACATATCAATCAAAATGTACTGAAAATAACGCTCATATTTTACAAACACATGCATCCTGCATACAGCCTCCAGAATACAGCGTGTAATATCGAAGCAATATTGCGTGTACAAGTTTACAATGCCATCGGGCGTCAACACTACAACAAGTTCGTGTGTTAAAGCCGGCAACCATTTACAAAAGGCACACAAGTTACTGCACTCACTGCCTCAAGACCACGTAGTTGGGTGCATAGTAAGTTCGAAAAGATTTTATTCTCGCTTGTGATTTGAAGAATGCTACCGATAGCACAGAATGCGGCCATATGCGAAAGCTTCACCGACGCAAGCCACCTTCAACTTTATCAATGACAGTGTGATAATACACAATTTCAACTTTTTGACTAACATAATGAATACAAAAAATAGTGTGCGCTAAATGATTGAATTCGCAGAACGCAATAATTTACGGATTTTGAATACCTTCTACCGAAAACGAGGAAACCGCAAGTGGACATAGAGGAGCCCTAATGACGAAAATAAGAACCAAATAGATTTTGTAATGAGTGCACACCAGGGCATCGTGCAGGATGTGGAAGTGGTTGGCAAGGTACGATGCAGTGACCATAGAATGGTACGGTCTCGAATTCACCTAGACTTGAAAAAGGAACGACAGAAACTGATACGCAAGAAGCCAATCAATGAGCTAGCACTGAGAGGGAAAGCACATGAATTCAGAGTCTCGCTTCAGAACAAGTAATCGGCTCTTAGTGAGGAAACCAACCTTAGCGTAGATACAATGAATGATAATCTGACGAGTATCGTTACGGAGTGTGCAGTGGAAGTTGGAGGCAGAATAGTTAGACAGGACACTGGCAAGCTTTCCCAGGAAACGAATAATCTCATTAAGAAGCGTTCAATCTTGAGTCTCAAGTACAACAGACAAAATAGAACTGGCAGAGCTTTCGAAGGTGATTAATAGGCGTAAGGTATCTGATGTAAGAAGGTATAACATGGAGAGAACTGAACACGCTCTGAAAAACGGAGGAAGTGTCAAAACAGTGAAGAGGAAACTTGGGACAGGCAAAAATCGGATGTATGCACTAAGGGACAAAGAAGGCAAAATAACTACCAATATGGAAAGGATAGTTAAAATAGCGGAGGAGTTCTGCAGAGATCTGTACAGTAGCCGGGACAACCACGACATTAATACTATAAGAACTAGCAGTAACCCAGATGACACCCCACCAGTAATGATAGAAGAAGTCAGAAAAGCTTTATAGAGCATGTAAAGAGGCAAAGCTGCTGGTGAGGATCAGGTAACATCAGATCTGCTGAAAGATGGCGGACAGATTGTGTTAGAAAAACTAGCCACCCTGTTTACGAGGTGTCTCCTGACGGTAAGAGTGCCAGAGTCTTGGAAGAACGCTAACATTATCTTTATACATAAGAAAGACGATGACAAGGACTTGAAGAATTACAGGCCGATTAGCTTGCTCTCTGTAGTATACAAGCTATTTACAAAAGTAATTGCTAACAGAGTAAAGAAAACATTAGAATTCAATCAACCAAAGGAACAAGCACGATTTCGAACCGGCTACTCAACAATCGACCACATTCATACTATCAATCAGGTAAGAGAGAAATGCTCAGAATATAACCACCCACTATACATAGCCTTCATAGATTACGAGAAGGCGTTTGATTCAGTAGAAATATCAGCCGTCATGCAGACACTGCGGAATCAGGGTGTCGAGGAAGCATATATAAACATCCTGGAAGAAATCTACAGGGGATCAACTGCTACCATAGTTATTCATAAAGAAAGCAACAGAATACCAATCAAGAAGGGTGTTAGGCAGGGGGACACAATTTCTCCAATGCTATTTACCGCGTGCTTACAGGAGGTTTTCAGAAGCCTAGAATAGGAACAGTTAGGGATAAGAGTTAATGGAGAATACCTTAGTAACCTGCGCTTCGCCGATGACATTGCATCGCTGAGTAACTCAGGGGACGAATTGCTACTCATGATTACGGAGTTAGACAAGGAGAGCAGAAAGGTGGGTCTTAAAATTGATCTGCAGAAAACGAAAGTAATGTACAACAACCTCGGAAAATAGCAGCGCTTCGAGATAGGTAACAGTGCACTTCAAGTTGTAAAGACTATGTCTACTTAGGGCAGGTAATAACCGCGGAGCCTAACCACGAGACTGAAGTAACTACAAGAATAAAAATTGGGTGGAGCACATTTGGCAAGCACTCTCAAGTTATGACTAGTAGATTGCCACTATTCCTCAAAAGGAAGGTATATAACAGCTGTATCTTGCCGGTACTTAGCTATGGAGCAGAAACCTGGAGACTTACAAAGAGGGTTCATCTTAAATTGAGGACGACGCAGCGAGCAATGGAAAGAAAAATGGTAGGTGTAACCTTAAGAGACAAGAAGAGAGCAGAGTAGATTAGGGAACAAACGGGGGTCAAGGATATCATAGCTGAACTCAAGAAGAAGAAATGGACATGGGCCGGGCATGTAGTGCGTAGACATGATAACCGCTGGTCATTAAGGGTAACTAACTGGATTCCCAGAGAAGGCAAGCGGGTTATCGGGAGACAGAAGGTTAGGTGGGCAGATGAGATTAGGAAGTTTGCGGGTATAAATTGGCAGCAGCAAGCACAGGACCGGGTTAACTGGCGGAACATGGGAGAGGCCTTTGTCCTGCAGTGTACGTAGTCAGGCTGATGATGATGATGATGATGATGATGATGATGTTGATGATGATGATGATGATGATGATGATGATGATGATGATGATGATGATGATGAAATCATTGTGCACGCTAGTGGCAGAATATCGCTATAGCATCCAACTTTTTGAGGTACATGTGGCTTAAGGGTTTCGCTTTTTTTTTCTCCGAATGCCAACACTTTAATGTTTTTGGGCTTGCAGGGAACAACACTGAGAAAATCAAGTTTAAATTTTAGCACTGTGTGAAACTAGAACGCAAGCTGAAGAAGGACATAAATGCAGCACTCCTCCGTTCTTTTGTGTTGTTCAACAGTGGGTTCAGAAAGTATTATGTATTATCAACATACCTGAGCCTACGTTATGGAAAGATCGCATCGCTTGTCTGGCCCAGTTCTCGAAAGCAGTTCTAATCGTTTTCTAGTGAAGAAGCAAGGCTGAGTCCTTGTCCATGTTGGCTAAAGCAGTCATGTGTTTGTTTTAAGTGCGCCTTAAGACGTAGTACCTCCAAGACTGCTGAAGTGGTGAAGCAAGAAACAGGAGGAAGAGGAGGAAGAAAGTTTAAGCGGAAAGACAGGGAGGTTAGCCAGTTCTTAGACCGGCTGGCTACCTTGTGCTGGGGAACTGGGTGAGGGGAATGAAAGATGTTAAAAAGAAATGTTGCGAAGAGAGAGAGAAATTACAAAAAACATCAGTTACCACTGTGCTAGTTAACATTCACCGAAGAAAAAAAACTCGAGGCCTGTGCGGAGCGCGCAGCACCGTCACAGCGAAAGCTACAAGAGCGGCCTTGCACAGCATTTTCTAAACATTACTTGGGTAACTGCTGCAAGCACACTTACCGTGCACCCACCACGCCATAAATACTCAAAACGCTTGTGTAGTGCGCCAGCATTCAATATGCTATGCTTCGTCATTCTTCGGAGAATCGTGCTATTCGCTGCACACTTGCTGAAATTAGGGGCAATTTTTTCATGCAGTGGCTGACGACAAAGAAGTTCTTCGTCGTCAGCCACTGCATGAGAAAATTGCCCAAAATTTCAGCAAGTGTGCAGCGGATACCACGATGCCTGAAGTGGTATGCGCCCCAGTTAATAGGTGGTCAATAAGAAGTTTTTTAATGGGTTGGAGCATTCGAGCAGTTTTATCTCTAAACTATTTTTTTCAGATTGGCTTTACTTCATTTTAGTTTCATTTAGGTATCCTGCCGCCCGGTTCTTGGGTCATCCCCCTCTGTGGGTATGCGCCGTTCATCTGAGGTCATCAGCATCAACATCAGCATCAGCATTGAACGACCCACTCTTTACGCAATTTGCATTGTGTTACGCCTGGTTGTTTCTTAATTGTTCCAAAAAACTTTATTAGTCTAATACCAGTTTAGAAACGAGTTCCAAGCAACGGCGTGGCCTAGTGATAGGAGACTGGGCTTGCACGCAGTGGACCCGGGTTCGAATCTCATTGTGCCGTTTTTTTACACTTACTGAGTTTCTTTCCTTGTTTTTTGTAATATTGGTTACGGACACCAGCAGCGGTGGCGGACAACTACGGCGCCGCGCGTGACTTAAGTGTTGGTCTTGTAACAGCTTTCGCTGCAAAATGACCAGGACAAGCCACGCTACGCACAGAACAGACAACCGGTGGTCATCTAGAATAACGAAGTGACAACCAAGACGCGGGAAACTTAACCGGCTGTGTCAGTAAGTTAGGTGCATGGGGGAAATAAATGAAGCAATTGGCAGGCATAAATGGTAAACAGCTGGAACAAGCAAGGATTGATTAAATATCGCTTGGGGAGTCGTTGATCCTGCAGTTGGCGTACTATAAGCTCCCAATATTAATGCTAATGATCAGGATGACGTTTCTGATGGAGATATACCATCTAATGCCAGGATTTTACTATATACCCACAGACAAACGACAAGCGTCTCTCGAAAATTGCCGTCGTGTTTTAACCTTCACACGGCTTGCGTCACAACCTCCTTCGGTTTCTCGTAATCACCTGCAACTAAACCATTAAATAATTCAATACCTGCTGTATCGTTTTGCCTTCGTTCCCGCCTGCCGCTTCCGTACCCCTGCAACGCGTACCTGCGAAACACACAAGAAAACTTTTCCCAAGAGAACTTTTGCGTGAGACAAGTTTTCTTGCGCAACGCGCAAGAGAAGTTATTTCTACAGCATTTCTACAGGTGGCCTATAACACGTCCCTATCTACAAAGCGCCTTCCACTCTGGAAGTCTTACTTGTCTAATATCAGCTTTCTCGACAGCACAGCCTATTACTTTAGCCTGTACGAGTTATGCGGCTTGATGGCAGCCACGTGAAGCATTACTGCGAGTACTGCTCCGTGCCTTGAGCTCCGCTCGAAAAGTTCAAGGAGTGTAAGCATCGACTCCGACCACCAAAGCGCTTCCGCCGGCAGCGACTCTGTGGGCCGGGGCTCTTGGACGCTTCGCTTTTTAAAGCGCCCTGACGTCCAAGGCTATAAAAAATGGCAGTGAGAGGGAGGTAAGTGGAGGAGCTGGGGTAAATATTTTCGGCACGGACCTCCGAAGCGATGCCGACGCAAATGGGTGCCCCGTTCGTTGAAAACGAGAACACCTCGTGCTGCTTCCCGTGTGGCTCACTCGATAAACAAGCGACTGCTTTTTTCTTCTCCCCTCACCCTTTCCTTTCTTTTTTTGTTTTTTGAAACACGCACGCACCTGAAGCGAGTTCCAGTGGATCCGAGACTGCGACATGCTTCAGAATGATTTTATCTTCCTCTTCTTTTGTGTTCATCGATTTAGAATATTTGTTTGCTTATATTAAGCGAGACACTTGACGGCGAATCGTTTAGAAGACGCTTTCTTTTCAGATATGATCTGTTGGAAATCTCAGACATTTTCACTTCACATGTGATGGAAAAGCTGATATTATGGTGTGCTGCTGACTTTTTTTTATATTTTACTCTTCCTTGATGTATGGTAAACAGCAATTTCTTTTTAATAAGTCACACCATCGATAGTGAAACGCTCCTAATTACCTAAATGCTTCTTACATCGGCTCTTTGCGCATTTGGACGTTTCACACTACAACTCCTTTTTTTAATGAGTAAGAATGGAGACCACAATATGCCTATAAGGTATATATTAGTGGAAGACTCTGGGAATCAGACCACTTTTGACTCTTTAACGTGGCTGAAACGTACCCCAGGCCCCAAGCCCTACTTTCGCCTCCACCCCAATAGCGGCCGCCGCACACATGATTCGTTTTGGCGATGTTGTGGTCGGCAGTCGTCTACCATCACCCTTGAGCCCCATGGCAGGTATTCTTATTCATTTTCATTGAGTATTCACATATTTGTGTTCGCTGTTATTTCTTTGGACACTAGTCCCGAACCTAAGTAATACACTCTCTTGGCTTTTCCATGGATTATTGAGAACCATACTCTAACATGCTTGCATCTGCAATTCTTAAGGGACGGTAGTTTAGTTAAGCTGCTGTTTGCGGATTTTAGCTCTCTTCGTCTCACAAACCACATGAAAAAACGGAAACGCGTTTGAAACGATGAATTGGTCAATTTATACGCTTCCTGATTTATAATCAAAAAAGCCTGCGTGACGGCAACACCAGAATTTTCTTCGTGGCACATTTCTGCCACAGACATAACGTAGATTTTTTACTGCACGCGATAAATATTCAACTTGCCTTTCGTAATTGTTGAAACCATCCACGCAAAAAATAGATGTATAGAAATTATTCGCTTTACATGGGGAACATCCCCGTTCACTGGGTGCTGATATTGCCGGCCTAGGTTGTTAAGCAAAAGTGAATCCCTCAATTTTACGATCACCATGAACATTGAAACGTTCCACTGTGACTCAATGTAACGTAATTTGTATCGCCCGTGCAATAACGATACTGTGCACCCCCCGCTTAAGTGCATTCCTAAATGCACCACATTACAGTGTCAGAATCAGTATCAAAACTATTTTGTGACAAGGTCAGAAAAAAATACATACGTTGCGCGCCGTGGACTGAAAGTCCCAAAACAGATTGCCAACGCCCAACCCATTGTATTTGGTACCCATTGTATTTGGTAATAGTGCGAGGCATGAACGAATAGCAACAGAGTATTATCCCCCTTCGTTGACAAGAAGGCAGAAAAAGTTATGTTACATGAAAAATGCACATGTCACCTCACAACGTAATACGAGTGTACTCTAGAAAGGTGTTTTAAACAATGTAACACTGCTCTGTGCAGTGAACATAAGCTTTGGCCATAATACACATAAATGGCTATTTTCGTTCAATAAAAAGTTTTGTAGGAAATCATAAAAATCTGCGAAAAAACGAATCGTTGGAGATATGATGTTACGATGTTCCTTGTTCCTCACGAGGAGGCTCCACCTATTTTTGGGTCCTGAGTTAGTTACTAATAACATGCCTGCTCGCGTTTTTTGCGCATAATTCGGTTATGCACAACTCAAAGGATGCACACAACACTTAAGGGTGAGCTCAAACACGCTCTTTCTTTTAACAGCTAACCTGTCTAGCAATTTTTCTTTCGAAAACTAAAAAAAAAAGATTATCGGCATCGCAACGGGTACGTGCGACCAAGTTTGGGTAAATCCCGATACACTAAGGTTGCCAAGAGTGAATACTGCCGCAGTTAACTTATCAAACGTGCCACAGATGTTGGCTAAAACGCCACACTCGCCTTTGGTTCACTAAAAAGGAAGAAGGCGGCAACTAAACAAGAAATCGTTACGAAGAGATGCTAGCAAGACGAAGACTAAAAGTGCGTACCGCAAAAGAAAACCAAGAAACGGGAAAAGAAGCGCAGGGTACTAGAAGACCCCGAAGCGATGAAAATCCTGCGCTAATTATGACGTCCCCGCAGATCTATGAGGAATGTAAACGCTTGGTTTTAGCGCGAGTTCCTGTCTGTGTAGTTCAGAAATCTACGTCGCGTCTGTTACAGCATAGGCTTTAACTCGACGCTCTCTGCACTAAGAAAGAATGTTGGAACAATCAAGCATTAGCTGGCTGAATGCGAGCTTTAATCACGATGGTATCCTTGGCTACAAACAAGCTGAAGGTTTTTTTTCTTTTTTTCACAATAGTTTAGTTTCCCTGTTGCAAGCCATACGTGACTTAGCGAAAGCTCCTCCTCCCCCGCTTCGTTTTTTTGTTTTCCCCAATACACTTAATGGCAGCGTGAGACCGGTTTTAGAAGAGCTGGCTTATCATTTGAGGTTAACGTAACTAGCTGTGAGGGGTAGTTATCAGAAGTTCGCAATCGCGAGCCCTGTACTACTTCCTAATTTCATATTCGCGCTTATTTTGTGCCCGGTTGCATATCCATCAGCACAAAAAGAAATGAAGCTCCATCAACCTGGCTCAAGCATAACCGACGCGTGCTGAATCTAAAACTACGTAACAGTCATACAAGTCAGGCTGCTCAGACAATGTTCTTGAAATTGATTGAACAGCCTTAACGAGAGTGGAACAACGTTTTTTTCTACATCACACTCCATACATGGCCTCCCACCCACAAATTTTCGACGCGTATATTAGGAAAAATTTTGTCGCGCGTCAGATTGCAGGTACGGATGTCGCAGTTTGTTGAAAATGAAATTCTAGACATATACGTGTAGTTTTTGACGTCACTGCACGCTAACTAACACAACATAGCCAAATTCACAGTGACCTCCACAACCCCGTGGTCATAATCATCTGGTTTTGATTTGTGATAGCCTTAAAAACGATAGTCTTTCTTGGGGACCTTCGACGCAATAATTTTGGTCTGTTGTCTGTCCGCCCTTAACGATACCTCAAACGGCCCCAAACGATACTCTAAAGGGTCGACCCTGTTCGCAGCACCCACCAATATTGCTCAAGGTTTATCGTTTTTACTTGTGCGATTGTCAAATAAAAAGCAATTATTACGCATATCTGAGGCACTATAACAACACGTCAATATTCTGTGTGTGTGTATTTTTACTAGAAAAGGCATACATACGTAATTCTAAGGACCATGGCGATTATCACGCTGCGCTGAGGATGCAACGCTTCCGAGATAAGGCAAGTGTTTTCAACACTTTGCTAAGGTGACACGGTGATGGCACCTGCCCATCCCTTTGGGTTCTACACCTTGTCGCCACCGAGACGGGCACGCACGTCGCGCGCTTCGTTTTCCAAGATAACTGGCAGATAGCGCTCATGTTTCACATGTGACATGACTTGATGCGCTCGTTCGCCTCCGCTGCACACTCTAGGCACTCTAAGCGCCTCCAGAATACCATTCACCGCTTTTCTTGGGCAGAACATCAAATAAACGTTTTGTTCACTCTCTCCCAACGCAAACGTTACACTGCAAATGTCGTCGTTCGACGACATTTGCAGTGTAACATGTAGATACGGGGTCAATTTTTTTCTGATAGAAAAACTTGACAATGCTATTCTATGCGTTTCCACACGTGTCGTTATCACCTGCAACGCATGCACTTCCTCATGAAAGCACATAACCACATTTTCACCCAGTGATCGTAATTTCTGACACTTGCAAAACACCCTCAAAGCCGCACGCATGCTCAGGGTTTTTCATTATAGGAACCTATTTGACCACAGCACCCCCCCCCCTTCCTCTTTCCCTGGGTGATTGCGGAAAACGGCTTCGTAGTAGACGCAACAGTGAACAGGAAGATAACATGGCGACGTACATACACCTCACAGTGGCCTGCAATATCTCCCCAGCTATCGGGGGTTACAGCAGATGGAAAGGGCACACTTCTAAGTGCCGTCCAAGAATCAGTCGTGTAATGTCGGTGCCGGCAGCATCAACTGGCTGCTGCCACGGCTTTGTCAAGCAGCTGGTTGCAAGATAAAGCTTTCTGTGCCCTGCAACCTGGGTGCGCCTTTGTTGTTCAGGGTTGGCTGTAATGTAAGAAAAAAAAACTGAAAACGACCTTTTTAAGAAAAGTATTTTGAAGCTTTGGTGTTTTAAATGCGGAAGCATCTTATACTCGCGCCTTGTAGTGCGCCGTCCGCACCGCTTCTCGAACATTCGACAGCTGACGCGCGCGCATGCGCCGTCGCGCCGTCGCCCACTCTTCCACCATCTGTGCATCCCTTCCTCCTCTACACACCGCGCGCGCTTCACTCCTCCACCATCTGTGCACCCTTCCTCCTCTACACACCGCGTTCGACATCTACAATTCTCCTGATTCTACAGTGGACGCGCATGTGGCGTCGCGCTTCGAGAACATTCAACAGCTGACAGTGCATGCACCGTCGCGCTGTATATATACTCAAGGTCGGCGCTCGCTCGCTCAGTTGCCGCTCGTCGGTTGGTTTGTACGGCGCGTCGACGTCCAAGGTCGCGGTGAAATGAATTCCAACGAATCCACAAACACAATGATCGACGTCCCTTCGACCAGCGCCGCCCTTTCGCATACGTGTGTACGTGTTCACTCATTTAACATCCCCTCCTACAACCACGTTAACCAATTTAGCCATCGACCCAAGTAAGTCACAATTTAACACCCCATTTCACAACCACGTTAACCAATTTAGCCATCGACCCAACTAAGTCGCACTTTAACACACCGTTAACCAATTATATGCTCCGCATCCTCCTCAGTGTTCCCCCGAGGGAAGCTGCGGGCAATTTTTTTGGTGCACCATTCACGTTTTGTCTCAATTATAAAGTAAAACAAAGTTCTATAAATCTTTGAATGTTATTTAAACAGCAGGAAAAATAAAAGTACCATGGTAATGTGCGCCAGGATTCATTATCTTCGCATATGGTTTATTTGTAGGCATCTTCATATAGAGATATATATCATCCTAACATATAGTTTGTCGCAATACCTTCGTGACAATATAGATAATTTGTTCGTTTGGCATTGTATGTGGCTTTTTTTGTCTGAAGCATTTAAGCTCATAAAAAGCTAATAACTAACAAGATTCTACGTAACCTAATAATTAAGAAGAATAACTACTGCGATACAGACGCGCCCTATTTTTCACGTGGTCAAATTTTAGATATCGCGCAATTGACAGAACAGCATTTTTTGCCGCAAAAAGTAATATACTTTTTTTTCGGGCCAGCAATTTTTTTCCATACAACTAACTTCGAAGTCATTATTCTGGCTCTAATACTGAGGCACGCAGCAAATTTCATCAGAATCTGGAATGGTGACTTCAACGTCTTGTTTGACCTTTTCTGGACACACTCTGCTCTGGCTTTTTCTAGTGCTCAGTGCAAATTAGGCCCTAGCCTTGTAATGCCGCAAAACCTTCTGCAGAGGTGAGTTATACTGGTTTCACAAATTGACGCACTGTGAACTTTTGGCAGAATGCAGGAAGAGCCAATCGGTGATGACGTCGTTATGCAGCGTGATCGCCGTGGTTGCCTTTATGCTTCTATATTCAGTTATTCTGTGAGAGCCTGTTAATCTACATGAGTCAAGTGTGTACAACTGGTGCAGCCTAATGGTATGGGCATTCATGAAGAAATCAGCACCTGAGCAAAAGAAAAAATGGTGCTACACGTGTACGCTCAGCCATTTTAGTAGCAAGCGCGCTGAGTGACAGCCTTGTTTATTTTCAACACAAATCCGGTCGAGACTTGAAAGCTTTACGCATACTCAGAAAAACGTCAACTCAAGCTCAATTATATAGTTCTGGTTCAAGTCGACGGCTACAGTGGCTCGAAGTTATATCATAGCGTCACTTTGTATTCAGCTGCGGCAGCTGCATTTCCGATGGAGGCGGAAATGTTGTGGGCCTGTGTGCTCAGATTTGGGTGGACGTTAAAGAATCCCAGGTGGTCGAAATTTCCGGAGCCTCTCACTACGGCGTCTCTCATAATCATATGGTGGTTTTGGGACGTTAAAGCCCACATATCGGATAAAATCAGCGTCACCTAATTTAGGACGACGGTACCTCCTTCTATTTATTTATTTATTTATTTATTTATTTATTTATCTATTTATTTATTTGGCAACACTGTCAACTCTCATGCGAGAGTCCTATCAGAGAGGATAACATAACAAAATAATAAAGTCAAACAAACAAAATTAGCAAATACACAAGTACAGGTTAGATTAAGATGAAACACTACATGCCACATTTGTACAGATAGTCATCCAAGGTCTGTTCAAATTTGGCAAATCGTTCTGGTCAACAGCACTTCGGCAATTCATGCCACTTTTCAATTGTGTTAGAAAAAAGGAGTATTTTAAAGTATCGGCATGAGTGCTGTACGCTTGAATGGCCCTGCTTTGGTTGCTTCTTGAGCTCTGTTCACCTGGCGGCAGTAAGTAGACTTCTTTACTAATATTGATTTGGCCACTTAGAATTTGAAATAATAGTTTCAGACAATTTTTCTACCAGCGCGTTTCTAAGAAATGGAGGCCAGATGAAAGGAGCATTTCTGTAACTTATTCCGTCCATCGATACCGGGAGCATATAAATCTCACTGCGTCCCTTTGAATTTTTTCTAGTTGTTTCTTTAAATAATAATAATGAGGGCTCTATACCACCAACACATACTCAAGAACTGGCCTTTTAAAGGTTTTATAAGCAAGAAGTTTCTCATCGGCTGCTGCACCTTCTAGTTTTTTTCTTTAGAAATATATGCTCCCTTATGCCTTCTGTACACTGAAAGGCTCTAGCTTGATTTTATTGTAATAATAAAATTTTACTCTTATTCTGATAACGGCCAATTCACTCTCTGAAAAAGAATGAGAATAAATTTATTGGGTTCATTAAAAGGTTGTTTCCAGATGGAATAACTGTGCCACCCAGCAGAATGGATTTCTACGGAGCACTTCTATGACCGTGAACTGTGAGATTCGCTTTAGCAGTGCACAATACGCTGAGTTACCTCAAGGAATGCACCTATTCACCTGAATGGCGACGAGCAAGTGCCACTACGGCACCCCAAGTCCACAGTAAGGGTGGCCTTTAAAGTTTTGTATCATATGTGTTTGTGCATCCTACTCTACTTAACTTGCTGAACGTGTCCCTTTGAACGTGGGTCTGTGATTGTGGACTTCTTACCACAGAAAAGCAGTTGGGCGTTTTTAGCTTTGCAAAAAAAAAAAAAAATCTCGTTCCGTTCCAGAATCACATGCTTCAATAGTCTTAACTTGTTCGTCCACAACAGCACTTTCAAGTTCGAAGAAACGTTACGGACTTTTGAATAATAAACATCGAAAGATAATTACTGCATGCTTCTTCGGCATTATGGTTATTGTGTACAGTGCAAACGATATTTAGGGAGCCAAAAATTGCAATACACAAATGCTCAAGGCACGCTTATAATTTTATTTTAGAAATGGGACGTTAACCGCTTGCAGGTGCTACTATTTGCGAAATATACGCGGCTGGTAATCGTACAGCAACCGGTCTGTATTTACATTCATAGGCATGTGGCGTGAGAGATTCCTGAAATTTGATTTGTGTTGAAGTGTAGTTGATTAGTTTTGTTTACAATGACAAGAGTGAATCAGAATCAGCGCTATTTTAAGATCTTTCTGCTTTGAGATCCTGGGGTACCTTATGCAGGAGCAGGACACAACCTCATTAAAAAAAAAATCATGGAATCAGATGTGGCCGGTTGTCTGCGGCGACCTCTTCTGCACATTCAGTGCAAGACAACTCAAATGCGAGAGCCATCTTTTTTTAGTTTTTTTTCCTCAGTCGACGTACTGATCCTCTACCAGCACAGGCTTTAGCAATTTGTGATAACGTGGTTTCTTAGTGATGCGATCACGTGATAACTACAATTAGGGTATAAGCTCCTTAAGGTCGAAGCTTGTCCGTTGGTGTGCGCTGTGGCAATGATGACGATGACGCGGATGGCTATGTATATGATCATGATGATGATCTTGGACCACGACTGGTTTATGCAGTGTTTAACGTCTCAATATAGGCTCTACGACGCATTTCGTATGACCGAAAAGAGCCAACAAGCAGGGGACCATGCACACACCTCGTTTTCGCAAACTTCGGTCTGAATCCGATAACAGAAAACAGTGATGTTGAAGGCAAAATGAAATTCAGAACTCACCACAGCATACCAGTTATGACCAATAAACCTTGTATAAAACTGCACACAGCATTGTCACTCATTTGCAAGCGTGACTGGCCAATGTCACGGGTGATTTACGCTAACACAGAACGATATCTCTGCTTCACCCACTCATCCTCATTCTCTTTCTAGATATGCCGTGTTCTTGTTTTTTTTTTTTTTCAAGACTCCTTCTGACGCTGCTGATGAAAGACACCGACGGATAATTTTCGCGTTTGATCAGCCATCCTAAATTTTTGCCTTAATAAATTTTTTACTACATGCATTCCCCCCTTCTGAATACAATTTACTGCTGTATACACTTCTCACTGACATCAGCAAAAAAAGTCAGGCCAATGGGCGTCAGCACGAAACAAGAAACTGCTAACCGCTGTATTGGGATCACGATATTTGAAATGGTTCCCGTAGCACAGGTCCCACTTACAGGAGGGGGTGCCGCAACGTCGTCTCTGAAAAGCTCGTGCCAAAGGGCGCCCGGAGAGGGCCAACTGTGCCATCTCGTTCGAGCCAGCTCAGGGCGTCGACCCTGCCCTGCCGATGCGAGAGCACCTAGGTCATTATGCACGCCGCGAAGAATTGTGAAGGTGCGGCAGTCAAAACAGTGAAGCTGGGCGATACTCCTCCACGCTAACACAGCCAATAATTAGGTGCCGTTCTGGCAGCGATACCACATGGATCTTTTACACTAGAACCGTAAGGGGAAATTGAGCCTCTTTTACGCTCTAGGGCTGAAAAAATTCGGCCACGGTTGAAACAGTTATTTACATTACTATAAACCGCTCATCGCTACCTGTTGGAATGCTGCCAAAGATTTCGGCCCCGCAGTACTGCGAATTTATTATGCGTCAAACGTGCCAATGTGTTAATCAACGCTTAAGCTGTGCACGTAAAATGGAGAGAGGCAGCATAACAATCACACGCTCCGTGAAGAGTCTTCCAGATTTGTTTAAGCCTGTACAGCGGCATTACTTGAATGTTTTATAGCGTCTTATCACCTTGCAGATAAGAATAGTTTCAAGATTGCAGATAGGCTTCGTTTGAAGGCATGACCGCTACCAGTCTTTCATTCAACACCGGTCAGTGTCCAGTCGAGGCATTCCAATAGAGTCCAAAGGTTTCGACCGCCGGGTTGACAGCCTGGCGGCCTTGCCCCGCCGCTTCTGCCGCCGCCGACGGCACCGGCTATTTTGGCGAAGCGCCTGCGACTCCCTGGTCCAAAAATGGAGGCTCCGTGCCCAGGGCGCTCCAGGCTTTGTATGGGGAGGGGGGTGCCGAGGGGGAAATGGCGGCGTCCAATGGCGCGCCCCTCTCTGGTTTCGGGGGCTGGCGCGTGCAGCGGGCTCGCTTAAAAGCAGCCCGCCGTCCGGAACGGCCCCCACAGCTGAGCTTTTCCAACGTAAGTGCCCCTGTGCCTCACGCAACTTCGCGCATCTGGATACGACGTCGCCGAGGGCTACTCTCGTGAGATTCGGGATTTTTGCCACCCCCCCTCACCGGGGCCAGGTAAGGCCTCGCCTCCACTGGTGTCCGCAGGCTTCAACGTCCGCCAGCGCCATCCACTTCGATACGGATTACGCTATAGTGCAAGATAGAGCTGCTGCTTGAGGATATCGACTACCTTGTATCGTACGTAAGCCGTTGGTGAATAATGCAGATCTTAACCATCAGATACCTTTTAGGCCTGGCAACATCGGAAGCGTCTTGTGGCCGTAATTAAACGTGCAAGGAGGAAGTGCTCATATTATTATGGTAAAGCGACAGCACCCCAATACGGCATCACTTTCCAGATTTACCGCTAGCTAATTTCGTTTCTGCCGTTACATTGGTGCTCTAAGGGAGGTGACTTTCAAGCGACCTTCGATGCTGTGCAGAGTTTTTTTTTTTTTTTTGCAACTTTTTCGCAATAAGCAAGATTCTCGTGAAAGTGCGCTTGATTTGTAGTTTAGCCGAGAAAACAGGAGCTACAGCCTTGTTAAGCAAGTGATGGAATGCCTAGAAAGCGAAATCCTTTATCATTGGCAATTATTTTACTTCTAAGCAGAAGCGCAGATTTCCACTGTGCTGTCCACGAAGCGTAGGTGTAGAGCTCAGGTTAAGTGCTGCTTATTTTTAAATAGGTCACATCACGTACTTAATTGACGATGCAGACATGATTTCACGATGCGCAACTGAGCACGATTTCACTCTCGCGGTTGTCGTTCCAGGGGCAATATCAATGTCACTCACTTGCCCTTCGTTGAACTTCATGGAAGTATAGTGCAGTGATTCTTATGCTTTAGAGAACCATTCGAAATATTTTATGGTACAGCTGAAAGACACAGGCTAAATCAAACTGCGGTGCTTATTCATAGACAAGAATTCTAATGGGCTCCCAAAGAGGTGGCTAAGAATGGGGGAGGCTTTGAAAGATCGTAAGGCCTTTCTGTCACAATGGTGGTCCAAAAACTCTATCCTGAGGTCTATCGTTTGTGCTATAGACAGCTATGTTTCACCAAAGTATGTAATTATAAGAGTCTGTTTTCTCTATCAGGAACGTTTTCGCATGAGCAACGACAAAATTCATCTCTAAAACCACAATAAAGTATTATCGCTCAATGCACTGAGCGGAATCCGAGTTTAGGTTAGTTCTTGAAATTTACCTGTAGTTTGTTGACTACGAGGGGCTGCATCGTCGGTAAGCTTTATCTGTGCCTAATTCAGTGCCTCTTCGTAGTTTATAGTATACAGCCAGGACAACAACACGTGCACTAGCTGTGATGCATGAAATAGAATAATATTTGTTAATGGCAGTCTCCGTTCTTTATTATTGTTAATTTAGTCTTCAAACTGATTTCGCGCTATTATGCGCCATGTTCATATTGCATTTCGCTGTAACCAATATTGCTAGCGCAACACAGCGACGAAAAAAAATAGCATTTCTTCGTACAGACTGTATAAAAGCCAACTACGCTCAAGAGCACTGGACAAATTTTACCCTAATACAGCTGCCACAATGATTTGGATTAGCTCTTGTGACACGTAGGAATGAGGCTAACATATAATTGTATGCCTAATTAACTGCATATGACGTAATTTACGATCAAGTATTATATCATTGTCGTATTGTCAATAAGGACAAAGCCTGCGGCACCATTAATTGCGACGGGGCGTGGCCATCCTGAATTTCCTGGAGACCTCGGTGCATATTGCCTATTTTTTAAGTGTTTATAGTGTGATTTGTTCCTACACAAAGTGTAATTGTCATTGCACTCAGTGAAACGTATCGCACGAAGTGTTATTACACTGTTACTTAGCAAACAGCAACTGGCAATTTAGCGCGGTGAAAACTAATAGCGGCCGCAATTGGCAGCAAGTGGGCCGTCATTTATTTGACAAATGATGCTCTTTATAGCACGACATACAGTAAACCAATACATATCTACTCTTGCTGTGCATGTGATTGCACATATGTATATCATGTGGGACAGTCTGAATTGGTGCAACTAATATAAACGATTTCAAACGGTGTTTGCATATCAAAAAGGTTTCATTGGCAGTGACATATTTATTTAAATGTACTGGTGTGCACATTTGGAGGTGACAGCAAAGTCTATAATGAGCCTTGAGGCTCAGTTTCAAAATTAGTACTGACGATGTGTGTTATAATTGCAAAACTGCGCGCAACTATGCTTGTGTTCCTTACAATGACCTAAAAACGAAGGAACATACTTAACTAATTTCTTCTACTCCGAGCAATTGGGAGAAAGGGCAAGCGGGGTTCAATGCATTCAAACATTGCGGATATTCGAAAGCAATTCTTAATCTGTACACCTCCACCTTCTCACGTTACCATCGAGTTCTGTTGTATAGAGTAACATAACAGGCGCCAAGGAGCGATATATCAACTAACGATTCATTAAAGAATGATGCATCATGCAATATTTGAAGACATCTAAGCCACGAGGAGAATATCTTCCAGGACGGCGGCGCTTGTTGTTCGGATATTGGAATTTCAGTAAAGCCTCGACGTTTCAATGGTACCGTTGCGTAGTAAAAACGTCTTTCGATGTGATGACTGGACAATAAATAATTCTTCTGTCAGACCTTTCCCATAAAATCACGGAACTGCATATTTTTCATCGTGAATTGCATAAAAGGGAAGCAATTCACGTTTTAAAAGCATAACCTGCTCCATTATGGTATAAATTAGAGCTTAATTCCTTATACAAAGAGTACACACTGTTTTCCGACAAAACAAAGCCAAAGTTACAAATGTAACCGATTTGCAGTTAGGAAGTGCTTAATCTCATCCTCAAGACCACATCTCATTATTTATCGTCATGTCTTGTTGCCTTAGGGCTTTCGAATATTGCCAGTCGCGCTGCTCGGCTGACGTCGTGAACACAGGTTGATGTGTTGCTGTTTGTTGACTGCAGGCAGGAAGGCTTGCTGAAGCGGCACACGCCGGCCGACTCCTCTCCGAAAGAAGCCCCCCACGAAAGAAGCGATGGCCGAGGACCCCGATCCCACCGAGTACCTGTTCGTCTCTCTCGAGACCAAGCGCAAGGACCAGACCAAGCCTTACGATGGCAAGAAGATGGTCTGGGTGCCCGACGAGAAGGAAGGTTTCGTCCTGGGCAACATCGTCTCTACAAAGGGCGACATGGTCACCGTCGACTGTCCCGGCGGAGAGGTAGGCGCCGACCACCACGCCCGTTCTCTGTTTTGCTTCCGCATGTTGCCACATAAGCCATGACCAAGTCTTCGAAATGGACACTAGATACCAGCCTTTATTAGGTCGTTTTACGAGGTGCAAACAAAAACAAACTTTGCAGTGCACTCTGAGAGCTTTCCTGCCATGAGACAGGACAGCAAACATAGCTTAGTAGGTAAAGAAGGCGTAACATTGCAAGCGGGAAATTATGCTAGTGGGTACTTTGAAGAAAAAAATGTAGAGTTGTTGAGCTCTCGGCAAAACTGAAAGTGCTCAAGCACGTTCAGAAGCAGAACAGAAGAGCATTAAATTTATGACTCGAAATTCGTAGGACGGCTGCATAGCCAACAACAAAAAAAGGTGAAAAAACACATTTCGTGATGAATATAACCTAAACTTATGATTTCTGCGGAGGCATAAAGATGCCGCTAATGTTTGCCGAAAATTTGGTAACGCGACATATTCTGTGAAAAGCACGCGGTGAGACCTCGTGAAATCAAAATGTTGAAAAATTCAGGGAGGAGTTTATGGTAACGTAAAGTTCTGGTACCACACGATTATGGCAGTGATATACGGGCAAAAATACCTACATGTGCATGAATAGATGATTTTGTATTTGGAGCAATTATCACTGCTTAGTTATTCACAAAGAGGAAGGGTACGGAATGCTAAATTCTGTTCGTAACTGTACGAAGTCACTGGTGGATCGAATCGTCCGTAAAGTAAGCACACGCGGCATTTTTTTTCTATTTGCCTATTTTTAGCGTATAGTTTATTATTACAGATAATCTTTTAGTAAAAGTAAGAAAAGAAGAAACGAAATCTGAAGAGCTTGGAGAGCATGTCAAAAGCGTGAGAAATAATTTACTTTGCGTCTTCGTTTTAGATGTATGGTCATTTCATGTGGCTTTTGAATTTTTGTTTATGTGTTTTTGTTCTGTTGTTGTGCTTGTGTTGACTGTTTTTCTGCCATGTTTAAAATAGTTTTAATAGTTCCATCTTAGACGGGGGCGGCACACGAAACGATGTTCACTAAACATCTTGCGGGAAACTACAAAACAGTAAGATACTTCAACACACTATAACAGGGGATCGCACTGTTGTTGTTTCTTTTTTCATCCATTACGACCACTAATTACAAACTTGCTAACACCACTATAGAAAGCCAAAGGAACTCCACAGGGCAATAGGCCAGCAATTATTGACCAAACTTTGAGAATCGTGTCTTTTTACTCGCAAAGGCTTTCACGTAAACGGCCGAGGTGTGAAGAAAGCAAGCTATCATTTGTTGGTAATCAACCGGTATACGTATTACACTAGGTTTATTAAAAGATGTCAAAGAAACTTAGCCAGCGTAGCGTCGACCATGGTGCTTCAAAATGCACATGTGTGATATGCTAGCGATGCAGTCCAGCGCCTCCTTACTATAACCACCAGATAGTCTCCATGCACGATGGTTGTGCCTTGTATGCAATGAGCCACCAGACCTTAGCAAGATCGCGCGACCTCTGTCAGCTCGGGTAGCAGCGGAGCCATTCTTGCGTGCATTAGTCAGCCACCTCCTCCGTGGTCGCGCCACACACTGGCGGCCGAAGAGGGAGCTTAAGCCCAAGTGGCCGGCTCAGATGCGGCTTTAAATGGGCCTGCCGGAACCCTAGCCCGCACGAACCCCGTGACGTCATCGAGCTGCGGGGCGCCCTATTTCGGGGTGAGCCAGCGGAGCGCGCGTATTTCGGGCACCGGTCGGCCCATTCCACGGCTGCCCGCCCGCCACCCAACCACGCGCGAGACGGCGGGCGAGCCGCTTGCCTGCACTGCCGTCCCAGTGCGATGAGAAAAAACAAAGATGTAGAAAAAAAAGAAAAACTTGGCTTGTAGTTGGGCAGCCAGCTTTTGGCTCGGCTCGTTGGCTGTGCTACCTTCGCTCGAGCTAGACCAAACTGAGCCGCGGAAGGAGCGGCTTGCGGTGGCTACTCACGTAGCTACATACATGCCTTGAAAGATAATAAAAAAGAATAAAATGAAAATAGTAAATAAACCAAAGCTTTTGGAAGTGCAGAATCGGTGCCAGTAGTAGTGGTAGTGCACGGATTATATTGGGAAAGCGAGAACAGAATGTTAGTGCTCCCAGAAGGCACCATTAAACCAGACTATTGTAAGCAGATTCGCGGCTGGAAGGCTTGAAATTTGCAGTCACATTTTAAAGATTTATAAGCGTTTCTCCTATAGCAGGTATCACATACTAATGAATAACATGATAGGCTCTGATAGAGCGTATAAAACTCCTGTTAGCCTCTATATTACATATTGTCCAGTGGTTGAGTCACAAAAATCAAGATGCCACCGATTCAGTCCCGCCGTAATAGTCAGGTCGGTCATATTAAAGACGCCTTGAAGGTGTACAGCGTTCTCTTCTCAAACAGGAGTTGTTGCCCAAATGCAAATATTTGCAATGTTTGACTGACTCCCCGTCCCGCTCCCTTACCGAACAACAGTATCGGTAGCATACCACACAAATTTTCACTGGACACTTAAAAGAATCACACAACTTTTGGTCACCGGTTGAACCTTTATTGTTTTCTTGCGGTAGTTTGTTCATTGCGCCCTTATTCCCACCCCCCCCCCCGTAAATTAAACGTAATGCTTCGAATACAGGACACATAACGGGTTATCTATAACACAACCTGTCACGCGCACGTGTTGACCCGGGAGACCCGCGCTTTTCCCCTCCCACAGCGCACCATGAAGAAAGAGCTACTGCAGCAGGTGAACCCGCCAAAGTTCGAGAAGTGTGACGACATGGCTTCTCTCACCTACCTCAACGACGCCTCGGTGTTGCACAACCTCAAAGAGCGATACTACATTCACCTCATCTACGTAAGTGCGGGACCACCCGCACCGCGGCGTGCCTTGCCGTGCCTCATCGGCACTCGCGTGGATGCAGCGTGCGTTTCGTTCTCAAGCCAGCCGGCCTGGTGGTGCTGTGCCGCAACAGCGCTACACTAACCACGTTTGTTTTGTCTGCGCCTGCAATCTTCGCGGAAACCGAGGTGGAAGCCCAGTGTTGCCAACATTGGCATCCACCGCTCGCGCGGCCTTTGGCTGCACTTTACTACGGAAGTGGTCCAGCCATGTACCCTTCCGGACGGCTATCGCTCGGCTGAGTTTTCAGCGCTCATTACGGCTTTTTATTTTTATTTTGGTTTCGGAGTTGTGTGATTTATGTTTATTTTGTGCCCACGCTTAAACGCATGCCTGTCCGCTCTTATAGCAAACCGTCAAGAAGGACCTGCTGCAGCAGGTGAACCCGCCAAAGTATGAGAAGTGCGAAGACATGTCGTCCCTCACCTACCTCAACGATGCATCGGTGTTGCACAACCTGAAAGAACGATACTACGTTAATCTCATCTACGTAAGTGCGGAAAAACCCCGCCGCACAGCCCCGTCCAATCCCCGTGTGTACCACAACGCACCGAACCCCTACGGATGCGTAGAACCCGCACTCCCAAATTAGAAACCCACCATCCCCAAATTGGCATTCCTCATGCACCTGGAGGTGTCAACCTCTTTTCCTTCAAGTTTCTTCCTTCCAATCCTTCACACCGCACCGTACTCGAGGCGTACGCCTCATGCCCCAAACTTAGAGATTCCCACTCCTCTCGTACCCGGTAGTGTAATCCATAACGCCTACAAGTCCTATCATCAAGCCCCCAAAGCCAACCCCATCGGAATTGACAAACCCATGTCCCACCGGATATGCCAACCCCACGCCCCTGTGGTGGACTACCCTTCACGACCAAAGTAGTTAGTAGAAATCCCGCCGCCCTAAAAACCACTGCGCTCTGCCAGCGTTGCTGCTCGAACTAACTTCCGTGTGATCTTCATCGCAGAGCGCCACGCACCGCCAGCGAAGACAGCGTGCTTCAGCGACGGCGATTTGCTTTCGCCTTATCCTGCTGCAGCGGTATTAGAGTTACCGCACTGTAACTATTTCTGCTGCTTCAGACTTGGCCTTTGGCGCTTACCACTGCTTCTTTCTTTTCTCTCTTTTTTTCTCTGCCCCCACGCTCACACGCTTGCACGCATCGTATAGCGCCCTGTGAAGAAGGACCTGCTGCAGCAGGTGAACCCGCCAAAGTATGAGAAGTGCGAAGACATGTCCAACATGACGTACCTCAACGACGCCTCGGTGCTGCACAACCTCAAAGAGCGTTACTACGTTAATCTCATCTACGTGAGTACGGAAAACGCTCGAGCAGCAAGACGCGACACGAAACAAATAGTCTTACTGCACCAGAATGAATATAGTCTATAGTGACACAACCCGCACGCACACCGGTTCATGAAACCACTTCCTCTACGCTCCGGCCACTCGCGTGCACTGGTCAGCGTCGAAGTTAAGTGGAGCCCGCACGAAGAAAAAGGAAATTGAAGCGTTCTCAAGCAGTCGCCAATGAATTTCGCACTGTAGTCAATCTTCTAGCTTTCCCATAGAGGAAGAAAAAAATAAGCTTTCTTGTTATCTCTTGTAAACAAAAGTTCATATCATGTGTGTAAGGCAGGTGTATTGTTTCCCTTCTATTTAATAACGTAGACCCAGCGATAAAAGATGTGGTCAGATGTTCTGGTTATGTTATTTTGACAGTTTGCGTTCATTTAGGCTTAGAGTATTGTTTCGTCAACTGGGAGCACAAAATCCAGGTGCACTTATTTGTGCTGCCCAAATATTTGCCTGGCCCTGATGTTTATTAGAAATTTCTCTCGATCAGTCCAAATTATATCACCGCAAGTGAAAATCGCAATTCAGTATTCCTTCTACTTCAGTTTGACCACAAGACCACAAAATGGCACTTCGTAAGAAGAGGCCATGCTTACATATGAACACATTCGCAGTCAGTGGGCATACCTCGTAGTTCTCAAAACAGGCACCACTCATTAAAATGAAACCTCTGACTATTTGTGGCCTCCATGTTGACAACAGCTGCGATCATAAGTACAATATTTTGTTGAAAGTAAGACACCAAGTTACAAAAGCAACCCTTGATTTCGACGCCCAGTCACGATCCTTATCCCAGTTCATGCGTTCAACACACCACAGAACGACCCCAAACACCACCCCTTGTACCCATAGTGGCATGAGATTCACGAATTGCCTATGGGGCCCTGTTTACTTCTAAATTATCTGTACACATGAATTCGAGTTTGAATGCATTTTATTCTCTACTAAATTGTACTTGAAAGTTCTTTGCGTAATGCAGTGTAATGGTAAATAACGCCAGGCCCCCATAGAACGTTTTCTCCTAGAAGTAAAAACGTTGCACGACACTTGGAATGTTCATTATTCCACCAAAGCATCGTTCAATACTCCTTCTTAAAGGACAGAGCCTACCCGTAGAACCCACCACACCTTTGATCCGGGAACGTAGAAATCTGTTGCAGTGGATCCTGCCACGAAACAGCCATCAAGCTCCACCTACCGCTGAACGGTAGGCTACGAAGGACGCCGAAAGCCAGCATGGCTCCCCTGCAGCTTGGGTGTCATCCCCTGCATGATATGCACGACGGCATGATTCCATCGACTTTCCCCCCTTTTGATGCTTGTATTTTGATTGTCTTTGTGTTTCATTCAGTTGTTTTTATTGCACCCCTCAGCATACGCCTTTGCAGGGAATCCACCTTCCCGCTAAATTCTCTTCTCTTGGTTTTGGAACATCTGCACCATCTCCTATGAAAAAGAAATGAAAAAAGTCACATTTTTGTTTATGTGTACATGAAACAGTCGATTGACATCCTATAGGATTCCTTGACGAGGCGTGAAGCTGTGTTTTACCAAGAAAGTTTCGTACTTATTGTCATAGCCCACAAGTCGTGTAAATTTGTGAAATCGCTGTTACGGTTACTGCCTGCTTTGCAAACTCGTGTTCAAAAACTTTGTTATCGCGTGTGCATTCTGTCTCCGTAGACTGCCCGTAGCATACTCTGCTGCGGTTGTAGGTATTAAGACCTAGATGCGGCCTCAAACTTAGACCTTTAAATCTCTCTGGGGCTTCGTACGCGGTTGTCGGGGTTTCAGGGCGTCGCCAAGAATTCGCAGACGCGCGAAACATTTGCTTACACGACGTCAAAAACATCCTGTTATTTAAAACCTCGGAAAAATTCCCCCGACGCGTAGAAACAGCCATATTTTTTTATTAGGAATGCTTTCTTTGTATATTTGTTTTAGCTCGCGAACTAAATGCAAAGAGCTCGTGCTAGCAACCGCAGTCACGAAATCAATTGCGCGAAAGGCTCCGCAGCTCAGGCGCACATCTGGTAAGACGCGCGGCTCTTACAAAAAAGAACAACAAAAAATATACAGGAGCCGTAAAGCGGCGGACGCTGTGGGTCACGTGATTGCCTAGAGTCTTAGGAGCAGCTGCGTTCCGTGCCGTTTCGGAAGCTGTTAAATGTTGCGCGTCTGTTGACAAATCGCACCAGACGCCGTATGTCGTTTCGTGGCATGGGTCACGACGTGGCTAACGCAGCGTCTCTGTTCGCGTCCTTCTTTTCTTCGACTGCGGCGCACAACAGACGTACTCGGGCCTGTTCTGCGTGGCCATCAACCCCTACAAACGCTTCCCCATCTACACCAAGCGCGTCGTGGAGATCTACAAGGGCCGCAGGCGTACTGAGGTGCCTCCCCACGTGTTCGCCGTCTCAGATGGAGCCTACATGGACATGTTGGCCAGTGAGTATTGCATTCCGACATTCGCATGTGTCTCCGAATGTTTTTTTTTTTTTTACTTGTGACGTGATCAAGACGGTCACGACTACCGTACGCGGAGTTCATGCAGTGAACAGGTTTCGTAATGTGTTGGTATATTGATGGCACGTACCGATTCAACATACTGGTTCGCAATCCGTGACAAACTTTACCGAAAAAGGAAGTGAGATTAGAACTCGTGCCAGAGCTTGCTTGCTTAGTTTAAATTGAGGGCTTTTCCGCGGTAGTTTTCGAGAAACGCTAGCGTTAAAACGCGAGTCTGTATGGCGTATGGTAATTCACTTTTAGAATAGGGAGTTTTCGATTGCCATACCCTTAGTTAGCGGGCGTTGAAGTCTCAGCGTTTGTGTATCCCCCGCAAACGCTAACGCACACTCGCAGCACCCTCGCTGCTCGCAAACGGGCGTTGTGGGCCTCTCGCCCTGCACCATGTTTTGGACTTTCTGCGTGTGGACCGCGAACGCTAACGGCGGTCAGCGTTATGACGCATGCGCAATGGTAGTGGCCACTACGAATAGTGTACGCAAAGCATTGAGTACTCTATTCGAAAGCTCTCTAACAGCATTCTCAAAGCTTGCGGTTCTTGTGGGCATAGATAGCGTTGCGGTGCGTATCGTTGCGTTCGAAACCGATGTCAACTCTACCACTCACTAACCTCCAGGGTATACCGCTTAGGATAGCGTTGTTAGGCTTATTTGGAGCAGCTTAACACCACTTGCACCTATTCGTAACAACAGCGGCGTCTCTCGTTGCTCCCAGGAAATCCCGCCTGTGTCTGCTTTTAGTTTAGCCACACTCAGCTGAAATAAACTTCTTTGATCTGTTTTTGGCTCCAGCAGTGTTCTCGTCTAAACATTCGCGCTTTCTTATCAATTAGAACGTGGATGAGTTACGGAACCTCCCTAGGTGCACGGTGGTTGTACGTTCCGTACTAGCTACAGTTATTACGTACAGTGCAGCGTTTCAACCATGGCTGTACCACACGCTGACACGACGTGCGTTCTATTTGGCATGCATAGCCACGGACGAACACTGGCGATGTTGCACTGCACGCAACAGTTGGAGAAAAGATGGGAGGCACTTTCTGTGTGCATCAGCTCTTGCTGTGCAGAAAAGATGTCTTGTAGTTTTTGCAACTCATTCACTCCCAAAACCAGCATCAGGCGTAGAAGAATTGCGGGAACGTACCATATAGCGCGAAATATTGAATAATGGAATGAATAGTTCGAAGATACGGCCATCGAAAAGCTCGGCTTTTTTTAGTATTATATTCGTCGAGTGATCAGCGGCGTCAATATGCCTGCTGATTTTCGCTGTTGGGAGTATGTTGTACATATCATGATCTAGTACTTGCATCAACAATTTATATTCTCATTTAGGTGCTTCAGAATTATTTACGTGTACCAATATTATTTCTTCTTTTTGCACAACCTAGTATTTTTTTAACGGCTGCATATTACTTAGCAGCAGGCAACGCCCAAGCTTTTCACTAAACCCTAGATGAAGTTGTGGCAAGCTGATGTTTGTAAGAAACCAACTTTCCAAATGGATCAACTCATGTGATACGTTGCCTTCACGGTTAACATTTTCTTAATCACTACTTCAGTACTAGGGTACCGTTGGGGACAACATTGTAACGGCATTTTCTTTCTCTTTTATTACAGACCGTGAGAACCAGTCTATGCTTATCACGTAAGTCACATTGACCCTGAAGATTTTTCAACATCTTGTATTTTCTGATTTCCTGATATAATTCTATAAATATAAGAGCAGACGTTTAGGCTACTTGTGTACAGTGGTGTGAGATCTGCAAGAGGCAATCCTGGAGGAAAATTTCTTCCACCTGTCTTCATATTGCCGCGTTTTTGGTCTCATCTACCAAACACCAAATAGTCTTGTGTCCTTGATTCCTTTGCATGAGAAAATATTGGAGGCTAAAATTTGTAGCAGATGTTCGCTAGCCAACTGGATCTCCTGCAGCCAAACTGACTGCTTTTGACAAAAAGTGGTATAGAAAAAAGGAGCAGCTCTATGCCTTTCAGGCCTTGTGTGACGTTGTTACTACATTTACACTTGTCTATTCACCAATCATCACAATTTCAGGTTAATCTGAAGAAATTGCACCCAGTTATTGGTTTTGTGGTAATTAAAGATAGAACGCTAGATAAATTTTAAAATTGTGGTGGAATCTTGTTCCACAGCGTGTGAGTGTTTTCTCTTGTCTTGTTGACCCCTGCCTGGTAACCCTCTCTTTCCTCCTTTCCCTCTTACCTCCCAGTGGCGAATCAGGAGCGGGAAAAACTGAGAACACCAAAAAAGTCATACAGTATTTCGCCCTTATCGCCGCCTCGGGTTTTAAGCAGCAGTTTTCCAGCGGAGTAAGTGGAAAGAACAAACAATATTCTTGGCTGCCACATCGGCGACTGCAGCAGCAGCCGATGCTCAAGCCCTAACTCGCATGCAGATGTTGCCGCCTCTTGTGTACGCTGTCGCTGCGTCTAAAGGTCACAGCCTTGTGTCCTCGGGGCAGCGTAGTCGTTGGCAGGGCACCCATCTGGATGAGTTAACGTCACACGTCAAGATAGGTGCACTGGGCTCGATGTTTCAGCGCGGCGTTTCATTTCGCGGGAACATGCAGGAGGAGAGCTTTTTAAAGGAACCGAGATGTCAGATACGCCTTTACGTATTTCAAGCGATTGTCAACGCAATAAGCGTATTGCGGCGGTCTGGCATGGTAGAGTTGACCGGGGCCTCGCTTCTTTGTTGCACTTGAATTTCAACGACATCTTTACCGCTAAACGTGACGTCCAGAAGTTAGGCCATAAGTATTCAGTGTTTCAATGATCTTTTCTAGGCAAAAGGCATGCGTTGGCCTTAGGAGTGAGCTACTTTTATCTTCAAGGAAGTATTCTCCTTCGGGAAAAATGGTCTCTGCTTTAGGTAGAAGGACCCCACTCCTTTAGATGCCACGACCTCCTTACCGACTCCCACCTGAAATCCCCGCGAAAACCAGTACTAAAGAACATCTCCAGGACGTAACAACCCAGTCCAATCCCAGACTGGATTCCGCACCCGAACACCTCACCAACCTCCGGAACGTCCGTTAATAACCCGATCGATGCCTCGGTGTAACCGCGTTGCGTCAACTGTTCTCTTTCTCTCTCTTTCTTTCCCGCCCACCCTCAATTTTTCTCCTCCGGCTGCCCCTAGCGGCGAGTCTGGTGCCGGTAAGACTGAGAACACGAAAAAGGTCATAGCCTATTTCGCGCACGTCGGCGCCACGAGCAAGAAAGAGGAGGCCGCAAAGAAGGACTCCAAGAAGGTATCCACACCTGTCGTGCAAAAACCCTTTCCGCCCCCGCCCGCCCGCTGTTTACATCCCGTGATTTCCTTGTAGCCGTCCCACAATTCGTTTCAGAAGCATGGTTGCGTGCTTTGCTCCATCAAGCATTGGGACAACACGGCGAAGCAACCCGGGTTATCATGTTAGTGTCCCTTTAAAATCAGCCCACACAATGTCTTACGTATTTGGTACATTTGGTTTAGGAATAACTTCAATGGCTGAAATTTACTGGTATAAAACGCTCGCAGTTTCCAATTACGCAATGCGGTAATCACACAGCTATGCAAAGAAGGCTGTAGAATCAGTGTCATTGATCACAGCAAAACACTTTTTACCTTTAACCGGTAAGCGAGCATAACTCTTAGATCTACCAAATATCTTTTTTTTAATGTGCGACAGTACACTTCCCAATCAAGTGAGCCATCGGAATAGTTCTTGTTGGTTTTCAGGCTTAAATATCCGTCTTTAACTCTGCACAGCACATGCAACACTGTAAATTTCGGAGTGGACCTTAAGTCATTCGTTAGGTTTCGGGTAGGCTTTCTATGCCTTTGTCCTGATGGTTGATTCTAGATGGAGCAAAAAGCAATTGCAAGAGTTTTCTAAAGGAAAACGGGTCATCCCAAGTATCCCACTAACGGTAAAAGCACGCGTTAGCCGACCAATAGTTGTCCTGGCAATGTAGCCCTCCGAGCTCTGCCTTTGCACCATCCGGTACCGCACATCTTGTCCTGTAAACGCCTCTTTCGCGGACTGCAGGCACGTTTTCAAGAACTGCACGCTATCGTGGCTATACTTCATTTTGTAGTGGCCTTGATCCTCGCAAAAACCTTTCTTTCATTTCTCTTGATTGTTATTCTTGGCTGACATAATAGCATGGCTTCAGTTGCTGCTTTCTCAAGACTGCTGAACAACTAATCGGTCTCCACATGAGACACTGTACACCTTCACCACGTAAAATGCGACTGTCATTAAGCTTTTCTCCTTCGATTACTAATTACCCGGCTGGTCAATAATATGCATTTTTACAAAGAGTAGTGTTTAACTCTGCAACCATTGCTAGACCTACAGAATGGTTTTCCTACGCGGTAAATGTCCCGTGTGGACGTTTAAAAACAAATGATACTCTAGTTCTGTAACTGATACATACCCTGCCTTCATTTTAGACGGACATTACTGTTAAGCTTCTAACTTCTTGTGATTAAGTAAATAAATAGAACAAGACGCTTCCACAAGCAGTGTTTCAGGCGCGAGCTGCATGCACGAACATATGCTGACGTTCAGAGTCACAGGGGCATTAATTATTTAATAAAGACATGTTACACGGATCGAGTATGCCATAGTATTGAAGTCGAGCAACTACGAGGAGGTTTTGACCCTAAGAGCAAGGTTACAAACGCCTGTATTGTGCGTGCTGTGAAGCTCTTGTAAGCGCGAATGAGAGACTTCGAACGGTCTTATCAGCCGCAATACCGATAACGTAATAGACAGGCAGAAGGCAGGAATGCGTAAGCTTCCATTTTGTAGACATTCACAGTGGCTGCAAGAGCAGCGGTGCAGTGTAAGGTCCACGATGGTTGCCCACGAATGTTTATGGTCCAGGTCTTCTAACAGTTTCCCACGACGCGTAGGGCAACTTGGAAGATCAGGTTGTGCAGACCAACCCCGTTCTCGAGTCCTTCGGTAACGCCAAGACCGTGCGTAACGACAACTCTTCACGATTCGTGAGTATACCTCAAACCACTCTATGATATGCAAGTAGTCTATTCACGTCCACTCATGGGGTCATCTTGTTCTGTTGTCTCAACACAGGGTAAATTCATCCGTATCCACTTCGGTCCGATGGGCAAGCTAGCCGGTGCTGACATTGAAACATGTGAGTTCGGAAGATAGCTATTGCTTTCTTGCCTGTAAACCAAGATGCCCCTCTTTACGGCTTTTCAAATCCTTATGCTAGACATTGTTCCTCTGATGTGTTTGTGTTGGTGTGAATGTTATTACTTCGCGCTAAAGTGTCTAGGTCTTGTTTATGAGTGTGTTCGGTGTATCATAAAATGACAGCTTAAAGTGCTTGATATGTTGTTATGGTGCATCGTGCTTGCCGAACAGGCATATAACTCATATAGTGTTATACCACTTGAGAAGTCTGCCGCATTTCCACCTCTACACCTCGAATGCAGCTGCACCCGAGCCTGCGCCAAAGGGGGTTCATTATAAACTGACGTCGTGATAGGAACTGCTGGTGGTCTCGCCTTAGAAGAACACTATTCAGGGCATGATAGGGACTCTTTCCTTAATTGCAGACGCCATCGGCTGCCGAGCTTCGGCCGTTTAGATGGAGCTTCTCCGAACTTAAGATCTGTATGACTTTAGTAAAATACCTCGGCAGTGTTTCGGAATAGTGCGTGCTATGTAAGGTTTGTTAAATGAAAAGCATATCGCAGGTGATGTTGGAAATTGTGCTGATTCAGCTAAAACCGCCCGCTACACACGGTTATTGCTTCTGATACACGGATAATTGCGGCATCGTAAAAATTTAGAGTGGAGAGAATGGCCTTGGTGAAAGCACAATTTTTTTTCTTTTTTGCTACCAGATCTACTGGAGAAGGCTCGTGTCATCTCTCAGCAACCCGCTGAGCGTTCGTACCACATCTTCTACCAGCTCATGTCAGGAAAGATTCCTGGGCTGAAGGGTAAGCCATGCATGCTTGCTTTTTGTTAGCAGATTCATATTCATACTCTTTCCAGACTAGTTCAAATGTGAAAAAAATTTTAAAAGAACGACTCTAATGAGGTATTTGTGAAAATCTAAAAAAAAGCACCTTTGTTTCTAACTTGAGGCAACCCTGAAGAATATTTCTAGTTTATGAAGAAGTTTTACATTCTGATTTATATTTCTGAAATATGGTACTGTATTCCGTCGCTTAGCTTCAATCCTCGTTCGAAAGCATCGCAATCGAGAGAAAGCTTTTCAAGTGCCTATGCCGCTTAGGTTAACAGAAGAGGTCATATTGATGATAATGTCGATGCGGTGGTTAGCGCTATTTGCTACACCTTAATATTTACTATTGTGCTCTAAAGAAACACTAACTGCGATGGTGGCATTACAGTAAAACCAGCCTAAAACAATACTGTGGGGGCATCTTCTGTGAAAATGGCTAGTGGTATGCATAGAGCTTCAGTTGGAACGTGTCCATACGCATTTCTCATGTGTGAGTAAAATATCTAGCCATCCAGGTTGAACTTGCCGCGTGACGACCACGTAAGATCGGTGCGCATACCAGCTCATTGCCTACATGTAAGACCACATCTAACAATCTTTTACAAACAAACACATCGATACACTCGTTGATGTGATCTGAGCAAGGCGTTAATACATACGCACAGAAAGATTGACAGCTATTTTAAGTTGCAACATCGCCAAAAAATTTGATTTCTACGAAAATAAAATTACTGGTGCTGCTTAGGCACGCTTTACGCAGCCGCATTGCTTATTACAAGTAAAATATAATGCAAATGCTTGAAGTTGCCGTTTTGGGCTGAGCCATAACAAGTGTGACGAAACGAGTGCATTGACGGTGCATGCCTTTGATGCCATCTTAATGGGCTTTCGTGTTTTTACACATTTATTTTGTAATTATCGTGTGATGCTTTGCTTTTTTTGCGCTAAGAAAAACAACCAAGAAATTATACATAGTTCGCACTGATCAAAAACCTGTTTTCATGAAACGTTCTATGGTGAAAATTGCATGCAGGACAGCAGCACTTCTGCAGAACTGCCAGCCACATTGCACCTATCATTGCAGTGCTTTTTGTCTGCTGTTTACGTAAATGTTTGCACTAACGAGCGATAATCAGCGCTTGCAATCAGATCATGAAAACAAAAAAAAGTTTCGTGACAGGGAAGCATATGTTACGGCGCGCTTGATATATAGAAAACAAAGGTACAAGGGCAGCCGATGCTTCCTACTTTGAATGAACGTAATGTCTTTGTCATGAAGTTTATAAATAGTGTCTAAGTAATCAGTTCACAATATTCAATATTATCCTCGGTAGCAGTAAATTTCTCCATAAATTTCTCTGCCAATGCGGTCACTTGCTGGCCCCACTTAATTGAGAGAGGAGAAATTTCAGCCAGTCGTGAATTTGCTTAATTTTGTTGGGAGCTGTGACTCGCGGGGCTGGAGCTAACCCGCGTGGCTTGCCAGAGTGCTGCGCCTTGAGCTGCTGCTTTGTCTAATGAGCTTTGCCTTTCGGTGCCCCTGTCGCCTCCTTCCAAACGCACAGAGAAACTGCTGCTCAGCAATGACATCTCCGAGTATCACTTCGTCGCTCAGGGTAAAACTGAGATTGCCGGCGTCGACGACGGCGAAGAGCTGATTGCCACGGACGTGAGTAGCACGGTCACTCGAGAGACACTACGCCTCACGACCATGGGTCCCGTCTCCCTTTTTTGAGCACGTTACCTATCTACCACCACTTTTATATGCCCCCCATCATCTATATCCGGCCACTTCTACGCCACCACTCTTTACCACTATTCTCCACCGCCAATCTGTACCGCCACTCTTGTCCACCACTCTCTAATGACCTTTTCGTTCCACAACTACCCGATCTTCGCGGTCATGCTCCTTGACAAACCCTCACAATCCACTTTTTTTCTGGTAAACCTTCGTTTAAAGCCTCCTGTTTACCACCGACGAACCACTGCACCTACTGTGATAGCCAAAGCAAACATACCCCCGAGAATAATACGCTCACCGGCATTTGTGTTTTCCCAGGAAGCTTTGTCGTAGGCACTCGTTCGCTGTCACCCGTTTCGCTAGAGGAAGCCAGCCGACAGAAGTTACCGCATTTCGTTAAACGCCACGGATTTCTTCGGGAAAGCATTACCATGTCAAAGTTGAATAAGGGTAATTTTGCTACGCGGATCGCAGCCTACAGCGAGGTTTTCAACACTTCTTCCATAATTAAGTTTGTGCAGGTGGGTGCAAGGCTTAACAAACGCTTCCGTAATTCGCATGAAATACAAAAATCTTGCTCGGTCATACTTGCATCACACGCGCTGCGGCACAGCAAATACAGTCTAACAGTTTCTATATTTTCGGTGCAATTGTTGTTGGCCTAGGAATTGATGCACCTATATGTTTTTCCTAAAACAGATTTTTTTTAAGAAGGTGCAATGCCATAGTAATTATTTCGTTTTGAGTGCAATACAGCTGAACCTTTAAACAGAAGCGAAATAAAAACACCGTTAGAACGGAGTCTAAATTTGTTCAGCTTGCTGTCTTGTCACGAACTAATGTTAAAAGCTACATAATACAGGCCGGCTGCTTTAGGCTTGCGTTAAAGGTGCAGTACCGCAGTGGGCAATAGGGAAGGTCGTGGCCAGAGTGCGACGTTGCGACCTTCCCGTTCCTGTTCCTTGCCGTTGCAGAGAAACTGCTCCTTAGCAACAACGTCAACGACTACCATTTCGTGTCCCAGGGTAAGACTAGCATCCCCGGTGTTGACGACGGCGAAGAGTTTATGGTTACCGACGTGAGTAACTCTTTTCCTTCCCTCCTTTACGTCCCGCCTCCCTTTCCTTCCATCATGTCACAATCATCAGTACTTTTTTATTTCTTCATTATTTTCTCATCCTGAAGGTATAGTGATTATGTGTGAAGCAAAACCTGTAGATTTGATTGTTTCTTGCGCTACCTTCAGCTACCCAGGATATGCTTCTATAGCTGTAGAGCAAAAACTTGAACGCCTCGAATTACGCAGTCTCTATTAGGTTCTATTAGCTATCTAATAGGTAAGTCTCTATCAAGTCTCTAATAAGTAGTCTCTATCAAGTCTCTATGAGTATTCTCTGTTAGGAATAAGTAGTCTCTAAACTGCATTTACTATAGTCTCTACACGTATTCTTCAGATTATGCATACAATTTCACATTTGCATATTCTTTCGTGATTCTCAACTACAGAAGACTCACTTCGGAAGCTGCTTTTGCGTGAGAGCTCTGATCGCAACGGCTGTTGCTAACTTTATCTCAGAGAGGAGTGTATAAAAACTTCCGCTTCTGGTGAACCCAAGGAGCACTCGGGGAAGGTTAGCCTAACTTTCGTAATTATCGTTGGTCAGAAGCTAAATGTTTCCTTTCAATTGGCCAGAAGAGCTCCTAAGTGAACGAATGCAGCGTGCGCCCCATTTTAACGCTTCTGTCAACGCGCGAACCGCAGACTGCCTTCGACGTGCTGGGCTTCACGGATGAGGAGAAAGAGAACATCTACAAGGTTACGGCGGCCGTGATGCACTTCGGCTGCCTGAAGTTCAAGCAGAGGCCCCGAGAAGAGCAGGCCGAGGCCGATGGCACCGAGGAAGGCGAGCGCGTCGCCCACTTGCTGGGTCTGAACGCCGCCGACCTCTACAAGAATTTGCTCAAGCCGCGCATCAAGGTCGGCACTGAATTCGTCACCCAGGGCAGGAACATCACCCAGGTACGCCCGTCCAGTCACTGTCAACTTCTTTGTAAGCAAGGAACGATTGACGACCACACCTTTGTAGTTCGAATCAGCCTGATTGCAGGGATAGCTTAATTAGGGCGAGAGCCAGGGTGGAAGGTTTGGATGCAGACTTTAATCCTCGGGGCAGGATGAATTTTTCAAATATATAGATTTCCTTTTTTGAGAAATATATCTTGATTTACACGTGCTTTCAAATGGATTTGTGTTAACTATCCTTTCTTGAATTGTTCTACCTCCTTGCAGGATTACGCAGAACTCATTTGCAAAATTTGCTTTCAAGTGAGCGATCACCACGCTAACGCCATGTTCAGTGCTCGGGAGTTCATATGTCGGTCCTTTGCTGAAACGACTAGTAATGGCCACTGGAAAATGACACTAAGTGTGCGACCACTTGAATTGACCAACAACTGTTTATTGAGCATTAGAGATGCAACGTCATGCTGGCATTTACGGCATTTCAGTTGCCACAAAAGTCGACTGACGTAAACATGCCTTTCTAAGTTATTACACAAAAGCCTGCACACGTGTCGGGACGCTTTAGGTCGACATTTTAAAGCGCGTGTCACTTTATTGATCTGCATTCGAAATCAGTTTAGCGTGGAGAATGCGAACATTGTTGTGGCAGAAAAGAGGGAGCTCTTGTGGATACCCGATAGGGTATATGCACTTGCTGAATGCTGGCAGGGCTTTTGAAATGCGTAGGTGACTTTGAAACTTTGCTAAACATTTATTCCCGCACAGGTGACGGCCTCCGTGGGCGCCCTGTCCAAGGCCATCTTCGACAGGCTCTTCAAGTGGCTGGTGAAGCGTGTCAACGAGACTCTTGACACCAAGCAGAAGCGCCAGCACTTCATTGGTGTGCTGGATATTGCCGGTTTTGAGATCTTCGACGTGAGTCGGACACCACTGGCATTCTTTGTGTATTTGATTGAGAAAACAGTAACGCGGATACAGTAACGCGGAATCTCTATCTCGTTGCAGTGTTAGTACTCTCGATAAGTGAATAGACGTATTCAGATATGACGCGTCGTAGTTGGTGATTGGTATGTTTTTTTCCGATACAAAAGCCCTCAGGAAGATCTTCGTTTCATTAAATAGGATAAAGCATGTTAAAATGTCGGTCAGTGTATATTTAGCAGTATACATATCATTCTAGATGGCATTAGTGGGAAGAAAAGGAGTTTGAGTTAGTGACAGGAATGGCTGTATATCAGTTATCGTGGAGCTGAAATTGAATACCCGAGGCGTCTTGGACCTGGCTTTAAATAACTAAAATAGCTTCAAAATCCAGCTGACAATTGGATACCCTCCGTTCCCCTAAGACCTTTCCAAGTCCTGCCTTATCCTTTCTAGACTAGTACCTATACATCCCCCCTTGCTTATAGAAAGTGCCCTCAAACCAAGATATCTGCCTTAAGTATATTAGCAGGCAAGTGAACGATAGGAACCTCTTTGCCTGACTTTCTCCGGCACCAATTCCTTCAGTATCCACCAAAGCCACAACACACTCTAGACTCCTTGCGCCCGCTACCGCGGAGCGTTCCTCTAGTGTGCCACCTCTGTCTTCCCGATCTAGACCTTCTTCCTTCCTTTCCCGTCCCCTCCTCCCTCGCAGTTCAATAGCTTTGAGCAGCTGTGCATCAACTTCACCAACGAAAAGCTGCAGCAGTTCTTCAACCACCATATGTTCGTTCTTGAACAAGAAGAGTACAAGCGCGAGGGAATCGAATGGGAATTCATCGACTTTGGCCTCGACCTGCAAGCATGTATCGAGCTCATTGAGAAGGTAACTAGCCGCCAAGAGACCCGCCCGAGTTATGCGTGTGCGCTCGCAAACGCAACTGTAGCCGCTACCACAGGGAGGGCCACCGCGTAACACGTCTGTCATGAGCAAAGCGACGGCTGTCAAAGCACACCAAGGCATTGAGAGCTCTTGTTTTCATATTCCTGCTGTAACTCTCTGACTTTCGTAAGCTGAAGCTGAGCACGAGTTGTACAGTATGCCTAAATACTCCACTCAGGGAACTTTTCAAGAGTGATGGCGCTCTTCAGTGCCTTGGTTGGCTTACAGTTGCCGATTCTAGTGAAACTGTGGCTTCAAGCTGTTAACATGCGGATGTTCTGCTTTTTTTTCATTTCTGTCTCACCCGCCCTCACACAACCGCCGCTGCCACCACTGCACTATTTTTCTTTTTGTGTCCTTTCCTACCGTACACAACACCCACCATGTCAACTGTTCCCCCCAAATTGAATCCGGTCGCGAACAGTTCAACGGCTTCGAGCAAATTTGCATCAACTTCACCAATGAAAAGCTGCAGCAGTTCTTCAACCACCACATGTTCGTTCTGGAACAAGAAGAGTACAAGCGTGAGGGCATCGACTGGGTCTTCATTGACTTCGGTCTTGACCTCCAAGCTTGTATCGAGCTTATTGAGAAGGTAAAGCCACCTCCCACCAACCGCTCATGCCTAGCCCCAGTAATAGGACTTCCCCGTAGCGAGTCCGTGCCCCCCCCCCTCCTCCGCACAATCTCCTTTCACCGTAGCTCATATCAGCCACAATGGTGGACACCCCTTGATTGAATATTCCCCGAGCTAACTAGACACCGTGTAACGCAAAAGGGTCGAAGCGAAAAGAGGCTAGCAATGTGATAGAGAGCCGTAAAGTCAGATGCCTCATTTTGCTTTGTTCCGTGTGTGTTTCACGAATGAAGCAAAAATAAATGCATGCGCATCATTTAGATGTATGCGAAGTAGATTTTCCAGTGATAACTATTGCAGACCTCCGAAATTCTTTGTAGCCTGTTCATGATATTCCCTCCAATCGCCCCGAAATGCCCCGAGGTAAATCAATTTTTCCTTTTCTCCAAGGTTACGCATGGCCACCAACTACAGCAGATCAACGTGTAACACATTCAATATTCAAACAACACACGCTTGTAATGAAGCATGTGCTACATCTACCACTCTTACCAATGCCTCTTTTACAAAATGCATGCGACCTACCTCTCTGATAAAATTTATTGTTAACAATTTTTATGGCTGTGCCATTTGGAAATGTCTGTTCTACATTATTGTTTTGATTTTATTAGCTATCTGTGTGGCTTTACAATTTTTTTATTTCGAAGTGATGCGCATTTTATCATGCTTCTACAGGACATGCTATCTGCCATTGAATGCTTGGATTTTTGTTTATGGGTGCATGATTGGGCTATATTAGTCCAATTTTCAACGTTTTTTTTTTCTGCTCGAAAATGCACTATTGTGAACACTACATAATTATCAGCACTGTTTATATATGCATGGCTATTTTCTTGAAGTGAATAATACAATGGTATAGGTATATAAATTTAGATAGCCCTGGTCAACTATGGTCAGAATAATATATTCTCGATAGCCAGCAGGAATTGCGCATTCAAGTATTTTACCAGTGTGTCTTAACTGCTGATTATATACATAAATAGGACGCTACGATCAGTCGTAAGCATTGCTTGTGACGTCTCCTAAAATTTTCTTCACATTACACGAAATGCTTCCGAATATGTTCAATAGGAATTCTACTTTGGATTAATATGTTTAGGTAGTATGTCAAGCTTTGCAGCGAACTGCTGACAAAAAAGTAAACAGCATTTCACATCGCAGCTCTTAGCTTGCAGTGAATCATTGAAACAAACTTTTGTCTAAGAACATGTCATTTCGGAATTTCCGTTGTACAGGAGCCGCGACTACAGTTATCATTAAATGTATTCGCTGTTGGTTTTGTTTCTGAAATGGTGATCATGATTAAAAGACATCCCATTCTCTGAGTGCCTCTTCGTCTTCTTCGCCCACCAGCCTATGGGTGTGCTCTCCATCCTGGAAGAAGAGTCTATGTTCCCCAAGGCTTCGGACAAGACCTTCGAGGAGAAGCTGAAGACCAACCACCTTGGCAAGTCACCGAACTTCATCAAGCCTAAGCCTCCCAAGCCTGGCCAGGCTGAGGCCCACTTCGCCATCGTCCACTACGCCGGCACTGTAAGCTTATCGAACACTTATTGGATACAATTGCTATCGCACTCAGTTTTTTTTTACTCTCATAACACAATTCCCAACAGACTTCAAAACATATACGCCAAGGTAGCACAAAAAGTAGCGAAAATGCCAGTACAGCATTATTCAAAAGCTTCTGCGTCTTTCTTTGCGTCGTGATCGCGTATGGCTCATTAATTGCTTGACTTTACTACCAACGATTGTGCTCATCGAATGGCGAGGATCTTCCATCTTTCTCTCATATTCCAATATGACTTCACCTGAGAATTTACACTGGTGTATGCTTATGTGGGTGCACTAATCAGTATCGGAGAGCAGTTTACGTTTTAGACACGGAGAAACGTGCTAGGACAAACCTGCAGACCTGAATTCCCAGCAATAGCTTAAGCCCAACTGCGCGGCCTCTTGATGCACAGGTGCCATACAACCTCACCGGCTGGCTGGAGAAGAACAAGGACCCCCTGAACGACTGCGTCGTTGACCAGTTCAAGAAGGGATCCAACACGCTCCTGCAAGCCATCTTTGAGGACCACCCTGGCCTGGGCAGCGCTGAAGAAAAGGGTGGAAAGGGTAAGCCTTTAAAGTGTTTGAATACATCATACTACATCGCAGTGAATACTTATTGCCCTGCTTTGTAAAAAGAAGGCTATATCTTTACAGACTGGTTATGTTGCCATCTATGGCTTCAAAGTAGTTTGAATTAACCTAAAAACTGAGGCGCGATTGTAATTGGATCATCTGTTGTTGTGGAGCCGACGTATTTCTTTAGATTCGCAAGCAGTGTTTAGAATCGCAGAATTTATTATAGTGGCCTGCAGCGTCATTGACACCTCATGTGTTTATATATCTCGTTTCAGGCGGTCGCAAGAAGGGTTCCGGCTTCCAGACTGTGTCTGGTCTGTACAGGGTAAGTTCGTTCAACCACGTTACTTCAGTTGGTACTTCGAAGCACCGGTGCTTTGTTGTTTAGAATTATGAAGCGACAAAGAAACACCTTGCTTTTATGGTGCCTTACGTATCGTGTGTGAAAATGTAGTTCACCAAGTAAAAGTGAAGCTTCGTACACTAGAAGGAGGCTAGCATTATGGCACGTCTAGTGTGAAAATATTGCAAGTGACGCAGTGTCTCAGATTATGCATGCTGTTTTTACAATCACTATATAAGGTCCTGTTTAGTAGGACAAGTGCTAGCAATAGATGATTGCACTATTCTTCTCTTTTTCCCGACATATAATCAGTGTAAGACACTGACCATCTTTTTAGTCATAGAAGTATTTTATTTATAGAAGCATAGTGCGTTTACAGCTCGTGTTTTGTTGTTTATAGTGCGCTATGGTGGCAGGTTCGCCGCTCACCACTCAACACGCATTGTCACACTGTAAACGTACGAAACGGCTGTGAGAATTCAGTAAGCGATGCTGCGCTTCCACAGTATCTGATGCTGCCGCTTTGCGCACAGCGACTCGCTGCATTTTGTTTGCAAGCACAATGGAGAAGACTGTCTTTGAGCTGCAAAGTGAAATCCGCTGCAACTTTGGCGAGTCTTCCACAATAGGCATTGGTAATGTCATATAAGTGATAATTCATTATGATCAGAGACAGTCGTCTTCCTCGAATTCGCTAACCGTTCTTATTTGTATGTTTCTGTAGATAATTTCAGTTGAATGAAACCTGCACTTTCCCTACGAATGCACGTGAATTTTCTTAGAAGAATGCATTCGTCAAGATCATTTTCACTAATTACTTTTGAAGCCATTTTCCAGGTCCCTAAAAAAGCACGGTCGGGCGTGCATGTGACCCAAGGTATCGTGAAAGGGTGCAATCATCTGAGCAGTTTGTGACGTACGCTTAATAGAGTGAGATAACAATTTCAAATATATCGAGAGATGAAAATTGTTTTCTGATTGACCTAGCACTTTCATCGCCGTTTAGAAAGTATATGAATGCGTTTCAAATATTTAAATCACAAATGACAGGACCTTCAATTATCTCCGCTTAAAAACTACGCCATATGGTGCGACCTGAGAGGTTCTGTGAGTAGAGCAGTGTGAAGTAACGAAGTAGTTTGAGCACCTTCCCGTGTTCTATAATAAATTCGGCACAATCGACTGTCTTTGTGGTTTGCACAATCAATCTGTTTCGCCTTTCCTTTGCCGCATACTCATGCAAGAGGCGGTGTTGTGTCGAGTCACGCATAAAGCTAATCGTACGGAAACGCCCTCGTAACATAGAGCGAACATCAGCTTTCGGAAATACTTTAGGCTTTAGATAACACGTTCATAATGTTAGCGTATACTGGGTCACATGCACGCACACCCGAACCCAGGACCATGGCATGAACGGCATGACTTGAACCTCTGTCTCTCTTCGTAGGAGCAACTGAACAAGCTCATGACCACCCTGCGCTCCACGCAGCCCCACTTTGTCCGATGCATCATCCCCAACGAAACCAAATCCCCAGGTACTTTGTTACCTTGACAACCACCCTGTAGCACGCAGTTTAAATACTGAACAGCAAAAAAATTATCTTATTTTTTTGTTGAGGAGGTGATGGGCAATCTTCTTACCAAAACTTCACAGGTGGACTGTGAACTCGAAGCAAACGATTCATACAACCTGTGTCTGCACATATGTATCACAGCAAAAAAAATTCATATAGGCAGTAACCTCATGTGGTAATTTCGAATGATATGTGCGATAACAGGTGCGATATGTGCGATAACTTGCAAGAACATTTAGAATACAAGAAGCACTTTGCAGTCAAATATTAACGTGCTGTTTTCAAATCGACAAAGCATTATACTACGCCCATTACAGAAGTGCTCACTTAAAACTGAATATCGACTGCGTGCTGTAGGTGTTCCTATGTGTTACCTTGCATGCTGGTTAGATACCAAACCTTTCTTTCTTCTATTCCTTAGCCTACAATTTATTTCTTCCGAATTCCTTTTCCATATACCTCCTTTAGTGTAGAATCTACCCTAGCCACCCATACTAAGTGTGGTCCTTACAGTGTTCCACTATCTATCGTTTACTGAACTGAGTTCCACTCTACTACGAATGTACTTCCTCGAATCCTATTCCAAAGAAACGCCTTCTTGTGACTTTTTATTTTCCTCTGAAAATGCACCCTGCATATGACGACGTAATCATCTTCCCATATTCGCGCATAGCCTTCTTTTAAAATATGTATATCTATGCATCTTCCAATAAGCATGATTCAACTACCCTCAAACTGTCCGTTGCCCAATAAATCTACGTTATTCCCTTGAAGCACGACTCGACTTCCTTCAAACAATCTGTCACTCTATAATGATACAATAATCCCTTGACACAATTCACTGCCACCCCCCACCCCCCCCCCCCAAATTTTGTCATTTTTCACCACCCCCCGACTCGGAAGCCTCCACATCTAGAACCAAGCACGGTCTACTTCCCTCTGCACTTTCTAGGCCCGTACTTAGCTGCCCTATGATTTTTTCCCTACTTCTCAACTTTTCCAGTGGGAACGTATGAATGCGCACAACCGGCTGCGAATGCTTTTGCTTCGAACGCCGCAGTGTGTGATGATTGTACTTGCTGCCGCCACTTCTGCGTTGACATCTATGATAACTTTGTATGATAACTGCTTGAGTATCTATAGCGAAGCTGATTATAGTAAATTTAATACTGTTTGCTTGCTTAGCTTAGGTTAACTAGAACACAAACGCTTGATCGATGCTTAGGCTGTCGAAGGTGCGACATTGATTTAACGATTGCATGGGCGATATCTACAATATGTGCTGCGAGGCCACACTGCAAAACAGTATGCAATCTGCAAAGCACGCCACCGTACTTGTCGCTAATGAGATCATAGCTGTAACGATGTGCTCGTTATATTGTTAGACTGATTCGATGCTCATCAACTAATGCTGTTGCGTGGCTTTATCAGGGCCTTGAGGTGCGTATCGCTGAGATCAGTCTTGAATTGCAGTGAGAAACACCATCGCTGTGGTGTTTCTGTGCGCGCGCGAGCAGGCGTCTAACCCTTGCTTTGCTCACTTTTCTGCCACAAAGGAACAACTGAACAAGCTGATGGCGACACTGCACAGCACCCATCCACACTTCGTACGCTGCATCATTCCCAACGAGTTCAAGCAGCCACGTAAGACACGATCAACGCCGATCCCTCTGTTCGGTGACGCCCACACCAAGCAGCCCATTTGGAGCACGAAATGAATTCCCGTAGTCCCCTTCCCCGAAAAGACACAAAACAGCCGGTTTCATTGTGTATTCTTAAAGAAATTTGACGAGAGAAACTATGTTTCACTTTTTATATTGGTGGCCCCAGTATGCTCTACTTGTGCATTCTCTTTATTTCGCCTTGTTACGCAGTAATACCGTACAAAGTGCATCTTTCCAAATTTCTGGCTCTATACGTAAATGCACAGATAATTTACAGCCTGCTTTTTTCAACGGGCAACAGCAAGACAGTATTCATCGCTTTGTCGCAGTACCCCTAAGAGCAGTGTCAAAGTCAACCCAAAGCATTGCTAAAGAAACTGTCACATGAAGGACACAATTGGTGGCCTATATTTGGTCCAGAATTTCACAAACGTGCACAGGCTCGCTGGTATAACCCACCACAATCTTTGAAACCGGCTCTTTGCGAAGCATGAACCGAACCTACCGTACGCACTTCTGCCCACGCCGACTTCAGTTGGCCAGTCCCAGATCCACATGAACAAAAACATCCGTGCCCACACCCCCGTTATTCGCCCAGTCCCACGCCCTCGATAAACATACCGCCGCCTCGTTGACAATGAACCCACGTCCACACCGTTCAGCGACTCCTTACCTGTGACATGATCCCCACACCTAAATCTCGGAAGCATCCCAGAACCCACCACCACGTACACCTCCCAGGGCATTCGTGCGGCCTCCACCATACGCACAACGCAATGTTATCTTGCGTCATGCCTAACCCTTTCGCCCTGCACTGGTGACCCACAGGAACAGTTGAACAAGCTGATGGCTACCCTGAATAGCACCGCCCCCCACTTTGTCCGCTGTATCATTCCCAACGAAACCAAGTCCCCAGGTACATTCATTCCCTCTGAATATTTTTTACTTGTTCGTGTTGTAGTTGAAAGTCAGGATTCGGTACGCTCATTGTTAAATAATCGTACTTGTGAATAGAGGTATGGAAAATAACGAATTATTAGAGTAATTTTCTTGTATGCCAACTATCAGAGCTTTGTTATTGAGCTCGCCTAACAGGCGTGTTATTGTAATTTTGTCTTGCAGAGTGCAGAAAATTTTCGTCACAGAGGCTTTAAATTACTCATTTTATTTCAATCCCGATTTTAATGTGGTAGCAGTAGTTTCTAGTCTTCAGCCTTTAAGAAGAAGTAAAGATGTATTTGCCTAAGTTTATTAAAAGCGTCAATCAGGTTCCTCCTTCGATGAGTTTAAGATCGCAATTTTGAAATTGCTCATGAGAACCCGAGAAGTGGCAATACAAATAATAATGTTAAAACGGGCGAATCAAGTTAAACAGTAGTTTTCTTAGTTGAACACATATTGACTGGAGTCTGTTTATAACACACAAAAAAATGCCATCTGCCCTTGATAGCATTGCGTGAGTCATTTCTGACGAGGCTAGGATTAGTACAGCCAAGACGCCTAAAAAAAACTAAGTGATCTTACTTTTTTACAAAGACGCCATTTCAGTTTCGAACTTCAAACACGCGAGCATTTCTCACGCATCCGCAGGTGTCATCGACTCTCACCTTGTCATGCATCAGCTCACTTGCAACGGCGTACTTGAAGGCATCCGTATCTGCCGTAAGGGTTTCCCCAACCGCATGATCTACCCCGACTTCAAGCAACGGTAAGCAGGATGCACTATTGAGTACTGACCATTCCGTGTGTTTAAATTACAGGATGATGGCCTGAAAGGCAATGAGAAATGTTTTTCAGTTATAACGTGCTGTACTTAGTTTCTCAGATACTGTTTGGTCCCGTTATTTTATGACGTCCGCAGAACGAATAGGAGTTAAACAATAATGAAAGCAGTTTTAGCTCACTCTATCTGAGAGGTGCACTCTTTGCACATAAGAATAGAAAAAAATTATGTGTCATCGTCAGATAGCTTGTCCTAAAGCGTAAGACAAATGATGTGGTAACCTTTAGGCCAAGTTCAATAAATGAATTTAATGCAGTCTCCCTTCATTTAGGCTAATGATGTTTAGAGCTTTCCTTGACTAGGATTCAATTATTTCTCCTCTGAAAGAAAACGGCGACCATATATTGTCAATGCCATTTTTTGAAATCACTTGCGCTAATGACACCAGCATTTTTTTATTTTTTATTGAAAATAGATGCAGGGGATAGATAGCTTCTCGGAACAATGAAATGATGTGTCTCATTCCTTTAGTGCTTGGAAATACTATGAAAGCTATCTGTATGGATGCATCTATTTTCTTTTTATTAACTTGGTGCGCATTGTAACATAAGCGCTTGCTGGCAACTGCAGTCTAGTGTCGATACGTCAGGGTGCGTGCACGGATTAACATCACTTACAAAATCGTATTAGTAATGGAATTGTTTTTTTTCCATTTGCCATGTACATGCATCATGTTTCTATTTCACTGAGGCCGCTTAAAAGAAAGCCACATGGAGTTTATTATTTGGTCAGAGAATAACTGCGTCAGAAAGGGCCTCTACGGAGCACATAACGGAATGGCTTTATTGTTTCTTTTTAGTGAAATGTATCGGGGCAGCAGCAGCAGTTGCTTGAGTTGCAATCCTTGCCCTGGTATTGTGTTTTTGAACAGATACACAATCTTGGCGGCCAGCGCCGTTCCCAAGGGCTTCGTTGACGCGAAAAACGCTTCCGAAAAGGTCATCGAGGCCATTCAACTCGATGCCAACGATTTCCGCTTCGGACACAGCAAGGCACGTACTCATGAAAGAAGGATTCCCTGCCATGGTCCTCTAATGGGCACTCTGTCGTGCAGCTCTCGGTCCTACTATTGGCGCTAGTGAAGCCTAATGGCCGATGTGAACTCGGGTAGCGGGAGGAAATTATCTCCCAAGTCTTTATGTGTGAATCAACAGTCACTGTTCATTCACACAACGCAAACTCTCTATGCAAGTGCAAATTTTTGTTCTTTTAATCTTCAAGAGAGCTGCACAACAGAGGGCTGCCTGTGTCCGAATCAGACCTACTCTCAAACCCTGCCCCATAGCCGTGCAACACCCGAAACTTTATTGTCCCCATATCCAATCCTATACTCATATCGTGAATGTCTAGACGTCTGGCACTTTTTTTCCCGATGCAAGCGGTAAGTGAGCCAGATCTAGTTTTTGTACGCCCACTTTTTATCCCATTTTTGCACACCCTTCCTCTGACTCTTGGCGCCTCTCGAAGGCATTCACAATCCCCCCTTCCCCCATCCAACGCGAGGAATTTCGTTCCTCTGACCTCATGGATCCCTGCCTTCGGAGATCGTGCAGCTTTTTTGAAGATGCCACTTTTTCGGCATGTCCGCCCTTCTTGCACGGTCCTTGTTCCCACTTGCCCCCAAGCGCTATTCACAAGAAGAACGTGACTGCACCAAAGATAATATCAAGGCATTGACAAGGTGATTGATAATTGCCGCTCTCAATATTTGTATAACGCCAAAGAGTTCGTGATGCCCATGCAGTGTGCACGTACCCTTAAGCATAAAATTTGCCAACATTTAGGGAGTAGCACGATAAGTAATTCTGTAGTTGATGCTGAAAAAAGGAGCTTTACCCCAAGCTCTTTCTGTCATTGTGCACTTGGACCTTTTGTGGTCCTAGATACGGCATCCTTGCCTGCGGTGAGCTTCCAGACTCCTTCATCGAGGGGAGGCAAGCAACGGAGATAATTATGAAACAGACCAAAATTGACGAGCTTGAATACCGCTTTGGACAAGATAAGGTATGCTGCGCAGCGACTCTTTCCTCAGCTATCGTGTTGTTCCTGCTGCTGTCCCGTAGGCAGACCCTACGCTCTGCCACGCACCATTCCTAAAGCCCACGAATCTCAACCTGCTTACGAACGCCGTACCCGGTGCTTCTTGGCTCGCCTACTAACTGTGGATACACAACGTTTGGTGACCTGACTAGAATAATTGCCGGACTTCGCTCCGATCACAACTTCTACAGGGTAGCTGAAACAGTCAGTATCGGCTACAAGAAAGAACGTACGTATCAGAGGACACATCCTAATTGTTTTCTCTTGCAATATACTATACTTGAGATGTCCCGCCTGCAGTTCTTCCAAACCTTTTCTGACTTGCATGTCTCGCAACTTTCTCTCAGATATATGTAGATAAAACTGCATTACGTAGCAGTGAGCTAAAGTACCCATACAGTGACGAACAACTGTCAATCAACATGATCAGGCAACTGCCGGTATAGAAGTATCAGATGCGGAGCTAAGTCTGCGCGCATCCCTGTCACGCTCAGTAGTGCCCTTCGACCTGAGCCCTTGCTTCCTCCTGGTACACACCCTTGCCTCCCTGTAGATACGCCATTCTCGCCCCTAACGTGCTCCCTAAAGGCTTCGTGGACGCACGTGGTGCTACGGAGAAGCTCATGGATGCCATCAAACTGGATGAGGGCGAGTATCGGCTCGGATTGAACAAGGTACGTGAGCTCAGTGTACCTCGGTGTTCCTTCCCGTCCTCCTCCACTGCCCTTCTGTTCTTCCCTTGCGCCTGTGTTCCCATTAGACGGACCTGTTTGCACCTCTCCGATTTATTTTTGTGTGATGTACAGTAGTACGCTTTCTTTTGTAGAGTTAATCGAGCTGCATGTTTTAGCTGCGTGGTAGGGACAACCTTGCGGACATACTGCGAGTTAGCTTCACCTGAAGTATAAAGACGCAATAAATACGCCACAATTTGAAAGAAATTCACTTGGTGGACTGATTTCTGCGACGAACTTTTACATGTTGCGCGTGTCCCAAATAGAAAACAAGTACATTTACAACGTCCTAAATATAACTGGAAAGCTGGAATAAATGCATGGTTACATTTGTTGAGACTGAAAGCTTTCGGGAACTGTTTTGGTAATGTTCTTTAATTTACTAAACTCCTACATTGGGGTATATATTACTCCTAGTCTTCCACCAATTTTGGCTGTTTTACACTATTGCTAAATTTCTGAGATTGAATGAGCACGTCAGTCGTATTCGCATCGAACAAACCATGTTCTGCAATAACGTTTTTACTTAAGCAGTTTTCTTAAATAGTGCTTCTTTAACTGAGTTTACTTCAATGTCAGAGGAATAAGGTGAGCGTAGTATGTAGCTAGGTTCTCCGTCGTTTTAGATAACAAAGCGAACAAACTACTAAACTTTACTAAATCAATCTCAATTGTCGTACAGATCTTCTTCAGAGCTGGCGTCTTGGGTCGCCTTGAAGAAATGCGCGATGAGCGCCTCGGCAAGATTATCACCATGATCCAGGCAGCCGTGCGCTGGTACCTTACCAAGAAGCACTTCCAGAAGCTCAAGGAACAGAGGTAACATTTCATTTTTATTAGCTGGATGTTTCTACCACCTCAATAGTATATGCAATGCTGGAAGTTATCGCATAAGCGCTTGACGGCATCTTTTGAGCAAAACGTATCCATTTTGGCAGCGTGTGCTTTACCAATAAATCAGTTGCCTACATTATCTTTAACTTTCCTTAATACGCAATTTCCTGTAGAGAGCAAGATTAGTTATTTGCATATAGAATTGTAGTTCCATGCTTTCTCGTAAGATGTTTCAAATGAATCTGTTTTATCTTCAGGGTTGCTCTGCTGGTCATTCAGCGCAACCTCCGGAAGTTCCTCCAACTTCGAAACTGGCTGTGGTGGAAGCTGTACAGCAAGGTATGGAAAATGCAATTAACAACATGGTAGTTCTGTGTTCCCAAATGCCAGCAAATCACAGGCACGCGAATATCAATTTGCATTGCGTATTACACCTAATGTAACTTATCCATCAGTTAACAAAAATAATAATAGTTATAATTCACTGTTCAACAACGCACGGGCACTTTTCCACTGCAGGTCAAGCCCCTGCTCTCTGTGGCTCGTGTGGAAGACGAGCTCAAGGAGCTTGAGGAGAAGCTCAAGAAGACCCAGGAGGCCCTCGAGAAGGAGGAGAAGCTTCGCAAAGACCTCGAAGGCCAGAACGTCAAGATCTTGCAGGAGAAGAACGACCTCTTCCTTCAGCTTGAGGCTGAGCGCATGGGTGCTGGCGACATTGAGGAGCGTCTCAACAAGGCTCTCACCCAGAAGGGTGACCTCGAGTCCCAACTGCAAGACCTGAACGACAGGTTGTCGCACGAGGAAGACGCGCACGCTCAGCTCACGCAGACAAAGAAGAAGCTCGAAAGTGAGGTCTCTAGCCTCAAGAAGGACATCGAGGATATGGAGCTTGCTCTGCAGAAGGCGGAGCAGGACAAGGCCACCAAGGACCACCAGATCCGGAACCTCAACGACGAGATTCAGCACCAGGACGAGCTGATCAACAAGCTCAACAAGGAGAAGAAGCAGCTGCAGGAACAGAATCAGAAGACTGCTGAAGACCTGCAGGCCACCGAGGACAAGGTTAACCACCTCAACAAGGTCAAAGCCAAGCTTGAGCAGACCCTCGATGAACTTGAGGACTCCCTCGAGCGCGAAAAGAAGGCGCGTGCCGACCTCGAGAAGAACAAGCGCAAGGTTGAAGGCGATCTCAAGCTCGCCCAGGAGGCAGTTGCCGATCTTGAGAAACACAAGAAGGAGATGGAACAGAACCTTCAGCGCAAGGAGAAGGAGATGGCCAGCTTGGCGGCGAAGCTTGAGGATGAGCAGGCTCTGGTTGCCAAGCTGCAGAAGCAGATCAAGGAACTGCAGGTAAGGAGTGAACATTTTATTCATCTTGTCCATCTTTCTCTTTGGGCTTTTTTGAAGCATGGGCAACCACACTTGACTGCCAGGGGAGTAGAGAGCGAACAGTTTTTTAATGTGCTTGTTGATGTGACTGTTGATGTGACTGTCGATGTTTTTGACTCACTTTATTATCTTGATGAAATATAAACTTTTCTCATGTTGAATCAGACCAGAGCGTAGACTGTGGGTAACGATAGATTGTAATTTGCTCCAACTTTACAACTTTTCTATTGAAGCAGGATGACCCCTTTGCTCTAATTATCAGTGACGATCACGATGGCTTTAAGTAATGGCACGAGAATGACAACTGTAGAGTGAAAACGCTTGCAATTTTTATCCGCAGGACCATGGAATGGTTAGTACGCTTTCTTAAATATTCCGGAGCCTTTTAATGTTGCAGTTCAGTGTTCTTCTGATGATTCCGCCAGATAAAAAGGGTTTGTGCGCGAAAATATAGGTTGATGAAATGTAACATTCTACTCGCCATAGCTGTAAGTGATATGTTAGTTGATACCTAATGTTCTCGTATTAAGATAGCATACAAACCTGCAATGCATAAAGCCCAATAGAACTACTTCTCCATAATATTAGAGAGATCAATTTTAATTGACTCTGGTTAATAAAGTATTGCTGCCTTTTTTTGACGTGTAACTGTAAGACATCTAAAAAATACTGCGCTTGTGTATTCACGGCTTTGTTAAATAAAGTAATCTGTAGTTTTTTTTTGTCTGCTGGAGAAGAAACCTGGCCCCTTGGCGATTCTCGTGTGAGCCACGTCAGAATCACAAATAATCTTCAGTGCAAAGAGTACAAAAAAAGACGTTCAGAGGGTAGTGAAGAATAATGGTAAAACATTTAGTCAGGAATGCGAAAAATTTGGCCCAAAATACCAGCGAGAGGAATTTCTGAGCTTCTGACCGACAAAAAAAAATAGAAGAAAAGCTGATTGCCGTGTCTAAAGAAAGCCGGCTCACCTGTCCCCGTGTGTAAGCGAGACACCACGCCGTCAGTGGCAGCTCGGGCTCGAACTCCGTCCTTGAGAACCTCACTGCGACTGCAACAGCCCGCGCTCGCTATTCGCCAGCCAAACTGGGAGAACGCTACACCCGTCCTCGTGACCACAGGCCGTTGCACCGCGAGCGGGCCCGCCTTCGCCAGGTGAAAAGTTGACTGGGAAGTGATGGGCTGCAGACCTGAAGCTTCAAAAAGAAGACACGTTTGCGGGGTGAGAAAGTCTCGAAAAAAGGCGCTGGCCTGTGAGCGCTAGCTGCCGGCGGTGAGTCAGGAGAGGCGCCCAAGCGGGAGCGAACGTGTACATATTTCGGGCCATAGGTATTTTTGGTGAGTGAACGGTGCCTGGGGCGAGGGAGACTAGCTCGGGTTTCCCGAAGCTGGTGGGGCCTCCCACCCTTTTAACGCGTCGGCAGCTGTCTCGAGCCGTCAGTACCGACCCGAGCGAACCGCGGTGCTCCTTGCTCCTCACTCCTCGACCAACCCTGCGACATGGAGAGCTCTTCAGCACTCGAAGCAGCCCGAGCCTTAACGAACGGCGTGACCAACGGAGTAGCCAGTGAAAATGGGCCGTTGGTCAATGGTGCATCGGCTCCCCCCAGGAAGCCCAAGGGTGTGGTCACGGCCGGCGATGCGCTGCTTGAGGACTCCTTCTACCCTCTCCAGAAGGGACCTTACATTTCGCCGAACTACCGACTCAGCGCTGAGAGCAAGCGGCTCGTGCGCCAGGCCCAGGAACCTGTGCTCGCGTCCAGCCCCGCCACAGTGCACCTCATCTATGAAGTATGCCTCGAGACCAGTCGTAGCTACTGATTGTACTACTGGATGTGTCTGTGATTTGTCTCGTACGTCGTCGCTTGGCTAACCGCTCTGGATTTACCGGGCAGCCAGCGCCACACCACGTGTTCGGCGCTTACGGCTGGCCCAACGCCCGTGTGCTTTGTCGTGGTTTGAGTGGCTCTTCATCAGCTTTGCATAAAGCATGCTTCTTCGGCACCTCGGGCGCCGTAGTGCTTGTTCCCATTGGGGAACACGTGGCGAGCTTTGGCTGCTGATTGTAGACGGGAAATATTTGTGGGGAATGACGGGGACATCGTCGTCCCCTGGTCCGGCGCTACGCAAGTGTGGTTGCTTCTGCGAGGGTCCCCCACTCTATTTGGATTACGTGTCAAATGGTGTGGCCTTTTCTTTTAGGCCCGCATTGAGGAGCTGGAAGAGGAGCTGGAAGCTGAACGCCAGGCCCGCGCCAAGGTAAGTTGACGCACTGACATTCTCTCAGGCTTTTATAAGAGGTCAAACTGGACAGGAAAAGTAACGTTCCAGAGCTGTCTTTGTCGACTACTGTCAGGTAATGTGCGACTCTAGCTGTAGAGGGCACGGTACTGACGAGTGCACGAGGAGCTCTTAGTACCTGTCATAATAATATATTTCAGTACCTATGCTCGCGAGTTTTATTGATTCTATAAATCAGCATTACTATATTAAATACATTTTGACGAGTTGCTCTTTCACGAAGTATTTAAAAACATGCAGCCACCAGCGCTAGGATCAGCTGAAAAAAAAAGTAGCAGACACAGCGATTTAACAATGAGAAAATCGCGTACCATGCTGTTATGGCAGGCCTAGCACTACTGTTTCCTTGATTTCTAAACTTGGTTGACTTAATAACCTGGCGCGGAAGTCGGTTGATAAGCAATTAAAACAAATGTAATATATCTCATATGTGTGCGTGTGTAGCAAGCGTCATGTCTATCCTAACAGAACTTCTAAACTAGAAGGCTGCCTTTTGGTAAATATGGTGAACTTGAAAGCGCCGTTTGCCAGTAGCCACCGAACGCTCGAAAGCGTATTCCTACGAAGACGCCAGTGCAAAATTTTTCGACCTTTGGTCTTCATTTATTTCTAGGCCGAGAAGCAGCGCGCCGACCTTGCACGTGAGATCGAGGAGCTGAGCGAGCGCCTCGAAGAATCCGGAGGCGCTACGTCGGCCCAAGTGGAGCTCAACAAGCGCCGCGAAGCCGAACTAGCCAAGCTCAGGCGCGACCTAGAGGAGTCCAACCTGCAGCATGAACAGGCCATGTCCAACCTGCGCAAGAAGCACAACGACTCGGTTGCCGAGATGTCTGAGCAGATCGACCAGCTCAACAAGCACAAGGCCAAGTAAGCTGGCGCATTTTCTACAAGAGCAGATACTCCAGAGCACTGTTCGCTGTAATTGTAGTCTACTAGAATAGCTATGGGAGCCTTGGCTTCTGATCTGGCAAATATTTACGCTCGTAAAGAATGGACTTTATTCAGTGGTCCAGCTCTGGGGCGCAGCATTACAGCCATTGTCAACTATGTAATCTGCCGGGAAAACAATTTTATATAAGCAATGGGTTACCTTCTGAGCTCATTTATTGCATAGACGTCGTATAGTTTTACTTCAATAGCGAATATAGTGCAATGTAGTGAACAGTGAATTGAAATACCGTGCTTTTTTCATTGGGCATTTAAGACATGACAAAGCAAAGTCCAAGAAGCGCTACCTTCAGCCCGCTTTCATAGCTTCGTTTTAATGGGAAGAATACCCCTAAGTCTGAACTATCAATGAGCAGTTCGACTATTTTGATTTGAACACGCGAATTAGCAACTACTTAGTTTTCTTCACTTGTGTATCAACGTACAGTCCCAACCTCTTTTTTATTATTGGAGAAGTTGCAGGCACGAGAAACTGTGTGCGAGTTCTTCGACTGGCCAAAGCAGTCGTGTACAAGGGCATCACTTTTTCATGCAGCTTTCTTTTTTCTTTTGAAAGCCCCTTCTCACCTGTCTTCTTGTCTTGATGCAATTTGAAACACCAAGTATTTTGAGTGTTTGTTTTGCCTTTTGTGCCGGAAGGCATTCTCTTCGAGCCCACTTTTTTCGCCAACTATCTCGATGGCGTGAAGATCGATTCTTCTAATGAAACTTTGGCTTGGCAGGGTGGAAAAAGAGAAGTCACAGATGAAAAGTGAACTGGAGGACATGCGCGCCAATGTAGAGCACCTTAACCGCGATAAGGTAAAAGCACCTTTCTGATAAGCCCCGATCAGCTCCTTCCCAGTCCGAGATGACCTACACCGAGCCGAAACCCGCACTGAGTCATCCCGCCTGTTAGAAATGAAAGAGACGCGAGCCTTACCCACGGCTCCGTAGGGGTTCTTTCCTGAAGTGTGTGAGCCCCCTTTTGAGCCCCACCATTTCTCTCCTTCCTCCCTCATTTTCCCCCTTTACCTGAATGCACACGTAGAGTTGAAAAGGAGCGTGCTACCCTGGCTGCCGAAGTGTCCGACCTCCAATCCCTCCTGGACCACAGCAACAAGTCACAGGTAGCCCTTCACTTTGAGAATGTAAACGCTGCCCAATTTGTCCGCACACGGCGAACCCACTGATTAGCTGCTTCTTGCACTTATCTTGATATCAGTCACATGCAAGGCCGTCCTTGTCAGTGTGTTGCATGCGTATTCGAAGCCTGTTACTGCGACGTATTTGAGTCGTTATGCATAAGGCCGTGTGTCCTCTAATGCACACTCCCCTCTAAGCCACATTTGGGCTGCTAGTTTGAATAGGAAGCTGTCGGAACTGAAGGTCTGTATACAAATCTACCTTTTTAAGCGCTCGTGTTAGGGTTAATTGCAAATTCAGCTTAAATACATTACCAAGATATTACTATGATTCTAAAGTAAGAAAGCTATCGATGACAACAGAGGCTCCACGAGACGCGTATCACCTAGTTGAAAATTTTATAGCTTGTGACATGGTGACGCGGTGTGCGGGCAAGTTTTGAAAGTGTTGAGCTTGGTTTATGTAGTAAAGCTGCGGTCAAGCATCCTCCAGAGCTTCCTCCCCTCACCCACCATGCATGACACCTTTTCTGTCAAGCGCATGCATACCCGTCCCATTATTGATGAATATTCTTGTTTTGCAACTGAAGTTTTGTTACAAAACAGCACCCTTGATCACATACCTAATAAGTTTTGTGTGTAACGTATTCTTTTCAGAAGGCACACAACTGCAAAACATCATATTCTTACACGGCTTAAGTTCACGTCATAACAAGTACTACACCGTCTACTAACACCTGAAACAAAGGCTTAACCCGCACTCACGTAGGTGTCTCCTACGATTATCATTCGTGCAGTTCCTCAACGTCACTATTAAAACAGGCACTAAAGATTTCACGCCAATCGCAAACAACCAACTGCTTCAAAGAATTGCACTTTATATGCCACTCACACTGTAGACATCATACTTTCTAACTTGCAACAATGCACCTTCAATATCCATCCAGCTTTGTGGGTACCAAGCGCTAATTTTCTTTTTCATTTTCTTTCCTTCGTGTCTAACACCAAAAGGCAAACGCTGAGAAACAGGTCAAACAACTGGAGGTTCAGCTCGCCGATGCCCAGTTCAAGCTTGATGAAACGAACCGTACGCTCAATGACCTGGACGGCGGCAAGAAAAAGATGAGTGTTGAGAACAGCGAGTTACAACGACAGCTGGAGGAGGCCGAGTCGCAGGTGGCACAACTGAACAAGATCAAGGCGTCACTCGCCACGCAGCTTGAGGAGGCCAAGCGGCAAGCCGACGAGGAAGCTCGGGTGAGTGGTCACTGTTCAGCCGATGACCAGCGAAGGGGTGTTCCATGCGTTTGCACTAAGCTTCATTACGAGCCGACCAGTTCATTATCCTGATGCATATGTGTAAAGGCGACAGCGAAGCGCAACCATGATCGGTCTCACTATTGTGTCGGTTTTATTGGTACTTGTAGTGCCAATGCCCGAAATTTTCGACTACTAGTACAAAGTTGTTTTACGGAATGTTAAGGCTAACGTTGCGCCACTGAGCGCCTTCCGGACCCTCATTTGACTCATGCTTCCCTCGAAAACTGGTCACTGATATTATCGGTGTATGTTGCTCGAAACCCCTTCGTTGGTAGGTTCACCGCTGCTTATGATTAACATTTCCCAAGTGGTATCAACCGTGACCACTGTCAGGATTTCCCCCAATGAAGCCACGCTGCTATATGGCAATAGCGTATTGTTTCATATCGCACTAAGCACTAGCTGAGTCACCTACCCGAATATTACTACAGGAGCGCGCTGCTATCCTCGGCAAGTACCGCAACTTGGAACACGACCTGGACAACCTGCGCGAGAGCGTCGAAGAAGAACAGGAAGCTAAGGCGGACTTCCAGCGCCAACTCAGCAAGGCGAACGCCGAGGCTCAGCTCTGGCGCTCCAAGTACGAAAGCGAGGGTCTGGCAAGGCTGGAGGAACTCGAGGAAGCCAAGTGAGTTTTCAATTTATCTTGTCCTCTCACCGTATAACACAATGGGTGAAATCAACGAGCGAAGACGGCTATTGTTGATTTCATTGTGACGTGACGTGGCATGCGATATAGTAACTGCAAATTGTCAGCGTGTTGTGATTGATTGGGTCACATGGTAAGATAGTTATTTAATATTTGCCGCTTACCTACTTGTTTTTGCTCACTACTACTCCAAGTTTGTGAAAAGGAGGCTCAAATTATTTCTTATTTGGAGTTAAGAACGCCTTATAGGTAAAAAAAAACTAATGAGTATAAGATGACTCACTCGATGTTATTGAGCATAAACCTAGGTAATAAAAAAGGTGATACGGCACCTTTCAGAAATTCTGCTGCAAGCTGTAATTTCGCTTCCCACCTGGATTTTTGTCAACTGTATGAGTGATATTCTCAAGTACAAGCAGTGCATTCACCTTCACGCAGGCGCAAGCTGCATGGCAAGCTACAGGAGGCTGAAGAGGCCATGGAGCAGCTGAACGCCAAGTGCAGCGGACTCGAGAAGACCAAGGCACATCTACAGGGAGAGCTGGAGGACATGTCCATCGAGGTGGACAAGGCCAACGCTCTCGCTGCCTCTCTCGAGAAGCGCCAGAAGTCATTCGACAAGGTATATAGTCAAACAACGTATATGAGCTTTTAATTTGGAAGGTGCGCGAAGCACGTTTACTGACTCGCGCTTGCTGCTGATTCCGGCGCAGGTCATCGCCGAATGGAAGGCCAAGGTGGACGACCTCGCCGCCGAGCTGGACGCGTCTCAGAAGGAGTGCCGCAACTACTCCACCGAGGTGTTCAAGCTGCGCGCCGCCTACGAGGAGAGTCAGGAGCACTACGAAGCCGTCAAGCGCGAGAACAAGAACCTACAGGACGAGATCAAGGACCTCATGGACCAACTTGGTGAGGGTGGCCGAAGCGTTCACGAGCTCGAGAAGTCTCGCAAGAGGCTCGAGATGGAGAAGGAGGAGCTGCAGGCGGCGCTCGAGGAGGCCGAGGCCGCGCTTGAGCAGGAGGAGAACAAGGTGCGCATCGTTTCCTTTGCTTTACTCCGACTTGTTGTTCCAGAAACATCAGTATTAATCACAGTACGCCCAGAGTACTTGATTATACAAAGTAATGTGGCCACACAGTAAGGCTTGCCAAACGCACAGTGGTTCCTGGCATGGTTAGGTTCCACTGTCACAGTTTGTGGGAAACTAATTGACCAGCTCAATGTGTTCTGTAGTCTTACATTGATAGATAGGTGGGGTTTAACGTCCCGAAACCACCATATCATTATGAGAGACGCCGTAGTGGAGGGCTCCGAAACTTTGGGCCACCTGGGGTTGTTTAACGTGCACCCAACATTTCCGCCTTCATCGAAAATGCAGTCGCCGCGGCCGGGATTCGATCCCGCGACCTACAGGTCAGCAACCGAGTACATTAGCCACTAGCGCATCGCGGCGGGGCTGTGTAGCCTTACATATCCAAATGAATGTGCTAACTGTGTTTTGAACTACTCAGCCTAAGCTATATAGTAGTGAAAATCGCACGCTCTTCAATACATCATGAAAAGAACGAACGTCGCATGCGTATTAACAAGGGCGTGGTCAAGGAGGGTACAATAAAATTGGCAATGCAGGCAAAATTTCAACGCAGTGCTATGCCTTCTTGCATGTGTCAATTTTGCTAACTTGTTTCTGTTCACTGCTGTTTCAGGTGCTGCGTGCACAGCTCGAGCTGTCGCAGGTGCGGCAAGAGATCGACCGACGAATCCAGGAGAAGGAGGAGGAGTTTGAGAACACACGCAAGAACCACCAGCGGGCGCTCGACTCTATGCAGGCCAGCCTCGAGGCTGAAGCTAAGGGCAAGGCTGAGGCGCTCAGGCTGAAGAAGAAGCTGGAGAGCGACATCAACGAACTCGAGATTGCCCTGGACCACGCCAACAAGGCTAATGCTGAGGCGCAGAAGAACCTCAAGAAGTACCAGCAGAACGTCAAGGACTTGCAGACCGCCCTCGAGGAGGAACAGCGCGCCCGCGACGAAGCCCGTGAACAGTACGCCTCGGCTGAACGCCGCTGCAACGCTCTTCATGGCGAACTGGAGGAGAGCCGCCAGCTGCTGGAACAGTCAGACCGCGCCCGCCGCGCCGGCGAAGCCGAACTCAGCGAGATGCACGAACAAGTCAACGAACTGTCCGCGCAGACCGCCTCCCTGTCTGTGGCCAAGAGGAAGCTCGAAGGAGAGATGCAGGCACTTCAGGTAAATATTCTGCTTAGCAATTGAATTAAATATAGGAATCTTTCTCGTGCTGGTCTTCAACTTTACATACCGATTGATTCTCGTCTTACTCCCTATATAATCTGGTGGAGTGAAAGTAGCGTGTTTCCATAGCGTGTCCACGTTCACCAATTAATTCACTACCCAAAATTTGTTAAAAATGAAAGTGAATACAGTTTATGCAATTCATCAGTGTTTATCCTTACTTAACATGTTATTTCATAGTGCACTAAGGGTCTCAGATTAAAAAAATTTAAAATAAAAATTTGTCACTGTTATCCTAAAGATATAATGATTAGGCATCAAACAGATCAAAGAAAATATTTTGGTTGAGTACAGAAATCGGTTTTATAGTACGTTAATATAAAGCCAGTTTGACATTACCAATAATGTCGATAAAATTGTACTTACGCAATTGTTTCCCTCAGGCCGATCTGGACGAAGTGCTAAACGAAGCCAAGCAGTCGGAGGAGAAGGCCAAGAAGGCGATGGTGGACGCCGCCCGTCTCGCCGACGAACTCCGTGCCGAGCAGGACCATGCCCTGCAGCAGGAGAAGCTGCGCAAGGCGCTTGAGCAGCAGATGAAGGAACTCCAGGTGCGCCTGGATGAAGCCGAGGCCGCTGCGCTCAAGGGCGGCAAGAAGATCATCCAGAAGCTGGAACAGAAGGTGCGCGAGCTCGAGAACGAACTGGAGAACGAGCAGCGCAGGCACGGAGACGCCGCCAAAAACTTCCGCAAGAGCGAACGCCGCATCAAGGAGCTCCAATTCCAGGTACGTGAACTAGCACAAAAGCGAACATTGTTTCGCAACACAGAGGCTCTTCACAAGGGGTCGACTGCCGCCTCTCGCGTGAGGCCATGTCTTATTGTTTCAATACTAGTGAGTTGCACGGGCCCTATGTTACTTAGTTCAGCATAACATGGCAACGCAAAAGATTGTATCCATATATTGCAGCACGAAAGCCCAAACGATGAATCTTGTATTTCGATACATTCCGACTCGAGCATCAGCGCATCTCACAGTCATCGAAAGTTGCAATCGCGATCTTACCAACGCAACGCAGACAGATAAACGTAGTTCGTAGGAACAATATGGCTCACAGTGACCGTAAATGATAGAGTATAAACGCAAAGCACGTGTTTAATTAGCGGTATCTGCAAATATAGTTGTGTCAGGTGGTTAGTATTACCCTGGAGTCACACGTTGATGACCTGCTTCAGATTCATATACTGGTTTAAGTAGGCAGCCTAACATTTCCCCCCCTTTCCTCTACCAATTTGAAAAGTTATAGTGTTGAAGTCACCAAGAAAATTATCCAAGAGAGCTCTGAGGCTGCGTGTTATATTGAATACCTTATATCTTGACTGGCATGCCTGACTGAGCCGATTTATGCTCGCTTCTCCACAGGCCGAGGAGGACCGCAAGAACCACGAGCGGATGCAAGACCTTGTCGACAAGCTCCAGCAGAAGATCAAGACGTACAAGCGCCAGATCGAGGAGGCCGAGGAGATCGCCGCCCTCAACCTGGCCAAGTTCCGCAAGGTGCAGCAAGAGCTCGAGGACGCCGAGGAGCGCGCCGACATGGCCGAGAACACGCTGGCCAAGCTCCGTGCAAAGAACCGCAGCTCCGCATCCGCCGGCCGCGCCATGTCTCCCGGTCTGACCTCTGCCCCGCCCCTCAGGACCTAAGCACGACGACGCGTTCTCTACCTGTCTTTCTTCTGATCCCTGCCACAACGATATCACTACCACTATTACTATATAAGGCCGCTCGCAGAAGGCGAGCAAACGACGGAACAATAAACGACACTTTCCAAGATTTTGTATCGCCCTCGTGCATTGGCTTTCAGCTATCTGCTGATCTCCGTGCATGCAGACGCTGAAGCGTTCCAATAGACAATGAATGCTCGCTATTAAAGCTTTGCCGCGTCATCACAACGAAGCAGGGAAGGGGGAGGACACAAACAAATAAGCGCGGACTAGAACTTCAATTTATTCGCCTCAAAAGTTCTTGCCACAAAAAATAGGGTAAAATACAACAAGGAAGACGCGTCTGTATACCAGTCTACACCAACTAGCCAACCCATCAACCCACCTGGCAGTAAATAAGTACTGTTCTGTAAATGAAACACAGAAAAGCGATGAGCGTTTCTACAGCTAACACGACACCTATGCTCGTAACGCCTCAAAGCACATCTGGCCGGTCACGCCTTTCACACATAAACAAAAGAACGCGTGTTACAGACGTCAGCAGAGCACTCTGGTAGAAATGACAAGAAAAGATAAGTGAAAATTAAAAATTGTATGCGCGGCATACCTTAACACCAAAGCCTAGTGCTCTACCACTAGTCCAAATACGCTTGCCTCATATAGCGCAATAGACCTGCTTAAGCAATGCCCTGCGACTGAGCTAGCTACAATTTAGGGGCTTACTGGGTTTAGCGAGACAGTAATGGTTTTCGTGGGCCAGCGCATAAATATTCTTGGCACGTTATCTCAAAATGAACAAAGTGTATCCGATAGGTCACTACGCTATTCGTGCTGACTGTCATAATCTATAGACACACGTGAATTCCTATTAGAAGTTGCAGTAGAACAGCAGCGTTCATAAGCCTAGCTATATTATGGGAGAAGCGAGTAAGTTATAATGAAAACAACGCATTAAAGAAGGATGTCACAAGGCGGAAGACGATACGCTGAGCACTGACTTGCAGGTAAACGTTATTTATCTCATGGACCACGGGACGTCGTCGAAAGACAGCCATTGTGAAATTGAGAGCTGCATTGGGACACGTGTTCGTGCATTCACCGTGTAGCTGGTGCTATAGGATGCTGGTGCGCTATAGAGATGGGACTTCTCGTGACGTCTCTGAAGCATTCCTCATGCACAAGACGGGGGACAATTGTATACGCGCAGCTATAGTGGTACCAACGCAATAAGTTGATATAAATCTAGCGGCCATGCCTTAGATGCATACGTCATTGCGCCTATATACTTGTTTGTTACAGGCCGTCACGTAACATTCCAATACATGCCTCGATTGATTTTGCATAAACTTTAATATGCTTAGCTAACGTGAGTGTTCTCGGCTTCTCTGTGTGCTCGTTTCTTCTGCCTGTTTTTTTTTTTACAACCTTTTTCAAGTCCACCACAAGTAGCTACGCATGGTGGTTCGCATGCCTTAAGGCGCAGCCACAGTTTGATTTTCTTAGCGGCCATTCTCCAACCTTCGCAAATGTAGATTTTTTTTAGAGTGCGTATCTATAGAACACCACTGTGGCTAAGAAATTCGAAATTTAAGCATTAATCGGGAAATGCAGTGGCTCTCAATTAAGACCTTGAACTTTACATTCAGACTTTGCCTCAATGATTCATACTTTTAATGAAGCTGGGATTTGTGGATATTCCAGTAAAAGATGGTAACTTTCGGGTCGCTGTGTTGTAATCACACACCTAATTAACACTCCGTGGCGCTTCTGTACCTATTTTATTGCGAAAGCCGTCATTCACCAATGGCGACTGTGACATGCGTCAGTAGCCATATTTCTACTCTGCCTGCACGTAGTCAATATTACACCTTTGATTTCAAACGAAAGCAAGCAGCGTTTGTAGAAAATGTGCGCACAGAAAACTGACTACACGAGCGCTAACTGACAATTCACCCATTCTGAGTGAGAAGGAAAAACACCCCCCTCCCCACTCAGAAAAAAAAAACGGTTCTGACGACGGGTGGCAAGGTCCTAATGCCTCCACAACGTGGTCATTTTACGCGAGCAACAAGACAATACAGCTGTATTTTAAAAAGGTTAACGACAGCTTAACGACGCACTTATCATCCGTTTTAAGAATGAAAAAAAAAAGAAGCTTGCGCCATCTCACGCACTAGCCCCATTTCTGCAGTTTGGTGTATTTTCTTATATTGGAGAAATCTACCATGAAAAGACAGCATAGACAGTATTTTCAAGAATTTATTAAGGTCTTCCACGAAGGTTCTAAGCTTATCGGCACGGATTAAGCATAGTCCAGGCATTACGAAGAAAATGCAACCCCCTTAACGTAACATAAATGATTTACCTAGCATATTTCTTTGCGGAAATCGAAAATGTTTAACACCAGCTGTTTACGACCGATCATAATTGAGCAAATAAACACTTATATGTGTTTTAAAATGGATAAAAGTACCCACTCAAACCTTGCGGCATACACCACACCCAGCTTAACATGAGCGTTACACAACTGAAATACCATCAGTTTGCGCCCTTTTCCTCAACCCAATGGCTCAGAAAATAAATTTGTAAAGATTTCACCGAAGCCGTATTGCATTTTAGTGTGTCTCTTTATCCTAATTCACTAACTAAAAAAAACAATTCTAGGTGTAAGCGCTACGGTTTCACACCTCATTTGAATCTATTGGATTTCAGGATGTAGTTACCTTACAAGAAATTTGCCGAAACCGGTATCGGGAAGCCTTTCTTTTTAAATTTTAATTTAACTAACGTAAGGACACGTTGGCGCACAAATATAACGAACACTTTCACTGCATGAAACTGATTCACTCAAATTTCTACGCTGGACATTATATATATATATATATATATATATATATATATATATATATATATATATATATATATATATATATACGGTAGAAAAAGAGGTCGACAAACGTGCGAAAAAACACTAGTTTTACAAACGTTTCGGTAGGTGGCCCTGCCTTCGTCGGAGTGAATCAATCATATATATATATATGTGTATGTATGTATATATATATATATATATATATATATATATATATATATATATATATATATATATATATATATATATATATATATATATATATATATATATATATATATATATATATATATATATATATATATATATATATATATATATATATATATATATTGATGCACACATACAAACGCACACCCGAAGGTACCTAAAGTATCGTTCAGCAGCCACCCTCCCCAGAAAACATTTTTCGCTACTGCAATGACTGAACAGCTTATAAGCTGTTCAGTCATAGCTGGGGTTGCTTCCTGCTTGCCTTTTCGTTTTGCTTCATTTTTCTTTCTTCCTATCTCTTTCTCTTCTTTGTCCTTTCACTCTATTATTGTCATTGTTTTTCTCTCTGTCCATTTCTTGCTATCTCTGTGTTGATCTCTCTCTCTCTTTCTCTCTCTCAGTACTCGTCTTCTCGCCGACCATAGTTATTGCATGCTACTCTGAAAAACATGGCTCAAAATGAAGAAAAAAGTAGATAATGAAGAAAAGGCCGCCCAGAACACGTACCTGCTGAATAATTACGTTTAGCTCGCACTAAGAAGAGAAGACATAGGGGCTGCTAATGGAGATGATAATTTTTGGGAACGAGTAAAGGCATGGGAATACGCATATGACCGCTCCCTCAGCGAAAATACTGTTGCAAGCGGATATATAAACTATGCGAGAAATGTTGTGAAAAGCTGATCATTTGCGCTCGCGTGGCGGTTTTTTTTTTACTCGCTAAATAGCTTTTATCACTTCCTTTGCGCAACAACTGAATTCTGAATGAAACCACGACGGTGCCGAAAAAAAGTTTGTGGTTTTTCGAGCAGAATTTTTATGAATACGTTCTCCTTCTAACGATACGAATAAGAAAGCAAGAGGGAAAGAAGGAAAGAAGGAAGGGGGAAAGTAAAAGGAAATAGCGACAAAAAAATAAAGAAAGAGAGAGAGAGAGAAAAGAAGAAATAAGTAAAGGAAAAAAGAAAGAAAGAAAGAAGGAAGGAAGGAAGGGAGGAAAGAAAGAAAGAAAGAAAGAAAGAAAGAAAGAAAGAAAGAAAGAAAGAAAGAAAGAAAGAAAGGAAAACGTGAAACAAAAAGGAAGGAAGCGGCAGCTGTGACACCTGGCTCATGAGAAAACACCGAGCAAGCAGTGATCAAGACGGAGGCTAGCGCCACATTGGGGCAATGTGCTCCGCTCCGTGTGGCTATAGTGCACGCACGTGCACGTTTGAACCACACGCAACGCAGTTAGTACGAATTTTCGCAAGCGCACTTGTCTCTGCTTTTGTCGTAGCAGAGGAAATCAACCTTGCACGGTGATTTCCACGCACTACGCCCCCTTGGCCGTTGCTCTTGTTTCTTCAGCTGAGGGGCAGAGTTGGTGTATAGGCAGGAGCATTCAGGCTGCGGCGTCGATCAGACTGCGCTCAGACTGGCTGGCTCCCGTCCACTTTTGAACGCGTAGTGATTGTTTTTGTTTTTTTTTTGTGTTTCGACACAGCGAGAGCAAATCCTTCGGGCGTCGCAATGCAGATGCACGCTTCATTATTGCGACAGGGCGGCAATACTTCGTTACTGCCCTGCTCAGTGATAGCTTCGCTAAAAGTTGTGCATTCGTGGTAGCCGTTTGACTGAAAGCTGCCTTTGAATCGAGCCTATTGCCGCACTGATGTTTATCTATGAGGCGAAACTGTAGCATGATCAACAAATCATGGTGCTTCTACAGCTTCAGCTTCTCCTACAAATCTGCTGTTCTGGTGAGTAAATTATGGTTTGCCACTCACGGTGTACTTTGTCATAAATTTTTATGCAGTATGGCGTCATTTTTAAGTGGCACAGTAGGCGCAACACCCGCAACGCGTCATTGTGCTTGTGTGCATGAGGTAGACAAGGTTAATACTACAAAGTGAAGTAAAAGAAAATCATGGATGGCTCTCTGACTACAAGCCGCATCTGCGTTGAAATTCTCAGGTTACACTATTAAGAATCGTAATTTGAGATGATCCGTGTTGGCAACCCATCAAACAGCTACACGCAATCACACCATCACAGTGGCTATAGACACAGTTTTTATTATTATTATTATTATTATTATTATTAATATTATTATTATTATTATTATTATTATTATTATTATTATTATTATTATTATTATTATTATTATTATTATTATTATTATTATTATTATTATTATTATTATTATTATTATTATTATTATTATTATGTGGGGTTCTATGTCCCAAAACCAGATGATGATTATGAGACACGGCGTAGTGGAGCACTCCGGAAATCGTGATAACCTCGTGTTCATTACCATGCACTAAAGTCGCACAGCACATGGACCTCTATCACCCTGACTCCATCTAAATTCCACTACCGCGGCAGGGATATATGCATGCTGTGATGCCACACACGACATCACAGCGCGCATAGCCTCGGTTATGGTGACAACCGCATTCAAACGCAGGACTGCCAATGTCTCAAGCCGGTGCGGATCCAGTGACTGGATTGAGTGCTTACGACGATCCTGTGAAGCGCGCCAACCTGTACTTCGACGAGCTGATGGCCGTAGCGCTGAAGGAAGAGACGGCAGGCTTGGACACACGACCGCTTCCTGCGTTCGCTTTCACCTTTGGACGATTGCAAAATCACGTGGCCAACTTCACGCGCATCAAGGTATAGACTATTGTTCCTGCCTAAAGGGGGCCCCTCACCTTCCTCTAAAAAAAAATTCGGCAGATCCCACGTGCCCGGGAATCAACTTTATGCGAATCACGCGGAGGGAAGTTGGCCGTGTCGCGTTTTTTTTTTTTTTTTTTGAGCGACGCGTCATGGCGTCATGAAATGACGCTAAGTATATGTACAAATGTTGCACGCAGAGACATATGTTGAAGAGTTGCAGATGTTTATAGAACCAGTTTTCCACTTGCACAACGATGTCAGCTGGAAATGGGTTTTAGCAACACCAGAAGCTAATATGCTGATATGCTTACCAGTGGCACATACCCGCCCGTCAGTATGTTCCAGTGTCTGACGGGAAGTGTTCGACGATGTACGCGGCGGGATTGTGACATTATTCATGTCTTGACCAGCGCGTCATATTCGCCAAGCCATCGTACCCTCCCATGCTAATTTTGGTTCACGCCAAGTTAAGGGGGTGACCACAAGGGCACCCAAACGTAAGCGGCTAGATAGATAGATAGATAGATAGATAGATAGATAGATAGATAGATAGATAGATAGATAGATAGATAGATAGATAGATAGATAGATAGATAGATAGATAGATAGATAGATAGATAGATAGATAGATAGATAGATAGATAGATAGATAGATAGATAGATAGATAGATAGATAGATAGATAGATAGATAGATAGATAGATAGATAGATAGATAGATAGATAGATAGATAGATAGATAGATAGATAGATAGATAGATAGATAGATAGATAGATAGATAGATAGATAGATAGATAGATAGATAGATAGATAGATATATAGATAGATAGATAGATAGATAGATAGATAGATAGATAGAAGTGGCCAAAGTGGTCAAAGTGGCCAAAGTTCGCTAAGAAATGCTTCGCAACCAATACGCACAATGAGCGCAATATATGCTCCTGCCATTTCTTGTCTTTCTGGCGCACTTCGCGAAGCATGGAACAGTATGCACTCTGGGATGTCTAAAGGGTACATACTCTCAACTTGTTCATTTACAATACCAGATATGACAAGCCTCCTGCACTGCTTCGACACGCAGCCGCCATCCTTTTTTTTTCTCGTCTCTCAAGATTATCGTGCGCGATGAACGGATTCCACCTAATTTTGTGCGACTGCGCAGGCGGCGACCATGACGTGTAGCCGAAAAAGGCGAATTTTTGATCGGCTCAACGTTTAGTGCGGACTTCGTACACGTGCTCTTGAGAAATTGGTGGCTGTGAGAAGATAGCGCCTGTGAGAAGAATAGCGGAGGCGATGAAAAAACCACTCCCTCACCTTCAAAGTGTGAAACTCCCGCCACCTTGGTTGTATGAGGCCAACGTGTGCTCCATTAAGGGGGTGATAGAACGGTCAGTTATCGCGACAAATATAAATGAATAAATAGGGTAATTTTATTACTGAAAAAAGCCAATGCAGGTATAACTTGGAATACACATGACCTTCGCCTTCATGACCGAACGCGAAAGTGTAAATCGGGCCTCTTGCTTGTCGCATTGTCAATTACTAGAGTGCCTCAGGCTCTCTCTGAATGCCTCAATGGCATACCGCAAGGAAACAAACGTTTGCGCATGTAAGAGTGGCACGTTTCAACATAATAATAATAATATTAATAAGAATAATAAGAATAATAATATAATAATAATTTTTGGATTTAGTGTCCCGTAACCATGGTTTGATTATGAGAGGTGACTTAGAGGAAAGCTACGGAAATTTCCACTGCATGTTGTTCTTTGACGTGCAGTAAAATTAGCTACATGGTCTTGAAGCACTTCCGCCTCCATCGAAAATACGGCCGTCGTGACCAGAATTTCATCCCGCAATCAGCGAGCCAGCAGTCTAGCACCATAGCCGCTAGGGTAGACGTACGCTTGGAAGGGGGAGGGCGGAGCCAGAGTGCTTCCCCGCCCCCTCCTCCCGGTCACTCAAGTAGAGGGGCGGCCCTACGACAATCTATCGCGGACAACACTTACTTTTCGTTCACATCTAACAACCCTGATGCGGAACCTGCATTTCTACAAAACGAGCACCTAAACGCTATCGCTTTAATAAATAAATAAAAACTTCCAGGGTCCTTTATTCATTCGCTTAAGATGCTTGAAAGGACATAGCCTTCCTACGTGGCTATTTGACGATGCATTTATTAACACCAGAATGCCGCTATTTCGTAATTTTGCGTATTTAGAGATAGCCTAATTAGCCCAACTAGAAATAGCCCGCAGAGGGCATGCCCAGACGAGCGAAACACTTCAACCGATCGCATCCGCGACTGAAGAAATAGTCCCGCTCATATCCTCGCCAACGTTCTCCAAAGGCGTGGTGACAAGCCTTCCGGCTCATGACGTCACTCCGGAGTGCGCACCCGGCGGTTCGTGCAAGCTTGTGGGCATCAGCCTTTGAGCAAAAGATGCTGCAGACTTTTCGTATGCGGCTATAAGCATCTGGATGACGCACAGACGAAGGGAGGCTGCAGTTAGCATGCCACGAGCCACGAGGCGCGAGCACATGTTTGGCCGTGTAACGTAGAGCGGGTTCACTGATGAAAGGTGCGTGAACGCGTGTACGTACTGGCGTGCGTCTGTGTGTCTGGGGGAGGGGGGTGGAAGGGGCGGGCAAAGGCGATTATTCGAATGCGCGCTGAACAGGTAGAGACGAAATGATCTTGAGCTGTATTACAGCGTAACACTAGACAAGCATGTAAAAATAAGACGGAAACAAACGCAGCGCTCAATCTTAACTGATATTTTATTGACGTATACGTAGCTAGTATTGGCGCACGTAACCAAATTTCTTCTCATGAAAAGCGACTGATGATTCACTGATGCAAGTCTCGTGCCTATTTAAATATATTTCAGGCATCAGCAGTTTACCTTGCCAGTTCGTTCGTGGGTTTAAAAATGACGGTGATTTTGTTAACAATGGGAGGACCACCACATGACCTGAAATGCTCCGGCACATCAAGTTGCGCAGTCCCTAGAAGTAATAACTCATTGTTTCTTTCTCGAGCATTCAGAGACTTTTTCAGTTCGCATTGCGTACTGCCTATCACATAATTGAATGAAGCGCACAGTGAATGCGTTATACTTGCTCCTATGATTAGCAGTGGTCCTCTAATTAGGGAGCACGAGAAACAAAAGCAGAAAAAAAAATACATCCAGGCACGTAGAGGAAAAGTTACAACAAGGGCTTTAACCGTCGTTTTTCACGGTGCTCGTTGTTATTTCGTTGTTTCGCTGAAGTGCTGGATAAGGATTTATGAGCGTGGAGCGTACTTTAAGGGCAACTCGTATGTAAAGTGAAGTTACTGGTGTTCCTTATTAGACAGATTTACTTCCGCTTATGCAGCAGCCGCATGGACGCAGGCCGCCATCGTTGACCGCACCTTTCCCTCTTGGGATAAATAAAGTTTTTCTCCTCCTCCTCTATTCGCAATCGGAGGCTGCGTCCGTACGGCTGCTGCAAACGCGCCACTAAATTTGTCTAATGATTGTGGCCATGCGGAAGTCTCTCAGCGTCGCGAAAAAACTTGCGTCAAAAAATTTTCACATAGATTTCATACAATCGAGCTGTAATTAGAGTAACACAACAATTAGCCGGTATACCATTCTCTGGTGACAGCTATTCCCGGTATGCCCACTCCCGTGTAACAGTTTCATCCATGAGACATTACCAAGTTAATTGACAGAAGCGCAATGCATTAGGTTTTTTTTTACTTTATCTGAAAGAAAAAAAATATCAATTGAATAAGTTTCTGGTGCTCGCCTTCTTTAGAACCCGTTTTCGGAAATGCAGGCCACACTTGCTGCTAAGTGCGATATCCTATGACCCGTCATATGCTTTCACAAATTTGCGTCAACTTGGAAGTTGGTGTTGTCATGAAGTTAATTAGAAAGCTTTAACATCGGTACCCTCAGTCAGGGATGATGGCGATCTCTTGGGCTCTTGCTGTGACCCGCATTTGTAGATCGGGAGCAGAGATGGGCAACAGGGTCTACATGTTGCCCATCTACGAATACGAACCTACATGACTCCGCATTCTGAAGCTTCTGGAGCCACGTAGTCAGGAATATTCCTTGTTGGAGGGGGGACTGGGCTCAACCAAACGTTATGCATATTTGTGTGTGGCTAAGTTTGATCAGGTGGGAAAGGTTAATGTTACACCCCTTCCCACTCTCACACCACTTGACGGTGCATCTGCCATGTATACTATAATTGCAACACATGTATTTCATTGTGACTATCTGTCCAAAACTTGAGCAATCAGATGCAGTTAATTCTGACTGCATTCCTGAGAGTCTGTTTTGGAGTGGTGCGCGTCTGACCTCCTCAGGCTTGGTACGGCTTATGCGAGTGGGCGGTAGCGTCTGTGTAGTTATTTTAAAGTGATGGGTCATTTCCTCCAAACTAATGACACCTTCTATAGTGCGTTGTGTGTCTCGGGCCTGTCATATTCTCATATGAAATCGTTAACAGCCTCGTTTCCAGTGTTTTTAAAATGACGTGGTACCCAGATTATTTCTGCAAATTCCCGCTTTTCGGGGTAGTTTGGTGATATTTCGAGAGATGCCTATCATGTTCTTGCCCAGTAATGGTAGTTTTAGAGCCACACAGAACGGTTTTAATGTTCGGTTCGGCTAAACCTGGCCACTTCCTCCGCAACGTTCGCTTGTGTTGCTTTGACAGTAGTTACTATTTAGGTTAGAGCCGAAACGTAATCTTGAAACAATTTGTTTCAGAAGAACTCGTCTTGCAGCGCCAAGCCGGCCACGTAGTTTGCCGTCCCGCGGACAGCGTTGCTCCGGTTCTCTGTACTCTCACGACGTCGGCTTTCACTCGACTCCTTACCTCCCATGCCTATATATTTCTACGGGGCGTTTATTTAGGGAAACGAGAGAGTGCGCTGGGCTGGTGGGTTCACCCGGTATGCAAGCGGTTTCAGCTCACGCTCGAGCACTGTTGCCAATTCTCTGCTCGTCTTCATGATGCGCTTGTGAACTATTTCGCGAATGCAAGGTGTTTCACTACGAGGGAATGCTTGGTGAAAGGGACTGCACATTGGCGTAGATAATTAGAGATAGCGCCCCACCATGGTGGTCTAGTGGCCAAGGTTCTCGGCTATGAAACAGCAGGTTGCGGGATTGGATCCCAGCAGTGGCGGCTGCATTTTCGATGGAGACGAAAATGCTGTAGGCCCATATGCTCAGATTTGAATGCATGTCAAAGAACCCGAGGTGATCAAAATTTTTGGACCCCTCCACTAAAGCGCCTCTTATAATCGTATGGTGGTTTGGAGATGTTAAGCCCCACAGATCAATTAATAATTAGAAATAACGACTATTGCTCTTTGCTTGTATATAAAACGTTTGCGATTGGCATGTGGCATTGTTTTCTGTACGCATGTGATCTCTATTTACAGTCATCAATCGGGTGGATTTTAGTTACATGTATTGTTTGGCTGTTTGCTTGTTTGTGAGTACATATAAGTGTATTCCAATGGGTTTTCTGTGGAACAAAGCTTGACATTGCGATGCTTTATCAAGACGAAAGCCTTCGATATCGCATCTAACGTAAAAAGTGACCGTGACGCGAAGCGTTAGCAGGTATGCTGCTGTAGGTCATCATCACGTGATCACGTCACCTATTGATCAATATAACGTGTTGAACATGACGTCGCAGATATTCAAAATCTGTGAAATCACCGAGGCTTTTGTATGCCTCTACTGATAATTGATGCCACCTGAAGGCGTCATCTCAAAGCGTCATCGATTGATGAAAGGTAGCCAAATCTTGAAGGCAACACAAAACCACGTAGGCTGAATCGAGATTTCCATGGATGCGGCGATGGAGGGAGGAAAAAGAAAGGAGGGTGCATAACGTCACACGAGTGAAGCCAAGTGAAGCCCACCGTGTCGGCCTAAAACGTCAGAGCGTGCAGTAGCTGTCAATATTCTCGGTGGCGTTCTGTTTTCTTTTAAACCTCCTGCGTCAGCCGGCCTGTCTCGCCGAACAGGCGCGTTCCAATTAACACCTACCAGGGGTCACACTGTGATGTCTCGAAAAGTCTCGTTGCTCTCGCGATGTTGATTAATATGTTAACGTACTGAGCCGATACTGCTGGCTTCAAACTGGATCGGCTTGCAAAGGCTGTCACCATGACGTCATTCTATCTCATTTATTTTCTTCCTACATGGGTGTAAGAGAGCAGATGCGGGATCATTACAATAGACTGGGAAAAAACAGATGATGATGGTTTTCGGAAGCGAATGCATAATGACACGAGTGAATAATTTGCAACACCACATTATAGGCTAAAGAACTTGACAATGCACTTAGCAGCTGACGGCTTACTTGATTCCATTTTGCCGGCAATGGATTAGCTGTAACACGTGCGGTGGTATGCAACTTTATCATTTGCGGGCATATGCACTAGCACAAAGCACCAAGATATAGTTACTTTTTTTCCCGCACCACTCATTACGGGTAACAATTGCACGTATTCAAGGAAGTTGACGTTTCGAGTAGCACTTTTTCCTGCTCTGCTCTAAGAACTCCGAGCCAGCGGAATATGACGCATTCCATTACCGATATTGGGCCTTGAAATACCCAACTAAGGCGAGGCTGCAATACTCGTCACTGAGGGCAGAAAAATTCATACTTTATGGGCACTCATAAAAGTTGGAAAGAAATTACTGGGCAAGCAAATACTTCACTGTGTGAGAATGGACGAATTTTACTACACATACGTAATTTGGTGTTGAAGTTATGCCATACTCTGGAAGGCCCAAAGAGTAAACGTTCAACACTACTAAAGCTGCATTTTTGGACTTCCACTTAAACTTAGGAGCCAAATCATGAAATCACATTTTACATCTGCCGGCAAACTATATACCTTGCTACAGTGCTGAAAACACCACATTTACCGCGATAAAAGACATAGCTAGGAAAGGGTTAAGACCAACTCATGGCTACCTGTAGCTACTCCTGTGGTGGAGATTGCTTCATCTCTACCATAACGTAAATATATTTTAGGGCTCGTTTTGCCTATAGCGTCTCGTAAACTGTTAATCGGCAAACGTATCGACGATTTTCCTTCGCGGGTCTGTTTAATACAAATTATAGATAGCATCATCGCAACACGGGGGTCTCATATACCACATCGTCTGTACATGAGAGGTTACGCATTCGCTTCTTGCTTACAAACTACGGCAAATAGGTATCCATAGAGATGTTGTCAAATGGATAGAAAATTTCTTATCGGAGCGCCGGCAGTGTGTTGTTTTTAATGGCAAAAACTCGAGTTACGTGAACGTCACCTCAGGATTCCCTCAGGGCTCTGTATTGGGACCTATATGATTTTTTATATACATAAACGATATAAATTTGGGTATCACGTCCTCCTAGCGACTGTTCGCAGACGGCTGCGTTGTGTACCGAAGTATATCTTACGCCGAAGATGCGACAGCGTTACAGGGAAACTTGAACGGATTATATGATTGGTGTAAACAGTGGAACATGTGTTCAAACGCGAAAAAACGCATCCATATGTATTTTACTAGAAAGGAAAAACCACTGATAAATAACTATTTAATAAATAAGGAAGTTCTTACCCCAGGTAATGTCTCTAAGTGGCTACGCGTCATGTTTCCTGCTGACTGCTCATAGAATGAGCACATCAGCGAGAGAGTTGGTAAGGCTGGATGGGCGCTGAACTTTGTTCACAGAAACCTAAGATGTCACGAATTTGAATTAAAGCGGAGTGCATTTGCTACATGTGTTAGAGCCATATTAGAGCACGCCTGCCAACTATGGGATCTATCGGAAGCCAGTCTCATCTCTCAAATATATGGTAGTCAAAGCAGATCAGCCAGGTACGTACTGGGCAGGTACCGTATAATGGACAGTGTCACAATGATGAAAAAAGAATTGAATTGGGAATTGTTGTCTGCACAAAGATGAAAGTTAAGGCTAAAACTGTTTTTTGTTTCAGACATATATAAACAAGGCGGGCATAAACAAAGATAATTATTTAAATACACCTTTTTATGTTGCTGTGCGTAATAATCACAAACACAAAATCCGTTGATATACCGGCCCTGAACGTGCATGTTTGCGAATTCTTTTTTTTTTTTTTTTGATGTGTGGAGCCGAATGGAACAAGCTCTCTGAAGTACAAGTCTGTTGTATAAATGAAGATATATGTGTATCTCTATTGTACATCCCCCTGCTGTAATGCCTAAGGGGCATGCGAGGTAATTCTTGAATAAAGAAAAAAAAAGCACGCAAGGGGAAGCGCCGGAAAAGCCAACATGGGGTCACTTGCAGATGCTGTTTTACTTCTATTTTACTTCTATTTTACTTCTATTTTACTTCTATGTATTCCTGCACTGTGCGGCCCACAGTACGCACGCGTTTATTTGTCTTATATTTACATCCTGAAGCTTCGGAAGCAATCTACTCGTCGGTATTTTGCCGCGTTTTCAAGATTCCTTCTCAAATCGTCATAGATAAGGCTTAGTAGGTATGGCTAAACAAACACCACTAATCTGAGCAATGAATACAAAACATACCGGATGCTTTGTCCCCAGCGTGAGATGACTGGAAGCGACAGCTGATTTCACCTTTTATTTATGGCTGTGAAGACAATGGATCGGCAGCAAGCGCGAGCTCGGATCGAAGCGGACCGTCGTGTCTACATGTGCGCTGTCTTGTTCGCTTTTATAAGCCTTGCTATGGCCTTGCTACTGGCGCTTACGCCCACGGCCGCTTCACCTGCCCTATGGCGGGAAAAACTGGCTGAAAAAAACTCGGTTATGGTCAAGTGATCAAACAAGGTAGCACTCCTGCACCGCTTCGACACATCCTCTATACGGAAGCGTGCCCCGATCGAGCTGACAAGAATGCGATTAAAGCGAGAAAAAAAGACCGCTTTGTAGTTTGACGTCATGCCGCAGTCACAACGTTGCGGTTTGAAGACGAAATACGCAACTGTGATTATGTACTTTCATACAGACCCACAAATACTAAATTAACAAAAATATAGTTTTGAAAATATCTCGGTAACCCACGCGCAGGATTAGTGGGTAGGAGGCTCGGCGGCTGAACACAAAGGGATGGTTTTGATCTCGGCCGCGGCGGTCGCTTGTCGATGGAGGCGCTACGGTAGACACCCGTGTACTGGGCGATGTCAATGCACGGTAAAGAGCACCAGGTGGTCGACATTTCCGGAGCCCTTCTCCTCGGAGTCTCTCATAATCGTGTAGTGGTTTTGGGACGTAAAACGCCAGATGTTATCATTTAATATATTTCGCTCTTTAAACTCGTCCCAAAATTTCTGTATATATTGTAGCGAAACTTCCGGGTTGTTTTTATGCTAGACACATCTGAAGACCGTCGAGACGAAGAGGTGTGGAAGCAATTCCGCACAGGCGAGAGATCACAAGTCGACACGATGTTTTCGGGGAGCAATCATTGGGGGTTTATTTATCTAGTACAACTTAAACTTACACAATGCATTAAGTCGCAACTACAAAACACGAAAATGATGGCATACCACTCCGCTTGCATGGCTGGTCTCCAGTGGTGAGATGCACTGTTTACCCCGAGTCCGCTCTCTCCAAAAAAAAAAAGGGGGGGGGGGGGGGGGAGTGGTTATGTTATAAAAAAAGAAAAGTGAGCCCTGTAACTGTCTGCTTCAGGAAGCGACACCTCAACAGTACCTCACAAGGGATGGGGGTGAGGAGAGATTAAGAGGGATAGGGATAGAGGTGTAGAGAGAGAGAAAAAGAGATGAGGTAAGCGTGAGAGCGACGACCTATCGAGGGGATAGGAGAGATAGGAAAGATGGAAACACGATCACTGGAGTCCGAGGACGGGGCACCACTTGCGAGAGCTCTTGTCGGCGTCAGGAGATAGCGTAGGGCAAGGCCAGTCGGTCAGAGCTACGCTATCGTCAGAAATCGGCGTCAGGAGATGACGTAGGGCAAGCCCAGTCGGCCAGAGCTATGCTGACGTCGGAGATCGCGAGGGCACAACCGGCCAGCACAGAATCCAGCGAGCGAGTCCCCCTTCCAAAAAGGGCCCTAGCCGTTGCTTAAATAGGGTCTTCCAGCATCCACGGGTGCTAGTGGTGGGTGGTGGTAGTGGTGAGAAGAAGAAAACGGAACCTAATTTCTGCAGCCTTGATCAGGCGCACGGCGCAGTGCCTGGTTTGGGGCGCGGGGCGCACAGTGACCGACCGGATGCAGCTTTTTCTCCTCAGACTCTCATTCTTTCTCGAGGCTCCCTCCTCGAGAAAAGTTGTTAAATAGTGGCTTTAACAAGAGCATCTGGCAAAGAAAGAACTCCAGCTGTAGCTGAAAAACAATAAAAAAAAGCTTTCCACAAGACATTGCCTTCTCGACAATATTATGTATGCAGTTATTCAACTAAATATGCGTGTTATCTTTTTCTTTCCTGTTGGTATACCCTGCACTGTGCCTGATAGACGGCTTGCATATGCACGGACAGCATAATCTCAATTTACCTTTCTAACGCTGTCTCTGTCTTTTTATGATATTTGCTATCCAAGGAGCGCTAAGACACCTTTAATGAATACGGATTTGAACAACGTGCTACACGACGAAGTTGCCGATGTTCTCTTAGCTGTTACTTTCGTACACCGACTACGCCTTTGCTATTCCGGTATGCTTCATGTAATTATTCTTCTTTAATTATTTATTTATTTACTTACTCATTTATTTGTTGTTTGTTTATTTATTTTTATATAAAATACAAAAAGCACAAGGCTCAAACAGTGAGGGCAATAAAAATGGTACAACAGCAAACACGTTTATAAAGAAGTTAAAAATAACAATAAAAACAGAAACACTATTACAGAAATGGTCAATATGTCGAACCAACCGCTATATAAGGCTTCAAACTTTATAGTAGTACAGACAAAAGACACACGCGTTCGTGCGAATGTTCTTCTTCAGAAGTGCGAGTGCATCACAGGTAACAGGGCTGTCGGGTGGCGTCAAGCGGTACGGTGATGCGAGCCCACCGGGATACCTCCGCGGCAACTTGACTACGGGCTCATACGTGCGCTTCGAGGATGCGTCCGTGCAGTGCGCTGGACACGTGCGCATACACAGGTGAGCTGTCTTGAGTCGTTGTCATGCGACACAGTTACGATATCTCAAGACATCACAGGGATTTAAACGCCCGCTCTCTCTTGGTTCTTACAGGTACACAGAACGCTTACTCGCCGCTCGTCTATGCAAAGCATTACACTTGTGTACGCTTCGCATGACTTCTTTATCGAATCACGCAGACCAACAAAAACGCAAAGGGGTTCTACTCAAAAGCTGTAAATAACTACGCCAAAACCAGTTTGAGCAGCCTAACTTAAAATGAAGAACGAAAGTAAGGGAGACAAGAACGTAGCTGCCCTTCTCTATCTTCCGTTGAACTCTCGTTTTAAGATTCACTGCTCAAACCACTGTTATCTACGAACGAACTAGCTCCAGTGAATGCCGTTCTGGCGTTTATACAACCAGACCATTCACAATCCTGCGAACAGTTATACCTATTCTAGAGGGCTTTGTGATCCTCATTCAGGGTCTTTGCCTTTATAATAAAACAAAGGGATGCTGGCCACCCAGAGTGAGCTCAAAGGGGCGCCGGCAAACTGAGTGAATCGACAGACATGGCATAATATAGCTTCGCGAAGTGTTAACAAGTCAACAATTACGTTGTCAAGAGAAAACACGTCGCGAAAATCGGTCGCATGAATTTCACACCGCAATATTCACCACTGAAGGAAGTTAAAAATTCAAGGCTTTGTTTTTTTGTGTGTGTTTGACAGAATGCTATTTGTAAGTAACAGACAACGATGGATCATTGTTTCTGTGCTCTCATTACGACTCCTCACTGAACCACAAAAATTAAACAGACTGCGAAAAAGTAATAGATACGTAAATGAAAAAGTAAATAACAAATCAAGGTAAAAACTGTGTAAATAAATATTAAATAAATATATTCTGTGCTACACAGCTTCGCTGTTCATCCAACTTCACGGACTGAGAAAGAGCGAGTAGTTTAATTGCATAGCGACCTTACGCTTGGCAACCTTACCAACTATTCTTTTTTTTTTCTTGTGAAACACAGGGGGCTTCAAGGTGCCGTGAATTTGGTAAGCGTGATTTCGAATAAAGGATGCAGTCTAAGACAATAAAACACAGATATTTACTGCACGCAGAGCTATACATTCAGTTTTCACATATTTAGAAAGACATCAGTACCATGTCATTCACAATGACGCAATACAAGAGCATTAAGCAGTGAGTACTAATTTACCTATAACAACATTGTTAACGTTACTGAAGTCAAGGTGGTGCCCTTCATTAAACAGATGCTCCAAAAGGCCAGCATCACACCGCGTGATGCGCTGTTATGACTACATACAAATGTCGAAGTGTTTATGACACCCCTTAATTGTTGACAAAATAAGTATATTAAAGTGCAGCAACAGTTCATCAAGCTGCCCATATCTTTCTAAAGAGGCGTAAATCTCAGCAAGATTATATATTGGGCCTCTAAAAATGTGTCCAATATCTTTAATACACAGGAAATACGGTATATGTTCGGTGTCATCAGAATCACTTCTGTAACGTGCACAGGCATCTTCAGACGGCTCTTGGTACACCAATTAAAAATCTTAAATATTAAAATTTTCATTAGTGGAGTCAAGCGCTTATGTCAGACTGCAGAATGGAAGATTGATGCGAAGAAACCATTCCAGCATTGAGATGCCGGAAAAGCGGTCTGCTGTGATAATTACGAAGCAATGAATTTCAGCCGAATTCATCGGCGCAGCCGAAACGCGCCACAGCGCTACCGTCATATTCTTCTGGGACGTTCACAATGAGTGGGCTTCGTTATATCTACCATCAATCAACGTCACTGATTGGGTGTTCGGGTTGCTTTTACGATTATATATATAGCGCTCGCGTTCGTACGTTAATGTAGGACTTCTGTTGGTAGCAAATTTGCACGCAATTGGCAACTTTCCGACTCTGTCCGAAGAAAAATGTTTGAGGTACGTGCCATGGTATACTTGCAAGCGAAATCGGGTTTATATTTTCGCGCTTTTACTGGCCGTTTCTCTCGCTATTTGACAATACAAATACCGACAAGTCTAAACAATAAACATTATTCGCAGGAATTTTTCTTTCATGTTGGCCTACGTGCGCTCACATCCTTGCCTCTCCCCCCCCCCCCCCCGCCCAGCAGACCCATGCACATATAGAAGCACCCAAGCAGCCTTCCTTCGTCTTCTCAGACCGAGGGACGCGCTCACGTAAGGAAGCGCATGGCTACTTAGTACAGTAATCCCGCCAGATTCTCTACATGCTAAAACACAGTACGTCTAAGAGATATTCGCTAGAAAATGGAGCTAAACTGTTCATGTTCGATCAGATATTGCTACCTAAAGCTGGTCTGATAATACTATACCTTAAGTACGAACTGTTTATCTTCGATCAGATATCGCTCCTTGAAGCTGGTCTGATAATAGTGTACCTTAACTACATCTCGGAAAACGGCTTCAAGAAAAAATCTGCTTCACATGCGTTGGGAACAAATAATTTTCCTTCCTTCCTACGACGTTTTATGGTCCTGCTGAGTTGCTCACCCGAAATTATTTTTTTTAAATTACAAGCTTTTGCAGACAAACTGTGCGCGGGCACACACAGTTTGTCCAAAAAATAAGGAGAAAAAGCAAGAAATAAAAGTATTAGGCTGATTTTACAGCACTGTTGCCTATAAAATCATATTATTTACTTTTAATATACAAATAGCTCTATACATACAATCCGTTTTTTTATTTTGGCCTAAATCTGGCGGTGAAATAAATAGCGTGACTACTTTGGTTACATTTAGCTTGAGTTTTGTTTCCTTTTCAAGTGTACCAACGGCTATCCTCCGTTAGGCAACGTGGGAGAACTGCACCTGCACGATTATTGCCTACAGTGACATCAATCTGGTGACCAAATTTTCGCTCTGGTTGGTGCCTCGGTTCTGGTTTTACCGCTGAATTCGGTTGAATTTCATTACGCTGCAATATTTACTAGAGACGAATTTTTCGATATCTCAATGCAGCGATACCGTTTTCACACTTGACATAATTCTCCCATTAGGCATAATGGCCGGACTAAACTAGTTAGCATGTTCATGAAGTCAACATTGCTAATTATGGACCGAAATTATGGTCCAACACCATACAAAAACGCCTGCCGCTACAGTTAAAGCACTTGCGAAGGAGCAAGTAAATGTTGTCATTTCCTGAATTTTTTTAGTACTTTGGACATTTCTCTTCAAACAATATCTAGATATAAGTGTTCGGGCGAATAATGCTGCAGTTTCATTGTTCGGACAAAATATGAAGTGTGGCTATTTTTTGCGCCTTCATTTTAATTTCCTCAACATTATTGTTCAGACTTCATCGTTCTTGGGGGCACGTTAAAGAACCCCAGGTGGTCAAAATTTCTGGAGCCCTCCACTACCGCGTCTTTCATAATCATATGTTGGTTTTGAGACGTTAAACGCCACATAACAGCAACAACTTGATCGTTCTGCTCAAATTAGTAGCGAAATTTTTGTGGGAGAGAGGAATGAACAGGAGATATAGAAAAAAGCGAAGATTACCAGTTTACAAAACATGGTATGCTACCGTGCTTTGCTGGAGTAAGACACAGGCCAGTTTAAGAATTGGTGAAAGAGTGAAAGATAGAAGGAAGGGAGGAGGAGGAGGTACTTGCAAAATCTGACTCCTCAAAGTCACAATATCACTATTTGGCTATAGCTGCCATCGCCATGTCTAATAATTCAAAAGCTAATTATTTGAATGGCTTTCTTAGATATCGCAATTTTCGTCTTTTAGCCATCTCAAAATGTCGGCTGCTGCATTAAAAGTAATGTATGAAGGCAAATAGCTCTTTTCCTTCATTATTGAGCATTTTGAGACATATAACTAGAAACACACTTTATAGTGCTCACTCATACCAACTTTAGTGATAGTTTAATTTTGTAGCAATCAGCCTTCATGACGGCTTTGCACTCCTACTGTGAAAGCGATGACACGTGGAAACGCATGATAAACTTCCTTTTTTCTTTGCATAAGTCATTTTGAAACATTGCTCACGGCACATCGAAGCTGCTTTGCAATGCGACCGGTAACCGTGCTTCCCTGTATGCGCAGCGCTTTCCAGGCTCAGTTCGTGGACTTGCAACTGCTTCTCAAGTTCACCGTGGCGTTAGTCGAAGTGATGGGTTTCCCTGGGGACAGGCCCAATTTGCTCACCTTCCAGTTCGCGTCAGGCGGCGTAAATCTGACCGCTGTCAGCCCCGACAGACCACTTGGTGCGTATGCAAACTCTCTATTGATATTGTGTCATAAAATTGTTGGACTGGCACACGCGTATAATGAAGGTTATGCACCCTCTACATTGTCTTAAGAGTGCAGTAGCGTGTGTGCCTTTTGTAGCGGGTGACTGGCTTTAAATTATGAAGTCATTATGATAATCCTTGCTCTCCCTGGGGTCATCGGCACTAGGGCACTGCGACTGGGTCATTTACGAGGCTACATTTCATTATTCGAAAGAATCAAAGCTAATGCCAACCTAAATTTATCAGTACGTCTAAAACAATGTGTTTTATCTATCCTGTCACCTTAATTATACCATTTTTAGTTCATATCTTTAACGTTAAGTAGCATTCAATTGAAAGACATCAAAGATATAACAAATATTTTATCCCTGTTTAGATGATCTTTTTGCATACTTTCTTTCTCTTTTTCTCCCTCCTTCTTTTTTTTAGTATTTTTATGTATTTTTCTTATTTTTTCACAAATTCTACTACCACACGGCTTGGGCTGATACCCCATGGCGGGTAGTGTCTTTTTTCCGGGAATCATCATCATCATCATCATCATCATCATCATCACCCATGTAGTGACACCCGATGGCAATATACACTTGAAGCACGCACAATAATGGCAATATTTCAAGTTTTAAGTTGTATTGTGAAGCATGTAGTACGCGTGTAGTTGTAAAGCATGGAAGTTACCTCGACTAAATTTCCAAGCAAGGAAACTTATTTCGACTGCATTCACCGGCATTGCCGTGGCTGTGATGTAGAACACCTGCTTGCCACGCAAACAACCCGGTTTCGATGCCCATTCAGAGCCAGATGTTCTTTATTGTTTATTTTATTTGCATCTCCCCATTTTTCAGTCACGCAAAGATGATTATTCGCTCACAGACAACCACGCCCAGTTTGGCAGTTCTGCGAGACGAGCTATTTAACGATATCGCATTGATATATACTCTACAGGTCTGTCCCTCGCGGTCGTGAAGTGCTTGCGGTGCTCATCTTTTGGCCCGAAGGCCGTGGGTTTTGTCCCAGCAACGGCGTTTGAATTTCAGTGTAGGTGAAGCGCGAGAGGTCCGTGTACTGGGTTATGTGAGTCCGGATTAAACAAGGCCACATGATGGAATTTCCGGGGCCCTCCAGTAAGCACGCTGTACCTGATAACCACATAGTGGTTCTCGCACGGAAAACCCGAGATACTAAATTTTCTCCCGTTCCTCCCATGGCAACACTCCTTTGTGTTACTCAAAGTTTAAATCATTTTGATACTCAGTGTTCTGCCTATTCTTCACGCTCTTGTTAAACAACTGATCGGCAATAAAGAAGAAAGGAAATACAATGTCTGTATATGCTGTCTACGAAGCATTTTTTCAAGACCTTGCTGTTTTCTTTATGAGCTCAAGACAGGCGCATTATCGAAGTCAATCAGCTCAGTTCCTTGCATAAGAGATCAAGACAAATAATCCATGAACAACCAATGTGCACGAAAGGGCGGGGTATAAAGGTAAATACAATCGATTGAGAAACAAACGACAAGGGGCAGCTTTTGTCTTCAAGTCATCTCAGGCATCCACTTAATAGAGAAATGAACATTTTTAACTATTATTTCACACCGTATTGATATTTATTGTAGAAGGCATATCGTGTTATGTATTCCCACTCCTTCGATAGATAGATAGATAGATAGATAGATAGATAGATAGATAGATAGATAGATAGATAGATAGATAGATAGATAGATAGATAGATAGATAGATAGATAGATAGATAGATAGATAGATAGATAGATAGACAGACAGACAGACAGACAGATAGATAGATAGATAGATAGATAGATAGATAGATAGATAGATAGATAGATAGATAGATAGATAGATAGATAGATAGATAGATAGATAGATAGATAGATAGATAGATAGATAGATAGATAGATAGATAGATATAAGGGGTTTAACGTCCCGAAACCACCATATGATTATGAGAAATGGCGTATAAGAGGGATCCACAAATTTCGATCACCTGGTGTTCTTAAGCTTTCATCCAAAACATGAGCACACGGGCCAACATCTTTTTCACCTCCATCGAAAATGCAGCCGCCGCAGCTAGGATTTGATCCTGCGACCTGCGGGTCAGCAGCTGAGTACCTTATCCACTAGGCGGGGCGACTTCAGTCTGATCATAAAGTACATTAAAATCAGAGTGTCTTACCGTGACAGGACCTTTGCAAGTCGCGTCGGACATTTGCGACACCGCTTTCCTATTTATAGCACAGCTTTAAAATATGATAAAATATTAGTTGCGCAATAAAAATTGTGCTCTGAACTCTGCCACCGTTAAGAGGTTGTATTCATGGGAATTCATGAATGGCGATGATGACACGTATGCGCATACTGAAATTGTCACAGTTCGTTTTCACGTACACGGCACGTCCTTGTTATAGTCTGCCTTCATGAGACTCCGGTCTCTCACGTGCTGTTCCGCTAACACCGCGATCGGTCCCTCGTTGACCGAGTGACCATGTCGTGTGATGACGTCTCGAAATAACGCCTAGGCAGTGACATCAATTCATCACATCATGATGACGTCACATTTTTCTGTACTTGTGATGTCATTATGATCTCACACAATGACGCAGACAAGCCACTCGTTCTCCACAAGCATCTCCTTCGGACGACGAACACGTGGTCTCCCCAGCTGAGCTCTATTGAGCGGTTCTGCGGCAGGAACTTCCAGCTCATTGTTGGTCATGTGGGTGTAACCAAACTTTTTAATGACACACTCCTCATGCTGAAGCGCAAACATAAAAGTGGTTCGTGAACTCGCGGGAGCTTTTTCCTCAACATGGTGGGTAATGTACATCTCCCTCAAAATGGTGAGTTGGGCTACCTTCCTCAAAATGGTGGGTAATACGAGCGCGCGCACGTGCGCGCTGGTTTCACCGTTAATAAAATATTGAAAATGTCTTACCAATGCGTGTAGAATCACACAATTTATGAACTTGCACTTTAAATAATTAGGGGAAAGATCCGACTGAATAAAAGTATGGATAGACATGGCGCCTCCATCAGATGATAACAGTGCTCCCACACCCTCCTCGCTTTCCCCTCGTGAGCACGACTATAATCTGAACTCAAGCAGACTATTTCACATTGGTCTCAGCTGAAAGAGAGTTCTTGCTAAAGTCTTTGCTGCGTACCTATAGGTAAAGTCTGCGCTTCAAAGTTAAGGACCAAAAAAACTTGACTACCCAGAGAAGTGTGCTTTGTCGCTCTAGTCCAGCTTTCTGGCCCTCAACTTTCACATGCTGCCTCAATTACACTAATCAGCAAAATGCCGAACGCCAGTCGGCGTGGCCGTTCGAGGATTCTGTTGAAAATTTCATTACCTTAGATATGCTTAACAGGTAGTTTATTTCGAAAATAGTAAACCATGGCCTAATGGGCACATCGTAGTTGTAATTGCAGAAGGTGCCCTGCGAAGCTTCGCAATAGCAAATGTCACACGCACAGTGGCATTTGCCTATCTGCGTGGCAGTAATTAAGCGTTTATTGAGAGTAGAAGTATGCCAAGGGAACTGGAAAGTAATGCGAACAGGGCTCGATAATGGCGATAGGTATAGCGCGAGAATGGAATGACGACAAAGAGACAAGAAGGGCACGAAGGAAACGCTCGTGTCCTTCACGTTTATCTCTTTGTCATCGTTCTCTTCTCGTGATATAACTATCGCCATGCCGTACCAACTAGCCCAACCAGCCACACTTCGATAATGGCACCGCGTTCTCCCTCCTTCACGACGAAGTAAATCCTTCGAAACACCTTCAACGCCATTCTGCACACCACATGTTCTTGCTATTTGTGTCAACTAGGGGCTAACAAAACGCAAATACTTTTGAATGAATAACAAATGCGCGTTCATTTACCTTAATTCTACAGGTTACGCTTATACTGTTCAATATTATAAAATAGACAATGTCAGCTGCCATAAACTCTTCCATTCATTCATCTGCCTTTTAGACAAGTCAACGAGCTGCTTCCGGCAAGCCACTGGCATAATTTTTCATTGGTGAAGATGAGCATAACCGCCAACAAATATACACCAAGTTTTTAGTCTGACATGTGATTCTATTTTCGCAATAACACAGCACGACTAACTTGAAAATAATAAATATTTCATTAAAATTTAACCCAGAATATTTACAGCAACGCAGTTGATTATGACTTCAAGAAGTTATGAACAAGCTAGCCCAAGAAAAAGTTTGCCTAATTAAAGTATTAAGATTTATTGGTCTCAAACAATATCGCCTTTAAATGACGCCTCAACATAAAGCACTTGCACATGGTTCTTCAATGATGACGTCAGAAAGGGTCAGGCTTAATCAAAGTATTTCTTCCTTTCGTGTCAAAGCACGCTGAGGCACAAGAAACTAATCATGGGACTTGCATGAATAGCGTACTTTGCTGGCGAAGTTTTGCTTTCTTTCATGATTCACTTGAGCAATAAAATGGGAGACTTTCATGGGCGTTACACCGGAGACGGCTACTCGCAGCCGTGTCTTTAGTTGCTGCTGCATTGGGGTACCGATGCGACTTGCGGGTGCAGTTTGGCGGAGTTCCAACCAACATGTGCGCTACTAAGATATAGCATATATTTTCGAGGTTCCCCTGGATATTTTATCTTACGCCGACATCATTAAAGAAAAAAAAAGCGATCGCGCAGAGACAAACGTAAACATTCATTAGTGCCGAGCCGGTTATAAAGATGACGCGGATGTCGTTTTGAGAAGAGCAACGGTTTTCAAGTACCGGTGACTTCCTACGCGAAGTGGAGAAGCAAATTTTAGCTGGTCTACTGGGCTGCATTTTCGTCATTAGGCGCCGCGTGTCAAGGGCTTTGGCATGGAGATGAAGCCGAGACCTAAAATAACCGTTATTTCGCTACGTGCACATCACCGGGGCATAAAAGATCCTACTTCAGATGGAGGTTGAAAGCTTCTTTTTGATGTTCTTTCATATAGCAAGACTTTCTCTGTCGCTACTGACGGCGGCGTTATTTTTAAACGGCAGGCTTCAGCCAGAACGCACAGGACTTAGTGGTGCACAGTATTACAAAGGTATAGCGAAACGGCACAGATGAAACAGCGCTTGTGGTGAGATCTGGTGCACCTTCGTTCTACTAGGAGCACGGTAAGTTTGATATGGGGGGTTTAACGTCCCAAAACCACCGTATGATTATGAGAGATGCCGTAGTAAAGGGCTCCGGAAATTTTGACCACCAGGGGTTCTTTAACGTGCACCCAAATTTGAGCACGTGGGCCGAGAGCATTTTCGCCTCCATCGAAAATGCAGCCACCACAGCCGGGATTCGATCCCGCGACCTGTGGGTCAGAAGCCCAGTATACCTTAGTCACTACCACCACCACCGCAGGGGTAAGTTTTTTTTTCTTCTGTTATGTGTATGGTATTTCATGGTCAGCGGGAAAAAGCGAAGGGCGAAGACAGTGCTTCAGCGCGCAGTCTCTATAAATGGAAAATAAAAACCGAAGCCGTTCACATAGTGCAGCAAAGCATCTGTCCAATAATAATGACTTTTATGTTTTTACGCCCGAAACTACGACACGGTCGTGAGGAATTCTGCAGCGGAAGGGCTCCGGAAAATTTGGCGGTACCTATTGCCTTCGTCGAATAGAAGCCGCCGCGGTATTCCTCCCCGCAGCCCTCGGGCCTTCATTCGAGCACCATAATGTAATGCACCCCGCGGTGGGTCCAGAATGCATCCTGGTATGGCTAGTGCATCGCCACTTGGCGGTTGACGGTTCTCGGGTGAATTCGAAAGCTGCTTTCCGCCGAAATGACGAACACACAAGGTGCGATGTGTATTCACCTCAGATGACTGAAATTCGAAAGCCATCTTACTCTTATTCTCAATCGTCGATGTATAAGGAAGCAGGAACACGCACCATGGCTTGAAGTATCACTGCCTGCCGCCGTCTTTGTTTTCTTCTCTCGAGGTCACGCCCATCTCTGGTTTTGTTCGTTTTGCAGAGGAGGGCGGTGTAACGGCCTCAAGCGTGGCATTACGTCACACGACGTCTTAGCAGAGTTTGTGACGTCATAACGGGTCTAACTTTTGCGATTTGTAAGACCATAACGACGTCAAATCGTCACGTCATCACGTGATCTTTTTTGCAACACTCGTCCCATACGCGGTGGGATGGTCGCCGCCAACGGTCAAATCTGCCGTTCGATGAAAAAGCTGAGGTTTTTGCCTTGACATATAGTCACAAAATTGAGGGACGCATGAAACCGCATTCTCTTACACTTTATTTCATCGTAAATTCGTTGTTGGTCAGTGCAAGGTCTTGCGTTAGTATTGACAGAGATACTAAAGGTCAGAATTGCGTTTTCTTGATTCGCACCCTTACCTTCGTCGCGAGCCCTGCCGTGGTGGTCTATGGGCAAAGGTACTCGGCTGCGGACCCGCAGATCATGAGATCGAATACCGGCTGCGGTGGCTGCATTTCCGATGGTCGCAGAAATGCTGTGCACCCATGTGCTCAGATTTGGGTGCACATTAAAGACCTCCAGGTGGTCAAAGTTTCCGGAGCCCTCCACTAGGCGTCTCTCATAATCATATGGTGGCTTTGGGACGTTAACCCTCACATATCAATCAATACCCACGGCTCGTGGATCTCAGTATTGTCTCAGGCATTTTTGGTAGGTAGTTTTGAGTGAATCTTGTCAAAGGAGACTACACTGAAACAATCAATTAGTTTAGTTCGATGAAGTGTTCTTTTATAACTGTAGTATATTGATTCTCACTGTGATATATATATATATATATATATATATATATATATATATATATATATAATGAGATCTAACAGACAATAAAGCAATAATGCCAAGGAAAGTATAAAGGAAGTTATTAGGCCAATTGTAATGTAAATGAAAGAAAAGTGGGTGAAAAGATTGAAGGCGTCATTCGAAGGCCGCAGGTTCGGAACCTGCCCACGGCAAGTTATCTTTTCACCCACTTTTCTTTCTTCGTGCGCACGAGTCAACGCCACGTTGAAGTATATTGGACCTTTCATGATGTGCTTGCGCCCGTTTTGCTGGCTCGGCATATACCAAATTTGGTGTTACGTGACGTCAATGGATGACGAATTATATGACTGGTGCAAACATGATACTCCTGACATGCGTGTCATGTAAAAACATGACAACATACCACGCTCATAGCATGGTCGCGACCATTTCGGTAGCTTCACATAAACTAAATTTGGTGTAACGTGACGTGAATAGAACACCAAGGTAAACGACACATCCCAACATGATAATTATGACACGGAAGTCATGTACGCCATCATTTCCCTTCACCTCGTAACGTTGTGCAGATTTTAAAGTTACACATGAACCTTTCGCATTCATGCTTCGCATATCATCGATTTTCACTGTGCGTGGAATCCGCCAATTTTTTTCTTCTTTTTCCTCCCAAGTCCACACTATCAGAAACGTACCACCAGTAATTTTAAGCGTTCACATTGCAGATATTTTACTTGTCTCGCTCAAGCGCATGTTCACCTCTAATAGACCAAATCCAACTGCAGAACACCATGGACACAAAGCCACAATGCCGAGTGGCACAACTTGTATGTCTGTATTGTTGCTCATTGCAGCGGTGGACGAAGAGGAACTCCGCCAGCTCATGGAGTCCGGACGTGGTACTGTGCGGGCATCCACCGAGACCTTCCTGAACACCGAGTTCCGTGCTGCACTGCAGAGGGCCGTGGCGCGAAAACCTATGCCCAAACCCTGAACCAAGAATTTCCAACAAAGTCAAGTGCCATGAAACAAACATGATGCCTTTCTCATGTTTGTCACAAAACATCAGTAGGGGTGCATTCTAATCTGTTGTCGCTACTGCTGCTGTTTACAGGACCCTAGCGTAACATGTAGGTTTAAAGAATAATGCACTCAGACGTATGAAACTCGAGTCAGCATAAATTATATTTCATCAAGGGCACAAGCAACCACACCAATTCGTGTTGAGTACGGGGCACGTTAGGCGTTTGTTTTCACTTAGTGAGCAACAACTATGAGACGAAGAAGAACAAAAGTGCTCGCTCACGCTGGAATCACCCACCTTCTGGCCCGCAAATTTGTGCGTGGACGTGAATTCATACATGAGACCTTGTTTATATTCTGAAATCAATGCATACACTTGTGAGTGTGCGGCATGAATCACGATATCAAAGCCGGCATCATAGGCCGGCCAACTCATGGGTCAACTCATTTGGGATTACTCTGACTCATAGTCAGCCAAGAATCCTAGTTTAAATCAGTCCAGGTGAGTAACGTTCTGGTCAGGTAAGTCCAAGTGAGTCCAGTTGAAGAACATTTTCGTGATTCTGCGCAGGTCTCAGAAATATATTTGTTATTGTGAGTTTGAGTGATCCCTTAGCGCAAATTATATGCCATGAGGGGGTCTCAGTAAGCTACACTATTTATGCACACGTATGGCAGGCAGTAACGTTCAGATAACTCTACCAGACACTGATTGGCATTGCTAGACAACGCCGTGATTCATCTGTTCCATATCTGGTCATATCTTGCATGCATTATTTACAGCCCCGCCGCGGTGGTCTAGTGGCTAAGGTGCTCGGCTGCTCACCCGCAGGTCGCGGGATCGAATTCCGGCTGCGGCGGCTGCATTTCCGATGGAAGCTGAATTGTAGGCCCGTGTGCTCAGATTTGGGTGCACATTAAAGAACCCCAGGTGGTCGAAATTTCCGGAGCCCTTCACTACGGCATCTCTCATAATCATATGGTGATTTTGGGACGTTAAACGCCACATATCAATCAATATCAATTAATCAATCAGCATTATTTACAATGGGCTATGCCTATCCTTTTGGAGGCCGAGAAGAGTGTAAACGCCTATAATGAGAAACAGAAACCAAGTTGAAGTGGATTGTTCTACATCGTGTAACTTTCTTATTGCATCACTTATTCGCGATGTGCTTGCAATATCATGGTCACATCATACAGGTGCGCAGTCGTCTCTCCGTCCTATATCTTCAAACGCGAGATTGTTTCATCATCATCGCAATTATCCTGACTACGTCCACTGGAAGGCAAAGGCGTCTCCCATGACCCAACAATCAATCCGGTCTTGCGCTTAACGTTGCCCCATCATACCTGCAAACTTTTTAATCTCATCGACCCACCTAACTTTCTGTCTCCCCTTCGTGTGTTTACCTTCTCTGGGAATCCAGTCAGTTACCCTTAATGACCAGAGGTTATCATACTCACATTTTACGTGCCCGGCCCATGTATATTTCAATTTCTTCTTGATTTCAATTATGATATCCTTTACCCCGGTTTCTTTCTTGACCCATTCTGTCTTCTTGTTGTCTTTTAAGGTTACACCAATCATTTTCTTTTACATCACTCTCTACGTCCTTCAAAGTTTAAGCTAAACCCTATTTTTAAGCCTCCAGGTATCTGCTACATAGGTAAGTACTGGCAAGATGTAGCTGTTATGTATTTTCCTCTTGAGGGTTAGTGGCAGATTACCATTCTTGATTTGAGAATGCTTGCTGAATGTGATCCATTTCATCTTTATTCGTCTAGTTATTTCACCCTCATGGTTCAGCTCTGCGGCTACTATCTGTCCTAAGTAGGCATATTCTTTTACAACTTCCAGTGTCTTTCCAGATTGTTTAGCGCCCATTTATGCTAACCGAGATTGTTTAGCACCCCTTAGGGCTAACGGTCATGACAGTATACAGGGTCGAGCACATCCAGGGGAAACACCTCATTAGTATTCAAGTAAAACTAGAAGCTTTATTTTACTGTCAATGAGTGGTGCCTCGTTTATTGTAGCTCACGCTTTCTTTGCTGCAAGCATTTTTATAGCTCTAAGAAGCATAATACACACAACAATATTTATATATTTTCGCTAAATAGTTTAACCTTACCCCATCTATGGGGACATTTGGGTTCGGTTTCTGGGAACCCAGTTGGGCAGGAACATAGCAGTATAAGGGAGATGGTCACGTGACAATACAAAACTGTTACGTATGTCATGCTGAGTATCGTCTGTTCTGCACAGACGTGCCGCAAAAGCGCCAGCAAAACAAACCCACCGACAGTTGCCATGGGTACCTGCAGAAGCAGCGAGTGATGTAGCAACCGATGCTTTGCCGGTACGTTCGTTGTGGAGGTGTCGGGAATACGGAGGCCATTCGCGTCACTACAGATCTGGTGTGACGTCCCTGTCTCTTTCGCTATCCTTTCCATAGAGCTATGTCAGTATTGGACGCGCGCGCGATGGGTCTAGAGGGGTAGAATGAGCGTTCAAGTGCACATTGGAAGTGAACAAAATATATTCTAAACCTGTACATATATGGTTGCACGATAGCAAAGCGAAAGCGCTTCAAGCATGCCACAAATTCCTTCAAATGCACTCGTAATTGACGGAGCCTCGACATTTTTGCGTCTAGTGATTCTCTAGTGACATGCGTAAATAATGAGGTTATTTCTATATAACTGAAAAAGGTGTTTCAGAGGTACTTTGGTTTAACACTTTTCGTAAGGCTCTCCGACTCCGAGTCAGAAGCTCTTCCTGCCCTTATTAAACCGGCACACTTTTTCTGCTTCTCATACACTCTAAAAAAATTTTACACCCATGAGGGTGCATTTGTTTTGTCCCATGGGCAACTCCCTTTTAGGGTGTATAGAAACACTCTAAACAATAAGATGTTTAGAAACACCCTGAAACCGTACGGTGTAAAGAAACGTTACACCCTACTTTAATAGGTGTTTATAAACACCTTTAAACTATGGGTGTTGGATGAAGCTACACCAATGCGAGTGGGGTGTACACTGAAAACCCCCTTGAAATGATGGCAGTTATATGGATTAGCATACTTGATCAAATGCAGCGCAATTAACGAGCGACAAAAGCAGAGACACAGGAGGTCACGCTTAGACTTGTGTGTTGAGGAGAGCCGTTCACAGCACTTCATTCCATCGAATATGCATCACCAACTGGCCCAAGCCTCAATTGTTCTCAGGGAGAAGCATATGTGAACCTTCTCTGCGGCTGACAGGGAAGAAGAAAGATACTGGTGTCACCCACTGCACTTATACCTGTATGCATGCAGCTGATAAAATAAGGTGCCATGGTCTTGAATGAGCTACATGAGACCAGTGTATACAGGTGTACGTAGACTGGGCCGTAAACGACAAAGACGTGGAAGGCGCGCACACACACACACACACACACACACACACACACACACACACACACACACACACACACACACACACACACACTACACCACAGTAGTGCAAGCAGTAACCTGTAGCATAAGGTCCAACCGAACATAACGCTGAAGAAAAAACAATTAAGCCTATATTTTAACATCTGCCTTTATTATAGAAAAACTGCAATCTGGCAAACAGGACTCTGGTGGCATTCTGCAAAATTTCGAAATAGGTCACGTGACCAAGTTTATTTCCCTCTATACTAAAAATGTATTGTTTTCAATACAATAAATCTCCACAACTTTCAAAACATTTGCGCTAGTCGGGCAAACAACTGAGACGTATGTCGTTTGATTGACACCTATACAATAGAAAAAAAAAACACGTAGAAAGAGTAAGCAAGTTTCTGGAGTCGCATTTACAACCTATTACATCTCGCAGTATAAATTTCGACATTAAAAAAGAGAACATTCAACAGGGCAGTGTAACTGGGACTGTATTAATCTAATGTCACTGTTGGTATAATTCTAACTGCAATACCACTCGTCACTGCTGCTTACACAATCGAGATGACTGGCGCCTTCGAGAGAAGCGGGGCGAAGCTGTTCTTTCTGTACAGGAAATTCAATCCCGGAAACCTAAAATAAATACACAAGGAACAATGACTGAAATTTCACAAAGAGTGCAACATACAGTGTGCACCTTGCATAACTAACTGCTTTCTTATGTGTAAGTATAAATTGAGTGCATAGCAAGCGTATTCAGTGGCATCGGGCTCCACTGCTGTGAGAAATGCTACAAAAGGTATGCTGAGCAATAAACGCCATAAAAAGCGAGCTGTGGCAGAATCATTATGCCTTTCGTGCCGTAGATATGAACCTTACTTTACCCTTTCAGCTTGCTTGTGCAGGCAAATAAAAAGGTGCTGCTCCAAGTTGATAATGTTCAATTAGCTGCATGGAACGACCAATCTAAGTGAATGTCAAGTTCTATGCCTAAGTATGCATCAACAGAGTGCATGCGTATTTCTGCAGATCTACTATGGTGCTCATTCGATTAGTTTATTAAACGGAATACAGTACGACCCGAAACAACATATACATATTTAATCTGTATTGCACAAAAGCACAATACCACAGAGCATACATGACGGTATGTGCATTGAGAAGGTATTCAGTGCAGGTAACTTGTAAAATTAGGTACTGTACAGTTACGTATTAAAATGCGAATGATACTAGTGTTCTTGAACTGGCTCACATTTACACTATTATATAATGGAAGAATTGGCTTTGGGTCATTCCACATCAGACGTCCCAGCCATTTTGGTGACCACCGCAAATGTATTCGAAAAAAAATCGCACTGATTTTACTGCATTAAAAAAGGTAACTGCTAGAATATTTCCCAGACAAATAATTTATTGATCACGTGGCTGCCTCCTGAACTTCCCAGAATCTCGTCTGGATGTTTGTGAAAAAAATTATTTTATAAGTATCTCTTCTTCCGTACCAAATTTGGTCTACAAGTTAAGTCAAGGGCTTGCGTAAAGTGTTTGAAGCTCAGTAATATTATTACCATTTTTCAACCACATACGCCTCAAATAATTTAGCCGAAATGTGTTATATCTGAATTTTTCTGTATCAATACTGCACTTTGAATGTCTATCTGAGGAGTGAATGCTTAATCCACATAAGGTATGGTTGGAGGAAAAAATATTTTAGACCTCTCAAGCTGCCAAACTTTACGAGAAAAAAATCGCAAATTTCACAAAATAATTGTTTTTTCTATAATGAAACGCAACTTGCACTATGTGGTGGTTGAATTAAAATAGACGTTGCACCTAAATCGAAGCAAATAAACAGTTCTTTCCATGAGCCAAATTTTGTCGTAGGAATTTATGTTTTGAGAAAAAAATCACAGCATATCCACGGAATGAATGATGATGAGTGGGGCGTAGCGTTCGTCCGTCCGGACGCACATACGGATGGACAGATAGTCTGACGCCAGTATGGACGAACAGAAAGACAGTCGGACTCACGGAAAGACCGACACACGGAAGCCCGGACGGATGGATGCACAGACGAACGGACGAAAGCACAAATGTACAGACGAACGATTCGCCCCACGAATCCTCATTTTGTCCGTGTATATGCTGTGAAAACCACTAACGCTATTTATTGTGCAACTCATCAAGTGGCTACATAATACTAGTACGACTAGGCCTCAAGAGCTTTGCCCCTAAATGATTTTTGAAGTTCCAAGTTCCCCATTCGCCATTTGGTCATACTGCAGCCGACGCCTCGAAGTTCCCCATTGCCGTTGATGGTAAAATTCAAAAAAATATTCTATTACTTGAAATAGAAAGTGTAATGAAACTTGTCACATACAAAGAACTGTTTATTTGCTTTCAATTTAGGTAAAAAGTGATTTTTAATTGGACCACCACATGGTGCAAATGGCGTCTCAATATGAACAAAAATGGCAATTCTGTGAAATGAGTGATCTTTTCTCGCAGAGGTTAACAGCTTAAGATGTCTAAAAATAATTTGTCATCAAAATATCTTTTCTGTGAAGTAAGTAGTCACAGCTCAGATATTCATACAAAGTGCAGTAGAGCAATGAGAAAATGCAAACATAACACACTTTGGCTAAATTTTTGCAGACGTATGTGGCCGAAAATTTGTATTAATATTGCTGAGTTTCAAACACCTTACATAAGCTCCTTTACTTAACATGTACCAAAATTGGTATGAAAAAAGGTGTGGTACCTGTAAAATATTTTTTTCTCAAACAACACTCAAACAACAGTCTGGAAAGTTTGAAAGGCAACCACGTGACCAAAAACTTTTTTCTCTGCGAAATATTCAAGCAGCTCACTGTTTTCAGTGCATTAAATCAGCAAATTTTTTTTCTTTTCAAACACATATGCCATAGCCACACAATTGGCTGGGAAATGTCGAATAAAGTGACCCTGTTACCTTCACTCAATGACCATTGCATACTGCTAAATTAGGGCCATTTGTTTCAATCATGCTGTCAGGGTGAGAAAGCATAACTCCTTCCCGATGCAGCGTAGGCTGTTCAGTGGCTGTGCGTGCTGTGTTCCCAGATAGATAAGCTGCCCAGTCTTACATTTTGGCTGCAACTCATGCTTAGATACCGTGCAGTACGTATAACAATAAAGTGTTCTTGTACAACAAAAAAACTAATAATACGCTTCACATAGCGAAAATACCTTTAACATTTGAAGCACTTAGCGAAGTTAAACGCCAAAGCGAGGCGATGGCAATAAAACTCTGAATAACAATAATATTTTGAAAGTTACACATGATAGAAACAATCTGAATAAAATGTGCTCGAACGTTAGCAGTTATGTTCAAACAAGCGTTTGCGCTGTTCAAGTAGGCAATTCGACCACACACACAGACTAAAGGTCTGTTCAAACAAAAGTCTAGCTTCAGTGCTCGATCCGCTACACAGGCACGGCTGTCGGCAGTGTCATGCTACTTTGCGGGTGAACGAAAATACCGGTGAAGACAAATTTAACGAAATTGAATGTATTCGCAAGTAGGCAAACTTCGCGAGGCGCACTTAACGCGAAACAATATGCTGTGTTGTCACCCGATGCATCAATTCGAGTTGTCACGGTAGTGTTACCGCACAAAACGAAAAAAAGAAACGAAAAGAACGACATGGACACCACGCCCTTGTTTTCCGTTCTCGGGCTTTTTGTGCAATAAGAAAAAAAAAAGTAAATGAACTACCGACATGGCCAAGCATATGCGTCTTACATACGGTTGATGCTTAGAGCTAACAGGTGCCGTCCCCACACATGTATTAATTAGTAAACTAAACTTGATGTGCAGCACGAGCGGGCCCATTAAAAACGGCTTCCAACAAAGGGCACCGCAAAAATCTGTCCAATTTCTTCGCTGAACCTCAGCGGCGCACGCTCACTCTGCTTTGTACTCCAAACGATCTAAACAAACAAACAAAAAAACTTGCCCACAATCACACTTCGCCATCAACCCCGTGAAACAGTTCGGAAAAATATTCTCGCTAAGTAAACAAATGCTGATTTGTCATAAACTAGTTGAAAAGAAAATTATTTGAAGGCGTTATTCTCGTGATCACGCAGTTAAGAAAGCGCTGAACGTAACGACGTGAGAGCGGTACTCACTATTTCAATTCGAGTGCTCCACAATATGAATCCACATGTCCAGTCTTCAGGATGGTGCACCTTCGCAATAATCAGCACTGACAGAACACACTGGTGGAGCACAGAGCGCAGGCACATTTCAAACTAAACACCGACTAATAAACTCTACCGATCTAGAAGCCACGCGCACCACACGCACACACACGAGAGGGTTTTTCGCCAGCGCACGCAGTGACATGTAAGACGATGTCGACCTCTTCCTCGCGCTGTGCGCCCGGCGCGCAGCAATACCGGGCAGCCAAGGTTGTCTAGGCGACGAGACCTGATGGCGCCTTGTGGCGCTCTCAGACCGGCTAGATGCGGTTTAACGCCAGCTTCGGCCCTCTACTCATAGTGCGGGCGCTGCTTCTTTTTTTTTTTTTTTTTCGGCAGCGATCTGTTGCGTTATACTCGTTCTTTAACAGTGCATCTGAATCGCAGAAAACTTTGTGACGGTGCAGTGCGGCCAGCACAAGCTACTGGTCAGAACGCGCATTTGTAATATTCAGGAGCAATGTTTGGCGCACCTTCACCGACCTAATGTAGTGAATTTTGGTAAGAAAGCTAAGGTGATGCTTTTTGCTTAGCTCTATGGGTCTTTAGGGACTGCACATTCAAGGTCACGCAGGCGATATTCTATCAGCACTTTCATTTCGGTAAAGACATTGCAACATTGCATGCATCGGCCGCCACACTATTCGATGAGAACATATTGCCACGTGCGTACTGCTAGGAAGACGAAGACGACAGCGCATACGCACATCTGCACGCTGTTATACAGCAAGCAATAACAAGAAAGAAGAGGAACGCCCTGGCATGCAGTAAATAAAAATACTGACCTGCTGCTACTTTCTCAACCTGTTAATTACTACTTCTGTCTTCACGTTGCGGCAATACATTTGTACTTAGCTTGCAGTCCTTAGAACAAGACCACGGCTGAGAATATTTCATCAATGCTGTTTTCTCACCACCTACAAAGTCAAGGCTTTGACCGAAGCACGTCTGCTGCGGAAGTTACATAGATTAAAAGAATGGGATTCACAAAAAAAAAAAAAAACGGAGAGAGAGAGAGAGAACTTGAGAATGCGTTTCGGCTCCCCTGAGGAGAGCTTTGTTCGCAATTTAGTCCACAAGACTCCCGTCATTATGAGCAAGGCTGCGTCAAGGTCACCGAAATGTCTTTATTCTGCATTTTTTTTTTACGGTCAGTGTCCTTTTCTTAATTTCCATGACGCACCCTTAAGGACACATGCAGAGGAACATTCGCTCTAGTAATTCAATCAAACGTGCCTGCTAAAAATCCATGACGTCAATGTTCGTTTTTAAGAGACCTGATGGCCTGCTGACGTGGTGGTTATGGCTAAACAACTGTGCTGTTGTTTTTTTTTTTTGCAGGTGGTGGAGGTTTTATCTCCAGCTTTGAAAGCTTCGATCTTATGAGAACGGGGGGGGAGGGGGGTAGTGTTCGATGCATGGCTACACCAATGTGCACAACATTACCTTGTTCAGGCAAATCAGTGTATTTTGTGAGTGTTGACTAATCACGCAAATGACACAGGTGAACGAAACAGGTACAGGATCATTGGCCCTTACTCTATTGAAGAAACGTCGCTCCTATTGTATGTTCCATCTTATAGTAGTTTGCGTGCTTTATCGATGAAAACTGTGTTTCGGTCACATTACTTCCTACTTCGATTCATTACTAGACTCGCAAGCAGCTAGTAGTGGGAGCCTTGCTGGCATCAAGATGGTTAACGTATATCAACAGTATAAGCAAAACGGCCCGAAAATGTGCCTTTGTAGCCTTCTAGGCACGTGTACTCAGATTTGGGTGCACGTTAAAGAACCCCAGGTGGTCGAAATTTCCGGCGCCCTCGACTACAGCGTCTCTCATAATCGTATGGTGGTTTTGGGGGGTTAAACCCTACATAACAATCAATTATTTGTAGCCTTGTTCATTACACCCCAAATATAAGGGTGTAAATGGGGTGTTCTGAGGGTATTTCAATTACGAACACCTCAAATATTAAAAATGGGGCGTAAAAGGGTGTTCATATGGGTGCTTTTATGCGTACACCTGTTTTTCACCTCTTATGGTGTACATTTTTTTAAAGTGTACGGGTTCCGTGAACGCAACGAGCCGGACTAGCCGCCGCCTCAGCCGCATTTTAGAATTTTCTTCGACCACCTCTGAATAAGGTAAATCAGTTCAGGGAGGGTACAGTTTGTCGACATTCACTCATTCATACAGTTGAAAACATAGGGGCCTCTATGTGGTTCCCCGGAAAACAGAACATTGGCGCCTACGACCAGACAGGCGTCTGGGGTCATATAAACCATTTTCCGTAAGACACCTGAGCGCCCCCATCTTGGGCTGTTAAGCCAATAAAGTTCTGGTTTGGTACATCGCGACGCGAATTATGACGGCATGAAACATCGTATGAAACTACCCAATGGTATTCGTGCCCATGCGTCTACCGTAACACTGTCGGTTTGGTTGCAGAAGGTACAAAGCACAAAGGTTAACAGCCCAACCTGGTGACCCTGAAACCAATCCGTAAAATCGTCTGTAAGATGGCTCAAGGAATCATCCTGTTTATGTCACTGAACCAATGTGATGCTCTTTTGCAAGTTCCAGCGTACATTTTTCTTCGAATTAACAAATCCTTTTATATTCTCTGCGCGAGTCTATTTCCTACATGCACTCACTTTATATAACTGTTAGGGAGATATAACGTCACATGTTGAATCGTAATGAACAGCGTTGTTTCATTGAATTCGGATGACATAAAATATTTTAGTTATCGTCATGCTTAGCAACGTTTTTTAATAATTTACAATGGAAGCCATTTCTACGGAGCTTGTCACAGTTGACGTACGAAATATAGTCGTGACATGTGCGCCTACGACATTTTGATACTTCGCATGCACTATGTGACCGGCCTCATCTACTCAAAGAAGTAAGTATTTTCAGGATGTGATTGTTTATGGTTCATAGAAAGGAGCAGTGCAGGTACACTGGACTAGAAACACTGTGAGTACTTGGCACTGGCTAACAACACGAGTTTTTATTTCGTAGATGCACATATATATACACTTTTTGGGAACGGAAGGAACAGAAATAGGGAGGTGGGGTCGACAGAAAGCTCAATGAATGCGTCCCAACTAGTCCATGATTCTGTCATTATCATGCGCGGACATTTTTCTTGTCCGATAGTACGTCGATGGCGCCCTTACACATGGTGGCCCAACGGAATGAACTGCGAGTTCCTCGAAGATTTCTCGGGCACGGCTATCCCGATATCTGCGAAAGAAGCACGCCAGATCAAAATGAAGACTGGGCGCCAGTCGCCACAATGAATAGCGAAACTGGTTCTAATACAGGGCTTGAGACTGTTGCTGCGCTCTCGCAGGCGGTCATTGATACGGCGACCTCTCTGCGCAATGTAAAGCCCTCTGCAGGACGTAGGTACCACGTATACCACTTCTGTCTTCAAGGGCACAAATTGTGCTGCAAGATGATATTTGCAAGTGGAGGGACTTTAGCACGGAGCATTCACATTATTTCACAAGGAACCGAGCTTTACCGTTGCCGTAAACACCACCTCTTACACTGGCACGTGGAGCTGTCTTCTTGACCTTGTGCGACACAGCAAGTAGTAAGGGGATAACCACCACTCTTGTCCTGTCCTCTTCAGCACGAAGGGTGTTCTTTCAAGAGGAATGAAGGAGCGCTTCAGCACATGTTACGGCGAAGTGACTGCAATATATTTCAGGGGTTCGTTCAAATTTGGTAATAAAGGTGCGAAACAGCTTTTCGGTGCTAACTCATTGGACGCTTATGGTTCGAGGTAAATGGACAATGAGCCACCGCATCAATAGTGCACAGAATGCCTTGCAAACGAGTAGCGGGTACATCGCTTCTCCGCAGAATGGCAAATAATGGCCCAGTGGGGGCTTCCCAACTGAACCAAAATTATTATTTATAGCGTAGTTGGTTTCCTTCAAGAGTGCTTGTACTATTTGGTGAACGTTTGCAACGGGATCTATACAAATGCCACTCTTCCAGCTTTCGCTGTGACTATGCTACGCTTTCCGCACATGGCTGCCAATTTTTGTCTGATGTGAACCAAATGGCCCAACAGCTAATCCTGACATGCCGTTATGAAAATTAATCAAGCACACATATTAGTGATATCTGTTTATTTCAACCCAGTGCTTCTTCTTCGATAAATATATCTGATGGTAAGGCCGTTTTAAGATTAAAATTTACTACTTCAACCAGATTTAGTTTTTTTCTTCCTTCATATTCCTTCACTACGAGTCACTTATATGAAACAGTTCTATCATTATTATCGCTTAATACTTAACGTATAATTCCATCTTTAAAAGAGACTCTTTGAAGTTCGCGAACAGTGTTACTTTCCAGCTGATCAAAATTTCTAGTAGGTTTTGCGTTGGTTGTTATGGAACAAGGAGTGGACTGTTAATAACAACGATGATATTCTATTTCTGATGGTGCTAACTTAAAAAAGGAGTATGTAACTGACTGAATTACACTTCAGTATGCCTCGAGAAATTCGGTATGCGACAATGTCTAAAATAAACTGGAAAAAGCGGTAGCTTCCCAGCGCACGTTGTCTCTAAATAGCTGCTTTACCTACCACAAGTGAGGCATCAAGAAAACAACAGTGGTATTTTTAAATGCAGGTTGTTTGCGTATAATATTAACAAGCATAGCATAGTTTTCTTATACTTAGCAGTGTTTTAGGTCGTAAAGAGAAGAAATCACGATGCATATCTCTATATCGCAAGTATGATTACCTCAGGCAACGCCCTCACAACGGTTGAAATCAGGCCTTGCCGCGTTGGCAGCCAATGCCCCTTAGCGGGTAACAGCCAGAACAGAGGAACAAGCAAGGCAGCAAGCAGTAGAAGACGAGGTGTACGGCCAGCGGCGTAGCGTCAGGGCGGCGGCGGTCATGGCGCTCCCACACCTCCAGCTGCGCCGGTGGTTGTCGTTCATGGCGGAAGTGCTCTTCCTCGCCGGCATCATCTGGCTGCTCCTGCTCACGGTGGCGTCGCTGCTCAGCGCGGGCAGTCAGAAGACGAGCGCCGCTGAGCACGCTGGTGGACTCCTGGTCGGCCTCCTCTTCGTCCTGCCGGCCCCGATGCTCTTCCTCATGGATGCCATCTGCCGGAGGGCGCCCAGGACGTCGCAGGTCAGTGATTACGCCGCAGTTCCATGAAATATGGCCATTTTATGTGCATCTATAAGGCAATGGTTGTGTACCTGTCTGTGCGCAACGTGTCGACAACGTGAAGCTTTGTTGTCAGGCGACGTGTCATTATCATTCAAGTCCCAATAGTTAGCGTTATAGGTCAGTATATCTTTTCGCAAGCCACCACAGTTCTCAATGGCGAGGCTTCTTTTTAGAAAAGTGCTCACGCATGCTGCTTGTATGTCTTTCATGATAGGCAATTACTGGGAAAACATGGATGACGCCTCTGTCATAGAAATTGGTAAAAAGCAAAAATTTATCAAATTTATCGTGTCTTCACATATCTAGTATTGCTTGTTCAGCATTTATTCTGCGTTATTGTATCGGCAGTTCTAAATGTGTGTGGGTGCTTGGCAACTGTAGCACGATTTGACATGGAGGCACAAAGCTCTGACGTTTGTGGTGTTACAACTCAATACAGACGACTAACCCTTATGGTGAAGACTTAACGACTGTAATAGCTGAAATTAACATATAACTGGACACATCACGTCATAGACTCCGCGTCATGATGACATGACGAAGCACATACAAACGACTGTTTCGACCCTGGGGTGAAGTATTGAATGCAATAGCAACGATTAGCAATGTCAACCAAAGAATGGCGAGAAGCGCTATACCTGCAATGCTCTGCCCACCCGCAAAGCAAACACTAAAAAAACACAGAGACGACGAGCATGGACTAAAAAAATCTCACAGCTCGACCTTTTAAGCGTGCTGCACACACACGAAGAATGACGTGTGAAACGAACGCTCAAGTATATTCAGGACGAGAGTGAACAATGGTCACAGTTGCTACTTTTTTTTTTGTGTTTGAGCAGCGCGCTTCTTTCAAGAACGTGGCCGCTGAAGTGAGTAAAGTGAGTTTCGTGCGCTCTATAACTTCAACGCGAACTTTCCGGTGAAAGTACAAGGCGTGCAAACCACTGCCACGAGACAAACACACGTTCGAGCCTTGTAGCCTGTAGGACAAAGCGCTGGTGGTAGAGGTAGGAAGCGTACGCGCATCGCAAACAGCGTGGTCACGACCTTTAAGGCGCACCATATGCACCCTTCGTGCCATTGCATGGAAGTTGACGAGAACAAGCTGCAGCTCGTTCGAGGTGCACCCACCTGCAGTAAATTTCGACTAAAAATATCTGGCCGGTAGAATACTGTTAAGAACGTACACTCTGTGGCCGAGTTAACTGACCTGCGACTCCCAGTGACGGGTCAAGAGATTGGTTCCCGGTGATGGAACTTTTAATGTATTTTTGTGTTTGTCATCAGTTAGCGTATATTTTACACGATATCCGTAATTAAGTACGTTAGTGAGCTCTTGGTGGGTCCCGGCTTGAAGAAATTCCATGGTGAAAAAAATTCGATCGCATACAACACTGCTGGCACGAAGAAGGATTTCAGTTCTACATATTTTAGTACACTGCAGAGTCCTCTTTTAGTGTGTGCTTTTGTAGACTGGTCATCACTATAACAAAGAATACGCTGGTGAGTTGGTACTAGAGATATGTTTGCAAAGGCCAGCACTGCAATGTAAAGACAACTCGCTCTTCAGAGTGCCCTCAGATGAATGATATGACAGCATGGAGGCTTGGAAAACTGTTCAAAAGATTGTCAATGCTGAAAATGTATGTGAGTACTCAATCAAAAGCAAGTGGTTCAATAACATGGCCACTTTTTAAGTGTCATTTGTCATTGTTGAAACAGAGCGATATCACGAAAAAAACACGGCAGCAATAAGCACTTATTTGTGGCTACGTGCTACAAACGGGTGGTTGTCTTCTTTCCCTTTCTTAATCCTTCCACCTCATTGCAGATTTCCGCAGGACTCCTCAGGACTATTTATGTGTTTTCCGCAGGACTCCTCAGGACTAATTGTTTTTTTTTCGCTTCAGTAAATTATTTAAAACTGAGCCAATTCACCAAAGCAGCAGTTTTAGCTGAAAGTAAAGCTGGGATTGGGTCTGCAGGATGCGACGCTCCGGCCAGCGGCTCGCCGGCGTCGGCCGCCGCCCATGCAGCGTGAGCCGAGCCCGCCGTCCAGCCCGGAGTTGGCCGAAGAAGGAGGCCTGATGGCGTCCTTCCCGTCCACCCAGACTCCGTGGTGGGCAGAGCGCCCGCCCACGTACGAGGAGGCGATACGGATGCCCAAGTTCGAGGGTCTTCACACGCCTAGGGTGCACCAGCCTCGAGTTTACTATCAGGCGGGTGCACGCAATAGCGAATGCTAGGCGTTGGCTGTCTTAAGCATGGCTTGTACTATCGCTCATATTGGATAGCTTTATAGGACCCATCACCTAGTCATACAGTGACTTGTATTTAGACGCTGGAAGTTGTTGCGTGCCAAACAACGGTCATTATGTGACAGTAATATTTCAAACTGGTTTGTCACAAGCTGCCAAAACCAGTATCTTGAACCAGAGCGAAACTATGAAGCTATAGGGCGAGATTAAATTTCTTGCAACTCGCTCCGTGAAGCCTTGAAAAGCTTAATACCTTCTCTTTTCTATTTAACTCTTTTATACAATTACACGCAACCACCCTAAGTGGACAAAGCACCTGCGCTAGTGAGACTGCATGCGCTTGAGTAATGGACGTTGCGTGTGGTTGCTCAAGCTATAGATACTTGCACAAGGTTTCTGGCCATGGTGTGCGGCTGTTCTATGCGTAATGCCGCATCATTTCTTCCGATGACACCGCGTACCAGCTAGCTTTTCTAGTAGCTGGGCAATAACTAACGAAGCAAAAAATCAAGTTGATGAACACTTTAACATTACCGGACAGTCTATATGCTCACAAGCAGCTCAAGAGAGACAGGACGTGGGCAGAAACGTCACTGATGACGTCACATGGCCGGGCAATTTCAGTTGCACAGTTTAGTGTGGCATTCTGTAAGTATCTCTATTCGGTGAATGTCAGGGTTTTGTCTGTGGCACTAGGGGGGGGGGAGGGGTAGATATTACCTTTCGCCACGCCCCTTCGCGGTCGTCAATATTTTTCTCCCTTGAGAACCACAATTAAGCAAAACGTATACTGCTACCCAGCCCCCGCTTTCCTTCTTCCTGTGGGACTGTTCCTCTTCTCTTTTGACTTACTCAACCAAGCTGGCCGGCTCCTCCTTCTGCTCCAACAATTATTTTTGCTTGTGCCTTTTATTCCTATATACACAGTCGCGCTGAGGCCCTGAAGGAGATAGGTCTGCTTGTAGAGACGCCAGCTCCACCTCCCACCTGTTTGCGAAGTATTCATTCACCATTGAAGTGCTACGTTAAGGTTCTCTTTTGGTGGCGTAACGCAGAATTTTTGATATATAAATGCTTTTTGTCACATCTTAAAGACCTTGGCTTGTGTTAATCCATTCCTACTGCGATATACCAATGTTTTGTGACTAAAAAACGGGAAGAAACATGTACCTAAACGCAATGTACTTTGAAAACTTTGAGTATACAATGAAATGACATTGTGAGAGACATCTCAAACGATGAACTACACAGCACACTACAAGTTTTGCAAATGCAGCTTTCAATACTTCAAACTGAAGCTATCTAGGATGTTTCGAGGCGTAACGTGTTCAGGGGAGGTGAGAATATGAATTGTCACAACAGCATAGGGTTTCCGGGCATGTCACTCAAGTTATTGGAACAAAAAAAAACTGTTGCTTCATCAAGATGTTAGGCCCCAGCTGGCAAACTCTGTAGAGGAACGAAGTATTGACTGATGTACTTAGCGACATGGCTTCTTTGTTTTCGGGGGTGGGCAGTATCTAGACACGCGCAATTTTAAAAAATGCTGCGTAGAAATGAAATGGTTGTAGCAAGCATGAGCATACAAGCGTAGATATTTCAAGCTATTCACTTTCTTCCATATTCACAGTCATTATTTCGAAATTAGGTTATCACAGCCTCCTTCGCCTTCGCTATGAATCCATACGTCGTAACGATTGGCTGATATCCCCCTCTGCGATGATTACTCGCTATAGAAATTTACGTAGGCGAAGAGCACATCGTCGACTAAAAAAACTCCGTGTCTAAAGTGGGGCCCCACAACACTTTCTAAGCATGCCCAGAAAACGCTGCCAATCGGTATTGGAGGACTACGTCAACATGCCAGCAAACATTACAGCGCAGTACGGTATCTGGGATTCGCCATCAATATTTAAAGTCAGCTGGAAAACGCTCCTTCATATCTCTACAAGTGATGCCATACACCCCAAATATTGATGCATGTGCCAAATGGCAACGGCTTTGGCTGATTTGAAGAGCGAAGGAAAATATTACTTCAGACGCCTTGCTTCAGTCAAGGGTGGATTGGTTGATTGATTGATTATACAATCAATTGATTGATTTATTGATTGATTGATCGATTGATTGATTGAATGAATACTTTATTGGACTATGTACAATGTGTTCTCGCTTATTGGCTTCAGTACCTCGGTGCTGTAAGGAGAAGAAAAATTGGCGGATCCCACGCACAGTGGGAATCAAGATATGCCAAGCACGGAGGAGGAAGGTTGTTATGCAACATTAAAATCAGCACAACATGACGAGGTGGAGGTAAATGAAGCGGTACATGACTTCCGTGTCATGATAATCATGTTTGAATGTTTCGCTTACCTTCGTCATCTATTCACGTCACATGATACAAATTTAGTATATGTGAAGCTACCGAAACGGCCACGAGCACGCTATGAGCGTGGTATGTTCTCATGTTCTTACATGGCACGCATCTTATGATTATCAAGTTTGCACCACTCATATACCTTCATCGTCCATTCACGTACCACAATACCAAGTTTGGTATATGTGAAGCAAGCGAAACGGCCGCGAGCGCATCATGAGCCTGTCATGTAGTTATGTTGTTACATCACACGCATGTCATGATTTTCATGTTAGGGTCTGCCGCTTGTGTTCGGCATGCAATCATGTCAAACCATACCAATTTTGCAACATGCGATGTGAATGAAACCACCACAAGATCTGCAGGACCATGAAATGTAAATCATTACATTTATGACAGACATATCTTTATTTTCATGTTATGTCCAGCCAATTATGCTCGTAATACAGTCATAATATGCTATTCTAATTTTGGTATCGATACAATAATTAAAACGGCCAGGAGAGCTAAAACTCATAGGCAGATAGATAGATAGATAGATAGATAGATAGATAGATAGATAGATAGATAGATAGATAGATAGATAGATAGATAGATAGATAGATAGATAGATAGATAGATAGATAGATAGATAGATAGATAGATAAGATAGATAGATAGATAGATAGATAGATAGATAGATAGATAGATAGATAGATAGATAGATAGATAGATAGATAGATAGATAGATACGCTCAAAGTCACCAAAGTTCGCTAAGAAAGGCTTCGCATTTAAAAAAGACAGATGATCTCAAACTAGTGAGCTTGGTAGGGCTGGGCAGGGAATAGCCATCGCGCGCAAGGCACCGCACCACGTATTCAGCCTGGTTCCGATGAGTGGATTTTCGAATGTCCTGAGGGTAGTCCCCTACATATCTTGCTGCAGCTGAGGAAGGGTACGTTGGGCTTTCTTCATAAAATCAGCTTGGCTTGATTCGTGAACTGGTGGAGCATCGTGAGATGAACAGTTACGGGGGCCGCCGCTGAATTCTGCCACGTGTTCGCACGCTCGCGGCTGCACTGATAGTAAGCCGCGTGCTCGACCGAACAAAAAGGAAAGCACTGCAGGTCCTTACACGCACTGACGAAGGGGTGCATTTTCTTGCCCCTTCCTGCGTAGTTTTCAGCATGCTCTGTAGTACGAGAAAAGAGAGAAAGCAGTTGAAGTAAGCGTCGCATTCTTGTAACTGCACTCCTACTTGACGGATTCTAAATATGTTTGCCTCATGTGATCCACGAGCTGTCATGCGCAAACATTGCAAGCTTACTTCACTACAACTCGAAAATGTGTTACTGGGTCTCTTTAAACTGTCAGTTTAAGCGCACGAATAAACAGAAAGGAAGATATATATTCTTCCCTTTCTAATAGATAGTTTAGTTGCGAGAAAGCGCTGGTCCTGTCTTCCTTTCTGTTTATTCGTGCGCTTGAACTGACAGTATACCATGCATATGGAGCTAGCCCAACTTTCGATTCTGTTCCCTTCAAACTACTTCGCCATATCGCGGTTGATAAGTTTCTGTGACTTCAAGTTGAAAGCGCTTGTTACAACGTATAACAGACGCAGCTCTTTCGGCGTTTCATGCAGGTTCCGTGAACGGGACAAGCCAGACTCGCCGCCGCCTTCGCCGCATTTTCAAATTTCCGCAACCACGTTCGCATAAGGTGAACCACTTCATGGATGGTACCGATTTTCCAAATTTAGTGATTCACACAATTACAGACAAAAGACAGCCCCATGCCGTCCTCAGGCGAACGGATGTGTCCGAGATGTAAGCTGCCAAGAGTTTGCGCCAAGTCGAAATTCGACAGGCAGAGCAATCCAGGCACCTGTGCTCATACGAGCCGAATCGAGGAATCATCGTGTTCCTGCGCCGATAGGCTCGTATAAAACAATTCAGCGTCAATTCAATTTTCTTTTTATTATTTCCACGTTACCCAATCATTGTGACGCGTTTTGTTGTTTCAGTGCATGTATGCGAGCAGAAGCATGGATTTTTCAACATTCCTCTTGTGAGTGTATTTCTGGCATATGTTCACTTTTATGTAACGATCTATGCGAGGCTAACGCTGGATTTCATTGGACGGTGAAAAATGTAGTCTTACTTTATTTATAAAATACGAAATACAACAATATTTTTTCATTTTGATGCCTCGCAACATTCACTTAATTCTCTTGCAGCGACTTGCTCATCGCATGATAATATAAAATAGTTACTGGTGAACGATTTCAGCAGCGCATAATTTATAATGAGACATACGATATATTTGTCACGTTCGAGCTGCAGCTTGCACTTTGTGTGCCTTATGTTCTCAGCCTTTAGTGATCAAGCAAACATTTACACTTTGGGGTGGTATGGTGTGGTCCAAGCTTTCAAAGCACTTAGATTTATTAGAGCCTTTTAGGGCACAATAAAAGTGATTTGTCGTCCACATCTCAGTTTTTTGTTTTATTCATGTTCACTGCAATGTTTCTTTGTCATGCAAAAATTTGTGGATATAGGTAATCTAGTTTTATTCTTGTTTTATGAAGCAAGGTGGACATCAAATATAGGTGTTATAGCAAACCGCAGGGAATAACAACATGCAGTGTAGCCATAATTGCTGCTTTGGCACGCTGGTACATATTTCTGTAATGAAACCTATCACGTCCTTACCTTCCATATTTTCATAAGGCATTGCTAAAACAAACTTCTGAGTGCCCACTTGAGGTTTCTAGTTTAAAAATAGATCTATGATATATAGTTAGAATGTATTTGTGGTGTGTTTCGGTTTCGGTTTTATGCAACGCTAGTTTCAATTTCATGTAAAGTGTTTTGATCCTTAAGGGGGCGTTACCCTGTGTATATATGCACGGCGTTTTATATAATAAAACAGTTCCTGCTTGGCTACCGGCTGCGGCATGCTCTTGTCAGCCATCGCTTCAGCGCCGTGCCTTGTGTTCTCCGTGCGTCACGTCCGATGCACGATACTACAGGTTGGCGACGAGGAGGAGGTCAGCGTGCATCCCGCCAAGGTGGGCATATGACTATTTGCTACTAGTGCTACCATGTTCAGCACCCTGAACACAGCCCAGTGATACTCCACTTCTGTGGATCACCAGTTCGTGAACACCGAGACCATACATACTGGGCTACGCATCTGACTCGGTCCTCCGGTTCGGCTACCTTCCTCCACAGGGATGTGCGCTGCGATACCGCCGCCTGTGTTCCTGCAGTGCCCCGGTAGGCCTCCTATTTCATGGCGACAATGGCGTCCCGTTCTTAAAGTTTACATCAATGCCGCCACCAGGGACGCCACGCCGGAGCACAAGAGGGCGTTGCTACTGAACGCGGTGGTCGTTGAGGGTTTGAACTCCTACCTGCTTGCTGTTGAGGATGAACCTATATTCACAGTAGACCACGCAAGCCCGGCGAATGCTGTGCAAGACGCGTATGCTGCAACACTCCAGCAGCTGGACGCGATTTTCAAGGAGCAAGTCGATCCGATGTACCTTCGTGCCTCACTATAAAGACCCTACGGCAACAACCAGCCGAGACCGCAGTGGCTGGTTAAATGGCTTGTTCGACTGTGTTCTCTTCGTGCGAGTACCGACACACTGGCAATCGACCAAATTGTAGCAGGAATCGCGTCCCCAAATCTGCGGAGAAAAATTCTGAAGATGGAAGCGGAATTCCCCATTCTGAAAGTCCGAGATCTTGCCATAAAAAAAAGTGCGTCGACCACGCGTTACAACAGCTCGATGCCCTTTCAAGCGACGCTATTTCGTCGTGTCAGACGCTACTTGATGACCTCCCTTCGACCCTTCAGAGTGTTCCTCCTTCTCCAGCTGCTTCGCAAGCCAGCGCCGTCTTCTCACCGACTGCGACTGCTCCCTGGGCTACCGGCGCGTTTGACACTGGTTCTCCGGCGACGCCGTCAACTCGCGTGGGAGCGTGCTTCCGCTGCGGTTCGTTGCAGCACAGGGCCGACGCTGCCGCTTGCCCCACAAGGACCCCCACCTGTGTGCGTTGCGGAAGGAGATGACACTACGGAAGCGTCGGCCGATCCACAAGATATGTATGTACCTACTAATAGATCGAGCCATACTTCAACTTCCCGTACTACGACGATTTCGGCCCAGACTGAGAGCATGTCGACATGTGCTGGACCTGTCGGCGTCTCAGCTCCCCGTACTCCTGATGTGCCTGCTCCTGTCTTGTTTCCTACGGTTTAGCAAACGCGGACTCTACTTACTTCGACCGGGAGTACTTCTACTGCGAGGACAGCAGTTCCGGTCGAGTCTACTGCTGCTGACCATACGTTAGGTTCTTCCGTCTCAGCTTTCCATACTTCGGCGGTGTCTACTGCTCCCAATTTGACTGCTGCTGCGTCCACTCCGGCTGTGCTTCTACTGATTGGTGATAATTTCTGGGATACTGTTTCTGTTTGCTGAGCGTAACAGCCGGGATTCCAGAGCCAGCCCCTAGTCTGTGTGCTGTCGAACGCTTCCGCTGGTCGCGTCTACGCTGACCGTGCCCGTTCCTGCTCTCTGCGTGGCTTCTGCATCGGTGGCGCCGAGTCAGGCTCCATCCATTACCCGCTTGTTTCGGCCCCTACTGTGCTGGAAGTGCACTGGAAAGAGAGTTCATGGGCCTATTCTCTCGCTCCACCGGATTGCTGCGGGCGGCGACAGTCCAGCCGCCACCTGTAGAAATGGCACCGGCACCGGCGTAGTCACGGTAGACACAAACAGGACAGTGATTATGTGGACATCCTCTCTCGGGTGATGCGATAATAGGGTGGTGATTTGGCAATGTGACTTGTTGTTGTATTGTTGCTCTGCATTCTATACAATTTCAATACTTCATCATTAGTTGTGCTACGTGCAGTGTGTGTTTGTCTTATGTGTTATTCTTTCTCAAGTGTGCATTGCCTTTGTATTTGTTTGTTTGCAGTGTTATTGTTCACGCTGTTATGTTGTTCATTAAATATGTTTCTGCATATTATGTACATTTTAATTGTATTGTGCATTGGTTGCATGGAGAACCCCACATCATCTTCATTTTCAGAGGGGGAGATGCGGTATCGGGGTTTTGGTTCCGGTTTAGGAACGTGTTGTTTTGCCCACTAGAGGGCTATATATATATATATATATATATATATATATATATATATATATATATATATATATATATATTAAGAAGTTCGCACTAGAGATCTATCGAACATTTAAGCAGGAAATTGCCAAGGAAAGGATTTATGATAATACTCGGGGTAGTTCTCTACTGTTTGAGGCCAGGATGGTAGTACTGCGAACCAAGACATATCGGGCCAAATACGAAGGGGTAGACACAGTATGCAGTGCGTGTGGAGAGGAAGAAGAAACTGCCGAACACTTGAAAATAGTCTGTAAAGGGCTTCACCCTATAGTTCAGGATGATGGCGCAGAGTTTTTCAAAGCACTGGGGTTTAGGGACCGGGAGGGCAAATTAGACTTTAGGCGGGTAGACTTAACTAGAAGGAGGTTATCTGATTGGTGGCTAAAGTCAAGGCACGAGTGAAAATTAAACTCTTCACTGCAAAGTACGAATCCTCAAACTCACTTTTTAAAGAAAAAAAAATAAATCTAGTTTTTGGTTCATTAGGTATTACGGCTTGGTGGCGCTAGCCACCGCCTGATCTAAAGAATACAGCCATATCCATCCATCCATCCATCCATCCATCCATCCATCCATCCATCCATCCATCCATCCATCCATCCTATGTATTTGCCACCCCGTGTGGGAGGTGCACGTACGTTGAACACGCAATTTTTTGTAGTAGAGCTTGGACTTTCTTTCGTAGGGCAGGGCTCCAGTTTTGTAATTATCGAGTGAGACAAGTCATAGAACAATTGGTGTCGGAAAGACATGGTTAAAAAGACTGAACTGTTCAGAATGTGGGATTGGTCTTCAAGTGGACCCAAGTGTAGAAGCGGAAGGAGAAGAGGCTGACGCGAAGTGTAGGCAATGCGAGGTCGAGGAAAAAATGGAGAAAATGATGGTTACCCAGAGTGACAAGCTGATGAGAATCGCCGAGCTCGAGACTTCGTTGGCGACAGAGCCAGAGAAAACGAGGGCTATGGGAGAAAAGCTGAAGTCCGCTGAGAAAGCACTAGCCAAGGTAAACAGAGGAGCGGCCTACGGAGAGAAAAGTAGGGAACCGCAAACCAGAAATGCGGAGAAGAAAGAGCAAGCAAGTTTGGAAAAAACAGGTTCAGCCGGTTCATTTGTCGCAAGGCCCAGCTTCAGCGAAGTAGTGGTGGGGCTGGGAGGGGACAAAGCAGCCGGCGTCACAGGTGCAAGAAACCCCCAGGTGCAGGACGCTCCAGCTGAAAAGTCACAGCATGTGATCATCGCCGGGGACTCGAGTTTAAATCGATGCACAGAAGCCATCAAAGAGAGGGTCATAGGTGACAAGAGGGTTGCAGTAGGGGCGTTCCCAGGACGCAAGCTGGAAGTAGTCATGAGGCAAGCGAGCGCGAAACTCAAAACTACAGCTGATAGACAAAACCTCGTAATGATTTCAGGTGGTTTAAACGAAGTCTTAAATGAAGATACAGCAGGTTTAGCAACCACACTGGCGAAAGGCGTCGATGACATGCATGCCACTTCTCCTCAGGTACAGGTAGTGATATGCACAATACCGGAAGTACCGGTAAGTGATAGCAACCTGCAAAGAGCGGTTGTCAACGCAAACCAAGAAATATGGCGGATGAGTCGAGAGAAAGGCTTTGAGGTGGTAGAAATAAACAGAGAGGTGCATAGGTGGGGTGGTTTTCAACGAGACAGAATTTACTTCGATGGGCGGCTAGGTCATGAGGTGGGTTGGCGACTTGCAGGACGCGCAGTAGCTTAATTGGGGCGAAAGCAGGCCCTTTGGTGTGCAGGATAGCTAGTACCGAGGAAAACAACCAGAAAGACTCTTTGACAGGTGGTATGGACAAATACGATTCCAGAGTGGCACCAGTATCTAAGATAGGTAGAGTCCGGGGCAAAAATAAACGTAGCCACGAGCGCCGAGCCATTTTAGACATAGGGTATATTAACATACATGGCGGTAGGAACAGGCTGAAGTGGGAAGCTATAGAAGAACAGCTAAGGGAGGAAAGGCCGATGGTATACGGGTTTGTAGAAACACATCTCAGGAACATGGAACAACCTCCTAACAATGTGGACTACGCGTGGGAATATTGTAATAGAACAGAAGGCAGCAGAAAAGGGGGTGGTATTGGGGAATTCATTCATAAAAGTACAGACTGGAAAGGGGCAAGCAGGAGTGCAAGGAACGTTTATGGCTAAAAAGGAAAGTGGCAGGGCAAATGACATTCCTTGGTTTCGTGTACTTGTAGATGGCAGCAAAGGCCAGAGAGGAAAACCAGGCAATGGTAGAGTGTATATCAAAGAATATTCAGGAGTTAGGGGGAATAATTAATTTGTGGGGTTTAACGTCCCAAAACCACCATATGATTATGAGAGACGCCGTAGTGGAGGGCTCCGGAAATTTCGACCACCTGGGGTTCTTTAACGTGAACCCAAATCTGAGCACACGGGCCTACAACATTTCCGCCTCCATCGGAAATGCAGCCGCCGCAGCCGGGATTCGAACCCGCGACCTGCGGGTCAGCAGCCGAGTACCTTAGCCACTAGACCACCACGGCGGGGCAGGAGTTAGGAGGAGAGTGCGAGATAATTATGCTAGGAGATATGAATGCACACATAGAAGATATGGATGGATATACCGACCCGACAGGCAAAATGATCATGGATATGTGTGAAAGGCTGGATTTGATCATTTGCAACAGTAGCGAGAAGTGTGAAGGGCAAATAACGTGTGAGGTAGGAAGGCTGCAGTCGACGATAGATTACGCACTGATGTCACATAGGATGTATGATAAGCTCAGAGGAATGCACATAGATGAAGGTGGCTCCAAAAGGCTGGGAAGTGATCACAAACGTATCAAGCTAAGTTTCGGAAGAGCAGTGAAAGTGGGAAGGAGACAAGATGAGACTACAGGTAAATTTTTATTTGGAAAGGCAAATTGAAATAGCCACTAAACAAATTGAGAAAGTAATGACTGAGGACAATAAAACAGTGTGGACATACACGAATCTAGTTAGACTGTTTGAGCGAGAGCTTACTAAGGCACGTGACAAGTCACCCCGGAAAAGAAGACACAAACACAAAAGTTGGTGGGATGATGAAGTTAAGAGAGCCATAGCAAAACGTCAGGAAGCCTCAAGGGAACACAGACATGCTAAGCAGCGGGCTGAACCAACAGATGATGTTGAAAGAAAATGGGAAACCTTTCTAAGTTGTAGAAGCGATGCATCCCTTCTTATCAATGAAAAGATTAGGAGAAAGGGAGCCCAGTGGCTGGCAGAAGTACATACAAAAGATAGAAAAGCAGCTACGATATTTTGGAACCATCCAAACTCCCTAAGAAATGAGACGAGCCTGGAGCAGAGATTATAACTACAGCTCAAGGTGCTAGGCTAGAAGAGGAAGAAGCTATTTAATATATAAGAACAAGGGTGACAGAAAAATTTCAACACAGAAGTGCTTCATGCACCACAATAGACAAGGATGAATCAAGTGGTGCAATGGCTCCATTTTCACAACAAGAGTGGGAAAGGGCTGAGAAAAGGGTTCCTAGTAGTACATCAACAGGCCCAGATGGCATTCCAATTATGCTGATAAAGACAATAGGTCCGAAGTCTAAGCAGGCTTTGAGAGAGGCAGTGAGCAAAATAATAATTGATGGAGAAGTTCCCGATGAATGGAAACTTAGCAGGATGAGCACGATCTATAAAGGAAAGGGGGACAAAGCTGACATGAACAACTATCGTCCTATAACAGTGAAATCAGTGGTCTACAGACTGGCGATGCAGATTATAAAGGAAAGACTGCAGGCATGGATAGAGGATGAGGGGGTGCTGGGGGAACTGCAGAATGGGTTTCGGAAACACAGGAGGTTGGAAGACAATCTTTTCTCACTGATGCAGTGCATCGAAATAGCAGAAAAGGAACACAGGCCCCTATGGCTAGCATTTTCGGATATCAAGAGAGCGTACGATATTGTTGTCCAAGAGGAATTGTGGGGAATACTGGACACACTAGGCGTGGAAGATGTAGTCACTAATTTTTTAAAGAATACCGATAAAAGTAACAAGGTAGTTATAAAGTGGGAAAAACAGGTATCCAAGCCTGCAGAGGTAAAACGGGGGCTTAGGCAGGGGTGTCTCCTGTCACCCTTATTATTCATGATGTACCTACAAGGATTAGAGGCCAAAATAAAGGGAAGTGGACTGGGCTTCAACATCTCTTTCGTCAAACAAGGAAAACTCATTGAACAGGCACTACCAGCATTGATGTACGCAGATGATATAGTGCTAATGGCCGACAACAAGGAAGATTTGCAGAGATTGGTAGACATCAGCGGTAATGAGGGAGATAGGTTAGATTTTATATTCAGTAAGGAAAAATCAGCAGTCATTATTTTTAATGACAATGAAGGTAGTGAGCTTAGAATACAGGAAGTCACGCTAGAGATAACAGATAAATACAAATATTTGGGCGTATGGATAAACGATGGGGCCGAGTACCTAAGGGAACACGAAATATACGTGTCGACTAAAGGTAACAGGAATGCAGCGGTAATGAAATACAGGGCACTGTGGAATTACACTAGGCATGATGTTGTGAGAGGAATATGGAAAGGGGTCATGGTTCCTGGTCTGACGTTCGGCAATGCGGTCTTGTGCATGAGATCAGAAGTTCAAGCAAGATTAGAAATAAAGCAACGTCGAATAGGTAGGCTTGCCTTAGCAGCTCACGGGAATGCACCAAATCAAGGAGTACAAGGTGATATGGGATGGACATCATTTGAGGACAGGGAAGCTAGCAGCAAGATAAAATTTGAGAAGCGATTGAGAGAAATGGGGGAGGATCGTTAAGCTAGGAAGGTATTCAGCTACTAGTACATGAATGTCGATACAAAATGGAGGAAGCGAACCAGAAAATTGACTGGTAAATACTTAGAAAGCAGCAGGGGGCCAAACCAAAAAGAATTATCGGTTAAGAAGAAGGTGAAGGAAGCTGAGACCGACGTGTGGAGAATCGGCATGATTAAGAAGTCCGCACTAGAGATCTATCAAACTTTTAAGCAGGAAATAGCCAAGGAAAGGATCTACGATAATACTCGCGGTAGTTCTCTACGGTTTCAGGCCCGGACGAGAGTATTGCGAACAAAGACATATTGGGCCAAATACGAAAGGGTAGACACGGTATGCAGTGCGTGTGGAGAGGAAGAAGAAACTGCCGAACACTTGATAATGTTCTGTAAAGGGCTTCACCCCGTAGTTCAGGTTAATGGCGCAGAGTTTTTCAAAGCACTTGGGTTTAGGGATAGTCAGGGCAAAATAGACTTTAGGCGGGTAGAATTAACTAGAAGGAGGATAACTGATTGGTGGCTAAAGTCAAGGCACGAGTGAAAACTGAACCCTTCGCTGCAAAGTACGAATCCTCAACCTCACTATTTAAGGGAAAAAAATAAATCTAGTTTTTGGTTCATTTGGTATTGCGACTTGGTGGCGCTAGCCACCGCCCGATCTAAAGGGTAGAGCCATATCCATCCATCCATCCATCCATCCATCCATCCATATAGCGAGGCTTGTTTTATATAAAGGGAGTTCCTGCTTCGCTATATACCGGCTGCTGTGTACTTCTTCTCGGCCAGCGCTTGAGCACCGTGCCCTGCGTTTTTCGTGCGTCGCGTCCGACGCACAGTATTCATGAAATTTAGTTTCACAAAACTGAAATGTGAATTTTTTCCTAATCGTGTTGTAGCACAAAACTGGTAGTACAAAGTACTCTCATTGCGATCAGTAAGTCATCCTTAGCTGCGGCAATGTATGAATAACACTCTTGGTGAGTGGCTTAGTTCATGTTTATCACGTATTTTCACCCGGAGGTGTGTTATTAGTAGGGAAGCGAATAGCTATTCCAGTGGTTGTAACGACCAAGCGAATACTGCTCGGAAAGTTTAGGAGCAGGTATGTAAATATTTTCAAAGCAGCCTAAACATTGCAATGTTCGAAACCTGTTGAGACAAATATGTACTATTTAGACGGAGTAATTTTCACTCATTGAAGTGCTATTGGACCCAGCGCCAACACATTTCGGTTTAATAAACCTAGTGCAGGGCGCATTTCAGTTCTACCAAAAGTTCTCGTGATGTTCAATGCCTCTAACGTCATACGAAAGAAACATTAAAAGGCTGAATATACGCAGCAATTGGCTTTCCGAGCACTACGTCACCTGTGACTGCCGTGTTTATGCATACGGCACTTTGTCTACAGAAGCAATCGTAGCGTGCTTCCGGCTACAGGAAGTAAAGGAGGATTAGGATGAAAGATTTTTCAAAAGATCACTGTAAATTGCAGCTTAGAAGCACTGATGTTTTTGGAGAAAGTGAAATGTTTGGTTGCCCAGCAAAATGCTGTGCCGGACGTGATTTATGAAATCTCAGACACAGTGACTGAATTTATGATCCCTGCGGCCTTGAAGGGGCCAAGACAAGGTCACGCAACTATTCGGGGTTTAAAGCAGACACTAGAAGTAGGGGGTTTATTATGCCTGTAGAATTATGAAAAGTGCGCCGTAAAAGAACATTTTTGTGCAAAATAAGTCGTCACTGGCCGTAAACTCCGCTGACCACCGGTGACCACCATTTTGCATTGGCGCGTGTGTCGTCATCAGCTAGAATGATCGCAGCTGCAGTCTTCTAACAAATTTCAGCCGCTGCAAACGGTCCAATTTTGCTACCAAGCTGGACAAAGCCAAGTCATCTCGATTCGACGCATGGCTGACTACGGACCAAAATCGTTTGCTGAAATAAAGACACGCGCAATGCTAGTCGCTCGTTACGTCACTGTTCACGAGTGCACCGTAAAGTCCGACTCTCAGGCAGCCCACATGTTTTTAAAGATGTTCAATTTTAAATTAGGTGTTAGACCAAGTGCGCTCACATTTCGCCAGCTTGTTTGTGAATGCACAAGGTTTAACCCACGTAACACAGATTATAGTCTAAAGTTGGGTGTCATGGCCACTTTAGGTACACAAGTGCAACAAAAGGGACTACATTCTTCGAAACGTGCTCAATGAGCGGAAATTTATATCCATACAAGCAGCATCGCAAATAATTTTTTATTTCATTTTGACAACACAATTTAATTAGCTCATCATATAAATTGCAGCATTTCATCAAACCTTCGTTTTAACAAGCACTTTTCTGGGTTCCTTCAAGTTCTTCTTAGTGAAGTTTCGCGGTACTCATAAGGTTTAAGAAAAAACTAGTGCACTAAATTTTAAAAGAGCAGTGAAGTGAAATTTATGCGTGCCAGTATACTTTTTTCTTAATTACCACCAGTTTTTAATTACCTCATAGAAGAAAATCGTGGCTCAAAATTCAATGCAGGGACAAATATCGGTGAGATTATTCAGATTAAGATGACTACTATCGCCCCGCCGCGGTGGTCTAGTGGCTAAGGTACTCGGCTGCTGACCCGCAGGTCGCGGGTTCGAATCCCGGCTGCGGCGGCTGCATTTCCGATGGAGGCGGAAATGTTGTAGGCCCGTGTGCTCAGATTTGAGTGCACGTTAAAGAACCCCCGGTGGTAAAAATTTCTGGAGCCCTCCACTACGGCGTCTCTCATAATCATATGGTGGTTTTGGGACGTTAAACCCTACAAATCAAATCAAATCAAGATGACTACTATCGAGCATGAATTGAAAAGGTTGGCCAACCCGTCGAATATTATGGCAACAGCATTACTGGTTTTGCAGAATTCTGGCGCCAGCATTGGTGGTGGCGTCTTTTCTTCTCGGCTCATAATCAAGGACTGGTCCCGAACAAAAATTCAAGAAGGATTCAAAACAACAAGAATCAAGATTTTCAGTCTGAAAAATAATCTTGCCCATGCTATCCACGTATCAAGCAGTTGTTTTACAACAAAGCCACGCCATTGCTTTTATTAAATTTGCTCGAAAACTACACACACACACACACACACACACACACACACATATATATATATATATATATATATTTAGGTGTGTGTATGTGTGTGTGAAAGAGAGAGACGCTACGATGACTGGGAGAGACGTGGCTTGGCCCATACTTCACGTTTATTCACTTCTTCCTCAACGGCCACTACCAACCATCAATACCTTCTTACGTCACAGGATTCCCCCTTCCTCGAAAAAATCCGCTAGCTACAATCAACAAAACAACAAAAAGCGGAGAGTTAAGACGAAAAATGTCCAAATGTGCACTCTAGTTCCACTTCAGATGAAAGTTCCTTAACTTGCATAAAAAAAATTACACCAGAGAGAAGCAGTCCGGTCATATTTTGGGGATCTCTTCTGGGCGAGGGTGACTGTGGCGTTCTGGAGATGATAACTGCGTCCTGCACAAATACACTGACCGTGACACCACTTGAGCAGCTGCGAGGAACGAACAAGCTTGGAAGTCCTTGTAGCATTTTAATGATTTGTGGGGTTTAACATCCCAAAACCACCATATGATTATGAGAGACGCCTTAGTGGAGGGCTCCGGAAATTTCAACCGCCTGGGGTTCTTTAACGTGCACCCAAATCTAAGTACACGGGCCTGCAACATTTTCGCCTCCATCGGAATTGCAGGCGCTGCAGCCGGGATTCGAACCCGCGACCTGCGGGTCCGCAGCCGAGTACCTTAGCCACTAGACCACCGCGGCGGGGCTTGTAGCGTTTGAAGGTCGGACGTCGTAGGTGCCGAATTCTTTGTCGTAGGTCCTGTATTCTGTGTCGTGGCTGAGACAGAAGCAGTGCTTCCAGCCTTTGCGAGCGAGAACCGAAGTTGATGATACGACGTCGGTATTCCTGCGTTGAACAAATGGTAGTGTTCAGTCTGTTTTTTTTTTAGTTTTCTGTGGTGTTTAAGTTGGTAGGATTGTATGCGATGCCTTGATATCGTGTGCAGAAGACATTCTTGACGTTTTTTTTTCTTCGAAGACGGCTCAGAACTTGACTTTCCTTTAGTTGGTGTCTTTTTTTACGATCATCCTTAAGCCGCAAATTAGCTTGCGATGTCATTTTAGTCCATCGTCGGGCTTATTAACGTAACTGCCGTAGTTGCTGGGGTTCTTCTTGTTCTTGATAAATTGTGCTTACCTGTGAAATCAGATTATGCCGATTAGTCTGTGCACTGTTCACGCACTGCAGCCGAACAAAGTCGACGGTCAATGTTACAGTGGCTTAAATAGGTGATGTAGGTCGCGCTGCCACGTGTAGAGCAGCAGCACTGGCTGATCACACCTTCCTATGGCAGATCCGGTGGCAGCAGGCTTGAAAAGTATTCGAAAGATATTCTTTCTACTGCGAAATGAGAGTATGCCGAATAGTCTGTCCCGTTCACGAACTGCTATCGTACAAAGTGAGAAACAAAGAATATAGAGAGAAAAGGGGAAAAGAGAAACAGAGAGAGGAAGAAATAGAAATAAAGATAAAGCTACAGGCATAGAGACGAGAAATATATGAAAAAGAAAGAAAGATCTAGAAAGAGGAAAAATCAATCAAAAACGAAATACAAATAGCCAAACAGGTATTAGAAAAAAATTGGCAGATCCCACGTACAGTGGGTATCGACGATATGCGAAGCACGAATAAGAAAGGTTGATATGTCACCTCAAAATCAGCACAACGTTACGAGGTGGATGTAAATGATGCCGTACATGACTTCCGCATCATGATTATCTTGTTTGAATGTGTCGTTTACCTTAGTCATCTATTGACGTCGCGTGATAAGAACTTTAGTATATATGGAGCTAGCGAAACGACCGCGTGCACGCTATGAGCGTGGTATGTTGACATGTTCTTACATGACACACGTGTAAGGATTATCATGTTTTCACCAGTCATTTACTTTCGTCATGCATTGACGTCACGTAACACCAAATTTGGTATATGTGGAGCTAGCAAAACGGCCGCGAACGCATCATGAAGGGCCCCATATACTCCAATGTAGCGTAGACGCGCGCGCACGCTGGGAACAGCCACACTACGTCAGCAAAACGGGAGCACTTAGTCTAACCCCAGGCGCGACCAGTGCAATCAGCGTCCGTCAGCGCAGACCGATGGCAACCGGCGCGAAATGCGACATGTCGCATTTCGCGCCGATGCGTTACCTTGACAACACTGCGTCTCCCTCTTATCGTGACAGAGGAACGCCGGACGCGCTTAAACGCGCATGCGTCAAAGCAACGCAGCGCGGCGCACGCGTGCGCGTATAGGGCAGGACCGGTGCCTTGTGTGGCAACGCCGACGTGACCAGACCAAATGAACGCCGTTGAGCACGTGCACCGCGTCACGTTAAGTTTATTGGCACCTTGACTGTGGCATGTAGTCATTTTCTCACATGACACGCATGTCAGGATTATCAAGTTTGCACCAGTCACATACCTTTGTCATCCATTGACAATACGTAATACCAAATTTGCCATATGTAAATCTAGCGAAACGGTCACAAATCTATAATGAGAGTGGCATGTAGTAATGTTGTTAAATGACACGCATGTCGTGATTACCATGTTTGTATGTGTCATTTACCTATGTCGTCTGTTCGCGTCGCGTAATACCAAGTTGGTTGCATGTGAAGCTATCGAAACGGCTGCGAGTGCATCATGGGGGTAATATATATTCATGTTACATGACACGCATCTCATCTTTATCATGTTTGCACCAGTATCATACCTTCGTCATCCATTCACGTCCCGTAATAACAAATTCGGTAAAAGTGAAGCTAGCGAAACGGCTGCCAGCGAATCATGTAGCGTAGCATGTAGTCCTGTTGTTATGTGACACGCTTCTCAGCCTTATCATGTTTGCACAAGTCACATACCTTCATCCACCATTCCCGAACCGTAATACCAAATTTAGTATATGTCATGCTAGCGAAACGCTCGCGAGCGCATCATGAGCTTGGCATGTAGTAATGTTGTTACATGACACGCATGTCATGATTTTCATGTTAGGGTCTGTCGCTTGTGTTTGCCACGCAACCATGTAATGCCATACCAGTTTTGCAACATGCCATGTAACCTAAACCACCGCAAGAGCTGCAAGACCATAAACAGTAAATCATGACGTTTATGACATTAATATCGTGATTTTTATGTTATGACTAGTCAAATATGTTCTTCATAAAGTAATGTTGCGCCATATTAAGTTTGGTATCAATATCATTGAGAAGCGTTACCTTCAACGTCAAACGAAAGCCAAGTAAAGACGCCCTAGACTGAATTCCGAACGCACGATCCACTGCCTATATATACGGGGTGGCCAGTGGCCCCACCGCGATGGTCTAGTGGCGAAGTATACTCGGCTTCTGACCCGCAGGCCGCGGGATCAAATACCGGCTACGGCGGCTGCATTTTCGATGCAGGCGAATACGCTGTAGGCCCATGTGCTCAGATTCAGGTGCATGGTCAAGAACCCCAGGTAGTCCATATTTCCGGAGAATTCCACTACGGCGTCTCTGATAATGGTATGGTGTATTTATGACGTTAAAACCTACACATCAATCAATCACATTTCCCCCGTCAATATCATTACCTCAATACATCTGGTGGAGGTGCGGAGTGGCAGTAGGCTTCTTCAAGGTGAAACGCCTTATTAGGCATAACTTGTGTCCGGGAAGTCAAATCACTGCCTTCAGTGGACGCTGTGCACCGATATCGGCGAAGAGGCTGTCGACCGGCGATGAAGCTGATCTTTGTTGTGAAGCGTCGTCTTTTACACATCACGTGTCATACTTTCCAGCCTTACCACTCGCAGTTGCGCAAGCTATCGAATAGGCTTGAGTGTTCGCGTTGTAAATGCAATATTAACCAAATAATCTGTTACAGTCGTGAAGCTTCTCGAACATTGAGGCACGTAGTGCGCCGAGCATTGCTGGCAGTCTTTCTGTGCGTAAATTATATACAGTGATACTGAAACCAACGCGTATGGCAAAATGTTAAGGCGAATGCGCTTGCATTGACGGCACGCACCTAGGGATCCTAGCCCTGGTGGCGTTGAAACTTTGTTCGGGAACCTTAGGGAGCCTTTATGTGAGAGCTGCCTCGGCGGCGCGAATATTGGGGCTCTCTAGGGCACCTCCTGCAGCAGCGGCGGTAGACGAGGCACTTCTTCTAATTGCTTCGCTCATTGTTCAGGAAGAACCGGCTGATACGACTTCGTTTAGAGGTTGCTGGTTTATATTGAGAAGAAAACGACCTGACTGGTGTGGACAGTTTTGAGCATCCCATTTCAAATGAACGCTGCAGACAGACTGCAATCTTATGCCCTGCGCCGCGCTCCGTGTTCGCCCTCGCGTACTCATTCCCTGTGTCGATCTGAAAAATGACTAACACCTGGACACAGATACTAAAAAACTGAAACAGAATTTGCGTTCCACGGTTGTTTCAGTACATGGGGACGGCAGGAGTGCTTCAAGAAGAAAATTCTCCAGATTATTACGACTGCGTTCTTACCAGAACAAGGCGTTATAAATACTATCAATAGGAATATGTGAGAAAGTAATGTGAGTGTCTTTTACAATGCTTCGCACTTGAGTTCCCAAATTCATCTTAAAAAGAAAAGCTCCTTTCCTGTGGAACAGGATTAAGTGCGTAGCATAGTCACGCAGTGATTCACGTTCTTAGAGTGCCCACTCCTCCGTTTACTAAGTCGTCGATAACGCCAATGTGTGAAGCAAATATACGCAGCCTTACCCCAGCCTCGAGTAGAATTTTGCTAGGAAGATTCTCAAACTCGATTTGTTGAGGAGCAATTTTTTGCACTTAATCAACTTGTGTTCATTACGGCAACTGAGACACCCGTCGTGTTCGGCGGCCTTCGTCAGGCTGTTCCACTCATCAGATGTAGCGACATAGCGCTGGCAAAGTGCGCGTGAAGGGAGGGGGGATCAGCCCACTCGGCCCTGCAGTATCGCTGTCTCTTGCACGGCCCTGGAGTGAGCCGTAAGTTTCCAAAACGTCTTTTGCACTTTTTTTATTTAAATATTGCCACTGCTTCGAAGTTATTTCTGGAAAATATATTGCAGACCTCAGTAGTTAATTTTGACCCGGATTTCAGCATTTGCATGTTTGTTATTTCTGGTGCTGAGGGATTTACTGTGAGTTGATCACGTCAGATGTGGTGCTTTTTGGGAGATAAGACGGGCTTCTAAATTGCACCGCCACAAATTGCTTCGCACAAGACCACGCGAGGACAATACAGTCATGCGTAGGCCGAGCCACACGTGAGGGCTCAGCGCACCGCACGCGCTTCACGCGATTGAGGCCGTTGATTAACTGTAACGCTGGGACAGCATTAGGTTTCTTTCTTATACTTGACATGTTGCGAAGGTGTGGTGTATAGAAAAAAAATGGCATCATATCCACGGAGTGAATGATGGAGAGTGGGGCGAAGCATCCGTCCGTCCATTCGTTCTTGCTTCCGTCCGTCCATGCGTGCGTCTGTGTGGCCGCTCGTGCGTCCATCCATCCGTCCGTGCGTGCGTCTGTTCGTGCGTCCGCACGTCCATCTGTGTGTCCGTCCTTGCGTTCGTCCATGCATTCGCTCCTGCGTCCGTCTATGCGTCCATCCCTCTGTGCAGCCATCCGTGCGTCCGTCCATGCATCTGTCTGTGTGTCCGTTTGTCCACCTATTTAACACTCCAAGTACCACCATCTCGCATCTTTTCATCCTATATTCCTCATATAGAAGCACCGCCATCCAGTGGACATTCCAAGGACTAAACGTCAGGAGGCTGTTATGCCTGCGAGTCCACACCGAACGTCCATGCCTCTGAAAAAGGCAATCTGTGTCAAGGCCAGCACGCGAGCATGCCTGATGCGAACAACTCAACGGCGTCACCACGCGGCGGTGCCTTTCGGTCGCGCACGGACAGCGAGCCCGTTGCAGCAATAGGCATCTTCCTGTCTGGCGAGTCTTACGCAATGCGTGGCGACGTCACTTGTCCTTGGCTGCCCCGGATTCAATGAGAATAACGCGGCCCAGCGGCGACCCCATTGGAGGATTCTGACCTCACGGCCAGTGGCGCTTCTGGTTGGACATTTGGTTATTCAAAGAATTCACCCGGTGCATATAAAAGAAGCCCTGCGGCGCGTCGCGAGCAGTAGACCTATGTGTCAGAGTAGAGTGCTCGGCTCTTCGAGTCTCTAAACTGTCGGCACTAATGCCGAATTTGTAAGGCCTCTGTATATATGCTGTACATAAACCTTGCTTAACCCACCGTCGTCTCGTCCACTCATCGATCAGCTCTGCGCAGAAGCAGTCGTGAGCTGAGAAACCTACGCTGCCAAACGGCTGGTGACCGTGCCGGCGGATGTCGGTGCACTGGCGCCTTCGGGACCGTGTTGGCGTCGCCGCGTTTCGTAACAGTGGTGGTAGCGGTGGGATTCGTGGCACCCTTCGTAACGTCGTCGGGGGCGCGCTTCGTACCAGTGATTGGCAGCTGCGGGATCGGCCGGCGTCAGCGACATCGATGCGGTGAGTGCCTGATGTTTTCCGCTCAGTTCACCAGACTACTCTAGCTCAGGTTATAGTAGTTTAAAGAAGGGCTGTGTGAAGCGTTAGAGTGAGCTTTGATCGTTTCAAGCCATAGCGCTTTGAAACCAAAGTTAATGCGGAGGGTGTAAACACGGCAATGTTAAAATTGCTTGCGCGTCTTGCTAGTAGACTTATAGTGGGTCTGGCAAGTAGATTCCTAACAGGGGCAAACAGCAAGCGGCTAGTGTGAAGGAACTCATCGAAATTTGTGAGGAACTCGGCATTACTTAGGGCCGTGCGAAATGAAAGCAAGCGATCCTTGAGATCATGAAGGATGAAGGAGTGCCGGCTAAGGAAGTCGATGAAGCCTGGGTGGATACCAAAGCACGCCGCGAGGAGGCTGAAAGGCGAGAAATAGAAGTTTGCGAGTGCGAAGAAGCTGAAAGGCGAGAAGTTCGCGAACGTGAAGAAGCTGAAAGGCGCGAACGTCGCCAGCGTCAGGAGGCTGAGATACAGGAGCGCCTCAAGTTGAAACGAATAGAATTGGCAATCCTACAGTGTTCGCAGGCGCCTAGCGTAGCTTATCTGACAGTTCAGGTCAGCGGTTATAGAATTCGGGACCAACTACCACCGTTCGTAGTAGGCAAGGACATGGCGAAGTATCTCCTCAAGTTTGAACACGTCTGTGTGTGAAATGCTTTAGAGCGGTCTCTTTGGGCGCAGAACCTGTTAGCTCTTCTTCCCGGCGAAGTGTCCGACGCGATAACTTGCTTGTCGAGGGAAGTGTTTGAGAGCTTTGACGAGGTTAAAGAAGTGCTCTTGAGACGTTATACGTTGTCACCTGAGGCTTTCAGGCAAAGGTTCCGGTATGCTAAAAATGGGAATGAGTCACACGTTGACTTCGCATGTTGTCTTAAAGCCGACTTAATTGAATGGTTCAAGGGCGAAGGTGTTTATGACGATCACGATAAAGTGGTGGGATGCATTGCATTGGAGCAATTCTACCGCTGCATCGAGGAGGATGTCAAGCATTGGTGCCGGACAAACTTGGCGAAGTACAGCTAAACAAGGCAGCAGAGTTAGCTGAGGAGTAATATACTCGCCGAAAGTTGCATAGCAGGGCAGTGTGCGTTGAAAAGGATGAAAGGAAAGGGGGCTTTTCAAAGAAACCTGATCAACGGAAGCCGCGAATCTGCTACGACTGCAGACAGGAAGGGCACATCGCGATAAACTGTAGGCAAAAGTTTGCTTTCGCAACAATCTGAGAATCGGAAAAGAACATGCGGTTGTTAGAGCCGTATCTCCAAGAAATTAGTGTGAATGGGAAAAGGTATCGAGCACTTCGAGACACAGCGGCAACCATGGACATTGTCCATCCTTCATTGGTGTCTCCGGATGACTTTACAGGAGAATGCGCGTGGATCAGGCAAGTCGCTGAGGAGCAGAGTGCTTGCTTACCAATCGCTACGGTTGTCATTGAAGACCCGTTCGGTAAGCTTCGCACCGAAGCGGCTGTGTCTTCCACGCTTCCTGATTTTTTTCATTATCTTTTCTCAAACAACTCAGAGCAGCTTCTCAAAGAGCAGGGTAAATCGTTATTCTCCAACTTAGCGTACATGGCCCTCACGCGATCGCAGGCGCGGAAGCTTTCGCAGGAGCTTGATCTTATTCAATGTGGTGAAGCATCAAGTGACCTTGGTGGCAAGTCTATGGAACCTCAGAGAGGAAATACTTCGTGTGAGTCATGTGAGCAGTCACTCGAGCGGCCCATCGCCGAAGCGACTGGCGCGGTTTCCGTATCAGGGGGAGACGACATGGCGCCATTGAGTCAGAGCGAGAGGGGTGCAACGCTCTCGCGTAGCGAAAAGTTGGAGTAAGCTGTCGAGGGTTTATTGAGAAACGCTCATTCGAGAGCAGCGTGAGGACCTCTCAATTAAAGCACTAATAGAAAGCGTAAACGTGGGAAAAGAGAAAAAGAATGTTTCTTTTTTTTTTGAGAAAGCGGGGCACCTGTATTCTGTATCGGAGCTACACAAATGTGCAAGGTCGCAAGTATGAGCAGCTCTTGGTGGTACAAAAGTATCGTCGCCAGTTATTGGGACTGGCTCATGAAAACGCGTGGGCCGGGCATCTCGGCATAAAAGAGACCAAGGGTAGAGTTTCCGTTGAGTTTTATTGGCCAAAATGCTGGATGGATATCGAAGACTTTGTACGCTCATGCGACACTTGCCAGAGAGCGTGGAAATCCACGGACAAGTGGAAGGCACCCATGAAGCTTGTTCCAATTATCACAGAACTTTTTCGGCGCCTAGTAATTGATATCGTCGGGCCATCGCCAGAGTCAAGGCAAAATTGTCGGCACATCCTGACGGCTCTCTGTGTAACCACGAAATTTCCGGAAGCGATACCACTTAAAAAGCTCAATTCCCCTCATGTCGTGGATGCACTGCTATCTATATTTGCACGCGTTGGAATTCATTCTGAAATTCAATGCTGCAATGGTAGTGTCTTCTTCACCAGCTGCCTTACCTTTCTACCTTTATGGATAAATGTGGAATAAAAGTAGTGCACAGCTCGATCAATCACGCGCAATCTAATCCGGTATCGCGTATGCATTCCGTTCTGAAACGGATACTGAGAGCTCTTTGCTACGAGCGCAAATGTGACTGGGAAGAGTGTATTCCTCCCGCTATGTTCGCTTTGAGATCAGCTTCTCGTGAGAGCACTGGTTTTAGCCCTGCAGAGCTTGTGTATGGCAGGAGTTTGAGAACACCATTGCGAATGCTACGCGAGTCCTGGGAGGGATTCAATGAGGATCTTAATGTAGTTGCGTATGTTCTAGACCTCCTTAAGAGGCTTAGAAAAACGAAGGATCTTGTGGAAAGTCACATGAAGGCTGCGCAAGTGTTGTCGAAGGAGTACTACGACAAATCGGCGAAGCAGCGCGCTTTTGAAGTAGGAAGTCAGGTAATGCTGCTGCGCCCGTCCAAAAAGAACAAGCTTGAGGATCATTGGGAAGGGCCTGCCAAAGTAATATCGAAGCTTTCTGATACCAATTATGAAGTGAAATTAGGAAGGCGACCGAACAAAGTTTATCACAGTAACCTGATGAAAACATACGTTCATCGTTGAGTGGTCGTAAATCTGCTTTTGAATGTTTAAGAGGAAGAGGGAGCAGAAATTTTGACCACTAGTGATGTAATCGAAAGAGGATCGGAGGTAATTTTGGAGCAGTTGAACCTAGAGCCTAGGTTAAGTGAAGTCCAGCTAAAACAGGCCCTAAGCGAGAAGCCCGTTCTCATAGCACCCGATTTCTCTAAGAGATTTGTGATTCAATGCGACGCGAGTGATCGCGGCATGGGAGCTATATTGTGCCAGGAAGACAGTGCTGGTAAGGAAAGGCCAGTTTTTTATTTAAGTCGAAAACTCAGCGGCAGGGATGAGGCATACAGTACTTCTGAAAAGGAATGCGCTTGCCTCGTGTGGGCCGTTCAAAAGCTAGCTTGTTATGTCTTCGGTTCGAGGTTTGTGGTCGAAACGGACCACTGTCTTCTAACCTGGTTAAATAACATGTCGCCTAAAAGTGGCCGGTTACTGAAGTGGAGCATGATACTCCAACAGCACAACTTTGACGTTCGCTACAAAAAAGAAAAAGCTAAACGCTAATGCAGACGCATTGAGCCGTGCGTTTATTTAGTACCTTCTCAGCCTTTCGGTTTCTCGCTGGCGATTTTGTGCAAGATTTTGTCCTCATCACGGCCTTAGCTGAGCGCTCTCGTCCAGAATGAGCTCAAGGAGCCATCTCTATGTTCTATTCTATTTTGTTACGTTGTTGTAAGTGTAAAAATTTGAGTTCTCATTTTGAGAGTCTTGTGTGCCACTTGTGCGTCTTGATGTAGAGGGAACGAAATTCCGACTGACACGTAGCTAGGTATATGTTGTAATATACTTTGTCTGGTGTTCTGTCGGGTGACCGGGGGCACTTGTTTGTGTCGTGTGTTGTCTGTTGTGGAACCGTTCTTTACAAGTTGCGGAACCATCAACAAGTGCTGAGACCAGAGATCGTCAGAAGAGACGAGCGGAGCTGGCCGACAAGTTGTGGCGACAAGCCAGTGGAGCTGGGATTCGTTCTCAAGAATGGGATGTGTTCCCGGAGCAGAGTCTGGAGCTGAATTCTCCCCGTGGGCCTGGAATTCAAACCTGGAGGTACCTGGTGAACGAACGCGCCTGACATCCGAGCCACGTGGAAGCAGCTCGTCTTTGCGGTGCATTGTCTGGCGGCGGGGGGGCTGTTATGCCTGCGAGTCCACACCGAACGTCCATGCCTCTGAAAAAGGCAATCTGTGTCAAGGCCAGCACGCGAGCCCACCTGACGCGAACAACTCAACGGCGTCATCACGCGGCGGTGCCTTTCGGTCGCGCACAGACAGCGAGCCCGTTGCAGCAATAGGCATCTTCCTGTCTGGCGAGTCTTACGCAATGCGTGGCGACGTCACTTGTCCTTGGCTGCTCCGGAATCAATTAGAATGACGTCGCCCAGCGGCGACATCATTGGAGGATTCTGACCTCACGGCCAGCGGTGCTTCTGGTTGGACATTTGATTACTCAAAAAATCCTCCCGGTGCATATAAAAAAAGCCATGGAACGCGTCGCAAGCAGTAGACCTATGTGTCAGAGAAGAGAGCTCGGCTCTTCGAGTCTCTAAACTGTCGGCCCCAGTGCCAAATTTGTAACGCCTCTGTATATATGCTGTACATAAACCTCGTTTAACTCACCGTCGTCTCGTCCGCTCGTCTATCAGCTCTGCGCAGAAGCAGTCGCGAGCTGAGAAACCCACGCTACCAAACGGCTGGTGACCGTGTCGGTGAAGATCAGAGCAGTGGCGCCTTTGGGACCATGTTGGCGTCGCCATCTTTCATAACAGTGGTGGCAGCGGTGGGATTCGTGGTGCCCTTCGTAACGTCGCCGGAGGCACGCTTCGTAACAACGCACACGCACACTTTATTAAGGCTTGCGCTTCGTGTGTACTTCCCACCTTTAACCACCTCGAGTTCATGATACATACTAGACCACTGTATTCATGGCGCTGCGGCCCAACACTCGCTAAACCTTTCTAAAACCAAGGAGGTTACGCCCAGTGAGTATAACGTAGCAAGCTTTTCTTGTCAGATAGTGCTCAATGTACATGCCAATGGCTGCTAAGGGGGATTGAGAGACAGGAGAATGCGGCTTTTAGTTAACGCGCACGTTGCAAATTTTTTATTGTTCAACAACGCACAGAAGAAATCTCTCACCGGCACCACCTTGGATGTCAAATGTAAGACTGGTTATACACTACGACTACTACTATTACTACGAGGGACGAACGGGTGCCGCTTTAAGGAGCTTCACCTCTAAAAACACCGCATATCCACGGAGTGAATGATGATGACTGGGGCGAAGCATCCGTCAGTCCATCCACGCTTCCGTCCGTCCATGCTTCTGTCCGAGCACCGGTCAATGCGTCCATCCGTGCGTCCGAGCGATTATTCGTACATTCATGCGTCCAGCCATCCGTCCGCCCGTGTGGCCGTTCCTGCGTTCACCCATGCATTCATCCGTCCCTGCCTGCGTTCGTCTGTCCGTCCGTCTGTGCGTCTGTGCATTCATTCGCCAAATAGACAGACAGACAGACAGACAGACAGACAGACAGACAGACAGACAGGCAGCGGATGAACGTGTCCAGTGGATGATTCATGAATTTTCGATAAAACCCTCCAAAGTTTCGTCCCACTCATCATCATTCATTCTGATAATTGATTGATAAGTGGAGTTTACCGTCCCAAAATCGCCATATGATTATGAGAAACGCCATAGTGGAGGGCTCCGGAAGTTACCACCCCCTGGGGTTACTTAACGTGCACACAAATCTGAGCACACGGGCCTACATTTCCGCCTCCATCGGAAATGCAGCCTCCGCAGCCGGGAATCGATTCCGCAACCTGCAGGTCAGCAGCAGGGTACCTTAGCTACTAAACTACCGCGGCGGAGCATCATCATTCACTCTGTGGATATGCTTTGGAGTGGTTACTAAATACATTCATACATGCAGGTGACGGCCGACCCACGCCTTAAAGGTACCTGAAACAATTTTCTGAGTAACCATGGAAATAATTCACTAGAAAAGCGTATTGCGTCACAAATTGAACACCGCAAAAATGTTAAGAATCCGTCCAGTACGAGCGGAGTTACAAAGATGTGTCACACGCTGCAATCGCATTCTATCTTCTCTCGTTCCGGCGAAAGCGCTGGAAGCTAAAGAGGGAGGAATGGGAGGGGCAAACAAAAAACGTCGCTGGCGCCTCGTGACCTTGGGCACTTTTTCTTTTTTTTTTCTTCGAATACGTGGCTTTCTCAGTGCGATTGCGCGCGCGTGCATGGAGAAGTGACGGCCTCTCGCGGTGACTCTGTAACAAACGAGCGCGCCATGTTCAAATCCGCCGATAGCAAAGCCGATCTAGAATTTAGAGCTAATGAAGAACTAGAAAATATTTTTAATTGGTTTATAGTGAACAAATTAACACTCAATGCAAAGAAAACCAAATACACCAATTCGCACTCCCGTTACCGAAATGTAAACTGTTTGTCATTTCGACTTACAATGAACAACTGCCAACTTGAGCATGTAAAGGAATTGAATATCTCGGTGTAGTGTTCGACAGCCAATTACACTGGAAAGAACAAATTAACTCTGTTTGTACTAAGCTAGTATGCGGCTGCATTATGCTACTGGCTGCGAGAAATTATTTTAGCAGAAGTATTTTCAGAGTCCTTGATTTTTCGTTTGTTCATAGTCATCTATCATACTGCTTAGACTTATGGGGATGGACCTTTAAAACTTACCTTGATCCTATCCGAATATTACAAAAGCGTGCACTTAGAATAATAGATTATGCGGCATATAATAAACCCAGTGCGTCTTTGCTCCAAAGTTGGATATTCTACCTTTTGATTACTTACGGCAGCAAAAAACCGCAGTCACCATCAATAATGTTATTGCACAAAGTGTACCTTTCGATGTATCTATCTTTTCTTCCTCCTTCCGCGTATCTAGATGCATGACATTGTGGAATTTTAATCTTCCACCTACTAAAAACGTGTATGGTGAACGCTTACTACAGTTCGTAGGAGCTAAAGTGTGGAATAACATACCACTTCAGATTAAAGATTCTAAGGCTTTCTCGAGCGCACTCAAAAAATATTTGCTACATGTAGATCAATAGTAATGACCATGTACTAAGCCTTACACAGAGTTTGATGTTTTGTCTGTTCTTGATTATTTCATTATTTACGAACAAAGTGCAACAATGTGTTCTATATGCATTTCTGAGCATTTACTTCACCTTAAAATTTAATGATATCTTCTTGTATTTTTGTTGGTTTTTTGAAAAATCAACTTTTCTGATGTTCTGATTTTTTTATACACTAAGTGTATTCTGCTTGTATACTTTCTCCCGTTAGACCCCCTACTAGCCTATGGCTATGGGTCTAATCAGTGTTGTGAATTTCTTGAAATGTAGTCATAACAACCTCAATAAAAACGTGGAAAATCAGCCAATGGCTGATGGATGGGCTTACTACGAATAATTTTCGAGCTTATTCCATGATTTTTCGAGAGAAAAGGGAGCTATTTTTAGGTGAATAGATAATTTATTGTGAATTCCAGTCCATATGCTGCGCTATAATATTTGGCTCGCGTGTTGTCGGGAGCCTGTGGTACCAAACGGTGGCGTTTTCTGACCATTCTCAAAAAGTGTTGCTGGGCCCCTTTAGAATCTTCTACCCTAAAGAGTGTTTAATGATACAGAGTACGTGGTGCGCAAGCATGGGAGAGCAGGAGGCCGTCCCAGTCTGAAGTGTTTACAGCGGTGTTTTAGAACAGGTGTTTAACGATTCAGAGTACGTGGTACTCCACGGGAGAGCACAAGGTCGTCCCAGTCTGAAGTGTTTACAGTGCTGTGTTTATAATAAGTGTTTAACGACTTGGAGTACGTGGTACTCTCCTTTGATCCCAGTCATGGGTTTACAAATAGTGGTTAACAATTTAGAGCACTAGGTGGGAGAGCATAAAGCCGTCCCGTGGCGTACGAAGTGTGTTTAGAAAAAGTTAATAACGATTTAGAGTACTAGGTACTCTACTATGGGAGAGCATAAAGCCGCCCCGTGCCAGTAACGCACTCGCTCGAAAACGGCTTCTTGGCAGCCAACACGTACGAAGTGAGTCTACAAGGTATTGCATACCTCCCATGGAATCGAAAGAATGGCTGCTTTGTTTAATGTCTGATCTTTGAAAACCCCTGCTTTTGTTCCAGGAATTTCTGCAAGTCGGATCGGCGTATGTGACTGATGGTGAGCAATAACATACAGCTCGAGAACCATTAGAGGTTTCTTTCTGCTTACGTCATATCCTTTAAGCACAATGGATATATATAAAAAATGTCTAAATATTAGAACAGCAAAAACTGGATCATCACGAAGGTAGATGAGCACCACGAAAGATAGTGCTCAGGCAGACTTTACAAGAAAACAGAGGTCTAAAATCTAGTGAACATTTGCACAGTGGTATAAAACGACGTTACAACTCTTCTGCGCAGGCTAATGAATTTAAAAAAATTCACACCATTTCAACGGAGTGACCGATGAGTGGGGCGAAGCGTTTTTCAGTTCATCCGTGCTTCCGTCCCTCCGTTCGTACCTGCTTCCGTCTATCCGTGCGTCCATTCGTTCGTCCTTCCATCCATGCTTGCATTAGTGCGTCCGTCCATGTGTCCGTCCCTGCGTTCGTCCGCTCGTCGATCCATCCGTCCATTCGTGCATCTGTCTGTCCATCCATTCATCCGTACGCCTCCTTGTCTTTCTACCTATCCGTGCATCTATCTGCTTGTCTGTCTGTCTGTCTCTCCATCCGTCCGTGTATTTGTCCACCTGTCGTCCGTCCATCTAGTGAACACTCCAAGTAGCGTAACTTCTCATCTTTTCACCATATATTTAAAAAAGAGATGTACCACCATCCAGCGGACATGCCAAGGACTAAATGAGAGTTGACTACTATTACAGACATCGCAGACGCACAACCCGCGGCTTAAGAAGCTTTGTCCTTAAATTTATGGACCATCTCCCCGAAGCCGCGAAGGGAACTCTGATGGAATGCGAAGCAGCAGCGCTGCGCACGCGCTGACCGGGTTGAAAGGGGAGTCGACGAGGGTGCTGCAAAAACGGTTGAGCTCGGGAAGTTCCGGTGGGCGAGGCAGATAACGGTAACCGTGCGTGACGATCATCTTCAGAACCTTGCCCGACGTCAACGACTCCTTGCAAGGGGCGCATACTGCAGAGTTCGATAATTAAGCGATGAACTAGCGTCGAATCGCTTCGGTCGCCTTCTCCAGTTGCTTGCGGTTGCACTTAGAACCGCCATTGGACAGGTGGTTGTCGAACCACAGTCGGTCGCACGCGTGGAAACTGTGACAGAAGCTACGTTGGAGGAACTCTCATCGTAAGCAGGCGTCGGTTGCGGCGTGGCTGGCGGCGTCGAGAGCGGCTCTCACCACGCACGGACGCGATCGGCGTTTTGGCGGAAGGACGCGTTGTGGTTGCCGAGCAGCGCCCGGTGCTTCCAGGTGGGCGCTTCGGCGGAGGGCGCGCGACGCTTTCGAGACGTTGCCGACGACGGCGACATCGAAGATTCACCGGCGTTGGCCTTCCACTGTCGGCGCTTCCGCTCGCTCCCTTGGCTCGCGTCTCGTCGGTGTTACCCGGGTGCCGTCTCCATTCACGAATGCAATGGGCGTGCTTGACTAATACCTCATGGGTGGCGTTGTTCTGCCATCGCTGAAGCTTGTGTGCGGCTACCTTCGCTCGTGCCTCGTTGGTGTTGCAAGCATGACGTTGCCATTCGCAAACGCGATCAGCTCTGCTAACCTTCACAAAGCTGGAGATGGCCGAGTTAGGCCAAATCGCTTCGCACATATTTCTGTGGGCGAACGAGCTCCGCTTTCGGACAAGTTGAGAGATTCGAGGTTTTTAGCCTGTCCAGTATTTCGCTAACACAAAGGGTCGGTGTATTATGGATGTTTAGAATACCGTTTGCAAGCGCTGCGGGCGTTGCGGGCATAGTGGGCGCCATATGAGTTTTAGAATTGTATTTGCCCTGCTGCGATTCGCAACGCACGATCGCAGCGACACCGTAGCCTCAAAACCAGCGCTTGCGGGCCACATGCGGGCCGCCATCGCCGCCCGTAGCCTCGAAACCAGCGCTTGCGGCCCACATGCGGGCCGCCATCACCGCACGCAATTTCGGATTTTTCGCGCGTGCTCCACGAACGCGAACGCCGACTCGCGTTACGACGCACGCGCAGTGGCAGCGACCGCACCGCAAGGGCTCGCGGTGCGCTATTCTAAATCTCTCTATTATCGGATAGCATGCCGCGTAGCTGCTACCACGTCATGAGGTGCCACCATGAAAGAAAGGAGACAACTAACAAACACGTATTTTACGATCTCTGGATTCCGGGAACGTAACTGACAAAGTTCACAGCATTATTAGAGAGTTTTAGTACTGCGTACGCTGCGTACGTGGCGGCGTTGCGTACGTAAGGACGCCATGTTCTGCGTAGTGCGCATGCGCAGACCGTAACGCGCACGTATCGCGTTACGTACGCAGCTGCTACGTACGCACGCATGAGATGCGTGCGTGCGTACGTATGAGGTGATCGCGCCGCTCTCGAACAAATTCGCGACAGCGCGAGACTTCGTTTTGCAACATAGCGGCATCGAAGCCAAACACCGACCGGCTCTGTGGCTTAAAATATGGCCATATTCTGGCTATACCACTTGGATTGGCTCACATTGGCTGTCAAGAACACGTACTTCTATTTTTATCTACCAGATGACGCAACACGCGTCACGCTCGTTGCGTACGCGAGTACTACGGCGTACTAAAAGCCGATTACTGGCAAACGACGCCACGTAACGCAAGGCGCTTGCGTGATGCGTACGTAGCACCATTCCGCAGTACTAAAACTCTCTATTATTTGAGTAAATATCTCAAAACGTTTGCCGGATCGACACAAATACTTTGCTGTAGAAGGTTTAGGCGATGAATCTCAAGGAAATAAATGCATCTATTTGAAACTAGCAAGCTACAGAGCGCGCGATGGCCACTCGATAGATTCGAGGTCGATGGCAATTACGTTCAGTGGCGCGGCCATGTTTTGCAGGCACGCGCGTGCGCAGTTCACGCCCGGTGTTCCGGTACACTTGAAGTATTTTGCGTATAGCAGTGGACCGGACAGACTAAAAACCTATATTGTCTAATCTATGTGCACTCGAACGTTGTGAGTGGCGGATAGGGAGAAGCTAGAGATAGGCGTCATGCGGCGAGCGCGCGGCAGGCGAGGAAGAGAGTGACGTCACCGCATACTGCGAGTGAAGGTGTGGCCTACTTGGCACCGCCCCAACATCTGCGGTGAGGTGTGCACGGTACGGCGCGTTAGAATGAATACACGGGTGGGCAGCGTTACACAGGCTAGTCAAAGAGCTGCTTCGCATCTCAAAATGCCACCCATCAATCGGCCAAAGGGACGTGCGCTACTGCAATAGACATAACTGCTTAAAATTTTCATTCCCCCACCTGGCAATTTGATTGAGGCATGCGCTTCTACTATTATCACTATGCCAAGCTCCTGCCATTAGACGCGTTTCTTCGTTTGTATAAAATGACACAGTTATTGCGTTATACCGAAAGTTTTCAATTCTAGCCATGGAAAGAAATATTTGATGGAGATGTCCCATTAACTATATTTTATGCTACAATAATATGTGGTTACTACAATGGTGCAGCTACCCTCATTGAGATGACTGCAGGTCAAAAGAACTTTCTAAACCACACTGCTATTGCAGTGTGTATATTTGTTGGCGTATTTTGATTCACAAATATCAATCAGTTTGTTTTGTTCTTTTCTTACCTGCAGATGCTGTCTCTAATAAGGGGCGCATATTTCAAGTAGCCTAGTGGTGGTTATAAGAACAATCCTATACCATTATTGACTTCCGAACTTTGTCCAATTCCAGAGGTCTCAAGTTCACCTCAGCTTGGAGGCTGCCAAAAAAAAAATTATTTCCATAAAGGCCAGAACACTGATGAAGAAGGTTGGGAAATAGTCAGGTGGTAGCTTTGAAGAAAATGTCAGCTAACGGTGCCATTTGAAAGACGACATTCAAATACCTAATATCTGTGTAATTTGTGACCTGGATTTCTCAGCATTATTTGAGAAAACTACCAACAATGGTGTTCAGAACACCATAAATCTATATATATGGCTACATTTATGGCTATATGGCTACATATAAGGGTATACATATATGGCTACATATATGGCTACAGAAATAAAATATATGGCTAGGAAAAATGAAAAAAATTATGAACCATCTTCCCGATGGGAACCCTGGTGGAATGCGAAGCAGCAGTGGTGCGCACGGCTTTTCCTCGGTTAAAATGGACGTCGACGCAGGTTGTTGAAGGAGGGTTTGAAGCGAAACTCGGTGTATCATTTACTGGAGTATACGTTCGTTTTAAACGCAAAAACATGGGAGCCGGGACGCGTCGAAGACGCTTGTGCTCGGCTTCCTTAGCTTGCGTCTCGTCGCTGTCACCCGCGCGCCGTCTGTGTTCTCAAACACGATTGGTTTTCTTGACTCGCACTTCATCGGTGTCGCTGGTCTTTCTGTGCCGACGCTTGCGTTCGGCTTCTCTGGCTCGCACCTCGTTGGTGTTCACGTCACATTCACGAATGTGATTGGCCTAACAATCCCTCGCAACGCCACCGACAGCCGACAAGGTACAGGCACAGAAGCGGAAAGGATGCCATGAAGGCGTCCCGCCCATCGATGCGTTCGCGTGGCAAGCAGCGGCGTGCTCTCCACATTGTCGGTGCCGCGAGATTCTCGAGACGCGCGCAGCGTGTGAACCCGTCGGCTGAAGGCTTTTTTCTCGCCGACAGATGGAGAGAGATGCCAGGGGTGAAATGATGCTTACGAAAGAAGTGGGCTCGAGCGTTCCGAGTGGTGGACAGGGTGAAGCTAGAGAGAGCTGACAAGCGGTGAGTGCGCGGCAGGCGAGGAAGAGAGACGTCACCGTTCACTGCCAGAAGGGCGTGAGCTACTTGGCACTGCTTCAACACCTGCGGCGAGGAAAATGGTGCGGATGGAGAAACAGCGTTACACAGGATAGTCAAAGAAATGCTTCGCATTTAAAACCGTCCGGCGGTGGTTTGTTGAGGAAGTTTTCTAATAGGGGCGCCATAGAAATAGCGTCAACACCACTGCGCATGTGCAAAGCCCCAACCGCGTTAGTGTTTTGGGTTGGGGACGCTATTTTTCGAATAACCAGGAGCCCCAAAGTCTGCCCAAAACGTTTTGGGTCCGACAAACGTGACGACACCCACTGAAGTGAATGCTATCGGCCAAAACTAGAGTGACATAGATTATGAAGAGTGGCCAAAACGCCGCTGACCCTCCTCGAAAACTGATCGCTCCTGCTGAGTAGCGTTTCTCAGGACCCAATAAAGTTTTTTTATGAAAATGATGAAATAGGAGAGGTTAGTGTCATTATGGTGACACCGGCTGCTACTTTTCTCTTAGTAGGCAAGATATGCCGTAATATCAACATTAGAGCACAAAATGCTAGTCTGTACAACATATCATGTTGATTGATTTGTGGGGTTTAACGTCCCAAAACCTCTATATGATTATTTATTTATTTATTTATTCATACTGCAGACTACAAAACGTGGTCCAAGCAGGACGGGCAATCAGGAATTACAAAAACAGAGGACTAAGATTGATCACGAACGTAATAAATAACAAAGTGAGTAAGATGAGGAAATATATACAGTGCTACATCAACAAATATACACTATGAGTCAAACATACATACTATGCAGGGCGGTCACACTCAGACAAGGTGTTCCACTCAGACACTGTTCGCGGAAAAAAAGAAAATTTATATGTATCTGTTCTAGCAAAATATGGTGTAAAAGAGTTTGGTTGGTGATGTCATGTATATCTGGTTGACAAAGGGGTTAAATACAATGAAGGGTCAATCGCAACTCTATGGTTAAGCAAGGAACTCAGGAAGTATAAGCACAGTTGCCTTCTTCTAGACTGAAGTAGTGGAATGTTGTTAGCTGACATTAATTCAGATGGAGAATCCGTGTGACGAAACTTAGAATATATAAAGTGAACTGCTTTCCTCTGAATTCTTTCCAATTTGTCTATGTTACATTTGGTGTAGGAATCCCACACTACGCATGCGTACTCCAATTTTGGTCGAATGTAGGATTGATAACACAGAAGTTTTACACTTGGTGGTGAATTGCGGAGCTTGTGTCTCAGGAAGCATAATTTTCTGAAAGCAGATGCACAAATGTTTTCAATGTGTGAATTCCAAGACAGGTTAGTAGTGAACGTAACACCTAGAAATTTGTAGTTTTTGACCTGTTTAAGTGTAGATGAACCAAGGGAGTAAGCATAGTGAAGGGGATATTTTTTTCGAGTTATACACATAGAAACTGTTTTTTCTGTATTTACAATTATACCCCATTTGTTGCACCATTTGTATATGTAGTCTAGATTTTTGTGTAGCTCTATTTGATCATGTTTGTTATGAATTTCACGAAATAAAACGCAGTCGTCTGCGAACAAACGAATCTGGACGGTTGGCTCAATTACATCTACAATATCATTTATGTAACACAAGAATAGCCAGGGCCCCAATACACTGCCTTGGGGCACACCCGACGTGACTGGCAAAAGACTCGAATTTTGACCCCCTCGATGGCGACGTACTGCACCCGATTATTCAGGTATTCAGCTACCCATGCGACCAATACCTTCGGAAGACCTATTTTATTTAATTTGTAGATTAATTTCTCATGAGAAACTTTATCGAAGACCTTACAAAAGTCTAGAAAAATGGTGTCTTTCTGAATGTTGTCATCGAGGGCGCTGGCAAATGCATGCGTAACGGTAACAAGCTGCGTCACGGTCGAATACTTTTTTCTAAGCCCATGCTGGAAATGTGTTAGTATAGAGTGTGCTGGAAATGTGTTAGTATAGAGTATAGAGTTAGTATAGAGTATAGAGTATAGATTATGAGAGACGCCGTAGTGGAGGGTTCCGAAAAGTTCGACCACCTGGGGTTCTTTAACGTGCACTCAAATCTGAGCACACGGGCCTACAACATTTCCGCGTCCATCGGAAATGCAGCCGCCGCAGCCGGGATTCGAACTCGCGATTTGCAGGTCAGCAGCCGAGTACCTTAGCCACTAGACCACCGTGGCGAGGCCACGGTGGTCTAGTGTATGTGTATTTATTCATACGTAATGTGTAAGGTAATGTGTATTTTAACATCACATTATGATGTTAAAATACACATTACAAAACCTTACAGGTCAGTTCACATACAGATTAATAAGTTCATATGTTTTACACACAAGGTCAGTTCGCACTCAGACAGATGATTGCACATATTCAACACACTATATAAATATTACATACTTCCTTTAGCGTGGAGACGACGGCACATATGGTCAATATTTCCAAAAATTTTTTTGATTCCTCAAGAAACGTCTTGAAGGCAACAAGTGCTCTTTTCTGAAGCCCTGCAGTTGACCATGGACCTAGAGAGAGAGAAACGAGAAAAAAGGAAGGCAGGGAGGTTACATGGATCTAGTATATTCGTCACTGTGAAGGGCCTCCCATCTAAAGTTGCCAACTTCCTTGTAATACTTGCCCTTGTGTTTCATATTTCGGGCACTCCAGAAGCAGGTGAGGTACATCTTCGTCAGGATAGCCGCAGGAGCACTCTGTCACTTGGCGCATGCTCTATCCTGTGTAAGAAGCGCCGCGTAAATGCTGTACCAAGCCATAGGTAATGGACCAATGTTTGAAATCTTTCATTTTCTCTTAACTCTGGTGAGATACTAAGTTTTATGCGAGGGTTTATTAGGTATAATTCTGAACTTTTAAATTTTTTGTCGAATTATCTGTTTTTGGTGACGCTACAGGTTAGGTGTCTCAGAATTGAATGCTTTTCAGTGTGTGAAATTGGCAGAACATATCTCCCTTCGCTATTGTGGGCCCTATTGGCCGCGGCGTCCACTGAAGTGTTTCCTGGAATGCTGCAGTGACCTGGAATCCATTAAAACTTGATCACGTGGTTCATTTTTCTTGCTCTTGCGTTGTTTTTTAACGTCTCGTATAAGAGAGACACTCTGAAAGAGGTCTTTATCCCATTGGAGCGACGCTAGTTTGACCTTCGAATCGCTAAAGATGACCCAATTTGGTTCCTCTTTTTGGATCTTATGAAGCGTAGCGGAGATAGAATTGCTAACAGCTCCACAGCAGAAGAAGATATCCCTCGACATAGTTCAAATGTATGCTCTATTGCCAAGTATGGGATGACAAACGCTGAAGAGGAGGAGTTTGCATTGCAAGAACCATCTGCATACACGTGAATATACTACGGATATAGGGAATAAATCTGGAATTGTACCAGCTGTTGTGCAACTGTCACGAACATGTACTTTTTTGATATTATTAGCTCGAACAACAACTGTATTTTTGGTCTTGGCAGCGTCCAAGGAAGAAAACTAATATCTTCTCTGTTTATAACATACCTCGGTAGTAATGCTTTATGTTTCTGTGCAATTTTGTGTAGCTTACATATATTTCTTTCTGTAAGTACGAGGTTCAATGGATGCGACTCGTTCTGAGTTGTTATACGTAAAATATGGCGACACGTTTCCACAGGTCGTATTACGGAGATTGTCGGATGACGAGCTTCGGCAATTACGAGAGAACTCGATGTTGCCTCTGGGACTCCCATGCATACCCTTAACCCCTTCGCCAGCTATCTCTGAAGGCGCTCTCTTGTAGTTTTCTATACATCCTGGAGAATCGGCGCTGAATATGCATTCTTTTGTTTTATTAGTGCGTTATGCACTTGCAGTAGTGAAGAGACTGATCCCCTCAAGTTGTGCCAGCTATTCGACGTAATAGGTTTAAAACTATATGTTGGCCCCTTTTTCGAGAGTGCAGATGTGCGACACCCACAACAGCTGTCTAGCAAAGGTAACACCAAGAAATTTATGTTCTTTCACCAATGTTAACGACTGTCCAACCAGCTGTGTGAGTTTGAAGATGTTCTTATGTCGTCTATAGTGAAAGGTAATACCGCTGTTTTCGCGTACGAGAGACTCATGTCTCTATCCTTCAAAAACTTGTTGACAACCTCAAGACTGCGTTGCAGCATAGCTGAAACCTCGCATATATCTGGTCCTGAGACCCATATGCAGATGTCATCTGCGTAGAGTGAATACTTCAGTCTGCTTTGTAACTTTCCTGGTAATGCCGCCATAACACAGTTGAAGAGGAAGGGGCTTAGAGTGCTCTGTGTGAGGGAATGATAATTGCTTTGTGATTCAGTTGTTTCTATGTACATTTTTCTATCGCCCAAAAAAACTTGAAATCTGTCGCAGTGATCGACCACATAGTCCAAGTTCTAACATCCCTGCCAGCGCGTGAATGTGACTACCTGAGTGAAATGCTTTCTGAATGTCGAGAAATACCACTATTGTGATGTTTTCACTGATGCATTCATGCTCAACACGTGTGACAATGTCTAATATTGCATCCATTATGCAATGCCTTTGACGGAAACCTGTCATATAGACTGATAACACTTTTGTATGTTCACACCACAACTGAATTCTTCTGTACACCATTCTCTCCATCGACTTGAAAATACAGCTTGTGAGACTGACTGGGCGGAGTGATTCAAGACATAAAGAGGTCTTTCCTGGTTTTAGGACTGGAATTATTCGTCCTATTTTCCGTGAATCAGGAAGGGTCTCTAATACCCAGATATCAATAAATACCTCTAGCAGTGTCATTCTACGTGCTGGTCCAAGGTTCTTCAGCATCATGATACGTAAGGCCATCTGGTCCCGTAGCTATTTTTGTACGACAGAACTCAAGGGCACAGTTAAGTTCACCTAGAGTAAACTCGCCATGAAGTTGAGGGTGTTCCGACATGAAACACGCTTGCACCTTCTGAGTGGCAAGTGCTGTGGAACTTGCAAATTGTGGGCGTGTAGTTGCGATTCCTGGTATGGTTATTCACCGACAGAATTCGTCAGCAACATTTTTTGGTGGAGTGTTCAGGGCTATGGCAAGATCTCGAAAAAGGTGGCTCTGGGTAACAGGACCACTGAAGGATAGAACAATCGCCCATAATTTAGGCACAGGAGTGAAAGGACTCAACGACAAGCAGTATTTTCGCCATCGCCTGCCCATTTTTGGAATCTACGGTGTGATTTTGCGTGAGCTTTTTGTGCCATCTTGTAGTCCTCGAGTTTCCCGGTGCGGCGGTAAGCCCGTTCTGCTCGTCTTCTGATTACTCTTAAGTGTTCGTATTTCCCGTCAACTGCAGCATATTCATTTGTCATTATGACTTGCTTGAGGCTAATGTTGTAAGAGTCGCTTAGTACAGTTTTAAAAGTTTCTAAGCTTGGTTTCCCGCCTAAAGCACCCGTTATGCGTTGCCAGTTAGTATATCTTGAGTAGCGTTGAGTCCTTGTGCTCCTCACAAGTATATGTCCTACCAGAATCGGGAAGTTATCATTGCCATACGTCTCAATATCCGTTGACCCTTCAGAACCCTCAAGAATGTCATGTGAGCATAGCGCGACATCTATACAACTGGAGTAATAATTTCCTCGTATAAACGTTGGAGAGGTATCATTTAGCATTGTCAAATTGCATTTCTCAGCAACACATTTGATGACATTTCCGCGAGTGTCAGTGCGTTTAATGCCCCAGATTACATTATGAGCGTTGACGTCTCTACAAACCAGCACACGTGAGTCCGCAATATTAAACACATTAACTAAGCTTTCTAAAAATATTTTGCTACAAGATTGTAGATGAAGTCTTATCACAGCGACACTTCTGTTTCTAAAGGATATTTTGCAGGCTACAAACTCTGGTATATCTGAGTCACTTGAGAGTAATAAATAGGATGGCAGGACTTTACTAACACAAAGCATCGTTCCGCTCTTTCCAGCTCTGTGCGACGACCTATATATCACGTAGTTGGACAGTCGGAAGTCATCTCGCACACGTGGTTCCTGTATGCATAATTTAGGGAAGTTATGTTGAGCAATAACTTTATGAAGATCAGCTGACTTATTACAAAGGCTGTTATCAATCCACCGATATATTCAGACAATGTTATAGTGACTATTTATAGTAATCGAGCCGTGAAGCTGACTGAGATTGTGGGAGCACTAGCGGCTCCATTGAGAGTAATGTTTTTACCTCCGGTACGCTGTTTGCTTGTGGAAGAGCACTGAGAAAAGCACAAAGAGTTGTGAATACCATCGGTAGAACCTTATAAGCCAAAGGTACAGACGCGTACGGGGTTCGGTTGGAAATTTCAGCGTAAGAGGACGTCTCTTTCCACTCTTAATGGCCTTGCTACGGTCTGCGCCACCGTCGCACGTCTCCGTGCGTGCAGCCCTTTTCAGGGCTCACCATGGTGACCGGACTGACACTAAAGAATATCCTCAAGGAAGATGACCCACACTCTGTGGCAGCCTGCCGCACCCGCTCCCAGCTCCACAGGTTCTTCGCTCGAAACACGTCGCAGCAGAGAGATAAGGCTGCTGCCTTGCACAGGCAGCAGCTCGAAGTTGCTCAGTAAAACCGAAAGTTGGGCGAGTTGGTGACAGTTCATGATTACAAATAAGCAGCGCACGACGTTTTACAAAAGAGAGACGAAAGGGACACCGCTGCACTCTCAACTAGTTTATTTCGTAAAAGACCTTGGTTATTATACAACAAGACGGTGTACCACGTGCTACAATGACAACGTATTTTCTAAAAAGCCAACTTCGCAATCGCTCAAAGTAATCGATGCTTGGCTTATACAGTAATCTTTTCTTTTTGCGATGTGGAAGGCCTCGATCACTTCCCTTGTCATCTTATCTCTGTGGCTGGAAAGAATTTTAGTCTCAGAGAACAGCGGGGAGCAGCCACATTCTAAGCAATGCCGTCTTAAGTGCGAGTAAGCATTGTTAGCTAATGCTCTCTTGTGCTCCGTTAACCTTGTATTTATGCACCGGCCCGTTTGACCGATGTACATTTTCCCACATGACATGAGCAAACAGTAAACCACCGCGGTTCTGCACTCAACAAACGAAACAATGTGCTTAACAGAGCACCGACACCTATCCTTTTTTGTCAATCGCTTTCTATCTAGCCTAGCGCATATCTTCCCTAGTTTGTTAGGTGCAGAAAAAACAACTTGTAATCCATACCTAACCTAACAAACTAGGGAAGATATGCGCTAGGCTAGATAGAAAGCGATTGACAAAAAAGGATAGGTGTCGGTGCTCTGTTAAGCACATTGTTTCGTTTGTTGAGTGCAGAACCGCGGTGGTTTACTGTTTGCTCATGTCATGTGGGAAAATGTACATCGGTCAAACGGGCCGGTGCATAAATACAAGGTTAACGGAGCACAAGAGAGCATTAGCTAACAATGCTTACTCGCACTTAAGACGGCATTGCTTAGAATGTGGCTGCTCCCCGCTGTTCTCTGAGACTAAAATTCTTTCCAGCCACAGAGATAAGATGACAAGGGAAGTGATCGAGGCCTTCCACATCGCAAAAAGAAAAGATTACTGTATAAGCCAAGCATCGATTACTTTGAGCGATTGCGAAGTTGGCTTTTTAGAAAATACGTTGTCATTGTAGCACGTGGTACACCGTCTTGTTGTATAATAACCAAGGTCTTTTACGAAATAAACTAGTTGAGAGTGCAGCGGTGTCCCTTTCGTCTCTCTTTTGTAAAACGTCGTGCGCTGCTTATTTGTAATCATCGAAGTTGCTGCTGCTATAAGAAGGCAGAGAGAGAGAGAGAGGCAGCAGAAAACACCCACATCAGGGGAAAGTCCACTTCAAGCCCTCTCCGAGCCTCCTGACTTGGCGGCTGCGGTGACCACAGACCACCTCATCTCTAGCCGTACAGCTTCGTCTAACCTGACCCCCATCTCGCGCGCAAGAAGAGCGCCCTACTCAGGGCGCCCCTTTTCGAGCGCACTCGGCCGAGACCGACACCTCGTCCGTCTCCAGCTCCTCCTGGAAGCATACCACGCCTCCCTCGTCGCCTGCAACAACAGACACGACAGGTGCGCCAAGTGAAGTCTCTACTCCGCGCTTCACTGCCCCTCCTCCGACCGTCCTCCCTCATGCCGGCCACCGAAATCAATACGATGGTAGCACCCGAACGTGTCGCCCCTGCCTCTTCCACATCTGTGAGGAATCGCGGCAGCTCCATTTACAGACCCGTGGGGAAGCAAGCCAACTTCCTCGCCATCACTTGTGACTCGGTCGTGGCGTTCCTTTCCGGTTTCGCTGCCACCCGGCGCGTCCGCATCAACTTCTGACGCAACGAAGAAGAATGGCGATTTGGGCTAGTTGATTTGAATTCTGACGCAACCTCGTTGCCGTCGACATTCCACTGACGGCAGATACAGCGGAGCTTCTCGATGTTCGGCGGATCTGCTCCTTAAACGTTAAGTCCAAGTTCCTCACGGACAACACCTGTGTTGGACTTATCTATGGCATTGACCAGGACCTTGATCCCACTGACATCGCAGCTAACATCGACTCGGCCGTTTTGGTCATCTCGTTTACACGTCGTAACGGGTGCGTCACCATCACGTTTGAGGGGACCACCATACCACCGGAGGTGATTCTTTTCAAGCTCCGCCGGCTGGTTCGTCCGTGCCTCCCGCAGCCGCTTAAGTGCGCCCGCTGTGGTCGCTTTGGCCAGGCCACCGCGACCTGTTCGCAGGACCAACGCTGCCTCCGCTGCGGCGGCAGCCACCCGAAAGCACCGCGCCCTGCGGAGCGCCCTCGCTGCATTAACTGCAGCGGCATTCATCCGGCTCACGAGCCGCGCCGTCCTTTCTGGCAGATTCAGCGCGAGGCCGCCGTCATCATCGCTCGCTCGAATGGCCCCGCTGCGCGCCGCCAAGCGCTGGAGAAAGCCAGGACCGCTGTCAAGAACGTCGACAAGCGAGACAGCGGGGCGCTCGTCCGAGGCCGCGCCTTTCGGGATGCTGTCGCCTCTGGTGATCCCTCAGCATTCGCGTCTGCTCCTCGCCCCACTACCAGTGGGCCCACAGCAAGCACTAGCGCCCAATCGCCCCCTCCTCTGGATAGCCCCACCTCCGAGGCATACCCAAGGAACGTGTGGATCACTGCGCTTGTTGCTGCTATCCGTCCTGTGTGTTGTGTTCCTGCCGCCTGATTTTCCGGTTCGTGGTCTGTGTGTTGCGGCTATCGCTTCGCATGAGGCGATCGTTCTGGCGAATTAAGCCGACTGAATTACCACATCGAGTTCATCTTGTCTCTCATCTGTGTGTTCAGCTAAACTTTCTTTCTTATTTCTCCTTACCTTCTTTTTTTCTTCTTCCTTTCTTTTTTTTCTTTTTTTGGCTGAGCTGAACTTTTTTTTCATTTTTTTCCTTCTTTTATTTCCCGTGTTAGGGCTATGTGCCCTGGCCAGTGTTATGTGCACCCGCTGGATTAATTCATCGAGGCCAACAGGACACTAATCTGTGACTTCAACTGATTTTTTTTTCTCTTTTTTTTGTTCTTCTCATTGAACTGAACATTTTTTTTTCTCTCGTACTTGCGCTACGCGCTCACGCGAGTGTTTTCCAACAGGACACTAATCTGTGAGATCACCTGAATTTTTTTTTCTCTTCTCGTTGAACTGAAAAAATTCATTTTTTGTTTAGTTTTTTCTCGTGCTTGCACTATGTCCTCATGCGAGTGTGTTTAACTAGACACTAATCTGTGAGTTCAACTGAAATTTTTTTCTCTTCTTCTCGTTGAACTGAAACAATTCTGTTTTTTTTTTGTTTTTTCTCGTGCTTGCACTATGTCTTCACGCGAGTTTTTTCCAACTAGACACGAATCTGTGAGTTCAACTGAAATTTTTTTGTTCTCGTTGCACTGAAACAATTCTGCGTTTTTTTTTCTCGTGCTTGCGCTACGTGCTCACGCAAGTGTTTTCCAACAGGACACTAATCTCTGAGTTCAACTGTTTTTTTTTTCTTCTCGTTGAACTGGAACAATTCAATTCTGGTTTTTCCCTCCTCTTTTGCTTGCGCTACGTGCTGACGCGAGTGTTTTCCCCGTCATTCCATGCGCCTCTTCGGCTCATTCTCTTCTTTTTCGGTGATTTATTTCCCCGGCCTTCCCAGCGGCTTTTTCTTATGGTTGCGGAACATTGCAGCGGTTTCGGACGCAGGCTATGTGATGTGGCGCGAATGCTATTTCTAACCTTCTCTTACCTCTTTTCTTCTGTCTTTTTAATTCCCAATACCCCATTACCTGCACATAACTGTGGAGGGGCCCTCCATTGAGAGAGGCAGTAACGGAACTGCGCTTTTTTCTTCCTTTTTTCCTCTTTTCAAAGCCACTTCGTGCAGACACGTAACCACTAACTGGCGCTGAAGGTCCATTCTTGGTCGGAGCTGAACGTCGAGGAGGAGTATCAGATGACCACTGAGATGGTTTCTGCGTCAGAAGTGGGTGCTGAGGTGGTCGCCGAAATGATTTTTGATTAGGTGTCTGCCGTGATGTCTGCGAGAGATGAGCCCGATTCTCTAAGGGCGAATCGTGTCGTTCGCTGACAGCAGGTTCTCCGCTCGGTTTCTTTAGAGCTGCAGAATGACTCAATTTATCCGCCTGGTCCTGCTCTTCGTGGCAAATGGGAGCCACATGTCTTACAGCGTCAGGGTTAGGAGGGGGTGGAGTACGTGGAGGTTACCTTCCGTGTATCCACTCGTGCCGACGTACGATTGAGGCAGCTCAGTTTTGAGGGCATCCAGAGAAGGTGACCGTATAATTTCCTCCACAGTTGGCACACTTTGGCTGCCGCACAGACTTGCACTGAGTGGTGTTGTTTCTCTGACAAATCTTGCAGCGACGTGAACTGTCACAGTTCATTTCTAAATGACCAAATCGCTGGCAAATGTAGCACCTAAGGGCAGGACCTAGGTATTCTTCAACAGGATGACTTGTGAAGCCCAAATGTACCCTTTCTGGCATTGGCCTGTCTTCTCTGAAGGTCAGAATAACAATCTCAGAAGGTGAGATTCAACTGCACCATCTTCTTGTCGTTTGAAGCATGTCTGACGGCGGGCAGATGTCACACCGAAATCTTTCAGGAAATCAACCAGTTGCTCCTCGGTGTATTGAAGAGGAACATGACGCATCTTGCCAACATTTCGCGTAAAAGATACTGGAACATAAGGCTTGAGTCCCAATCCAGCCACTTCACTCATTGATTGGAGATGCTTTGCGGTCGAAACAGAAGAAACGCTAACAGAAAAGCTTCCATCTCTGTTCACTCGGAACGACTGAACTTTTTCCTTGGCCGCTGAGACAATTTCTGACGCAGCGCGGTTTAGATTCACGTGCCAGAAGTTGTCGCTTTTCTCTAATGGTTGAAAGACCACTGGAATTCTTTCTGGTCGTTTGTTCTTGTTTGTCACGAAGGTGAACAGCGTGTCATCACAGCCGATTTCCTCATCACTTTAGTCATAGCTCGATGTCCTATCGTCGTCGACGCGAGCTTTCTTCGTCTCGTTTTCGCCTGCGTAAGTCATGATCTCTGAAGGTACGCTGGCCTGAGCTCCAGAGTTTAGTACTATCGTTGCTGGTTTGATAACGTTCTTCGCATGCTGCGACATTCTTGAATGCTGGACTGGTTCTGGGGCACTCACGTGCCTTATACCCATGTCACACGTAGCAACTTAAGTGCACTTTGAGCGAGTACACTTAGCCACTAGTGTCATTTGCGCGCTGTCATACGAGCAAGTCTAATGTCACCCGCTGCAAAGTACACTTGCCGACAAGTGCGTTACCCAACCTTACTTCACTGCGACGGCTGCGATGAAGTGTGTAGCCTCGGTACCAGTGGCTTGTACAGAAAGACGCTGTTGCCCAAAGCGGCGCTCATACTATATTTAAGCCTTTGTTTTTGCTATGGTGGATAAGGTTATGTTGAAACAAGCCATAAAATACACCAATAACCTCGCTACTTTCACCGTCGGGCTGTTTGCGGCCACGCCCACTAGGGGTATGCGGCCGCACTTCCACATCAATGGCTGCGTCCGTCGCGTTGTTTGCTTACAGGTACACTAGCACATGTACAGGTGAGTTGTTCTCTGGTCATTTAGGATGACGTCTGCCACAGGTGCCACTTTCAAAAAGACAACGTTGTCTGACGATGATACACAGGCGCAAAAATAACAAATATACGTTGTGCTACAAATCAGTCAATCACCACTGCCATCATTTGCAAAGTACACTTCGTTTTCTCGTGTAGCAACGAACCTCCAAAATGACACTTCGTGAGCGTAAGTTCACTCGCTCAAAGTGCATTTAAGTTTCCACGTGTTACAAGGGTTTTAGAACGCGCTACCAGTCATAGAGCTCGTGCCGTCGCTCATTGCTGCCTACTGCCGAAGTTGATAGATGTTGCATACTGCCGTAGATGATACAGGCCCTGGAGAACGTACAGCGACACCACAACAATCTGCAGAATTCAATTCATACGTGTCCTTCACAGTGTGCTGTCCCTCTAGCCAGCAGTGGAAAGTCTCAAACAAACACTAGTTCCTCAAAAACAGCAAAAGAATGTCTGTCTGTCTGTCTGTCTGTCTGTCCAGCTTGACCCAAAGACTACATACCCAAAAGCCTTTGGGGCTACAAAATTTCTGGGCCCTCATTCGAAAATCCCCATTTGCGCTCTGCATTGGCTGTATTATCAGTTACGTCATTCCAAAGAACGCGCACCATTGGCTGTTTTGTGGGTGATGTTGTCGCGTCCATGGCACCAATCCCGCATGCAACAGTCTCTTCTGGAACCTCCCCACCAAGTTGGCTCGCGATGTCGGACGCTTGCAACAACGCGGCGTTGCGCCATCGATGTGATGAGCGTGGGAGGGATACCCCCCTGGCAGCTTCACCTTCTCATCTCGTCCTTCAACTACTGCGGCTGCCGAGCGAACGGCGTCCGCCTCCAATGAGCGTGGCGTATCTTCAAGCATTCCTCCACGTTCTGACGGTCCCCACGTCGTTGGCGACCTTTGTTCCTTTCCCACGGTCAGACCCAGGTGTCTCTCGCAGTTCTTCGATTCCTCGGGGACACTGAAATGGACGAGCATGCTGGAAGCCACCGGCCGCGTTCTTGGACATGGACACCACTGTCCTCTTTTTCTTTCTCCTTCCCATCCTTAGTTATTTCAACCCAACTCACCGCATATGCTTAGACGTGATCCTCATTAGCGTTGCAGAAAAATTGTAATTTCCTATCCACAGCCTCTCTTTTTTCAACTTCTCGTGTCATATCTGCGCGGTGTTGCATGGGGGCTGACACATCCCATTTCATGGCTACCAGCAGTTGCTGTCGGGACGTTTTCGAAGTCTACGGATTTTTTAAAGGTCAGTATAAACCGGTGTTGGGAATCATGTCACTGTCACTGTTGGGTAACGCGTGCCTCAGCTCGCGGCTGCTTCTGCGCAGAGCTGATAGACGGAGCAGACAAGTCGACGTTGAGTGAAGGCAACATTTATGTACAGCATAAACAGACGCGTTACATATTGGGCACTCAGGCAGACAGCTTGAGGCACTCGCACTGAAGTGCGACGAAGAGCCGGGATGTCTTCGGACGCTCTCGGTTGCTCTTACGCTATCGTCTGCTGCTTGTCATCACGCCGCTTGGTTCTTTTATAACAGCATTTGACGCTGCTTGTCTTTGAAGCAATGGACTTTGGTTTGGACTCAATGACGGTCTTAAAATGCACTCGAAAGCGAAATTGTAACTTAAAGAGTGTTTACCTTAGCGCCGAATTTCAAGATTGGCATTTATGAGCACTTATTATCTTTAAGGCGCCAACGCTAACAATAGGCATTTATTGGCACTATAAAGAAACTTTAGGAAGCCTTCTTTACATTTAATTCATGATTCTATATCAAAGTGTCACTCACGAGAAACAAAGGCATTTGCCTATATTCCGGCGTCTACAGATCACATACCTTTCACAATTGGTCTCCAGCGGAAGTAGTCGAAATTAACAACCTGACAAAAAAGGTATACAAACCACCACCCATCAGCACGAGCACAGATTCTTCTAAAACTTAGGCCCTACAACACGTTCACGTTCTACTAAGTCATAAAACCCCTACAAATATTTAGACAGAAAGCCTAACGAAAACCAAGGTTGCACAGAATATACCACACTAGCTGAAAAATATATACCAGAACTAATACAAAGAACAGAGCACGATATCCACTGGAATTCGCGGCAAACTTCTAGTACCAAGGAACATGCATCCAGGTTACAAAAATAGTAGACGCACAAGTACAGAAGAAGAAATAATGCAAAGCTATGGTTGCGATGACAGGGCTACCTACGCAGGCGTGCCCTAATGCCTAAACAGATATAACTACGTAGCAGTAGTAGCTCATGCCCAAAGCTCTTTAATTACCAGAATGTCCGGTTATACGAAGCTTTTTGATACAGCAGATGATGTAGCCATTGATGTAGCAGATGACGTATTGAGCCAAAGCTCAATACATCATAAGGGATTCTCAGCCACCCATTCTAAATTATACTTGTTATGTTCGGTGTTGTCGTCGGCCCATAGACGTACGCGTTGGTCGCGGTAGTGCAAAAAGCTCAGACAGCCTCGAATGGTTAAAAACAAGTTTATTCCTATTCGGATGGAGGCGGCGGCCGAACTGCCGGGGGAAACGACGGTGGCTCGTTTCCGCCGAGGGGGGGAAGGGGAGGAGTCAACATCTGGAAGCAGTTTTAGCAACCGGTCCTTCGCGGGTTCCGAGGCTCGCTCGTGGCACAGGGTGCTTGGAACACAACATCTCCTCCCTCCTTAGATTGTCGCTTGGAAGCGATCTGGGGGCCGCCGTGGGCGCGTGGACGCTCTGGACGCACTAGGAAGAGAAGCCTCCGCTCGCTGGGTGTCGTTTCTTTTGTGTTCCAGGCCGGCGGGCGGCAGCGCCGATTCATCTGGTGCGAGATGCCAGGCTAAGTGGAACGAAGCTTCCGTCGAGGTGGCTGCTTGAATGGGAGGTTCCCTTGGCAAATTACCTGAACGGCATAGCTGATTAAAGTGGCGGCGTGTGGCCTTTCCGCCAATGTCGACGAGCCATGACCGCAAACCTATGCGTTTGAGTGCCGTCGCTTCAACCAAGCCGGGCTTTCTGTGGAACTGGTGGGCGTATATGCGCTGTCCACTTTCAATTCTCCTGCTACGCGGGAGCTTTTCTTCCTCCGACGGTGCTTTCGCTGAGGGCTCCGGGACAATTGCTGTCAGTTTTTGGCAAAAATTGCAGGTCGCTGTTTTGTATCGACATACCTGGGGATCGTGCATATCGTCGCATCGCCAACAGCGCTGTGTCTTTCTGCTTGATTTCGCCTTAGACGTGGAATGACCTGACCGCTGACTGGTGTGATGCACCGGCTCGACGTTCCGTCGAATATCCCTCTGCTGGTGACCGGCGCTCTCCGCTCGTTGGGCGATGTCGTAGGCTTTGGAGAAGGTGAGACCCGTCTCCGCGAACAGGTGTTGTTGTAGGCCTGCATCTCGCAGTCACACACAAAACGGTCACGCAACATAACGTCCAAGGGGAGCATAGTGGTGTTAGCAGGTGTGGCAGTCGATCCTTCCTCCTGCGCAGTAGCTGCAGCTGTCGTGGTCAACGTCCCGAAATTGCAGTCAGCAGCGAGTTTTTTGAGAGCCGCTACGTATTCGGCCACTTTTTCGCCTTCCAGTTGGTCTCGCCCTTGGAAGCGGGCTCGACAGTAGACCTCCGATGGCCTTGGGTCATAGTGCTCTTGTAGCGCTGCTACGATGTCTTCGTAGTCAACGGCTGCTGGAGTGCGTGGCTGAATCAGGGCGCAGACTGTGTCGTATGTCTGCTCCCCACACAGCGTTAGCAGGTTGGCCCTCTTCATTGCTGCATCAGTGATGTTGTTAGCCTCGAAGTAAAATTGCAGGCGTCCAAACCACGATGACCATGATGAGCCGTTGAACTCGGGTAGCCGATTTGGGAGACCGTGCGTAGCCATAGCTTGTAGCTTGTCAATATCGTTGCGTAGCGTTGGTCCAAATCCACTTCCTCGTCACCACTGTTATGTCCGGTGTTGTCGTCGGCCCATAGACGTACGCGTTGGTCGCGGTAGTCCAAAAAGCTCAGACAGCCTCGAAGGGTTAAAAACAAGTTTATTCCTATTCGGATGGAGGCGGCGGCCGAACTGCCGGGGGAAACGACGGTGGCTCGTTTCCGCCGAGCGGGGGAAGGGGAGGATTCAACATCTGGAAGCAGTTTCAGCAACCGGTCCTTCGCGGGTTCCGAGGCTCGCTCGTGGCACAGGGGTGCTTGGAACACAACAATACTAAAGGCAAAGAATCTCCCCTGAGGCACGGCACATCATCAGTGTTTTGTCATAGCAACATTTTGCAATGTGAATAGAAAGAAAAGGCAACTGCACTGGTTCCCAGAGCATGCAGCTCCAGGCATTCACGCAATCAACCTCCGCGTTGGTATCCACAACACAGTGGAGAAACTAATAGAAGGGCAATTAACGGCCCAAGAAGAAAGGCTCTCACAAATCAAAGCAGGCTTGCACATTCTAAACTGTCTCGGACGACGCACTAGTTGCACGCTCAACAACAAGGTTTTCCTGCCAGGGGCAACTCACGCAGACATTATAATTAAACCCCTGTCTAAAAATATGCTGGTAGGAATACGTGACGAGAAACGAAAGACAAGAGCAGAACACCTCGCAAAATAATTTCAGGATCGCCCAAACGGTCTTTATGTTGACGCTGCTCAACAAGCGTGACTTTTACACCATGTGCGTGGTGACCGGCAATGGGGAACTTATAACTGCAGCCACCGTAAAAACGGCCTCAGCATTAGAGGCAGAAGAAGCCGCCATCGCGCTGGCTACCTCAATTCTGGCTACCAATTCTATCCTGAGTGCTTCGAAAAGAGCGCTCATGAATTTTACGATCAGCTGTGTTGAGCCGATCGCGGCCAACATTATCAAAAATAAGAATAGAGACAATAAAGTACAACTTATATGGGTGCCCACTCACGTGGGGAATCCAGGGAGTGGGGCGGCTCACCACGTAGCCCGAAGTTTAATCAACCGAAACGTGGAACCCTCCACCCTTGACTTCTCGCAGGAAGGGATCACCACGTATAACGAAATTACAGCGTATTGCCGAGAGAACCGAAAGACATACGCAGCCCCACATGGAGATATGTAAAGGGATCAGGCCATGATCTGGAGGCATATCCAAACAGATTCTTTGCCCAGCGCTTATCGGCTGTCTAAAATTTATCCAGAATAGATTACACCAAACTGCTGACATTGCAGCTGCGTGAAAGCTATCCAAAATCACATTCTTGAGGAATGCGAGGGTAACCTTCCCCCCCACCAAGAACAATACTGTCAGCTTCCTCCCTCGAGACGTGGGAGTCGCTTCTGTCATCACCATACTACCGTCTCCAGGCAGAAGTGGTTAACTGGGCCGAAACGGTCGTGGCAAGCTTTTGGCCACCGCCTTTCGAACCACCGGCAAATTGAGTTTACCTACCCGTTATGCCATCAATAAACTTGTTTCTGTCTCTCTGGTCGGCTCAGCGACCGTCCCTCTCCAACGGGTGTTATTTATTCGTAACGCGCCCATACTGCGGCGTTCGCGTGGTGTTATTTGCGCGCATGCGTCGCTGGCATTCTGCATAGAGGAGACAAAATTTTGGAGTGGAAGTGAAAATGAATGTTTGATTGAATAGTAGCGATTTAATTATTAAGCGGCCGACTGGTTTTCATTTATACAATTGATGCTATCCCAATTCTGTTGTTTTTTCAAAATACAGAACGTGAAATCAGGTCTTGTTTCTTCCATTTATTTCAGGAATAAGTCATACTGATGCGTGCCCTTCTGCACATCAAATATAAAAAACAAACTTGGGCATGAGACGCCTGCATGCGCAGAGCTGCAGTGACGCCGCCAACGCCGGATTTGCGAGTAGGTGCAATTGTAAAATGCTCCATAATTAATAAAAACAGACAGCCCAATCCACGAGCAAAATCTGAATGACCCATTCTGCGCTCAAGTGTAACACGCAAACAAATGGGTCACTTTTTTGTTCTTTTCGTGGAACTACCCTTGATTCAGATTGCATGCTGTTTAGAGAATTATTACAGCCACGCTGGCGTAATCAGAGCTGCAACGTAATCGCGACGCGTTTTTATCGCTTTTAGGGACAAAGTTCTTTATAACGTCACTTGGCCGGTCATCCTTCTATCCAGCGTAGCCAGCATATACACGGAGTGAATGAAATGATGAGTGCGCGAAGCGTCCATCCGTCTAATGCATGCTGTAATGATATAGGAGTCACTTGACGTATGGACAAACGAATGCACGTACGAAAGGATGAATATATAGACGTTTCACCCCACTAATCATTCATTCCGTGCACATGCTGTGATTTTGTTTATTTATTTATCGCGCACCGAACAGTGTTTTTCTTTTGTCATTGATAGGTCTCGCTCAACGTAACTCATCTATAAAGAAGGCCAGTTGTGGCGAGCAGGACTGGACGGCCAGCGTGCCAGCCAAAGAAGCGAAGAACGCTTCAAGAGCCAATATAATCATGACATGGTGCAACTGTGATTACATCAGGGCGTCTGCAACAATCGTAGAAACATCGTTACCATAAAAAACAGCGCTAGTTCAATGAGAACAAGAAGAATACCTTCAATCTAGCGTAAAGAATAATCCATGGACGTAGAACGCTGCAGTCATCTGACCTCACTTGCGGATCGGGTTGCGATTTTTCTTTCTTCTTCACCGGTGCCCCCCCCCCCCTTCTATACAGCCCGCGAACTTCAATGTATAGTTTCGAGCACATGCGGATCTCTTGAAGAGGCATCGCAATTTGAACCACTCTAATATGGGAGGCTCCAATCTACAGCAAAACAAAAACCCAATTTGAAAATAAAACGCCACAGCAGTGACTTAGCCTCTCGTACTTTTTGACCGGACATTTCTAAACGAACACAAAGTTATATAAAAGTGCTAAACCATTTTTTTCTCACCGCATAGAAGCTACGCCAACAACACGGCAGTTTTTTCGATAAATGGATGGATGCATGTATCCGGCTGTGCCTTTTAGATCGGGTGGTGGCTCACACCACATAGCCATAAAGTTAAATACTATCACTGTGTGTTTAAGGATTTAATTTCACTAGCGCCTTGATTGTAGCCACCAATCAGTTTGCCTCCTTCTGGTTATTTCTACCGTTTAAAGTCTATTTAGCCTTCACTGTCTCTAAAACCCAATACCTTGAAAATGACGACTATAGGGTGGAGCCATTTGCAGAACATTATCAAATGTCCAGCCGCTTCCTCCTCCTCTCCACACGCACTACATACCGTGTCTTCGTTTTCGTATTTTGCTTGGTACGTCTTGGTCTGTAATACTCCCGTTCTGGCCTTGATGAGCAGACAACCCGAGAAATATCGTAGATCTTTTCCCTTGCCATTTCTTGCTTAAACGTTTGATAGGTCTTCAGTGATTTCGCAAACATTCCCATTTTCCACAGGTTCCTCCCTCTTTCCTTCACCTTCTTCTTAGCCGATATTTCCTTTCGGCTTGGTATTCTGCTGTTGTCTAAATACGTGCTTGACAATTTTCGAGTTCGTTTCTTCGGTTTAGTGTCGACATCCTTCATATAAAAATAACTGAAAGCCTTCCTAGCCCAACGCTCCTCTCCCATTTTTCTCAATCGCTCCCGATTCTACCTTGCTGCTAGCTTTCCTGGTCTCAAACGATGCCCATCCCATGTCACTTTGTACCCCCTGATTCGGGGTATTCCGGCGTGCTCCCAAAGCAAGTGTACCTATGCCACAGTTTTTCATTTTAAATCTTGCTTCAACATTTGATTTCATCAACGAGACAGCATTGTCGAACATCAAACCCGGGACCGTGACACCTTTCTAAATCCCTCTCACAATGACATACCGATTGGAGTTCAACAATGCCCTGTTTTTCATTACACCTGCATTCTTAGTGTCCTTAGTCATTACGTATCTTTTGTACTGCCTTAGATACTCAGCATTGATATTTATTCATACACCCAAGTATTTGTATTTATCCGCTATTTCTAGCGTGATGTAAAGTATCTTATGCTCACTGCCTTTGTTATCATTAAAAATTATGATTGCTGATTTTTCCTTACTGAACTCCATGTGTAACCCATCTCCCTCATTACCAAAGATGTCTATCAATCCCAGCAGATCTTCCTTGTTATCGGCTGTTATTACTATAACATTGCTGCATATTCTGCACCGACGTCACCATTGCGCGGCGCGCACTATTGCGTGCACATCTTTCGTTCTGTCACGGCGGCAGCTACCGCCACTCCTCTCCCTCGTTTCCTTTCCTCTCTCACGTTCATACTAAATATAATGTTTGATATGCAGGGTTTAACGTCCCAAAATGACCACATGATTATGAGAGACGCCATAGTGGAGGGCTCCGGAAATTTCCATAACCTGGGGTTCTTTAACGTGCACCCAAATCTGAGCACACGGGCCTACAACATTTCCGCCTCCATAGGAAATGCAGCCGCCGCAGCCGGGATTTGAACCCGCGACCTGCGGGTCAGCAGCCGAGTACCTTAGCCAGTAGACCACCGCAGTGGGGCTCATAATAAATGTGAGCGAGCCTGGCTTTCACAATAAAGCAACGTTCTGCTCTCTTGCTGACCAACGTAAGCTCTGTTCTTCGGCGCGCCTTTGCGCGGCCCACGGGATGCTACAATCATCTGCATTCATTAATGCTGGTAATGAATTTTCAATGTGTTTTCCTTGCTTGGCAAAAAAGAGGCTGAATCCGATTCGACTTCCCTCTAACTTGGCTTGTAGTCTCTGGAGTTATAGCATAGAAACAAAGGTGGCAAGGGACATTCCTGTCCAAGCCTCCGTTGTATCTCTACAGGTTCAGATACCTGTTCTTCCCATTTGATAACTCCCTTGTTATTTATATATATATATATATATATATATATATATATCCATTAGAAGATTAGTTATTCCATCTTTCACATCCATTGTGTCCAGTACCCCGCGGAACGTCTGTGCAAGCAGGCGTTTGGTGTGTAGCGACACCACGGACCCGAGCTGACGGGGGGTTTGGACTTCTTTCCATGCCTAGCCGTGCGTGGCTGAGCTGTGTCCGGAGAAAAGGAGATCCCGGGGGTTGAGCCGATGCCGGGTGATTGCACCTGCAAGGCCCCTCGGCAGAGGCAACACACCCCTTTAGACCCAGCCTCACGTAGACGGCACCCTGGGCTGACCTACCTAGGGAAAATCGGCAGTCGCCCTTTCCTATGTCTCTCCACCTAATCTTCGTCTTTATCTCTCATTTTTGTCTGTCCTGTCATCTTCTCTCCTCCGTCTACTTCCAAACTTCCTGGTGGTGAGGGTTTACCTGGTGTGGCTATCCAACCTTGGATATAACAGGTTATAGCGGCGATGTATGGCTGGCGTCTCCAAGTAATTGCTTTCAACCTTGTAGCGTCCTCTTGTTGGGCTCTGTGGCGGGTGGCCACCATCGCCGCCGAAGTTAATAGTATTTTATGGCAAAAGCTCCCCCTCCCCTTCCTGATCGCTCCCTGAAAAGGTGGCGCACCAAAGACGCTTTCTTGCTTAACACACCAAAGCCAACATTTCCAAAGTACCACGTTATCTGCAGCCAGAACGAAAAAAAGACAGTCCGAGCGATTTCCCTTTTCCTCGTGTCGAAAAGTCTCATGGAAACAATAGGCCCAGGCAATAAAGTGACAAAGATGGCAAGTGGCGATCTTCTGGAGCTTCGTGACAAAGCTCAGTATGAGAAGCTGCCTAAACTTGTAGCGTTTGGGGAAACCCCTGTTTCGGTGGGCCCACACAGGTTGATGAACACTATCCGTGGTGTAGTTTTCGTTGACGATCTCACTGAGCTTTCTGAAAGTGAGCTGCTCGTAGGTTGGCAGGACCAGAAGGTGGTCAAAGTCCAACGAATAGCAATAAGACGCAACAACATACTGACCCCTACAAAACACGTAATATTACCTTCGGAACAAGTGACCTACCAGAATCAATCGAAACCGGCTCCGCGTAAGCTCCGTGTAAGACCATATATTCGCAACCCTCGTCGATGTTTCAAGTGTCAGCGTTTCGGGCATGAATCGCAGAGTTGTAGAGGGCTTGCCACTTGCGCAGAATCTGCATCCACTCAACACATATCAGAAAGCTGCACCTCAGAAACAACTCGTTCGAATTGTGAAGAAGACCACGCTGTTTTCTCACGATCATGCCTCACATGAAAAAAAGAGATACAAATAGTAGAACTTAAGGTCAAATTCAATCTGTCATTCCAAGAAGCACGTCAACGTTTCGCACTACACAGCCCATCTTATCCCTCCTTCACAGATGTGACGCACCAGTGCGCCGCGTCACACGTTTCTGCACCCGCGAATACCACACAGTGTGTGGCTGCGGTCGTGCCACCAGCACCCCTGGCTGGAGCAGCCTGTACTGCTCCACCACCTAGCAAACAGGACCTGTAGACCCCTGTGTCTGCTGAACCTCGGACCACTGCAAGCGCAGGTAGGTCCCAAAGTTCTCTGACCATGCCTGCCGAGCAGGCACCGGCCACCACCTCACAGAAGGTGATCGATACAAGTACGACTCCTCCAGCCCCTCAGACTCTGAAGGATAGGCGCAACTCTTTAGAGCGCGCCGAAAAAGAAAAAAAAGCTTGAATAACAAGGACCCCAAAAAGCCCTGTAACCTAAGGCAACACTTTCGTACACGCAGCAACACACAAGAATACAATGACGCAAATACTACAGTGGAACGTCAGAGTACTGCTGAGAAACCTAGACGATATCCAGGAGCTCTCACACGAACATACACCAAAAGTGCTGAGTGTACAAGAGACGCACTTCAAACCGAAAGACACTAACTTTCTGCGCAATTACGTTATCTTTCCAAAGGACTGGAATGATGACATTGTGCCATTCATTGGTGTTGCCATTACAGCCAATCAAGGGATTACATGCACACACCTATCACTACAAACATCCCTCAAAGTGGTGGCTGCTCAAGCAGTTCTTTTAAATAAGCTCATCCCCATCTGCTGTCTATACGTACCTCCACAACGCCGTCTTAAAACATGAATTCCAGTTCCTCATAAACGAACTTCCAGAACCTTATATTCTCCTTGGAGATTTCAATGCACATAGCAATCTATGTGGTGACTCTCACTGTGATTCTCGAGGTCGCCTGATCGAATTGTTCCTTTTTACTTCTGGCGCGTGTCTTCTAAATGAGAAAGAGCCCACACACTACTGCCTTGCCAACAAAACCGACTCGTCAATAGATCTCAGTATTGTCTCTCTATCCCTCCTTTCTTCACTGGCATAGAACGTCATCAATATTCCTTACAGAAGTGACCACTTTCCGGTAACGCTGAGCACGCCCATATGAATGGAATATCCCCCACAGTTCCCCAGAAGTATCATTGACAAAGCTGTTTGGCAACAGTTCTCACAGATTACTCATTTAAGTTGGACTGACCTATCTAGTTTAGATATTGATGCAGCTCTACAGTACTTGTCAGCTTTTCTGACCGACGCTGTGATGAAATGCATCCCACAAACTTCTGGACTGGCTCGGAAGCTACGTGTCCCGTGGTGGAACACTGAATGTCGCAATCGACGCAAACAACAAAGCAAAGCATTGAGGTTCCTACGCGACTCGCCAACAGCAGAGATTCTTGAAAGCTTTAAGAAAATTGAGTCCCAAGGCAGGAGAAAGTGCCGGCAGGCTAGGAGAGAATGTTGGCATAAGTTTTTATCAGGCACCCCTTCGTGCACACAAGAAACTAAAGTCTGGAACATGGTTGGCAAGGTAGCAGAACGACACGCATCTTCACTACCTTTCGTAGACACACAAGGGGACACCTTGGAAGACCAGGCGAAATTCCTTGGTGCCCACTTCGAAGAAGTGTCCAGCCTGTCGCATCATACTGCAGCTTTTCAAGCGCACAAAAGAAAAATCGAAAAAGAGAAACTGCAGCAAAAATCCTCTAAGCATGTGTTGTACAACAAACCTTTCTGTTTGCAATACATTGCAATACCAATGCAAGCATTGGTATATGTCTGCAATAAATCAGCTGCAGGTTAAGGACCATATATTATACGAAAGATTAAAACAACTGCCTCTTGAAACGCAAAGAACCCTGCTTTCCATGTATAACACTATTTGGTTTTCTGGTGAAATCCCCTCTGAATGGAAAGAAGCCATCATTATTCCAATTTTATAGCAAAGCAAAGATACATGTTCTGTTAGTGGGTACCGGCCAATCGCACTTACAAGTTGCATGTGTAAACTTTTTGGAAAAAAAAATAACTCGCCGACTTGCACATTACCTTGAAACAAACAGTCTGCTCGACCCATTTCTAATGCGCATTTCGAGAGGGTAGATCCACCACCGACCATCTGGTACGTATCGCAGCACAGATGCGAGACGCCTTTGTCCACAAACAATACTTTCTTTCTCTGTTTCTCGATGTCAAAAAAGCCAACAATACGACATGGAGATCCGCAATATTGAGAGACCTACTCAATCTTGGTGTGCGTGGCAGGTTGTTTACTATTATCGAAAGCTACTTGTCCAATCGTACATTCCGTGTCAGAGTGGGCAACGTTTTTTCCCGAACATTTGTCCAAGAAACAGGTGTACCGCAAGAAGGTGCACTTAGTTGCACTATCTTTATTGTCAAAATGAATTCTTTACGTCTTTCTATCCCACAAAATATGTTTTACTGTTTATGACGTTCAGCTTGAATTTAGGTCATGTAACTTCGAAATTCGTGAGCAGCAGGTTCAGTTTGGCTTGAACAAGGTCTCAAAATGGGCTGAGGAAAACGGATTTCGATTAAACTTTCAAAAAAGCACGTGTGTCTTTTTCTCTAGAAAGAGAGGCACTCACCCCGACCCTGACATTCAATTGCATGGTCAACGCCTGTCTGTTAAAGTCGAATGCAAATTCTTAGGTCTGATTTTTGACACCAAGTTAACCTTCGTGCCACCCATTAGGTACAGTCGAAACCCGCAATAACGAAACCCCGCGAGTACGAAATCCCCGCGGCAACAAAATATTTCCGGATCCCCGTTGAACGTTCATAGAAGCTCATGTATACGTATCTCGCGGCAACGAAATGTTTTTGAACAGCGATTCCGCATTAATGAACTTTCTACCACAGTGCGGGCCGCCTCAGTTTACCCGCCCGCCAAAGGTTAACTGTCGAAAATATGCTCGTACGCGTGTTATGCGCACTCCAAATTCGTAAACGTCTGTTTTTGCCGCGCTAGCGTGGGTACCGCCATTTTTGTTTACTTAAGGGGAGACGCAGCTTCGGTATTGCGAAAACCGTGCTGAAGTGCTTCGAAAAATTCATTTCACCCACCTAGGTGGTGAAACTTTTTCTGGACATCGGGCGAAAAGAGCGATTTTTCAAAAATTATGGCTTCGCGATGGCGGGGCCGCGAGCCGGCTTCTTGGGCTAGTAGGAAAGACCATTTCTCCGTGTTTACCTTTTGCGCCTCAGCTGGCTCCACCGTTTAAAAACAAGCGCACAAAAAGCAAATGTTTCAAGGTCGTTTCGAGGCCCTTGATTGGCTGTGGCCGCCATGTTGCGTTAGCTCGCTTCGCCATTGGCCCGATGCTCGCTCCGGGAGATCGTCGTCTGCTGCTTGTGCGTCGCGAAGACATGACTCTCAAAAATCGCCACTTCGTGACGTGTTCACGGTTCGATGATCACTTAATATATAACTACGCTTTAGTTAGGAGCACTAGGCTGATGTGCAATCAGGTTACACCGAGCGCGGCGCGTCATCAGAGTCGTCTTTAGCCCTAACTCCGCCGATAGCGAGACTGCGGGCAAGAACGACGCGCCAGCGCACTCGTGGTGACGTGCTTCGTCGCAAGCAACGAAGCTGTAAGCGGCGGCACGGTCAGATTACTACGAGTGGCCGCCCCGGATGTACGATCAGATTTCTACGAGCGGGCGCGTGGTCTACGAGCGCGGCGCGTCATCGGAGTCGGCTTTAGTTCTAACTCCGCTGACAGCGAGACCGCGGGCGGAAACGACGCGCTTGCGCATTCAAAACAACCCGCAGGTTGTTTTGGATGCGCTTGATACCCTTCGCTCCTTCTTCGGCACACATGACGACGACGTAGCAATAGACCACTTTTTCCAGTGCGAAGGGAGAGCTTTAAAGTTGTTGCATGGCAAGAATCGACAAAGTAAGTTGACCGACTTCTGGCAATAAATTTTTGTTCTGCTGGCCATATCACTGTTTTTATGTCTCATACTCGCGGCAACGAAATTCTCGCGAAAACAAAGTTTTTCGGTTACCCCGGCGATTTCGTCATTGCGGGTTTCGACTGCATTTAAAGAACAAGTGCATCAAAACCATCAATGTTCTAAAAGTGCCGTCACGCACTACATGGCGGAGTGACAAGAAGTGTTTCATGAACTTGTACAAGAGCCTCGTACGCACTTGCTTGGATTATAGAGCAATTATTTACCAGTCTGCTACACCCACCGCCGTAAAGATGCTTGATCCTATACACCACCCGGGCATTCGCCTCTCTACGGGTGCCTTTCGCACTAGCCCCGTAGAAAGCCTGTAGGTGGACTCGAACGAATGGTCACTCCGCCTACAGAGACGTTACATGCCTTTTTTATAGCATCTCAAAGTGAAGGGACACAAGGACCACCCTTCACATTTCACAATTGATGACATGTCTACTTCTGTTATGTTTGAAAACCGTCTATCTAAGACGACCCTATTTATTACGTGTGAGGGGCCTTTCTGAGGAAACCGCTGTGTCGCTCGAATATCGTTTGATAGCTCCCGCAGCATGTCTGCCACCATAGCGGAGGCAATTGATAGATCATGATGTGTCTTTTTTAGAGATTACAAAGCATGCACAAATTGCACATATCCGCACATACTTCCTAGAACTACTAGAAAAATACACAGGCCCTGAGTTCTTCACATCATCATCATCATCATCATCAGGCTGACTACGTCCACTGCAGGACAAAGTCCTCTCCCATGTTCCGCCAGTTAACCCGGTCCAGTGCTTGCTGCTGCCAATTTATACCCGCAAACTTATTAATCTCATCTGCCCACCTAACCTTCTGTCTCCCCCTAACCCGCTTCCCTTCTCTGGGAATCCAGTTAGTTACCCTTAATGACCAGCGGTTATCCTGTCTACGCGCTACATGCCCGGCCCATGTCCACTTCCTCTTTTTTATTTCAACTATGATATCCTTAACCCCTGTTTGTCCCCTAATCCACTCTGCTCTCTTCTTGTCTCTTAATGTTACACCTACCATTTTTCTTTCCATTGCTCGCTGCGTCGTCCTCAATTTAAGCTGAACCCTCTTTGTAAGTCTCCAGGTTTCTGCTCCGTAGCTAAGTACCGGCAAGATACAGCTGTTATACACCTTCCTCTTGAGGGATAGTGGCAATCTACCTGTCATAATTTGAGAGTGCTTGCCGAATGTGCTCCACCCCATTCTTATTCTTCTAGTTACTTCAATCTCGTGGTTAGGCTCTCCGGTTATTACCTGCCCTAAGTAGACATAGTTTTTTACAACTTCAAGTGCACTGTTACCTATCTCGAAGCGCTGCTCCTTTCCGAGGTTGTTGTACATTACTTTCGTTTTCTGCAGATAAATTTTAAGACCCACCTTTCTGCTCTCCTTGTCTAACTCCGTAATCATGAGTTGCAATTCGTCCCCTGAGTTACTCAGCAATGCAATGTCATCGGCGAAGCGCAGGTTACTAAGGTATTCTCCATTAACTCTTATCCCTAACTGTTCCCATTCTAGGCTTCGGAAAACCTCCTGTAAGCACGCGGTAAATAGAATTGGGGAGATTGTGTCCCCCTGCCTTACACCCTTCTTGATTGGTATTCTGTTGCTTTCTTTATAAAGCACTATGGTAGCAGTTGATCCCCTGTAGATTTCTTCCAGAATGTTTATATATACTTCATCTACGCCCTGATTCCGCAGTGTCTGCATGACAGCTGATATTTCTACTAAATCAAACGCCTTCTCGTAATCTATGAAGGCTATGTATAGTGGTTGGTTATACTCTGAGCATTTTTCTAATACCTGATTGATAGTATGAATGTGGTCAATTGTTGAGTAGCCTGTTCGAAATCCTGCTTGTTCCTTTGGTTGATTGAATTCTATTGTTTTCTTTACTCTGTTAGCAATTACCTTTGTAAATAGCTTGTATACTAGAGAGAGCAAGCTGATCGCCCTGTTTTCTTCAAGCCCTCGTCATCTCCTTTCTTATGTATTAGGATGATGCCAGTGTTCTTCCAAGACTCTTGTAATCTTCTCGTCAGGAGACATCTCGTGTACAGGGTGGCTAGTTTTTCTAACACAATCTATCCTCCATCTTTCAGCAGATTTTATGTTACCTGATCCTCACTAGCAGCTTTGCCTCTTTGCATGCTCTTCAAAGCTTTTCTGACTTCTTCTATCATTACTGGTGAGGTGTCATCTGGGTTACTGCTAGTTCTTATAGTATTAAGGTCGTGGTTGTCTCGGCTAATGTACAGATCTCTGTAAAACTCCTCCGCTATTTGAACTATCCTATCCATATTGGTAGTTATTTTGCCTTCTTTGTCCCTTAGTGGATACATCCGACTTTTGCCTATCCCAAGTTTCCTCTTCACTGCTTTGACGCTTCATCCGTTTTTCAGAGCGTGTTCAATTCTCTCCATGTTATACCTGCTTACATCGCATACTTTACGTCTATTATTCAACTTCGAAATCTCTGCCAGTTCTATTTTGTCTGTTGTACTTGACACTTTCATGCTTTGACGCTTCTTAATTATGATCTTCGTTTCCTGGGAAAGCTTGCCAGTGTCCTGTCTAACTACCCTGCCTCCCACTTCCACTGCACACTCCGTAATGATACTCTTCAGATTATCATTCATTGTATCTACGCTAAGGTTGGTTTCTTAACTAAGAGCCGAGTACCTGTTCTGCAGCGACACTCTGAATCCCTGTACTTTCCCTCTCAGTGCTAGCTCATTGATTGGCTTCTTGCGTATCAGTTTCTGTCGTTTCTTCTTCAAGTCTAGGCGAATTCGAGACCGTACCATTCTATGGTCACTGCATCGTACCTTGCCAACTACTTCCACATCCTGCACGATTCCTGGGTGTGCAGTCATTATAAAGTCTATTTTGTTCTTATTTTCGCCATTAGGGCTCCTCCATGTCCACTTGCGGGTTTCTCGTTTTTGGTAGAAGGTATTCAAAATCCGCAAATTATTGCGTTCTGCGAATTCTACTAGTAGCTCTCCTCTGGCGTTTTTAGTGCCGATGCCATAATCTCCTACTGCCTAGTCTCCAGCCTGCTTCTTCCCTACCTTTGCATTAAGGTCGCCCACCACTATAATATACTGTGTTTTTACCTTACTCATTGCCGATTCCACGTCTTCATAGAAGCTTTCAACTGAAGCGTCATCATGGCTGGATGTAGGCGCGTAAGCCTGTACTACCTTCATTTTGTATCTTTTATTCAGTTTAATTACAATACCTACCACTCTTTCAATAATGCTGTAATATTCCTCTATGTTGCCAGCTATGTTTCTGTGAATTAGGAACCCCACTCCCAGTTCTATTCTGTCTGCCAAGCCCCGATAGCAAAGGACGTGCCCATTCTGTAGCACAGTATAGGCCTCACCTGTACTCCTAACCTCAATGAGCCCTATTATATCCCATTTAACACCCTCTAGCTTCTCGAATAGTACAGCTAGACTTCCCTCACTAGATAAGGTTCTAGCGTTAAACGTTGCCAAGTTCAGGTTCCAATGGCGGCCTGTAGTCCAGAGATTTTTAGCACCCTCTGCTGCGTTGCAGATCTGACCGCCGCCATGGTCAGTTGCTTCGCAGCTGCTGGGGACTGAGGGCCGTGAGTTATTTGACGTATGCATGTGGGAGGTAGTGGCCAGATACTGCACCAGGGTGGCCAATCCTTCTTTGGTGAGGGAGTGCGTTCCCGGCAGTGGTTACCGGTGAGGCTGCACCCCAGGCCTCTTAATGCAGTTCCATCAACACGCAGATTTTTTTTTCTGGTTGGGAACTGCGCGGCACCAGGATTTGAACCACGGACCTTTTGCATGCGAGGCGGATGCTCTAACCACTACGCCATCGCCGCACTCGCAATCAGATTCCTCCAAATCACTTTCGCAACGTATTTAATTCACATTGCCCCTATCTGTGCATGGTTCCGCAGTGTCGGCATCATCATCAGCCGTATTTAAACCTGCAGTGTTTTAGAACACTGTAATTAAACCATCGCAACAGATATATTACCCGCTCTCCCATGTCAGAGTCGACGACGCGCTGCCACGAATCCCCGCCGCAGTGGTCCTGTTCGACGTCGATGAAGTACATGCAACACACATGCCAGAACGCTTGGAACAGCTCTAGGCCAGTTTACAGTCAGAAAATGAAACTCATTCGTGACTGGCGTCGCGGAGCTGTGGAGACGGGCGAAGGCGTTGTGATCAAGAGAGGAGAGCAGATTTGCGTGAAAGGGGAAGCAGTTGCGATAAAGAGAGGGGAGGATGCGGCGAGAGGGCGACCTTTGAAAACCAAAACACACGGTAAGGAGGCAGGTTGGGTAGCTTGCTTGAAAGGTCCGGGAACTTTGCACGTAGAAAAACTTAAGAGTGCCTGCGCGCGCAGAAGTCAAAGCACGGCTGCCTGGATCGGTGCGCGCGGCGATGTTCGAAGAATCGGCGGCCGTGGTCAAAAAAATTGTTTTGTTGCGCCGGCGGGTTTGTGCGGCCTCAAGAACTTCAATATTTCGCGGCTTGTTCCGTGTAAATTTTTGCGCTTCCGCACACACTTTACAGGTGCCTCAAAATCCAAAACTTCTGTTTCGTACGCAGCCATTGGCCCATCCTTTTCAGATACTGGCATCCTGCATATGATGCAAGCATTTTCACAAGATAAGCCTACGCAATACTTGCAGCTGTTAAACACATTGCACATATAAAGCTACAAAAAGCTGTAATTTGCACGGATTCTCTGAGTGTGGTTAAAGCCCTGAAAACACTCAAAAAAACGCAAAAACTACGTTCTTGCGTCCTTTTATTTGCTCTTATGCACAGTCTACTCATCCAAAAAGCATGTTGTAGTCTGCTGGGTGCCGGGGCACCGTGAGAGACAAGAAAACGTTTTGGCAGACCAGCTGGCTGCATCCGCCAGTAACGATGCCGCTAATGCATCAATACCAATCCCTGCACTTGACATGAAAGCTTTTTCAAAACAAAAGCTCAGAGATTATTGGCAAAAGACGTGGAATAGACACACAAGTAACAGAATACATGCTATTAAGCCAAAACTTGGTTATTGGCCGCCACTATTAAAATCACGGCACACAGAAGTAACATTTACAAGGCTAAGAACAGGACATACATACTCTACACATTCATATATTCTGTCTACCGGTGATCCATCATTGTGTGCAAGATGTGGAGAACCACTTACGGTTCTCCCCATCCTCCTCTAGTGTAATGAGTTAGATGCTCTAAGAAAAAAGGGTTTTTACTGCCCTACCGACAGCAGCTCCCACTAAATCCTGGGATGCTCATCGGTAGGGGCTCTATTTTTCAAATTCACTGATTGTTTACGATAATAAATAATGTACATAGTTATTACTGCATATTTCAAGGTGTTATGTAGCAGGACCTATGGTGACTACATCTGCGCCTTCATCTTATTATCATGACCTCCCGACATCCACTCTCACTGCACATATTTCATGCCACTGTCATGATTTTAGTACTTATGTTTTTACTCCTGTAGCGCGAGAAATTTTAATGCCCCTATACAGCCAGGCACCATATCACTGTTTACATCTTTACTCACGGAAATATCGCTGTTTGGCCATCAATTGGTCTTGCGCCAACAAGCACCACACATCATCATTAGTGTGTCCAGTATTCCTCACAAGCCTTTTGAATCAGACTATCGTAAGCTCCCTTGATATCTAGAAATGCCAGCCACAGGGGCCTGTTTTCTTTTTCCGCTATTTCAATACACTGCACCGATAAAAGCAGATTGTCCTTCAACTTTTTTCGCTTACAGAACCTATTTTGTAGTTCTCACAGCACCCCATCATTCTCCACCGATGTCTGTAGTCTTTCCTTTACTATCTGCATCACCAGCATGTACTTATGTCGCTGTTATAGGGCGGTAGCTGTTTATATAGGCTTTCTCCCCCTTTTCTTTAGAGATCATGCTCATCCTGCTTAGTTTACACCCATTGGGAGCTTCAACATCCATTATTGCTTTGCTCGCTGCTTCTCTTAATGTTTGTTTAGAGTCTGGTCTTAGTTTATTTATCAGCATGATTGGGACACCGCCAGAGCTTGTTGATGTGCTATTATGAACTGTTTTTCCTTTCCTTTCCTGCTCGTGTTGTCCCAACGGAGCCATTGAGCTGAATATTCCATCCTCACTTGGTACGGTGCATGCAGCGCTTTCTTGGTGTTTATATCTTTCTGTCTTATTGTTTTTATATACTCCATTGCCTCATCCCGTTCTACTCGGACCCCTTGAATTGTAGATATGAACCTCTGTTTCACACTTGTCTTAATACTCGGAGAGTTAAGATGGTTCCAAAATTTTGCAGCTGCCTTCCTATCCATTTTATTTACTTCCACCATCCATCGAGCCCCCTTGCTTCTAATCTTTTCACTGATCAAATAGGATGCTTCTCTTCTGCAGCTCAAAAAGTTATCCCAATTTTTTTTACATCATCTTCTGGTTCACCTCTCTATTTAGCATACCTGTGTTCCCTGGATGCTACCTGAAGTCTTACTATGGCTCCCTTAACTCGCTCATCCAACCAGCTTTTGGGTTTGTGTCTGCTTTTCCCGGTCGCTTGACTCCTACATTAGCAAGCTCTTACTCAAAGAAACGAGTTAGACTTGTGTACGTACACTCTGTATTAGTATCCTCGGTGATAATTTTCTCAATCTCTTTAGATGCTATTTCTATTTGCCTTTCTGAATAAATATTACCGTGTGGTTGCTCGTAATGCCGCCTTTGCAATTTTATTTTTCTTCCAAAAGTCAGCTTAATACATTTGTGATCGCTACCTAAGCTTCTGGACCCATATTCATCTACGCTCATCACCTTAGCCGATTCTACATCATATGTGACATTATTGCGCGATCTATCGTTGACTGTGGCCTTCCAACCTCCCTTGTTATCTGCCTGTCGCATTTCTCGGTGCTGTTGCAAATGATTAAACTATGCTTTTCACACATATTCATTAGCATTCTGCCTGTTGGGTCAGTACATCCATACATATCGTCACGTGAGTACAGAACGACCACAACGTCTGTTCACAGGAGCAGCACTGGACGTCGAGCCGAACCGAACGTTAGAGCACGAGCACACCAACAGTCCTCTTCTTTTTTCACACCATGGCACATACTCGTATTGGCATGGCTAAACCTCGTTCCATGCCTGTGGCATTACCCCCCTTCCAAAAAAAGTACCACCCTGATGATCAATGCCGATTAAAAGTTAAAGTAATTGCGTACACGCACAAAGACGCATGATGAAGCAGTGTCAGGTGACTCGGGGGTAGTTTGGCTTCATCCGTGACACATGAACAATGTCGGCCTGCTGGGAACATCGAGATTGCTGAGCTGTGTCTTCAAGCAAATTTCGTGGTTGACATCTGTGAGGCAGCGTAATACTCTATAAGGACCGAAGTAGCGGAGAAGTAACTTTTCCGAGTGGTCCCTTTGGCGAACGGGGATCCACAGCTAGACCAGATCACCGGGTTGGTAAATAACATGGCGATGATGGGAGTTGTACCTCTGCGAGTCGATTCCTTGTTGTTTTCGGATCCACTCGAGTGCAATGCCGTACTGTGGTGGTCCTGAGTAGAATGACCGCGCCGTCTGCAGGGTGGACGGACGGGACGGATAGCCAACAGCTGGTGCAGAAGTAGGTACTGCTTCTGCGTACGTTAATAGCGGAGCTTCGGCTGTACGCGGGGCCGTCATGGGTTGGACCTCGGCAGCACGCAGAGTCGTCATGGGGTGCACCAGCTGCCAGACCTCTTCACGAACGACATTCGTTAGAGCAGCAACTTTAGGCGGTGGAGACACCACGTGCAGCTTTTGCAGCTCCTCGCGCACAATACTGCGCACGAGCTCCGTCGGGTCTTACAGTCGTGATGTCAGGTGCTGGCAGGGCCGACGACACTGACGAAAGACTTCCAGGGCGCTCATACTTATACTAACGCTGCCTTAGCATTCTCTCCATTGCCATGGCTTCGCGGAGGAAATCATCTACAGTGCTAGGAGGGTTCCGCACTAGTCTAGCAAACAGCTGCTCTGTCACTCCCCAATTTAGGAGGCATTCTTCTCTTCCGTCATTGAGGAGTCAGCTCGCCTGAACAGCCGCGACAGGTCCCCAACGAACATGGCAACATTCTCGTTCGGACGCTGATTTCGGGAATTGAGGAGCCGTTCCGCTTGCTTCTTTCGGTCAGAACTTCGGAAGGTGTTCCGCAACTGGTTACAAAACTCTGGCCAGGTTGTCATAGTGGCCTCATAGTTTTCGAACCAAGTGCGTGCAGAGTTCTCGGGATAAAAGTAGACATACCGAAGCTTTCGCTGCTCGTTCCACTCGTTGACGCTGCCGCAACGGTTGTAGTCGTCAAGCCAGTCGTTGACGTCCTCGTAAGAGTGACCGTGGAACGACTTCGGGGTTCGCGGAGCGTTGAAGAACCATAAAAGAGGCAGCATTGATGTCTTTTGGGTTTGCGTTCCTGCTCTAGCCATAGTATTTTGGAGGTGTGGAAATAGTCTGAATTCAGGACGTAGGCCTAGTTCTCGCCTGCTACGCCGTAGGTCAGCTGGTTCTTCCAAGTCGCGACTAGTGTCGGGACCTTGCTGCTGATTGCAGTGCATACAACACTACCCAGCACCTCCACCAGAAAATGTCACGTGATCAGAACGACCTCAACGTCTGTTCACAGGAGCAGCACTGGACCTCTAGCCGATGATGATGATGATGATGATGATGACCTCTTATGGATGGCGCTCACTCACAGAGGGGGATGGGCCAAGAACCAGGCGGCAGGATACTTAAATGAAACTAAAATGAAAACGAAGCCAATCTGAAAAAGTAGTTCAAAAATAATACTACCAAAAAACAAAAATGTTTGTTGAGCAAGCGGCCAAACCATCTCTTGTTTTTGATAGACATAACTACGATTTATCAACTAAAAATCTGAAAAGGTTGGGGTTCACTAGCACAGTAATCTTTTAGTTGCATTGATGTAATCAAACACAGTGGAGCATAAATCCCTGTGGCAGTAACCAAATGAAGTTCCGCCAAGTGATAAAATTAATGGTAGATTTACTTGTATTCCTAGCTTTTGTAATGGGGCTACTAAAAATCTTTTTCTCTGATAAGAATAACGATGGCATAATAAAAAGAAATGTTCAATCGAACCGTATGTAAGAGCACGAGCCCACCAATAGTCCTCTTCTTTTTTCACACCATGGCACATACTCGTATTGGCACGGCTAAACCTCGTTTCATGCCTGTGGCAATGTCTTCTATGTACGCATTCATAACTTCTGATATGATTACCTCGCACTCTTCTCCTAGTTCGTAAATATCATTTCTTATGCACTGCACCAATTGTTGATTTTCCTCTCTGGTTATTTCCCCTGTCTACAGCCTACAAAATACAGAAGCGTCATTTGCCCTGCCACTCTTCCATTTAGCCATAAATGTTCCTTGCACTCCTGCTTAACCACTTGCCAGTCTGTACTTTTATGAAGGAATGCCCCAATGCCACCCCCCTTTCTTCTGCCTTCTGTTCAACTACAATATTCCCACGCGCAGTCCGGATTTTAGGACATTGTTCCAAGTCCCTAAGATATGTGTCTACAAAACAATAGACCATCGGCCTCTCCTCCCTTAGCTGTTCTTCTAGCTCTTCCTACTTCAGCCTATTTCTGCCAGCCTGCACGTTAATATACCCTACGTCTGAATGGGCTTGCCCCTCCTGGCTACGTCAATTTCTGCCCGGACTCTACGTGTCTTAGATATTGGTGCCAATTTGGAATCGTATATGTCTATGCCACCTGTCAAAAAGTTCCCCTGGTTGTTTTCCTCATTACTTGCTATCCTACAACCCGAAGGGCCCGCGTAGCCCCCAAGAAAGCTACTGCGCGTCTTGCAAGTCGCCAACCCACCTCATGACCTAGCCTCCCATTGAGGTGAATTCTGTCTCGCTGAAAACCACCCCACCTATGCTCCTCTTTGTTTATTTCCACCACCTCAAAGCCTTTCCCTCGACTCATCCGCCCTATTCTTGGTTTTTGTTGACAACCACTCTTTGCAGGTTGCCTTCTCGCGCCGGTACCTCCAATATCGTGCATATCACTACTTGTACCTTAGGAGAAATGACGCGCATGTCATCGACCCCTTTTGCTAGTGTAGTCACTTAAACCGACATCGTTTAAACCACCTGCAATCATCACATCATCACAAAGTTTCATCCATCAGCTGTAGTTTTGAGTTTTACGCTCGCTTGCCTCATGACTGCTTCCAGCTTGCCTCCTGGGAACGTCCCTACTGCAACCCTCTTGTCACCTGTTGTCCTCTCTTTCATTCCTTCTTCGCATCGATTTAAATTCGACTTCCCGGCGATTATCTCGTGCTGTGACTTTTCAGCTGCAGCGTCCTCCACCTGGGGGTTACTTGCACCTGTGACGCCAACTGCTATGTCCCCTCCCAGCTCCGCCCCCACTTCTTCGCTAAAGCTGCGTCTTGGGACCATTGAACCGGCTGAACGTGTTTTTCTGACATTGCTTGATCTTTATTTTTCGCCGTTCTTATTGCCGGTGCCCTACCACTCTCTTCTTCAGCCACTCCTTTGTTCACATTCGCCAGTGCTTTCGCGGCGGACCTGAGCCTCGTTTTTTTGCTCGTTTTTTCTTGCTCTGTCACCAACGCACTATCCAGCTCATTGATTCTGATCAGCAGTTCACTCTGGGCAACCATCATTTTCTCTATTTTTCCTCGATCTCACAATGCCTACACTTGGCGTGACCCTCCCCTCTATTAGCGTCTGCACGTTAGTCGATTTTCAAACCCACCCCACTCCCTGAACCTTTTATATCTTTTTGAACCATGTTTTTGGCACCAATATTCCTTATGAATTGTCCCACTCGATAATTACAGAACACTGCACACGATGAACTCTGCCATATGAAAAAAAGAAAGCCTAAGTTTTGCTACCAAACTTGGCTTGTGTCGTATACGTGCACCTACCCCACGGGATGGCAAGAGAAAAAAACACAATCACACACACAAGCTAGTAAATACCTGGTGAATAAGTCCCGAAGAAGCCGTACAATGAAATAAGTGCTACAAAGGTTTTAACTACAACCTTATAATTATAAAAGCAAGCTCGAAACGTGCAAAACCACTTATCTGCGCAGTCAATAGGGAACGCTAGAGAAACACGTTCATCCACCATGCCAGCCTGAACCTCGTGTTTCGACCGAAAGACAGTGCCGCTGTACGAAGAAAAGAGCGGGCCACGCCCACCTCTGGAAACGTGCTCTCTGTGCGATTAGGACGCCCGGAAAGAAACCCGCCGCTCTCCCACAACCTCGGAGGCCATTCCACCTATCATTTAGTCCTTGGAGTGTCCGCTGGATGGCGGTGCTTCAATATGACGAATATAGCTTCAAAAGATGCGAGATGGCAGTACTTGGAGTGTTCACAAGATGAACGGACGAACGGACGGACAGTGCTGTGACTCCCGTTATTCATCCCTCGCAGAAGAAGAGCACTCACCATCATTATTGAGCCTCCTCACGAGCTGACGCTCGGCCTCGTGACAGCGCCGGCTCACCTTTGACCTTTTCTTTCTTCTTTTGATCAATTAAAGGCTTTCATTACATGTTCTTTGCTCGATGTGAGACGGGTCGCAGCAATAAGGCTCAGAGGTCGGACACATGATGCCGAAACGCGGGACCTTTCACGACGCCAACATCATCGACGTTAGGAGCTGCAACACCTCGGAAGATGGCGCCTGCAATCTTGGCGAGATACATCGACTGCGGGCGGCAGAATGGCACGATATTTTAGATGACGCCACAGCCTGCGGTCCCAAATGGGTGCCCTGTTGACTGAGGCGGAAGACCACTTGCGAGGAAATCAAGCCGTCATGGCAGCAGGAGTAAGTGTATTCCTCGACCGAATAAGCTCATTTTATGGTCAGATAGAGTTAGTGGATGAGGCAATTTTCGAAGAGACGCCAGACGACCTGTTGGATACCGAGATGTTGGACGCTGGATAATACCGCGACAATGTTGTTTCTCTCACAGCGAATCTAAGAGGCGAGCTGAATGAATTTTTGGCTCCTCCAGCCCCACTGCTCACGAACGTTCACCCGTTATCATCTGGTAAAAGCAAGCTTTCCCAACTATAACTCGTAAAATTTGATGGTAACCGCAGACTATGGCCGAGATTTTCGACGCAGTTTACATCAGCAGTCCACAACAACAGCGAGTTAAGTACAGCTGACAAGTTGAACTACTTGAACAGTTTGGTTACCGGAGCGGCTGCGATGACCATATTGGAATTACAAGCTACCGAAGAGTGCTATAAAGACGCTATTGAAATTTTAAAGAAGCGTTTCGAAGATGCACAGATCATTGTGCATGACATTTGCAATGTTTCCTGGATCTAAAGCCGGTGTCGTCGTCAGCAGACGTTCGTAAGCTGACGCAACTTTACGACAAGGTACAGGTTCATATTCAAATCCTCAAGGCGCTTGGCACAAACTTGACAGCTTATTGCTCCATGCTTCGGGAAATCCTGCTAAGAGTTGCACCGACGAACATGGCGTTGCGTTTCCATGAGATGGACTAGACATCCTCGTCGGCAGCATCCTCTTCTAATTTCCAAGGCAATTCAAATCGTGTAACGGTTCCAGAAGATAACGATCTTCGATTGCTTCTGGAATTTTTCGAACTTCAACTCACTTGTCAGGAAGCTGTTGCTGAACATGACGTAACGGAGACTCGTCGAGCCCCAGATAAAGGAGGACTAAAACGCAGTCATCCACGGGACCTCTCCACGACGGTTGCTCTACAAGGCTCAACAAAAAGTCCACAACAATGCCTGTTCTGCCGGTCTGAAAAGCATTCTACTGAAGTCCATGATACGAAGAATATCGACTTCTCAAACAAAAGGGAGATGCTCATCGAAGCGGGAAGATGCTTTCTTTGCCTAAAGACAAGGTCAGTCGTAATGCTGCAGAGTCTGACAGCCACCGTATTGGGCGCCAAAACATCTAGTAGCAACTGAGTTATTTTTGATGGCGGAAGTCAGCGGAGCTTCATTACAATCATAGCTTATGGAAGACTTGGGTGCAAACTAATGGCAGAGGAAACGTTAGCCATTGGTATGTTCGAAAGCGATAATACGAAAAATCATCAAGGAGGTACGTGTATCGATTCTCCCTGCGAAGCAAAGTTTCCGATTTCAATAGAGGCGCTGGTGGTGGACACGAAATGCACTGAATGCATTCCGGTACCAAAATAAAAGGTTATAAGAGAAACGAACAAGATGCACTTGGATACGCGAGCTCTCTCTTTACAAGGAGCAGACGACAAATAGATTGCGGTCCTTATTGGATACGACTATTATTGGGATATAGTAACTGGTACCGTGAAGCTTGTGCTCGAAAAGTTGAAAGCTGTCAAGACGAAGCTGGGATGGACTGTGCAAGGAACATTGTCTACTGCAGCCGATGATACACAGTGTGCCAGTATTGCAGTTCTACGATCCGCACTGACCGAGCAAAATATCGAAACTTTTTACTCGTTTTTGGAATATGGAAAGCACCGGTATCCAGGCCTAAAATGAGAGAACGACGGTCGCCAAACTGGTGCTGGTGAAATTTGAGAACAACATCAATAAGAAAACAGTAGAAGGAAAGGGTTGCTCTGCATGAAAACTACGCTGTTGCACTCAAACGTCTGCACAGTTTGATGAAGAAGCTTAACAAAGACAGTGAGCTCTTCAAACAATACAAAGCAACTATTCGAATGTGCCTTGAAGAAGTATATGCTGAAAAAGCACCTACAAAAGAAGACTAACCATTTGGACCACGGTATTATATGCCACACCAAGCCGTCATACGTGAGGTTCGATTTACTGCAAAGGTACGCATCGTGTTCGACGCTTCGTCTCACAAATCCGGGATGAAGTCCTTAAATGACAATCTAGAAACCGTTCCAAATCTAAACCCTGACCTAGTGACGCTACTGCTTCGTTTCCGACGCTACAAGAGAGCAATGAATATTGATGTTGAGAAGGCGTTCCTTCAGATTTGCCTCCGAGAGCGTGACAGAGATGCGCTTTGCTTCTTGTGGTTCAAGACTTCACCTCAAGTAGACAGCACACTGACAGAAATAGAAGTCTCGAGAATGACGAGAGTGTACTTTGGAGCTACTTCAAGTCCTTTCCTATTGACTGCTTCCTTAAAGCACCACTTCAGGTCCGAATAAAATGGCTTTCCTTCGACAGCCCGGCTATTGCGAGTCTCCATATATATATGGGTGATCTTCTTATTGGCGCTGACACCATTTACCAAGCTATTTAAACGCATAACGAGGTAATTGAAATCTTCAAACATGCGTCAATGAACATTCGTAAATGGGCCAGCAACGACCCCATTGTATCTGCCGTCTTTGTACAAGGAATCACTTCTTTCGAAAAATCACTTTGCTCACCTTCTGGACCTCTCAAAGTCCTGGAACTACACTGAAACAAACAGACGGACACCTTTTCGTTTAGGCCCCAGGATATTATACAGTTTATGGAGGAGCATCGAATTACCAAACGCTTTGTGCTCCAGGCTGTTGCAAGGACCTACGACCCTTTGGTGTTTCTGCCACTTATTCTAGTAAAGGCGAAGATCTTCCCAAAAGATCTCTGGAGGGAAAACCTCGGCGGGGATGACACCACGTCAATGAAGCTGTCAGCTGTCTACAAAAAATTGAGCAAGGAGGTAGCCATGCTACATGAGATCAGTATTCCTAGATTCCTCACAGCAGGCAGCAAAGGCGCTTATCAAAGGGCAGAACTGCACATCTTTTCCGACGCAATAGTGTCAGCATACAGTGCTGTAGCCTACCTTCGAACCGTCGACTCAAGTGGTACTGTTCACACTATACTAATAATGGCAAAGACAAGAGTTGCGCTGTTAAATACGGTCACCTTGGTGAGGCTGGAATTGATGTCAGCTTTGCTTGCAACCCGCTTATATGCCTACATCATCAAGAAATGCGACCTGGGCATTGGTTAAGTAACGATTTGGTCCGAATCCCAGATTACCCTTTGCTGGATTTACAAGGACCCCGTTTCTTGGAAGGCTTTTGTACAGAACAGGACGCTAGAGATCAGAAATTTGACAGAATATTCTCGATGGCGATTTTGTCCCGGAAGAAAAAAAAACCCTGCAGACTTGCTCACTCGAGGCTTGACTATACAGAAACTGGGTAGATCACAGTTGTGGTGCTATGGACCTGGATGGCTCACCATGTCTCTCACATTCTGACCTGAATTCGGAGAAAAACTTGACCTCGGAAACAAAAAACTCGAGGCAGCTGAAACAGGGCCAGAAATCAATATCCACGTTGTTAACACGAGAACATAGATGGCAACGCCAATTGATAATGAACGATTCAGCAGCCTCACAAAACTTGTAAGAGTAACGGCATGGGATTTCCGTTATGTTAAAATGTTGAAGACGCAAAGCAATAGGTTCGACGAGCTGTCTGCTAAAGGAATTCAACAGGCAGAGTGCTACTTGATTCGTGTAGAACAGAAAGCTCCTTTTGGTAACGAAGGCAACTGCGTCGCAATGAGAATCCGATTCCTTCCCAAAGTCCAGTTCGACAATTAAGATTGTTTCTCGATAACAACGAACTGCTTCGGGTACAAGAAAAAGTTCAGATAACGGACGACTCGTACGGTTCTCGCCATCCAATCCTCCTACCGAAAGAGTCTCACCTCGTTACTTTAATCATCAATCATGCTCACGAAACATTTTTCCACGAAGGAGTACGAGAAACACTGACTCAAATCAGGGAACAATACTGGATTCCACAATTACGACAGTTGGTGAAAAAAACAATACGATGATGTGTCATCTGCCAACGCCTACATTCAAAACCAGTTGAGCAAGTTTCACCATGTATGCCCCAGGATTGTTGTAATCAAGCCCCTTCATTTCTTGTAAGTGGAGTAGATTCTGCGGGTCCACTTTACATCACAGGAAATCTCACCAGCGCTCTTACATCGCTCTTTTTACTTGTGCTGTAACAAGAGCTGTTCACTTGAAACTTGTTGAAGATTGGACGACGGTGAATTTTCTTTTGTGCACTTCGGAGATTCGTATCACGATGAGGCCTCTGTCACGCTATTTACAGCGACAATGCCTGAACCTTCGTCAAAACGTCCAAAGATATACAAAAGCTCTGGCGAGCAATTCGGCATCCCGATGTACTTGCGTTTTTCTCTTCCTTGAAAATTCAGTAGAAATTCATTTGCCCGAGTGCTCCTTGGTGGGGTGGATTGTACGAGAAACTCGTACGTTCTGTGATACCTGCTTGAAGAAGATGCTTGGTCGACGTTTGGTAAATCAGACAGAGTTGGTCACTTTACTAACGGAAGTGGAAGCAGTAATAAATTCTTGGCCTTTAACTTGTGTGTACAATTACGTTGATGAGCCGAAGCAGTAATGAATTCTCGGCCTTTAACTTATGTGTACAATGGCGTTGATTAGCCGTACCCCTATCTCCAGAGGTTTTTTCTCGTTGAAAGAAGACTGACAACGCTACAACCTTACGACCTCAAAATCAGAACCGTGTCGACCAACGATCGACTGAAGAAACTTTGGAGCAAGAGAGAAGACGATTGGCAAACTTTCTCGTCTCATTGGTTAAAATAGTACCTCCATGAACTCAGGAATCAAACATTCAACCAAGCAAAAAGAAATCAAATATTGAAGAAAGGCAAGGCAGTTCTACTCAGAGAAAAACATCGTCCAAGGCAACTGTGGATCTTGGTTCGCATAGAAGATCTGATCGGTGGACGGGACGGCATCGTGAAGACTTGCTTCTTAGCTTTCCGACGGCACTGTTGTGAAGCGTCCTGTGCAGCTACCATACCAATTGGAAGCCATCTATCGTCATCTGTCGGCACGGGAGACTGTTGTGACTTCCTTTATATATCCCTTGCAGCAGAAGAGCAGTCATCATCATTATTGAGCCTCCTCACGAGCTGATGCTTGGCCTCGTGACAGCGCCGGCTCACCTTTGACCTTTTCTTTCTTCTTTTGATCAATTATTGCGTTTCACCTGGCAAGACGTGTTTTTTGCTCGATGTGAGCTGCGCCGCAGAAATAAGGCTCAGAGGTCCAACACACGAACAGACAAGCAGACGGATGGATGAATGAACATGTGGACGGACGGATGGATGCAAGGACGTACGGACGAATGTACGGATGAAAGGGTGGACGGACGCATGGGCCAAAGAACGTATGCACAGACGCACGGACGCAGGCACGGACAGATGCATGGATGGACGGATGGACGCACAGACGGACGCACAAAAGTACGCACAGACGGTCAAACGGACGGTTGCATGGACAGACGCATGGACGGATGAACCAAAAACGAACGAACGGATGGAAGTGCGGACGGACTGCCGGACGCTTCGCACCACTCTTTTTTATTCAGTTCCTGGATATGCTGTGATTTTTCCCATTCTTTTATTGTGAAAGCAGAGCTAGAGACATTTTGGAATGCCCATTTCATCCAAATACACGTGGTTTCGAGAACCCACTCCTCCATTGAATAACGACGCTTGTTCCTCCGCCTCTAGAAAGCTAGGGTTTCTTAGACACAAACTAAAGAACGCGCCAACTCAGATCAAACTTCTTGCATATAATACATTTATTCGACCCCGTCTAGAGTACGCATGCGTAGCCTGGGACCCGTATTTTAAAAAGGATGTTTATAAACTTGAAATGGTCTAGAGGAGAGCGGTAAAATTCATCTATAATGCCTATCACAATCTTGATTCACCTTCGTCACTTATGGCTATCAACAACATTCCGCTCTTGAAACAGCGTAGAACTATCGCCAGACTCAAGTTTCTTTTCCTGCTTCGTAATCATCTGTTTAATATCGATCCCAGTAAATACATCTCTCCCTCTTCTTCCAGGAAAACCAGGCATGCTCACAATCATGATCTGACACCTTACTTGGCACGTACTAACCTTTTCCAACAGTACTTCTTTCCGAGAACCATTAGCGAATGGAATGCACTGCCTTCAAATGTTTTTCCTGAACGTGGCCTTCCCGATGTTGAAAACTACATGCATCTTTTTGTGTAATCAACACTGTTGATATTTCAATGCTAGATTACCTCATCTTATTATTTCAACTGTGTAGCTTTACTTTTTTGTGCTTGAAACTGTTTCTAGAAGTTTATTCGCTTTTTTTCTAGATAGGTATAACTAAGCATCCTATTTAGTATGGCTTGTTTTTCAGTAGCTTTGTGTATTTTAACTTGCTGTATAACTTGTTCGTTTTTTTCGCTATGCTCCCTTTTTGTGCCCCTCCTGCTTGGTCTACGGACTGCAGTATATAATAAAAAATAGCCGTCGGCCATGCCAATGTTTAGGGAAAGCATGTATGGCTAGTCCGAACAAAGTACATGCTATATTCAAGAATGTTGTAAGTTCGTTTACAACAATAGGTAGATGGCGCGTATATACAAAGCTCGCCGTTAGTGAGAGGGATATCATGTGTGGGAGGCCTACTAGGTGTGCGAAGCCTGCTAAAGTGTCAGGGGCCGCTGGTTTGACTCTCGAATAGGTGCCTTTGAATTTTAGAGACGATAGTTTTTCTTGGGACCTTCGACGCAAAAATTTTGGTGTGTCTGTCTGTCTGTTTGTTTGTACTTTTGTCTGTTTCTTCACGCTTAACGGCACCGGGTACTTGAAACGGCCGACCCCATCCGCAGCACCCTCCAATCGTGCTCAAGGTTTAGCGTTTATACTTGTGCTATCGATAAGCAATTATTGTGCAAGTCAGGGGCACCATAACAACACATGTATATTCTGCATGTACATCATTTACTAGGAAATGCACACATAGGTAATTTCAAGGACCGTAGAGCTTATCGTGCTTCGCTAACAATGCAACGCTTGCATGAAAAGGTGGGTGTTTCCAACGCTTTGCTAAGACGTGATGGTGGCGGCACCTACCCGTTGCTTTTCGTTCCTCACTGTATCACCTCTGAGAAGGAAGCGCACACCCGTCTCAGAGCCACGCGCTTTGTTTTGCGAGACGACTGCCAGGTGGCGGGCATGTCTCACGTGTGACGTGACCTGATGCGATCGTTTGCCTCCGCTGCACGCTCGAGCCCCTCTAACGCAGCGCTTCCAGAATACCATTCACCGTTTCTTTTGCGCAGGACATCAAATTAGTTGTTCACTCTTTCCCCACACAAGACTATCTCCTTTCGATGACATTTGCAGATTACATGCAGATACGGGGCCGTTTTAGATGCGGAGCATCTTATACTCGCGCCTTGTAGTGCGCCGTCCGCACCGCTTCTCGAACATTCGACAGCTGACGCGCGCGCATGCGCCGTCGCGCCGTCGCCCACTCTTCCACCATCCTTGCATCCCTTCCTCCTCTACACACCGCGCGCGCTTCACTCCTCCACCATCTGTGCACCCTTCCTCCTCTACACACCGCGTTCGACATCTACAATTCTCCTGATTCTCCAGTGGACGCGCATGTGGCGTCGCGCTTCGAGAACATTCAACAGCTGACAGTGCATGCGCTGTCATGCTGTATACATACTCAAGGTCGGCGCTCGCTCGCTCAGTTGCCGCTCGTCGGTTGGTTTGTACGGCGCGTCGACGTCCAAGGTCGCGGTGAAATGAATTCCAATGAATCCACAAACACAATGATCGACTTCCCTTCGACCAGCGCCGCCCTTTCGCATACGTGTGTACGTGTTCACTCATTTAACACCCCCTCCTACAACCACGTTAACCAATTTAGCCATCGACCCAAGTAAGTCGCAATTTAACACCCCATTTCACAACCACGTTAACCAATTTAGCCATCGACCCAAGTAAGTCGCACTTTAACACCCCGTTAACCAATTATATGGTCCGCATCCTCCTCAGTGTTCCCCCGAGGGAAGCTGCGGGCAATTTTTTTTTCTTACAATAGCTTTCTTTTAACCAAATATATATATATATATATATATATATATATATATATATATATATATATATATATATATATATATATATATATATATATATATATATATATATATATATATATATATATATATATATATATATATACCATCACGAGTGATTGTGTTTATTAACAGATGATGTGAAATGAAGTTGGGAAAGAACAGCGTACTTCCGAGACAGGCCTAGTCCGCTTCACCCAACCACACAGTTCAAGCGCTGCTCCACTACTCTTCTTCTTCTTCCGCACACCGTACGCTCGCCCATCTTCATTGCATTTCCCCCGGCGGCAGACGAAGTTTGCCGAGCGAGTTAAATATGCCTATGATGGTACTGTTTGAGGCGGGCTACGTGAACAATTTGCGTAAAGCGCGAACGTCGGTTATTGGCTGTGACTCGGGCGACAACTTAATTCACGCCACTGAAACGAGTGACTATCACGAATGGGCTGGTATAGTTTGCTAGAAGCTTCCCGTACAATCCTTTTCTGTGAACAGGAGTCCACAGCCAAACGTAGTCTCCAGGAGAAAACTCTACGGGGATATGCCTGGCTTTGTAGCGACTCTTGCTGTGTTCTTGAAAAAACAGTGTTCGAAGGCGTGCTAGTTAATGTGCTTCTTCAGGACGACACAACGTCTCAGCGATGGACAGATCTTCCTGATACGAGAAACGTAATAGAGTATCTAGAAAACTCCGTGGGCTTCGTGCGTGAAGCATAAATAAGGACGATTGTCCAGTAACTTCATGCTTAGTGGTGTTATATGCGTAAGTAACAAACGATAAGACGGCGCCCCAGTTCCTGTGGTCGGCATCAATGTACATCGATAGCATTATCGTAAAATTTTTATTCGTTCTCTCAAATAGACCGTTAGTTTGCGGATGGTAAGGGGTGGAGTGGCGATAAGAGGAGCCACAGAAGTGCGAAAGATTTTCAACCACATCGTTGATAAGTTGCCGTCCATGGTCACTGATGACAACCCGTGGAGCACTGTGACGCAGTATGACCCGTTCTAACGGAAAAGAAGAAACAGCAGCTGCTGTGGCGGATGTCAGTGCATCCGTTTCCGTATAACGAGTTAAATAATCCACGCACACTATAACATATCGGTGGCCAGATGGAGTCTTAGGAAGGGGTCCGAGCAAGTCGATGCCGTTTTTTTCAAAGGGGGATGTCGGTGTAGGGATGGGCTGCAAATAACCTGCCGGGGCAGTGGTGGATCGCTTGTGGCACTGGCGACGTACTGTTTTGTGGGCTTCCACATTTTCAGCCAGTAAAACCTCTCACGTAGTCTATGTAGCGTGTGTGTGAAACCAAGATGACCAGATGTTATGTCATCGTGCATAGAACGAATGACTACCTGGCACATGCTTTCCGGCACCACTAGAAATAACGGGAGGCCATCGGCTTAATAGTTTCTCTTATACAGCAAGCCATTTGAAATTGTAAAGTGCTTGTCGTTATGTGCAGATTCAAGCAAGGGTTTCAGGGTAGGGTTGTGCTGTTGCTCAAGTTTTAAGCTGCTGGTATGTGGAAAGTTGGATGAGACAGAAACTCAATGTCGTCGTCGTCAGCAGTGGTGTGTTCTGAAGGAAGGCGGAATAAGCTGTCGGGATCCGTGTGACATCATCCGCTCTTACACGTCACGAAAAAGCTGTACTCTTGGAGGCGCTACGCCCAACGAGCCAGCCGGCCAGACGGGTCGCGAAGTCCCACAAGCCAACATAGTGAGTGATGATCGGTCACTATTGTGAACTCGTGGCCATGTAGATACGGTCAGAACTTCTGAATGGTGAAGATGACTGCTATGATCTCGAGCTGGGTGATGGTGTAGTTCTTCTCTCCTCTGGTCAGTGTCCAACTGGCGCATGCAACGACGTGCTGACGGCTGTCGCAGAGTTGGGCCAGCACAGCACCAACACCTAGCCCACTAGCATCAGTATAAAATTCAGTCAAAGCGTCATGATCAAAATGATTCAGAATGGACCCTATTGTCAGTAAAAACTTCAGATGTTGAAATGCAGCCTCACATTTATCATCCCCCAAGTACGGCGTGTCTTTATGAAGAAGGTACATCAGTGGGGAGGCAAGTCGTGGGAAGATCTTAATAAATCGGCGCAAATCTGAGCACAGACCCAGAAAACTTCGCAGGTCCTTCACTGTTCGTGGTTGTTCAAAGTTGCGAACAACTGCAGTCTTCTGTGGGTCTGTTCGTACGCCCTCTTTATCCACGAGATATACTAATACGAGGGCTTGACGTTCTCCAATATGGCACTTCTTTGAGGTTAAAACAAGGCCAGCTTCGCGTAAGCATTCAAACACAAGTGACAAGCGGTTATGCTCTTGCGGTTATGCTCTTGAAAAGTCTTTCCGTAGATAATCACGTCATCTAAATAGCACATGCAAATTTCTCATTTTAGTCCACGGAGTGCTGTATCCATAAATCTCTCAAATGTCACTGGAGCATTGCACAAACTAAAGGGCGTAACGTTAAACTCAAAAAGACCGCCTGGTGTTACGAAGGCCGTCTTCTCTTTATATAAGGGATGCATAGGAATTTGCCAATACCCAGAACGCAAGTCAACAGAAAAAAAATAGGAGACAGAATGCAGGCAGTCTTAGGCATCATCTATACGTGGCGAAGGGTAGACGCCTTTTTTTCTGATGGCATTTAGGCGACAATAGTCTACGCAAAACCTCCATGAATTCTCCTTCTTCCTGACTAGAATGACAAAAGCTGCCTACGGACTACACGATTCTTGTAGGACGCCCTTCTTTAGCATGTCTTCAACTTGCTCAGCGATGATTTTCTTTTCGAAAGGTGATGCGCGATAGGGCTTCTGGCGTATTGGTGGTGCTTGGCCTGTATAGATGCGGTGTTGCGTACGTGAAGACGGTGGCGTAACGGTAGACGTCTCGTCTTGGACAAAGTCGAAGACTGAGGCGTAGCCTGCGATCAATTCCTGCAGCAGCGACCATTCAGTTGAGGAAAGTGGCTTGTTGATCATACGGTCAACGCTGACAGAATAGTCGCGGTGGGAATTGGTGCGGGGTTTCTTCACATCCACCAAAAGTTGAAGTGACCATATGGTAAGAGTACATTGCTCTTGAAAGCTTGCCAATTTAAGTCCTACAGGCAGAGATATAGGCTGGGCGGAAACGTTTACAGTCGACAAATTGACGGTGAGCACGAGGCGACGAGGCACAATAACGTTGTTCCTAAGTGCGTTACTGAAGTTCGGCTCGGCTAAACCGTAGTAAGAACCCGCCCAAGAACGTGAAGAGTTTATGCGCACAAACATTGCGGTATGCAGGGCCAAGCAGACGTCTTCAGACACAGAAAACACGCTCGAGTTGTCATCAACGGTATCTTCCGTCAATGGAGAGGGCAACACGGGATGAAAAATATTTCCACCACTACCACAATCCAGTGTGGCACCATATTCACGCAAAAAATCTATACCTAGAATGATATCGTGGGTCGCACGTGCAAGCACCGTTAGTTCAGCTCTAAACGTTTGATTTCCTACAGAAATTAAAACAGAACGAACACCAACTGGGATCAACATTTCTGCCCTACGCCGCGGAATGGAGCACTCCGATTCCACGCAAACATTACTTTCGTCCCATGGTGATTCTTAAAAAACATGCTCGTTATGGAAACGGCAGCACCGGTATCAACTAATGCAACAGTATTCACACTGTCTACAAAAATACTAACTTTGTTCTCAACCATTACCACACAAGGGGGTCTTGCGAAAGATGATTTTGCGGCCTCGCCCCCATCGGTCACACCTGTTAGTTTCCCAGTGGTGGTGGTGTACCCGAGCGGCGACGCGGGAATGGGGATCACTGTTGGTGTGTGGGTGGTGGGGTAACGCTGCGGTCGGAGCAAGGTGAGTCAGCACGTGCTGCGTGTTGCCGTTGGAAACAGCCCTGAAATGGTCGAGACTCGCCAGCAGGCACATAGGCATGTACACGTTAAATGATGGAGCTCACTGCTGACGATGGTAGCAATACCTAGCGATGTGTTCAGGTAGCCTGCAGTTGTAGCAAGTGCGGGTGTCGCGTCTAGTCATCCCCGGCGAAGTAGACCTCGTTGATTGATAAAAGCCGGGCGATGGTGGCTGAGCAGTAAATAGCCGTGATGCAGCTTGCCTGCGTTCCTGGTTTTCCAGTGGTCGTTCACTCGTTCGTTCGAACCCATTGGTGTAATTCGAGCGAGGCTATATGTAGTTCTGACGCATCCAAGGTACCGGTGGTTCACGGGGCCGTTGATCGAATGCCCACTGATGGCCGACAGCGGCGGTGTCCACAGCTTGCATTTGAGCAAGTTCTTTCCTAACCACTCGTCTTATAATCGAAGAGATGTCGTCCTGCGATAGAAGGTTGACACTTGCAATCGTGGGCACATTGTCAAAATGTCCAAATTTTAAAATTTTGATAGGATTCTCCTCCTCTTTAGCGCTTCAAACGCTCGGCAGTGTTTCCTTAGGTCGGAAGGTGTGTGTAAGTCTTCCTTAGTAATAAGAAAGTTGTACACGTCTTCCGCGATTCCCTTGAGCAGATGACCTACCTTTTCTTCGTCAGGCATGATCGCACTCACGATTCCGCAAAGCTTCAAGACTGCCTCAATGTAGGTAGTGCATGTTTTGCCAGGTAACTGAGCTCTGCGTGAAAGCGTTTGCTGCACCTGCTTGACTTTAGAAGCCGAGTCACCAAAGCACCTCTTCAGCTCGTCCACAAAAATGTCCCATGTGGTCAATGCACTCTCGTGGTTGTCTAACCAAAGTGGCGTGGTGCCGACGAGAAAAAACACCACCTTCTCGAGCTGCTTAGCAGTGTTTCAGTGGGTGCTGCAACTCACTCTTTGGTAGTGCTTAAACTAATACTCAACATCGTCATCCGGCAGCTCCGAAAATATCCTTTGTTGTTGTTCCGGCGTGCCGCAGCGAGCTTGTCCTGGCGGGTGAGCGTGAGGCTCATCAGCAACGAGGTTGTTATGGCCTGCTCCGGCGTTCTCCATGTCTGGTAGCTGCGGGGGCAAGCCTGCCAAGCGTCTGCTCCGTCGAAAAATCGGTAAAACTGGGTCGTCCAGATCGATGTACCCGAAACCTTTTACCAAACTGTCACGAGTGATTGTGTTTATAGACAGATGATGGGAAATGGCGTTGGGAAAGAGCAGCGTACTTCTGAGACAAGCCTAGGTCACTTCACCCAACCACACAGGTCAAGCGCCGCTGCTACACTGCTCTTCTTCTTTCGCACCCCGTGCGCTCGCGCATCTTCGCTGCTATATATATATATGTAGTGGAGTATTAATTCAATGGGCCAGTCAGTCTTCGTGAAGGTATGAGATATAACACAACGGGAGCGTTGTCAACAAAAATAAATATATTTATTTCCCAACAGTTTCGGGAGGGGTCCTCCCTTCATCAGGGGATGATTTACACTGACATGAGCTTCCAAACTTCGTTGCTGCCGCATCCCTCTCGCCTTGAAAAATGTTTGCGAGAGTGAGAGGAAACTAGAAAAAAAAGGGGGGGGGGGAGAAAAAAGACGAAAAAGAAAAAGAAAGAAAAGAAAGAAAGTGAAAAAGAGGAAGAACCACGGTCAACACTGAGAACGAAGCCAACTGTCCGTCTACATCCACATACGGTTCATATCACGTGCTGTTCAGTTCTTGACGTGTGTCGGGCCACCCAAGATTGTCGCCGCGGTGCTGGGAGGGTCCGTGACGGCGTGCATAAAGAAAGGGGTTTCCCCGTAATGGGTCGGTCGGCGGGCGGCGTGCGTAAAGGAAGGAATTCCTGTTAATGGGTCGGTCGGCTATTTACCTTTAATCTTCGTTCGTTTCCCTTCAATGGTCATCAAGTGGTAGGCGAAGGTAAGCACTTTGTATGTGCATGTGAAAAAAAGAAAGAAAAAAAAAGAAAGGACAGTGTATACGTACGAGTCAGTCAGAAAAAAGCATGGTCTCCAGCTATCAATCTTTGTCACCAATTTTCTCCTGGCTTACTTCTCGGAGGCAGTTGAGTTTTCCGGGGTCCTCGTTGATGCCGGCTACTACTGTACGAAATTTGAAAATAAAATATGCCTCATGCTGTTCGCACTCGCGTCTGTTTGAGAAACCGGACTGCAAAAGAGTTACGCTGATATTTTCAAAACTGTGGTTTGGCAGGCGCAGATGTCTAGATAAAGGTAGCTTCGGCAGTGAAGTGGCGTGGTACCGGTGATTATTGAACCGCAGCCGAAATGGCGTGATTGTTTGGCCGATATATCCTTGTCCACAGATGTTGCAATGTAGCATGTATATTACGTTACTGGAGTCACAATTAAGGCTTTCAGTTAGGCAGAATTTGAAATCTGAGAAGTTCACTTTGGATTCACGTGTTGTGACCATCTGTGGGCATACCTTGCATCGAGCTTTTCCGCAAGGATGGCACCCTGATTGAAATTTGGGGGTGTTTGTTTTTGCTCTGACAAGAATTTCCTTCAGATTTTTATCCCGGCGGTACACCACGTGAGGTGGCTTCGCGAAATTAGAAGTTAGTCGTTTGCTTTGCCTGATTATGTTGAAATGGCGGGAAAGTATGTTGTTGATTCGTGGCGCTGATGAGGAGTAAGTTAGTACAAGGTTCGTTTGGGAAGTCGTTTTAGATACTCTGTTTGGTCCCTTAATTATATCATTCCTGTTCACGTTGCGAGCACGTAGTATGGCATCGTCAATAATGTCTTCCGGCTAATTTTGTTTCAATAAGGAATGCTTTAGGTGTTCCGCGTGTCTGTCAAATTTCCGCATATCGGTGCATATTCTTCGGTACCGGTAGGCCTTAGAATATGGAATACCCGTTTTGCAATGCTTTGGGTGGCTGCTGTTGAGGTGTAAGTACATTTGACGGTCTGTAGGCTTTTTGTAAAAGGTTGTTGACAAGCGGTCATTTTCGACCGTGACAGTGCCGTCCAAAAAGTTAATGCTAGTTTTGGAAATTTTGTGCGTGAATTTTATTGACGGGTGGCATTCGTTAAAATCCTCTATGAAGCGGAAAAGACTTCCCTCATCATCGTTCCATATCATAAAAGTATCGTCTAAGTATCTTCTGTAGTAGAAAGGTTTCAAGGTGCGTCCCTCAATTAATGGGATTTCAAGTGAAAATAAATATATTTATCCTTGTTGACAACCCTCCCGTTGTGTTATATCTCATATATATATGCATATATATATATATATATAATTTAAATATAAATATATATATATATATATATATATGAAGAGGTCCTTTCTTCGTCAGGGGTTGAAGACTAACATAGACATTCAAACATGGTTGCTGCTGCGTCCCTCTCGTCTTGAAAGTTGTTTGCGAGAGTGAGAGGAAACTGAAAACCGAAATAAAACTACAAAAAATGACGTTACAAACAGGAAGACCGTAATTAAGACTGAACGATGAGCGAAAAACCAGACTGTGCACAGCTGAAAGTAGTTGTAAGTCCCCACCTGCTTCTCAACTTTCGCTGGCCTGTTCTCGACATGTGTCGGGCCACTCAAGAGTGTCGCCGTGGCGGCGAAAGAGGCCCGCACCGCTGTGTATAAGGGAAGAGGTTCTCCTTGATAGCTTGGCTCTTTACCTTTCATCTTCGGCCGTTTCCTCTCAGTGGCCTTCAAGTGGTAGGTGAGCCGAAACACTTCACGTGAGTCAAACACTTTAAGACGAGCCTGCTTATTACCACGTTTGATGGCTGAAAATGTTATAGTGAATTTACTTTCAAGGAGCCAGGTTGCACTTCAGGAATTTAGGTTATTTTAAAAAATTTGTTTTACAGAGGATTACCACTGTGGGAGCATTATACTTCACTAGGACATATATCTTGTGGTATGCAAAGCCTACATTAGGCTTCAGTTTGTTTCGAACTCAATGTATCACACTTAATCTGTTTAACGAAGATATACCTCTGCGTTATGGTCAAATAAGTAATAGAAGGAAGGGCTTTTGATGATGGTTGCTTAAATATATCAATTTTCACCTCTTCGTAGATCACAGAGTTTACTAAGGTCCCTGGATGCATCGGCTGCACGCACTGGCAAATCAAACCTCCTCATGATTTGGAGCACCTGTACAGAAAGAGGAATGACTCGGGCTCCCTATATCTGCAAGTCTCTGTCAGTGGTGGGACTGTTATGGTCGATCAGACCTGGAAGTGATCTGGAAGCATGCATGTCAGCATCATCTTGATGGACTGTGACCTGCCTCAGAGTTTCGAGGGCAGAAAGCTGCCTAATGGCCGCTTGCTAAGTTGGATTTTGAATGCACACGATCAGATAAACACCAAATATGTGTACAAAACGAAAACCTAAACCTGCTTGCTCACAGTGGATGCTTGTATTATTCTCACACACAGCGCCAATTGAACAATTTAAAAGTTACCTACAAGATAAATGAGAATATTGAAAGTGTAAAGCCTTCAGATTGTACTTAAACTCCATTCATGTGAGGCTGAAAAACTCGTGTTTTTGAACGAAAAGAAACACTTTGATTCGTTATTGAGATCTCGAGCCTGTGGGTCAATCAGTGGATCAAGTGCTCTGGAAGGAAATAGCAAGTGGGTGAAAATTGCTCGGCTATTTACAAGTTGAACGGAGAAAATCCTCTCGTACAAGCCTCAGACGACAGGGCCAGTAAATGCGCATTTTACCTGCCGTAGCTTTTTCCATCTCAGAGCTGTGGCATATCGTATTTTAGCCGCACATGTTCACCACAATCGCCTAGTGATAAACTTTTTTTCGACAAATTGAACCTGACCTAAGTATGCATTGCTGGTCTCAAGGCCTATTGCTGTTTCCAAAGCCATGGCTCCTCAGCCCACCGTTCGTGGCTAGCCTACCTGAGCAGCAGTGCGATGCAGCCAGAACCATGCAGGTCAAGTCATGAAGCGCTTCTTTGGTGTTCTGTGCAGGACACACCATATTCGTCTGGCATGGCACTGTCATCAATAATAATGGTGAGTGTTGGGAGCAGCTGTAGGAGCCCGTGAAAATGAATCGACAGATTGGAAGTGTGTTTGTTGCAAATGATTATTTCCCATAATAATTTGCATTTTTAGAAGGTTTTCTTCGTTTAATGTAATAAATGTGGGCAACAATAACACTTTTAGTCCAAAAGTGCTTTGTGTCCTCTAGACAGTGCATTTGCTGGTGTACACTGTATGGTGAGCTAGCTGGCTATGTTAGCTTTAAAGTTATGAACATTAGCTGTTGTCTTGTAACAATCTAACCTGATCTAACCTGTGTGGCCTAGTCAACTCATTTGTGGTTGCCTTCTCGCTTTAGTGTAAATTCCAAAGAGAAGATACCTTATTGGCCTAATATGCCTAGTAGAAGTTTTATGCCTTCTTAACATCGTAGTCACACTTGTATCATGAAATATACTTTCAGTCTTAGTATTTGTGTAGGTATTGAGACTTCAATTTCTTATTATATCTCCATACTTGTCATCAGCTTCTGAAAATATGACAGCTGTAAATATGCGCACATACTTATCAACTGCACACTTTTGCTTGTAGCATGGTTCTAACAACGATCTGTATTTTTCTAAGTTCCAGCAGTAACAAGGAATCCGGTGCCTCACAGTCATGTACAGTGTATCACGAAGAGAGCACAGAAGACGAACAAATAAAAACAGACTGCCATTGACTGTGTCATCCTGCTCAAAGTTCAAGACAACAGACAAAGCGCACTGTGGTGGCTGGGGCCATTTGAATCGAATACATAGTAACAGTCTGTGCAACTACAGTTTATCTTCTTAGCTGTGCATTATTTAGCAGTTCCTTTGCACTTGAACATTTCAAATAATTAAATTTCGCACGGGAGATACCAAACAATAGCACTAACTTAAAGCATGCTGTAGTGCTAGTGGGCAAATCAATTTAAGTTGAAGTTTTTAACATGCACGTTGATGAATGTGCCGGCGTGTCTCTGCATTTCACTGCCATAAAACACAGCGTCGATGGTCAGCAATGGTAACTGTGTTTGTAATTCAAGAAATAAAATTATGAATGCGGTAATCTTGTATCAAGTCGATATATTCATTTACTGTACACTCATTTGTATAGCACCAAAGATTTCATGTGTGTATAAGCTCTGGGAAAAGCTTTCATGAGGATTATTTTAATTAGATGGAAGAGGGTTTTCACTACTTCTCGTGTACCTAACACTACGTTTCAGTACTTGTGTAGTGTTATTCCACAGCCTGTCCATCCTTCAACGATTCACTTCTATGTTTCTACTGGGCAAGTTAACTTTTAAGGTAGCGTCTGCTCGGATAGGTTTCTTCATATTGTAATAGTGTACTACCAAATGTCTTATCATCTATGCAGCTTGCGTCATAGTAGAACTGATAGTTTTTATTTTATTTACACGTAGCTATAGCATACACCCACGCATCCTCTTCTAGGCGTCAGTAACATTGTTTAGGCATACAAAGGTAGCGGTGTGCTTTATGATTGCAGATAGTGACTTAAAAGTGTTTTGTTAGTGGTTGTAAGATTGTGATTATTCCCGTTATTACTGAACTCAGTTAAGCTGTCAAACCTCTATGAAAATGTACTTACATTTTGAACTGTGCGAAGGTAAATAATCTTATCATCTTTTGTTGTGGTCCCCATTTTATGCAAATGAAACATAAAAATTTTGTTATGGCATAGTATTAGTGGTCATTTTACACATACGTTCAGAGCAACGATGCAGTTGAGGCCAGTAGCAAGACATACACGCAGGGCACTGTAGCATCACCTCACAAACTTAGTGTACCGTCTTCGCCCACCAGGGAACTGAATGTTTTTCAAGCAGACTAACAGGACGCTGTATGGCAACTGTGCTCATCCGCAAACTTTGAAGCCTTTTTGAGGAGGGTTTAGGAAATGAAATGGGGTTTACAACTGTCAATAGAAAAATTGTTAGCACTGAGGGGCTTAGTAGCTAAGAATTGTATAATTTATGTATTTTCTAGACTTTCTTTGCGCTATGCCAATTTTTCAGCCCAGCTGTCCTAACATGGCTTGTTACTGTGTTGTTAATGAGCCGAGCTACGTAAATAGACTAATATTGCAGACATGTACCAAATTGTTAAGGTTTTTTTAGCATGGCATTCTCAGGGACTTTCTTCTAGTGTTTCTTATGAACCCTGCTTGTCACTGGGCAGCAGACACTATGCGTCGAGCTTTTCGAAGATGGTTCGAGAAACAACAAGTTTAGACAAAACAGTGCTGGGGGATTTCTCTCGTGAGTTACCCTCTGTAAGGCTGACATATAAAAAGTGTGTATTGGAACTGCTGTTTTACAGCCTTTCATCTTAATATTTACTCCTCAGCGCATGTATGTATGTATGTATGTATGTATGTATGTATGTATGTATGTATGTATGTATGTATGTATGTATGTATGTATGTATGTATGTATGTATGTATGTATGTATGTATGTATGTATGTATGTATGTATGTATGTATGTATGTATGTATGTATGCATGTATGTATGTTTAAATGAAAAGCCGTTTATATTCACTCTCAAACTAAGAGAGCGCTGGGTACTATGTTTAAGAGAGTACTTTCTTGTCCGATATTTCACTCTCTTTTCCAGAGTAAATAACTTGCTGGGGCAGAGTACAGTGATTCCCCCAGAACGAGTGAAAGCACTTCCCTCGACAGAGTAACATAACGCCGCCCGAAACAGACTAGCATGACCCCATCGAAGGGAATAGTAGTACACCTCATGCAAATAAATAGCAGAACTTTGGTCGAAATTGGGCTTTAATATATATTTGATGAATTTTCTCACGTGCGGATCATAACGATGGCTAAATACAAACAATACAAAGTAAAGAGACAGGAAAAGTTTAAAAGTAATATAACCGGTTGGGACTCGAACCTGCAACCTTCAACGCATTGCACATTACGAGCCTGACACGCTAACCACAATACCGCACTGAATCTTTTTCTTCATTAGCGGTTTCACACATGGTACAATCATCAATACAGGTCGCTATGAACAATATTATACACAGCAGAAGCGATGACAGGGCAGTCGTGGAACTATTACTGGTTACAGTGCTGAAGTTCACTCAGGTTCACCAGATGTTGAATCCTGAAAAGCCAATCCAGGAACAAAGTTTTGTTGTTTGAGTATAGCAACGTATTGAGGAATGCCTTCGCGGAAAAACACGCACGCAGGACACTCGTCAAGGTAACAGTAGAAACTTGTCATTCTAGCCCGCCATAGACAACAGAGGAAGGGCAGCATTATAAGCTCAAAACCCAGTTCATCCTCTTTTTGTACTGGCGGAAACGAGCTACCCAAGGAATGTAAACAAAGTTCTTTCTTTAGAGCTCTCTTTAAAACATCTCAGAAGTAAACCACTTCCCAAAAATGCCAAAAAAAAAACGTGATCTATATCTATTCTCTTCGGCTTTCGACAGATTAAACAGTTTGAATTCCATGGCATATAAAATCCTCCATGTAAAAAAAAAGTCTCAACCAGTAACGTACCCGTATGTAATTTAAAAAAAAACTTTTTGCACTAAGCTGACTTTGCACTTTCTTCACACGCTTAAGAGCACTTTGCCCTCCCTCCCATTAGTAATTACCGTATACATCGAAACCCGAAAAATGATGTCGCATATATCTTTGTACAATTTCTTTCGTCCGACCGAAAACAAGTATTCAGTGGAAAACCAAATTGACAAAAAGCGCACACTGTCCTCAACTTCAGTAAAGAAACATTTCGTGGCTCCAGACGTGCTTGCGGTGCTAACCACAAAATTAGGCAAAACACAACAAAGGCCTAACCGGCATACCGTTCTCCATAAGAAGTGTCGAAAATCTTGAAAAAAAAATAAAGCAATTAACTAGTTGTCACACGATCAGATGCAACAGGCTTAGTCTCCCCTGTTTTACTCTTCGGAACAGGTTCATCCTACTACATTTTTTTAAAGAGGACCCCTATACAACTCAGCAAATATTCTACGCAGCTTCTGCACGAGTACTCGTGAGCAACAAAAAACCTGCATCACATACAATGATTTTACCAATAAAATATGTTGCATACAATGGCTCTGGCAAACATTTAGCGACAGTTGCCTTTACACTGCACTGTGCTTTCGAGCGTTTCATTTATTTGTGAATTCCAGTAGTCATTAGTGTCATTCTAGTCCTAGAGGGGCTCGCTCAAGTATTTTACTGGATCTTTGCACCATTGAATGTTATCATAAATATCTGACGTTGTTGTCCAAGCTCCGTGACACAGCCCCAGACACTTTCCCCAATTCGCCCGACTTCCTGTTTTTACTAAAATTGTATACAACGGCGACTATCTCTTGTACACTTTGTTTGGTGGTACAACACAATACTATATCATCAGCGTATGCCAAAATTTTCCCCTCGGAGTCAAGCTATCTGAAACCGCGAGTGGTCTCGTTTTCTATTATACCCAAGCACAATCTCTTTATGTACAATACAAAGAAGAGTGGACTTGCCGGACAGCCCTGAAATACAGAACGTTGCAGCCTAAAAGCACACCTCAGGATCTTGTAATGATAATATGCGTTTTGCAGTTCTTACTACGCCAAAACTATGCACTCTATTATCACCGATGCAACATTGACATCTTCATGTATGGAGAATAGCACGCTATGCAGTACGCAGTCAAACGCTTTCTCTAAATCAAGCTGGAGAATCACAACACGAGAATGAAAAGCGTCGCAACTCTCAAGGACACACCACACTGTGTGTGTGGTCATCAATATTGAGCGCCCCTTGATGCCCAAAATTTCATGCTCCCGAACAATTTTGGTGAATACGGACTGCATTCTACCTGCCGATCCTTTTTGAGTATTTTTAGTATTGGTTAGCGAAAAAGGCCTATACGACAAAATAATTATAACGTTGCTTTTTAATCTGTCTTTGGTATTAGAATAGTGTGCGTCTTGGCAGATGAAGGTGGTAGTGCTTTGATTGTGTAGGCTTCCTAAAGGACAGCTTTTAACACTGGTGAAACTTCTGTTTTCAAAGCTTTATACCACGTCGCACTGAGACCGTCAGGCCCCGGTGACTTCCCAGCGGCGAGACTATTCAATTTCAGAAACGGTTATAGGCCTCTCTAACGCCTTTTTCGTTTCGAGAGATAATTGCGGCATCCGGCACAGGACAGTGTCCTTCAACTTTGCAACGTCCACTGATGTGGCTGCGAAGAGACCCTTGAAACACCAAAAGAGCTTCTGCTATAGTGCTCTTAGTATTTAGTAGAATGTTATTTTCCTCTATTACCACAGTGGAATTACGACGCGCTCTTGATTTCTCGTTTACGAGCGCGCGCTTGATAGGTGTCTCTCCGATAGCCCACACCTCTGCCCTTGCTCGAAGAAGAGCTCCTCTCTAGTGTTCCTGTTTGAATAGCTCAGTTTGTCGCTAATTCGATTGAATATATTCATTATATGCTACGGGCTCCTTACTTTTAGTGCTATCAATACGTTAAGCGTTGTTCTGAGTTCATTTTCTTTCACTCTTTCTTCTGGTTTTAGAACAGTAGATCTCGATATGGCTTTCATTTTGATGCTTTGCTTCAAAAGTTCCTATTACTCACCAATATTACAGGCGACGATCACTTTATCGTTCTTCATTATTTCTGTCACAAAGTTATTAAGATTGTCATCCCGAAGCAATTTAGCGCTAAACTTCCATAAATCCCAACTAAATTTGTTGTCTTTTTGTTTAAGTCTCACCTTACTTTGTACAAGACAATGATCAGAAAAAGAAACAGGTAAAACTGTGTAGAGAGAGAAACAACTTTATTGACGGCATAACATGGTCGGTAAACTTAATTTGCCGGTGGTTGAAAGGGTGGTGGCCAAAACCTTGTCGCCCACTTAACCACATCTGCCTGGAGAAGGTAGTCAGCTGATGGCAGGAGCGACTCCCATGCCTCGAGGGAAGAAGCTGGCAGCATTGTTCTTGGGTGAGGGGGAGGGGTCTCTCCTCGTATTTCCACAGAATATTGATTTTGGGTAGCTTTCATGCAGCTTCAATGTCGGAAGTTGGGTGGAATCTCTTCTGGAAAAATTTCAGACAGCCGATGAGGGCTGGGAAAAGAATTCGTTTGGATTTGCCCCTATATTGTGGCCTGTTCACTTGACATATCTGCACGCGGGGCCGCGCATGCCTTGAGGTTCTCTCGGTTATACGCTGTGATTTCATAAAAGGTGTTCATCCCTTCATGTGGGAAGCCCGGGGTAGAAGTGTCCCCGTTCCGGTTGAATTGATATTCAGGCTGAGTGGTGAGCCGCCTGCCTCATTTACTGGATTCCCCACGTGAGTGGGCACCCTAATATGTTGTATTTTATTGTTTATATGTTGTATTTTATTGTATTTTATTGTCGTTTTTATGGTTGCTACAGTAATAGGTTCCCCATTGTCGGTCACCGCGCAAATAGTGTAACGGTCTCTCGCTCTCCGAGCAGCGTCAACATAAAGAACGTTTGGGCGATCCTGAAATCATTTTGCGAGATTTTCTGCTCTCTCTTTTCTTCTCTCGTCATGCATCCCTGCCAGCATATTTTTGAGTAGCGGTTTAATTTTAATGTCTGCACGAGTTTCCACTGGCAGGAAAACCTTGTTGTTGAGCGTGCAACTAGTGCGTCATCCGAGATGGTTGAGTATGTGCAAGCCTGCTTTGGTTTGTCAGAGCCTTACTTCTTGGGCCATTAAATGCTTTTCGATTAGTTCCTCCACTCTGTTGTGGATAGAAAGACGCAGTAGTTTTTTTGTGCTTGCGATCTGGGAAGTCCTAGAGCAAGTGTATATTTTTGTCTAATTATGAAGTTTTGTTTTTCCACATCCCTCTTCCTTGGTTGGTAGTAGAGGAACCAGTAGGTGACTGCACTGACTACAAAAGACTGGAATAACTTGCATAGATCGAATTACTTCCTTCCCTGATTTTTCGTTGCCACTCTGTTCAGAAGCCTAGTCGTTTGCTGTACAGATGCCTGTAACTTGTTGAGAGCTTTTGTGTTAGGGATATCATGGTGGATGAGCATTGCTGAAACACTGATTGTGCGAATAGTGGGGACAACATTCCCATTTAGTTTGATATCGATTGCGGAGCGCACTCAACTGTAGGGGTCATTCTTCTTGTTTTGATTCTGATTACTAGCAGCTTGGATTTGTTGGGAGAACAGCTAAGGCCAACAGTGTTAGCGGCTGTTTGCAACGCGTCACAGACTTGAGCATTTGAGCCTGTGCAGGTTCATATGATGATATCCTAAGCATACAGTGATCGCCTAATGTGTGCGATCTGATCGACGAGAACAGTCAGGCCACGCATCATATTCTTAAAAAGAAATTGTGATAACACGGCTTCTTGTGGAGTGCTCCATGTTCCAAGGGTGATTTTGTCGTTTTTGAGGTCGCCGATGATTAGTTCAGCCGTGTATTCACGCAGGAAAGTTCTGATATAATTGTAAGTACGACTGCCGGTGTTCATTTGGCCGGGTTATCAAGTACAGCAGCATGAGACACACTATCAAATGCTTTAGTGATATCCAGACCCTGGATGGTTCTGGTAGCCGCTGTGTGTTCAGGATTTGGTATATCATTGTCAAGTTGCAGCATTATATCCTGTGTGGATAACTGCTGGCGAAGTCCCACCATCGTTGGGTTATCAGGTCACTCGACGGGGCATAAGCTGTTAGTCAACGTAGAGTTGCGTGTTTCATCCTTTTTCGTAGGCGTGATGTAAGTGAAATATATAGGCCGAAGATTTTCCAGACTCAGTGTCTCGCCTGGCTCGGGAATGAATATTACTCGAACAAGTTTTCAACTTGGCGGTATAGTGTCTTAGACGCCCAATGTTTGTTCTTAAGCTCAGTAATTCTCGTAATAGGCTGATCGTCTAGGTTACGCAGTATATTGTTCGAAATTTGATCATCTTCTGGGGAGCCGTCTTACGAATACTATTCAAAACAGCACGTATTTCCGCCTCGGTTATATCTCTATCTAGCTTTAGGTTAGTATTTCCAGAGTATTCAAGCAATCATAACGACTTTACCTGTGTGATTAAATAGCTACTTTTCTGTTCTTGCACTAATTCATCGTTGGTGTTCGTGTATTTGTAACTGAGCTGATGTAATTTATTGCGCGACGTGCTTTTAGTCTGCTTAGGATCCAATAATTGCCCGAGGAGCTGCCAGGTGTTCTTATTTCTAACCTGACCGTTGAGCCTGTCGCATAGCTGATGTCATCATGTTTGACTAAGTTTTTTTTAGTACTCCTTGACGAACCTGTCGATTTGCGCTGGTCAGCGTTTGAAGTTGCTATTGAGCTTTTGGCGGAGCCATTGGTGATGTATGCTGGCTTGTGTTCCTCACAGGTGCACTAGCTACAAGTCCAAGACGGGGACGTAAAGCTTCATGGGGGTTTTGCCCGCAGCCCGTTTAGCATAACTAGGGAAATCAGTAGTCCACTCATTCAGATCTTCGATAGTTCGATAGTTGAGCGCTTGTGTCTCAGGAATTGGACATTCTATTTCATGTGTTTAGTAGTGAATTTTGTTCTTTTGCAGCCTTTAGTGGGTACGTTGATGGAAAGCAGATAATGGTCGCTTCCTAAATTTGGTTCATTGTTTTCCCACGTAACTGCGTAAGCCTTTTTAACAAGTGCCCAGTTGGGAATTGTGTTGAGAATGACGCTATTTGAAACCCTGGTTGGTTGGTCGGGCAGCGTGAGTAGGGTAAGACCCTATTCCTACTCGTTTTTAATAGTTTAGTGCCCTTGTGGTCACATTTCGGGTAGCTCCATTCGGTATGCTTGGCAATAAAGTCACCCATTATTATCAGCTGTGAGAGACCCGCTATTCTGCTAACTTTTTTAGAAGTAACGCAAAGTGGGTACTGGTATCTCTGGGTGGAATATACAAATTTAGAACGTATACTCTGCTATCTGAGAATTTGTGGGGGAGACGTTCTACGAGAGAGTGAGCTATTTCTGGAGAATGCAAGTCATTTTGGACTGCCTGGAAGTTGCATTGCACCAGTATGATAGTAACCAGTTGCTTACCGGCAGTGGTAAATTCGTTGAAGGCGGAATATCTAGACAGTTTCGCAGGATGAACTCCTGTAACGCAAATAAATCAGGGGACTGGTCGGCGAATTGAAGGCTAAATTGCAAAGCTGCCCATTCGTTTCCGTAGCTCCTGCGATTCCACTACCAGAAGAGCATGCTAGTCGAGTTGGCCATCTTTTCGTGAATATTGCGTTGCCCTGATGAGTTGGGTCGAGGGCATTTTGGGATTTTTGTTAGCGATGAGCTGCATTGTAGTTGAGGACAGTGTCTGTGATGTGATTACATCGGCTGCACCTGAACTCTTGGTCGGAGCGGGAAGCGAATCTAAGTGAGCTGTAAGGTTAGCGAGTGACTCTATGACACATTAATCTACGACGAAGATATCTGACTAGTCATAACATTAAAATCATGATATTATGTCATGAATGTCATTATTTACATTTCATGGTCCTGCAGATCTTGCAATGGTTTTATTCACATGGCATGTTGCAAGTTTGGTATGGTATGACATGATTGCATGGCAAACACAAGTGACAGACCCTAACATGAAAATCATGATATATGTCATGTAACAACAAGACTGCTTGACAAGCTCATGATGCGTTCGCAGGCATTTAGCTAGCGTCACATTGGTATTTGGTATTACGGTACGTGAATGGATGACGAAGGTATGTGACTGGTGCAAACATGATTATCACGAGATGTGTTTCATGTAACAACATGACTACATGCCACGCTCATGATGTGCTGGCGGCCGTTTCGCGAGCTTTACATATGCCGATTTTGGTATTACGTGACGTCAATAACTGACGAAAGTATGTGACTGGTGCAAACATGATAATCATGAGATGCGTGTCATGTGAGAACATGACTACATGCACAATCAAGGCACCAATACACTTCTACGTGATGCGGTGCGCGTGCTCGCCGGCCTTCAATTCGTTGTGTCACTACGGCGTTGCCAGCCAGGTGCCGGTACTGCCATATCCTCGCATTGCCGCACCGCGCTGCGTCGTTTGGACGCATGCGCCTTTCAGTGCGTCCGGCGTCCCTCCGTCACGAAAAGAGGGAGATTCATTGTTGTCTGGGTAACGCATCGGCGCGAAATACAGCAAGTCACATTTCTCGCTGGCTGCCGTTGAGCCGCGCCGACGGACGCTGGTCGAATCGGTCGCACCTGTCCCCAGACTATGGAGTGCTCACGTTTTGCTAATGTAGCGTCGCTGTGTCCAGCGTGCGCGCGCGTCAACTCTACATTGGAGTATATTGGGCCCTTCATGATGCGCTCGCGGCCGTTTCACTAGCTTCATGTACACCAAACTTGGTGGTATGTGACGTCAGTGGATGACGAAAGCATATGACTAATGCAAACATGATAATCCCGACATGCGTGTCATTTAAGAACATGACAACACACCACGCTCATAGTGTGCTCGCGGTCGTTTCGCTAGCTCCATATATACTAAATTTGGTATCACGTGACGTGAATAGATGACGAAGGTAAACAACACATCCAAACATGATAATCATGACACGGAGTCATGCACAGCATCATTTACCTCCACACCTTCTAACGTTGTGCTGATTTTAAAGTGACACATCAACATTTCTCATTCGTGCTTCGCATATCATAGATTACCACTGTACGTGGGATCTGCCATTTTTTTTCTATTAGATGCTAACTACCAACGAGTATCGCACATTAATAGATCTATATTGTGTCTCGTATGTATTTGTGCTCACCTTATGAACACCTCGTTTACATGCAAGACTCCAGTGTAGCTTTTTTTTACAAATCTAAAAAATAGACGCCGTCACTTTGATTTGTGATCAACATTTGCTAGATCTGCAAACCACGTGCCTCAGTTGAATATTTTTTAAGGTAAGTTTGTTATTTTTCATTGCTTTCATACGTTCTATTCGTAAGTTATGAAAACCGAAAAAGTGCTGTGCGCAAGATGTTGTTGGATTATTCATCATTGTAATTATTTAGTTTATCATATTAAGCTGTTCTCTCCTAGGTACTTTATTTTTAAAACGAGACCTTTTCTCTCTCTTGCATTTCTTACAGGTAGGCCTCACCCTAGTTACTCGGAAACAGGCGCTCCACGAACTAAATGGTCCTAGTCGTCTTTATTGTCACTTTGGTAAAAAGAAACATATAGGTGCTAACAGATCTGTGCTTTCCTTCTTTGATTGAACAATTTATAGAACACCGTACAACAGTGCATACGCGTGCGTGCGGTAATATTCATATGAATTGTGTACACGTGTGCTAATTCATGATTATCACCCAGTTTATACCTTGTTAGAGGGAGAGAACGTATTTCCAATTTAAATCACGCACACGAGAATAAATTGGCACTCAGGCGAGTTTTCAGTGATCAGCTCTATTTCATTGCTAGCAACTGCTTGAAGACTTCACTGATAGCAGCTAATTCGGTACCGTTTCTGAAACAAAATATTCAAGTGGCAAGTTTTCAAGAAATATTAGCTTGAATTATGGACAATGACATAACGTGCTTGCATATCAGATGATTTTTACCGAACACAATAAGGGGTAAATGTACGCTCTCCTAAATTGTTTCAATTCCCACTCGGTACAAAAAGTCACTAGCTCGGGTCAATAATCCCTTCTCACTTGCTCAAAAGACGCTCGATTCATCTGCAAAAAAATGATATTCAATGAAGAGACGGTGCCCAATATTCTTGTGAAGTCCAGTAGAAAAAGTCAATAGACACCTTATATCACCACAGTATATCCTACGGATAAAAGTCAATTTATTCTCAAATAAATCGCTATAAGCATTTTCGTAAGGGTTTCGCTTGGCGCTGTGTTGATTTTTGTTGATTGTGGCGTCGAATCATGCACGTTCCTTCATTGAAAGCGAGAGGTAGCTGGCCACGGACCGCCTCGTTATGGTCGGCATAAAGAATTTTACTCGCCGAACAGGGGCATCAGCGGCGCTGTGAGCGCAAACTATACGAGCCTCTTCAGCGAACTACACCAGATTTACTTCATTGTTTAAGCTGAAGAACCTATCTAGGGAGCGAGCCCGATGTTGAAGAACGCATTTCCTCATATGTAGTGGGCCTCTCAGAAAGCTGCTAGTACTTTTCCGCTGCGTTGGTACTTTGCTACAGGCAAGGCCTTAACAGTTTTCGAGGTAATTACGCAACAATTCATGAGGCCAATTGCATGTTTCGTTGTTCAGTCAAACGCTGAATACGCTTGCCGTTCATTTGATTCCAGAATGAAGCTATTTATGCCTGGGCCAGTGTATTTTGAGACAGGGTAAATTGTATTTTACATTGCAATATAAGAGTGCTTTTTTCTTTCAGTTTGCCAATCCATGTTTTTGGGTTTCTAATGAATAAGGTCGCGTGCTTCTGAACACTCACTTGTTCCTCTTGGCCGTAGTTGAGATTCGAAGCTGATATATTGATGCACATTTTGCACAAGCGAATGCACAGATATGGGGTGTACACGCATGAACATCAATACATGCGTGCGTTTGTGTGCGTGTATATATACACACATACGAAATCGAAAATATTAGGAAGCGAGAATTGCAATAGTTTAAATTGACATTGGGTAGCATTAGGACTGCTTAGAAAACAAGCTTATGCGAAAAATACAGTCCCACATGTTACGCAACAAATTTACTAAATCGCTTCCTTATATAAACAAAACTATACTCCGCGCTTAGATAAGCCAGAATACTGAAAAAAAATGCACACAAGTTAAATAGTTATGAGGAATTGAAAGAAAGTTAAGTCGTCGTGAGTGACCTAATTAGAACAAAATACCGTAGTGTCCATCATCTTTTTTCCAATGTGCAAGTGTCTGATTTGCACCATCTTCCGCCGCAGTCGTCTTCATTCATCGGGAAGGGGTATACAAGAAAATGTTGCCATCTTTCAACCACCATGCCACGCACTGCGAAACACTGCAATCATCTCTGGACATCACTGTCTTCTTTCTCGGGCTCGCGTGTGTGACTTGGCCAAAAATAAAGAAAATATGCAGCCGCTACTCAACGCACGCAACATGGAAACATGTCTCCTTTCAAGGTTGACCCTGCTAGCGCCGTTTCTAGGCACTGCCGCTAGGTGGCGAGAGCTCAGTTGGAGTCGCGAGTTCACATTACGTAGTACTAAATTTGGTATATGTGATTCTAGCAAAACGGCCGCGAGTGCACCATGAGCATAGGATGTTGTCATGTTTTACATGACACGCATATCATGATTATCATGTTTGGACTTGTCATTTACCTTCGTCGTTCATTCACGTTACGGAATACTGAATTTAGTATATGTGAATATATTGAAACGGTCACCAGCCTATCATGAGTGTGGCGTGTAGTCACGTTCTTACATGACACGCATGTCATGTTTATCATCTTTGCACCAGTTATATACATTCGTCATCCATGCCAAATTTGGTGTATGTGAAGCTGGTGAAACGGCAGTCAGTGTGCTGTGAGCTTAACTTGTAGCCATTTTTTACATGACACGCATGTCATGACTATCGTGTTTGGGCATGTCATTTACCTTTGTCGTCTATTCATGCCACGTAATACCAAGTTCGGTATGTGTAAAGCTGGCGTGACAGCCGCGAGCGCTTCATGAGCTAGGTATGTAGTCATATCTGTACATGGCAAGCATGTCATGATTATCATGTTTGCACCAGTCATAAACCTTTGCCATCCGTTTGCTTTCCGTAGTACCAAATTTGGTATATGTGAAGCTAGCGAAATGACCTTGATGGCACTATGTGCATGGCGTGTAGTCATGATTCACATATGCCTGTCATGATTTCCAAGTTAGGGCTTGTCACCTATGTTTACCCTACAGTCCTGTCTCACCAAACCAGTTCTGCAATATGTCATGTAAACCAAACCACCGCAAGAGCAGATACCATAACAATCATGACAATCAAGACACAAGTGGCATCATTTTCACTTTATGGCTAGTAACCTATACTCATTATACAGTCTTGTGTGGTGCTTCCCCCAGTGTCGTGACAGTGTAGGGACACGAAATAAAGAACACCATGCTATTGGAGTGACCGCACACAGTATATGGTTGGCACAAACCAATGAACACACATTAGACAGTTATAGTTTACCAGTAGCGTGATTGCGGAGGTTAGGAAAATGGCATTAACGTAAAGCAAGCGTTCCTTGCGAACAGCGTGTTATAGTTTAACGGGATAGCAGTTACGTGGTTTACGTCCTCTGGTAGGGATGGTGGCGCCAACCTACCGAGGGTTCAGAAGGACACAGTGAAAATGAAAAAAAAAACAGAATTTTCGCCTGTGTCACCACGCGAAGCATTTTAACAAGTTTATTTTAGTTATAACAAAAGTCAATGAATATTAGCCACGCACCAAACGCAAAAACATAGTTCCCGACTTGGTTGCATTGATCTTGCAGTTCTGATTAGACAAGTTCGAAATGGGAAGCTATATCAAAAACTATGCCAACTTGTCCGTAATACTCGTGCGTCGAAGCTAACTGAAGGCAAGAGAAGCCACTTGAAATAATCGTTTGCTGCAAACAAAGTGATGCCTTCAACAACTACGCAAAATCACTTCGAAGCGGGCCTCCGCGAGCACCGCCATGTTTTACATACACTATACGCACCCAAGCTAACACGGTAACGTTAAATTTAAAAAAAATAGCAAGTGTATGGTAAGCGGTACGCTTAAGATATTGTTACTGCATATGTGATTTGGGTATGAGCCTCTGGGTAGCGGGGAACAAGTAGATTAGGGAAGAGGAAGTTCGGCTAGCGAGATAGGCCTCAGGTGCACGACCCCTTCAAGCATCCCAGTATTCCACAGCGTAATAAACCCATTTATAAACGTAACAGTGTGGTGGAGGTGCTGGGTAAAGCACGTCGACGAACCACGGAGTCACAGTTGTCTGAACTTCGCCGGAGCCGTCGTCTTGCCGGTCTCCCACCAACAAAAACCGTCATGACCGAGAGCGAAGGTCACGGCTTCTCAACCACGCAAAGGTCAGTGCCGGCTACACCTCGGTATCACTATATGGAACCCCGCCCGTTCGCGCGAAGAGCAGGGGAAGATGTGAATGCGTGGCGGACGCACTACAAAAGGGTGAGCCGGTACAACGGCTCGATTCCACCGAACAACTTGGGACTGTCGCGCTGTTTCTCACGGAAACCGCCTTGATTTGGTACGAAAACAACGAAGATTCATTAACAACGTGGGATCGTTTCGCCGAAGAACTCAAAAAATGCTTCGGCGACTCTGATGCGAAATAGAAAAGCGCGGAGCGCACTTTGGCTCAAAGAGCCCAGACACCTGGAGAAACGTGTACCACCTACATAGAGGAGGTTCTGATGCTCTGCAAAATCATAGACCCGCATATGTCTGAAGAGAACATGGTCAGACACCTTCTGAAAGGTATAGCAGAGGACGTCTACAATTTCTTGATAGGCAGGGAAGACCTCACTTCCGTCTGCGCCGTCCAACGTCACTGTCGTACTTTCGAGAAGCTGAAGACCCGTCGTATTTCCCCGAAATTTGGTAGGCTGGCAAATGTAAAAACGGTCGCCAGCGTCGACGTAAGCCCGCCTGCCTACCTTGCCACTACTATCAGGGCAATGGTGCGTGAGGAGCTACAGCGACAAGACACAGTGCTCGACGACACCATCCATCACCCGCCTACCTGTTCATCCTATTACCCGGTGCCGTTCGCTCCTCGGCCACCATCGGTTTGTGGAATGAATGGATGGATGGATGGATGGATGGATGGATGGATGGATGGATGGATGGATGGATGGATGGATGGATGGATGGATGGATGGATGGATGGATGGATGGACGGACGGACGGACGGACGGACGGACGGACGGACGGACGGATGGACGGACGGACGGATAGATGGATGGACGGATGGATGGGTGGGTGGGTGGATGGATGGATGGATGGATGGATGGATGGATGGATGGATGGATGGATGGATGGATGGATGGATGGATGGATGGATGGATGGATTGATGGATGGATGGATGGATGGATGGATGGATGGATGGATGGATGGATGGATGGATTTTAAGTCTTCAAGTTTTTGACACGCTAGCGGGACCATGCATTTGTCAATGAAGTTTGCTCTTTACTTTATACATAAAAATTAAATGAATACTAGCATCTCCACAAAACATCAATGTGGCTGATGAGGTCGCCGACTGCGTGTGTTATCGCTGCCAAGCCTCTATCTAGACATGCAATTTAACAGCCAGTCTCCTTAAATTAGTTGCTTACCTTCCAATAGAAGACGTACAAATTTTTACTCAATGTTTTAAAAAGTCGAGAAATTTTCTGATTAAATATCGCTTATTTGTGGATCAACTGTGGCTAAGAAACATAGGTCAAGCATTTCATGGTAAAACTCACATTTGAAAATGGATGTACCTAAACAGCCCTCTTGGCGCAATGGGAATTAAGATTTTAAAAGGTCGTATCACTTAATTTTTCTATTGATTCGTTTTTGTTAGTTTCATGACAGATTTTAATGGCTTCTATATAGAACAAAATGTGTTGTGTCAATGAAGGCGTGTTTTCTTTAACATTGTAACTTATCTACTGCAGCACCTTCGGGTAAAAAATATAATGTGAGCGCAGCTTCTGTTCTGTTTGTAGTTTACTATTTAAGCGTCCCTCTCTACGTGACAAAATAAGTTGTAGTTAGACACTATATGTCCTTGCATTCCCCATGAAAAATGTTTCACCACGGTTATATTTCAAATTGGTTCGCTGCGAGCCACAAAACATGATGCGAAGAAGCAAGCTTGAATTCCTTGCCTCTCATTCCATGTAGCCATTGCGAGCCTCATCCCCACCTTCTTCTCTTCTGTATCGGGTCTGGAGAATCATATGACGCACACGCACCAAGAACAACACGCGTAAGCAAAGTCACGCGCGCATGACGTCATTAGCCTACTTGTGCACGTACGCCATAAACATTGCTTCGTTTTGGCATTCTGTGTTGTGTATTACAAATTTCCGTTGAATGAATAAGTCGGTGAGAGTACTTTAAGAGAGGCTGGCAAGTATCATGTTTTGTGACCGCGATAGACCACGTCGCTCCGCTGAAACTGCGATCAGAGATGACACACCAAACACAAGCTAAGCGTTGTCAAGATTGGCGTAGGCACAATACAGGAACAACCTGGAGACGAATGCAAGAGAAATGGGTAGTAGTATTTATTTATTTTATTTATTTATTTCATCGTCATACTGCGGGCCGAGTGCCGGCCCAAAGCAGGAGGGGCATACATATCACCGACATCAACGTGAACAAGCGTATCCAGAATTTACACACTCAAAAAAAGGTTGAATAGACAGACGAACAATTGCATGTGCAAGCGGCACTACAATAACGCGTTCATAGGTAAGGTTACAAAGTGGACGCAAATGAAAAGGCGCATAAAACAACCAACACATCAGACAATAAAAAAAATATACACTGGAATCATATATTCACTAACAAATATTCCTCTAGACAGTGATGAAAATCGTGTGCTTGAACGACGAACTCTGGTAGACTATTCCATTCCGATATAGTTCTCGGAAAAAAACTATTATAAAAAGCAACAGTACAAGCAAATATAGACTTCAATGCATGGGTCGACGTGTGACGCGTTCTTCTTGATGTCAACTGCCCTAGAAATGACGGTGGCGTTATATTCATCCTTTTGCACAGAATGCTCTGCAGGAAAAATAAACGGGCTATCTTCCTACGTGTTTCCAGGGGCGTAATCTGATTATTCTGCATTAGCTCTCAGATAGCCTCATGTCTCCTATACTTTCCAAAAATAAAGCGAACTGCTTTCCTTTGAATTCTCTCGAGCTGGTGAATGTCTTTTTTTGTATATGGGTCCCAAAGCGCACATGCGTATTCAAGTTTTGGCCTTACTAACGCTAAATACGCCAAAAGCTTGATATTAGAAGGCGTGTCCTTAATTTTGCGTCTAAGAACGCATAGTTTACGAAACGCCGAGGAGCTAATATCTGTTATATGAGCCGTCCACGTTAAATCGTTGGTCAGTGTGACGCCTAAATACCGGTATTGCGTAACCTGCGGAATCACTGACTGATTTAGGCGGTATTCAAATACGCTTGGTTGCTGTTTTCTTGAGATGCGGAGTAGCACTGATTTTGAAGCATTTATTGCATTTTAGAGTCCCCACACCACTGATCTATTTTCAACAGTGATTCCTGGAGAACTTCGTGATCGTTAATTGAATTTATTTCTTTGAATATAATGCAGTCATCTGCAAATAACCTTATGCTAACTGATTCCGGTAATATTTCTGTTATATCGTTTATGAAAATAATAAATAGCAACGGACCGAGCACACTGCCCTGTGGTACTCCAGACAGAACTGCCAAAGTAGGTGATAAACAGCCATTTATGTCTACAAATTGTGATCTTTTTCGCAGATATGCAGTAATCCAATTAACAAGGTATTGAGGAAGCCCAAGAACACTTAGTTTGTGAAGCAACTTCGCATGTGAAACTTTATCGAATGCCTTACAGAAATCTAGTAGGAGCACATCTACCTGTTCAGATCTGTCTAGTATTGCTGCGAATTCGTGGACTGTAGTTACGAGCTGAGTAACAGTCGACATTCCTCGCCTAAACCCGTGCTGATGCTGAGACAGAATGTTATTCATTGTTAAAAAATCAAGAATTTCACCGACTACAATGTGCTCAAGAAACTTGCATGATGTACATGTGACAGACACTGGTCGATAGTTTCCTACAATGCATTTGTCACCTTTTTTGTGGATAGGCACTACTCTGGCATTGTGCCAATCCTCTGGTACATCCCCAGACTGTAATGACACTTGGAATATTCCCGTCATGTATTCTGCTATTTGATCAGCATAACGGTTTAGAAATACATTAGAAAGACCATCTGGTCCAGCACTTTTTCTAATTTTTAGATTACGTAGCATTTTCAGAACACCCTCCACCGACACCACGGGAACATCTCCGATAGAAGAATTGGACACAGATGTCGCTGTAGTGTCGCTATCGTTAATAAATACGCTCTGAAAATATTCGTTAAAGCACTTGGCTATTACCGCCTCATCCGTCACTAGTTCTCCATCAAGTTTAACTTCTTTTATGCAATCTTTACGGTTGGAAAGAAAACGCCAGAACTTCTGTGGATCGTTCTTAATGTACTCTGGGATTGTGGTCTTGAAATACTCTCCCTTTGCTAGGGCAATCTTAGCGGATAAGGAATGTTTAAGCTCTCAAAATGTTTGTGTTCCGGTCTTATGCTGCTTACAGAGTCTTTTTTAATTTTCGTTTGATCTGAATGATCTCGCGGCGGATCCAAGGGTTGCGACGCCCTTTTCTGACTCTTTTCATGGGTACAAAGTTTTCCGTACAATGATTTACAACTTCCTTAAACCTCTTCCACAAAAAATGAACATCTTCAAAGTCAAAATATACTAATTTTCTTTCCATATAATCAATAATACTTTCATCATCAGCACGTACATAGTCACGTATGTACGCTAATGAGGCATTTCTAGCACTAGCAGCATGTGGAGCACTCCAGGAAAATAACAGTAACCTATGGTCTGAAATGCCGGGCTCTATGGTAAGTGTTCCGTTTGAAAACTTTTGACTAATAAAGAAAAGATCTAGTACTGCGTTTTCTCGAGTTGGTTCCTGTACAACTTGGTCGAGGTTCATTGCTAAAAGTATATCTAATACAACATTGCAGGTTGCATATTTTTCCGATCTAAATTGCTTCCAATCTATGTCGGGCAGATTAAAATCACCAGTAATAATAACATTACGATTTCGATGCGGCAACAGGAAATCATACAATTCTTCAAGATACGAATCAGCGGCATCAGGTGGCCGATAAACTGCGCAAAGCATGAATGTGAAACCCAATATTTTTACATTTAAAAATAAACTTTCATGGTTTGGAATCTGGTCCATGAAAGTAACAGCTATATTTTCTTTCGCTACAACCGCAACACCACCACCTCTTGAAACTCGATCTCGTCTGTACAACTTGTAACCTGGTGGTACAATTTCGTCACTACTTATTTTGTCTCAAAGCCACGTTTCAGAGATTACAACAAGTTGTGCATTGTAACTAAGCAGCAGCAATTCTAGTTCATCTATTTTATTTACAATACTTCTTGCATTCAGAGAGAGGACGCGCAGTTGCTGTGGCACCTGGCATAGCTATCTGTCATCCTGTACATCAGCCATTTGCTTTAACAAAACACGTCCGTTTGAGGCATCGCTCCAGACATAGAATGAATTATCAATACGCAGCCTGTCGTTCACTAAGGAAACCTTCTTTCCGTTCTCTTTATCTGTTTTAGCACTTTGCCACAAGTTCTTTCGTTTCCTTCGCGTTTCAACAGAGAAGTCGTTTTGAAGGAATATACGACTTCCTTTCAACTTCCCTGATTTACGTAAGACTTCTTGTTTTTCCAAGTAATTTTGAAAGTACAAGATGACTGGACGGTTTGATGACGCCTTTCCTAGTCTATGTATTCGCGCGACAGACGAACAGCAAACCCCAAGCTTGTCTTCAATTATTTCCTTAATAACTTTCTTCCTGAGCGTCTCGGGTGTTTCGTCTTTGGTTTCTTTAATTCCAAACACTACAAGATTAGATCTTCTACTCCGGTCTTCCAGTTCCACCAACTTTTTTTTGGTGCGCTCTCATAGTTTCTTGAATTTCCCCTAGGTTTACATTGGAGCTAGCCATAGCATTAGTCTTCTTTGTTACTTCCTTAATTTCTTTTTCCACTTGCGACATTCTGTCCGTCAGGGACTCTATGTTTTTATCAGTTTCATCTAGTCTTTTTATGACGTCAGCCAAGTCGTTTCGTATAGCCTTCTGTCCGTCTATAAGCGTTTGAAGCATCTTAGCGACATCAGGACCAGGGTTTTCTTCAAAGTCCCCGCAGAGCAAAAGTTTACAGACATGAAAACACTGCAATAAAATTCTCAGAAGTCTAGTAGTCTAGTAGTCGTCGTCGTCGCAGTAGTAGCAGTAGCGGTAGTAGTAGTAGTAAATCATCGTAGTAGCAGCAGTAGCTTGTGTGGTGTTATGTGAAAAAGCCACATATGAATATGAGAGATGCCGTAGTTGATGTCTTCGCAATTTTTCACTATATGGTGTTCTTTATTGTGCACTGACATTGCGCAGAAACACAGAAATCTACTTTTCCGCCTCTATCTATATGTGACCGCTGCGGCCACAATCGAAACCACAGCATTCGGGTGAGCGGCGTAGCACTCTATAGTGACTAGTGCGCCGAGGTGGATGTGGAACGAGGGCTGATTGGTGAATAGCGTCTTGAGGCTATTCGAAACAAAAATAAAAGTATTAACAAGCTGAGATTACATTTGCGTGTTTTATTTTTATGAGCTTTCATTCATTATGCAGATTTTGAAAGGGCAGTGCAAAGACACAGGGAAAAGAAAGACATAGAGGCAAAGAGCGCTGTCTTTCTTTACCCTTAGTCTTTGCGTTCCCTTTCAAAATGATATGAAGCAGCTAGCCCAAACCAAAGTACTCCTCATTCGTGCTACACAACAGAACACACAAACTGCACATACGAAGTAGAATAATTCTACCTGCAACGCTCCTAATCAGATACTGTATAAAATGCAGGACGTAATCAGGAGACGCGACAATTTTCGTCTGTTTTTTCTAAATATAGCTAGCATTTCACGAAGTTCTGATGAAGAGCGTATGGTATGTGACATCATCCCACCAACGTCAACATAACGGAGCGACGTAAAAACAGAACCATTCCTTGCTGTACGTCTCTCCCTAGATCTTGAGAAGCACGCCCACGAGAAGGGCAAAGGGCATTCATTAGAAATTGAGTGTTTTTCCGTGGCCTGCTGTTTTTCGGATCATAACAGGAATAATACGGAGTGCCCAGTGCACCATTACGCTTCTCAGCATGAAATTCCCAAACCTAGTGAAGGGCCCTTTGAGTTGTTCATCAATAGGGGAGAAATTTCTCCAACGCGATGTTACGCCTGGGAGTCCACACCCAACGCCAATGCCTCTGCAAAGGCACTCTGTGTCAGGGCCAGCGATTGAGCCCACGTGGCGCGATCAACTCAACGACGTCATCAAGCGACGGTGTTGGTCTGTCTTACGAAATGCACAGCGAGCTCCGTCAGCCCACGAGCCCGCTGAAGCCATCGGCGCTTTACAGTCTGGCGAGTCTTACGCAATGCATGGCAACATCACTCGTCCTTGCGTGCCACCCAGCGCAGCGGCTCCGGATTTGAGAATACTGACGCCACCCGGCGGCGGGTTCCTATTGGAGGATTCTGACATCACGGTCGGCGGCGTTTCTGGTTGGACGTTAGTGACGCAAAGTTCTACCCAGTGCCTATAAAAAGCCAAGTGGCCCGTCGCCAGCAGCTGACCTATGCGACAGAGAGAAGCCGACGTATGCGTCAGAGAGAAGACATTTCGTTGATTAAAAAAGAAGTCAATGAGGCCTGGGCGGATATCAAAGCACGCCGCGAGGAGGCTGAAAGGCGAGAAGTAGAAGTTCGCGAACAAGAAGAAGCTGAAAGGCAAGAAGTTCACTAACGCGAAGAAGCTAAAAGGCGAGAAGTCCACGAACGTGAAGAAGCTGAAAGGCGAGAGCGCCGTGAGGAGGCCGAGAGACAGGAGCGCCTTGAGTTGAAACGAATACAATCGGCAATCATAGAGTGTTCGCAGGCGCCTAGCATAGCTTCTGCGACAGTTCAGGTCAGCGGTCAGAGAATTCGCGACCAACTGCCACCGTTCGTAGTAGACGAGGACATGGCAAAGTATCTGATCAATTTGGAACACGTCTGTGAGTGAAATGCCTTGTAGCGGTCTCTTTGGGCGCAGAACCTGTTAACTCTTCTTCCCGGCGAAGGGTACGACCTGATAACGTGCGTGTCAAGAGAAGCGTTTGAGAGTTGTGACGAAGTTAAGAAAGTGCTTTTGAGACGTTTTAACGTTAACTTGTTACCCGAGGCTTTCCGGCAGAGGTTCTCGTATGCTGAAAAGGGGAATTAGCCACACGTTGACTTTGCATTTCGTCTTTGGGCCGATTAAACTGAATTGCTCAAGGGCGAAGGTATTTATGACGATCGCGATGAAGTGGTAGAATGCATTGCATCGGATCAATTCTACCGCTGCATCGAGGAGGATGTCAAGCTTTGGCTGTAAAACAAACTTGGTGAAGTGCAGCTAAACAAGGCAGCAGTGAGCTGAGGAGTATTATACTCGCCGAAAGTTGCATAGCAGGGCCGTGCACCTTGAAAAGGATAAAAGTAAATGGGGCTTTTCAAAGAAACCTGATCAACGAAAACCCACTAGCAACTGTAATTTCAGGAATGACCCGTCTCTTACGAAGGACATAGTAGGGAAAGGGCAAACAGAAGCAGAGACATCGAGCGGGGTTCCTAAATAAGAACACTGATATCACACGGACGTTTGAATCACGGAAGCCGATAATCTGCTACAGCTGCAAGAAGAAAGGGCACATCGTGGTAAACTGTAAACAAAGGTTTGTTTTCGCAACAATCACAGAATCGTAAAAGAAGCGGTTGTTGGAGCCGTATCTCCAAGAAATTAGTGTGAATTGGAAAACGTGTCGAGCACTTCGAGACTCAGTGGCAACCATGGACGTTACCCATTCCTCGTTTGTGTATGCGGAAGACCTTACAGAAGAATGCGCGTGCATCAGGCAAGTCGCCGAGGAGCAGAGTGCTTGCTTACCAATCGCTACGGCTGTCATTGAAGGCCCGTTCGGTAAGCTTCTCAACGAAGCGGCTGTGTCTGCCGCGCTTTGCGATCGCTTTCCCCATTTTTTTTTCTGGCAACTCTGACCAGCTTCTCAAAGAGAAAAGTAAATCGTTCTTCTCCAACTTAGCGTGCATGGCCCTTACGCGATCGCAAGCGCGGAAGCTTTCGCCTGAACTTGATCTCGTTCAGTATAGTGAAACACCACCTGCTAAAAAGGCTAATCTGCGTGACTTTGGCGGCGAAGCAATGGTGCCTCGGACAGGTTAATCTCCGGATGAGTCACTCGAGCCACCCGTCGTGGAAGCCATCTCTGTCGGCGGAGGAGACGACATGATGCCATTAGATGAGAGCGAGAAGGGTGCAATGCTCTCACCTGTAGCAGAAAGTTAGAATGAGTTGTCGAGGGTTGATCGAGAAACGCTCATCCAATAGCAGTATGAAGACCTCTCGAATAAAGCGCCATATGAAAGCGTAAACTTGGGAAAAAAGAAAAAGTATGTTTCTTTTTTTTTTTTGAAAAGATAGGGCTTCTCTATCGGAGCTACACAAATGTGCAAGGTTGCAAGTCTGAGCAGCTCTTCGTTCCACAAAAGTATCGTCGCCAACAATTGGAACTAGCACATGAAATGCGTGGGCAGGACATCTCGGCATAAAGAAGAGCAAGGCTAGAGTTTCCTTTGAGTTTTATTGGCCGAAATGCTGGAAGGATATCGAAGACTTTGTATGCTCATGCGCCACTTGTCTGAGAGCGGGGAAATCTACGGACAAGTGGAAGGCACCCGTGAAGCTTGTCCCAGTTATCACAGAACTTTTTTGGCGCCTAGTAACCAATATCAAGAAGCCATTGCCAGAGTCAAGGCAAGGTTGCCGGTACATCTTGACGGCCTTCTGTGTAGCTACGAAATTTCCAGAATGGATACCACTTAAGGAGCGCTATTCTCCGCATATCGTAGATGCACTGCTACCTATATTTGCACGCGTCAGATTTCCTTCTGAAATTCAATGCGACAATTGTAGTGTCTTCACCAGCTCCCTTACCTCTACCTTTTTGGATAAATGCGGAATAAAAGTAGTGCACAGCTCCATCCATCACCCGCAATCTAATATTGTAGAGCGCATGAATTCCGTTCTGAAACTGATACTGAGAGCTCTTTAGTATGAGAACAAATGCGAGTGGGAAGCCTGTATTCCTCCCGCTTTGTTTGTTTTAAGATCAGCTCCTCGTGAGGGCACTAGTTTTAGCCCTGCAGAGCTTGTGTATGGCAGGACTTTGAGAACACCATTGCGAATGCTATGCGCTTCCTGTGAGGGATTCGGTGAGAACCCTAATGTAGTTTTGTATGTTCTAGACCTCCTTTAGAGTCTTGTAGAAACGAATGCGGAAAGCCACATGAAGGCTGCACAGGTGTTGTCGAAGAATTACTACGACAAATCGGCGAAGAAATGCACCTTCAAAGGGGGTAGCCAGGTAATGCTGCTGCGGCCGTCCAAAAGGAACAAGCTTGATGTTTATTGGGAAGGGCTTGCAAAAGTAATATCGTAGCTTTCTGATACATATTATGAAGTGAAATTAGGAAAGTGGCCAAACAAAATTTACCGCAGTAGCTTGATGACACCATACGCTCAACGTCAAGCGGTTGTAAATCTGATTTCGAATGTTTCAGAGAAAGAGGGAGCAGATGTTTTGACGTCTAGTGATGTAATCAAAAGGGGATCGGTGGTAATCCTAGAGCAGTTGAACCTAGAACCTAGGTTAAGTGAAGTCCAGAAGGAGGACCTGAGAAGGATAGTTTGCGAGTTTGAAGACGTGTTTCCGGACCGTCCAGGAGACACGATGGTGAGTGAACATGACATCGAGCTAACACTTGAGGAGACAATCCATAGCAAGCTGTATCGATGTTCCCCTGTGCAAAAGCAAATCAGGAAAGAGGGGATTGATAAAATGCTGGAGTTGGGAGTCATAGTACCGGGCGAGAGGGACTATACATCCCCTCTAAGATAGGTTCAAGTGCCGGGAAAAGATCCGAGGTCATGCATTGATTATTGGCGTCTTAATGCCATTACTCGAGACCAAACTTACCCAATACCAAATCTAGAGGAGAGGGCAGAAACTGTGTCACAGTCTAGCTATACTTCCACGTTATATTTCGTGCGAGGGTATTGGCAAGTTCCCTCGCGGAGCGCGCCAGCCGCTATGCATCATTCGTTTCTCCATTTTCGGAACGTATTGTCCACTTAAGCTGAGCTTTGGATTGAAAATGCGCCCTTTTGTTTTTCAGGCTTAATACTGCGTTCCTAAAGGCTTTTCTGAGTTCGCTCGGCTGTATCTTGATGATACGCCATCTTCTCAAATAACTGAGAAGAACATGTCGAACATTTACGCATCGTGCTGAACAGGTTGAAAGAAGCTGGTCTTACCGTGAAACCTACTAAATGTCACCTAGGGTGCGGCGAGGTGTCTTACCTGGGGCAGGTTATGGGGCTGGCCGGCGTAGACCTTCAGAAATTAAGGTAAATGCCATCGAGAACTATCCACGACCGACCACAAAATCTGAGATAAGGGCAATCTTGGGCCTAGCTGGATACTATCACCATTACGTGCAAAACTACTCTAGCAATGTCAGCCGTCTTACTGACGCGCTTCGAAAGTCCGAGCTCGTTAAAGTAGCATAGGACTCAGAAAGGAGAATGCGTTTCGCAAGCTGAAACAAGTCCTAAGCGAAAAGCCCGTTCTCATGACACCAGATTTATCTAAGAGGTTTGTGCTTCAATGCGACCCAAGTGGTCGTGGCATGGAAGCTGTATTGTGCCAGGAAGACAGTGCTGGTTATGAAAGGCCAGTATTGTATTTAGGTCGAGAACTCAGCTGCAGAGAAGAGGCGTACAGTACCTCTAAAAAGGAGTGCGCTTGCCTCGTGTGGGCTGTCAAACGCTAGCCTGTTATATCTCTGGTTCGAGGTTTGAGGTCGAAACGGACTACTGTCCTCTAACCTGGTTAAATAACGTGCTGCCTAAATGTGGTTGGTTAATGAGCTGGAGCATGGTACTCCAACAGCACAACCTAGACTTTCGCTAAAAGAAAGGAAAGCCAAACGCTAATGCGGACTCATTGAGCCGTGCGTTTTAGTTAGTACCTTCTCCACCTTTAGATCTTACGCTAACGAGCCGTGGCGGAATTCGGTCCCCATCACGCTTTTAGCTGAACACTCTCATCCAAAGTTATCTCAAGGGGCCTACTTTATGTTGTATTCTATTTGATACGTTGGTACGTGTAAATATTTGAGTTCTCAGTTTAAGAGTCTTGTGTTCCACACGTGCCTCTTGATGTAGAGGGAACGAAATTCCGATAAACACGTAGCTAGGTATACGTTGTACTTTACTTTGTCTGGCGTTCAGTCGGATAACCGAGGGCACTTGCTTTTGTCGTATGTTGTCTGCTGTCGAACCGTTTTTAACAAGTTGCAGAACTATCGACAAGTGCTAAGACCAAAAATCGTCAGAAGAGACGAGCGAAGCTGGCCAACAAGTTGTGTTGACAAGCCAGTGGAGCTGGGATCCGTCCTCAAAAATGGGATGTAGTCACAGAACTGAGCTTGGAGCTACATTCTCCCCATGGCCCTGGAGGCGAACCTGGAGGGACCTGGCGGACAAGCGCACCCGACATCCGAGCGACGTGGAAGCAGCTCATCTTTCCGGGACAGCTCGTCTTTCCGGGTCTGGCGGTGAAGGTGCTATTACACCTGGGAGTCCACACCGAACGTCAATGCCTCTACAACAGCAATGTGTGCGAAGGCTAGCGATCGAGCCAACCTCACGTGATCAACTCAACGACGTCATCAGGCGGCGGCGCTGGTCTGTCTTACGCAACGCACAGCGAGCTTCCGCAGCCCACGGGCCCGATGATGCCATCGGCACCTTTCAGTCTGGCGAGTCTTACGCAATGCGTGACAACATCACTCGTCTTTGGGTGTAACCCAGCGCAGCAGCTCCGGATTCGGGGATCATGACGCAGCCCAGTTTTGGGTCCCCGTAGGAGAATTCTGACATGACGGCCAGCGGCGCTTTTGGTTCGATGATGGTGACGCAAAGGTCTAACCGATGCCTATAAAAGAAAAGCCAAGCAGCGTGTCGCCAGCAGCTGACCTATGCATCAGAGAGAAGCCGACGTATGCGTCAGAGAGAAGACATCTCGGCTCTTCAATTCCCTGAGCTGTCGGCCCCTGTGCCGAATATGTAACGCCTCTATTTCTATGCTGCACACAAACCTCGCCTTTACTCACCGTCGTCTTGTCCGCTCGTCAATCAGCTCTGCGCAGAAGCATTCGGGAGCTGAGAAACACACAATACCAAACTTCTGGTGACCTTGACGACAAGTTTCTGAGCAGTGGCGCCTTCGGGACCGTTTTGGCGTCGCGCTTCGTAACAGCAACTAGACCTATCATCCCTTAGGCCTATAGGTGGTCTGGTTTTTCGCTCCTGCGCTGCCCTTCCTAGCCACAACAAAACGAAACTGACCCAGGAGAGTGTTGATTGAATAGTGGACACTTGCCGCACAATGCTAGACAACAAAACGAAAGACACCACATACTGTGAATTGCGAGAAAATTGCATGCCTATGTTCAATTGTTGGTACCTTTCTGCTATCCTAAACAATACTATTTTTTGCTTCTTGCCGTAGATACAAGTTACCGATGTCGTTGTTTTGCGATATTTCAATTTTTGTAGGAAGTTATTGCATATATATTATTAATTTTGAGGGCCTAAAACGGTGTTTCACCTGCCTGTCTTTGGCGCCTAAAACACCCTTTTTAGTGCCTAAAAATCCTGGCTTTAGTCATTACACAAAATTTAACGTCAAAAAATCACACAAAAGCGTATCATGAAACTACGAAGTTGTTTATTACATGAAAGATGCTAACAAGACACCATTTCACAAATCATATCTTAATTTCAGCCTGCAGGATTAATTTTCGCTCAGCCATACAGCGTCTGAATCTGAAGCTCTTTTTTCAAATATCCTTGCACTCCCTTACGTGAGCAGATTTGTTGCAACACTTTGGCCAAAAGCAATCTCCTGCGTTCATAGGTAGCGCCAAATACGGGTGATTAGATGGCGGTGGACACCTGGACATTAGGGGAAGAAGTATTGGGCAGATAAATAACATAATAATCACTATCACTATTATCATCGTCTGTCTGCTTATCTTATCTTATACCAGCTGCAAGACGTATGTCTTCTAAGAAATGTCTAAGCTTCCTTACCTCATGCATTTTTAGGTTTTCATTGCTCCGAATACATTCAAAACCGACCGACCATGTGAGTAAAACAGAGGAAATAATTTAAGCATCAAGAAAGTATATACGGCCGCTGAACAGTCTTCATGAAGTAGTTCTTGACCAAACGTTACTATACTCTTTATGTTTATTAGGGCAGGGCCGAAACACCTTGTAGTGGATAATCAAGAAGGCTAGTTTCACAATTTACACACGGTACTTACGGGACGTCTAAAAAATGTGTCTGACCCGGAAAAGCTAAAAACTAACAGGACGGGTATACTAGCTCGCTGTCGTCACAATTAGCATTTTTCATTTTTTTTTACTTCAGCACTGTCATCATTTTAGAAAAACTAAGCTCACAACATTAAAGTGTTTTTTTAGAGCTACACAGTTCTTGTCTAATTTCCTTGTGTGGATGTGTGCCACAGGTGTATACTAGGGTCCACTCTACTCTACAATCATCCTTTTCGGTGGTTGCAGATATCTAAAAATGATTAAAACATCAATTACGCCAGTATTATTGAATATAGGTTATTTACTGTTTTTATTAGTGGGTACTGTTCGTCAGCTCAAATACAGGCATATATTGCCCCACGCCCTCTTTTCATTGTTATGCTACGGCCCCATTGTGTATACTTGTAACTGCTGCCTTGCGCAAACTGCACCAAGTGACTAGTAACCATATCCCTGTCAGCGGTGGTTGCAATGTATGTGTACGCCATTTTCTGCCCTAGTTGTGCGAACCTTTAGACAAGGTAGAGCAGGATTAGACGTATTGAACTTTTTAAAAAGCCAGGCCTGTGCAGAAGGTACCGCACAGTCACAGCGAAAGCTAGAAGAGCGGCCTTTCAGAGCCTTTTCTAAACACTTTATGTTGTTGTTGTTGTTCACCTATTGATAGTGGCGCATACCCACTATAGGGGATTGGCCAGGAATCGAGTGGTTTTAAAAATTACTGCTCAGATTTGCAATAATGGAGGTGTAACAGAAAGATTACCGATAGCCTAGGAAAGTGTGGTGCTTAATGTAATGCACACAAATATTTACATTATTGAATTTATTCTTAGAGCAGAGCAATATTCTGATTTTATACGTATATAATTATGTGGACATGTTAGGATAATAAAACTTGTTAATTATTCAACCTATTAGTTTCATCAATCGAGTCCCGGACGGCCGCGCATACTGTCGCATTAGAGAAGCCATAAATGGAAGCTCCAAAAGACAAAATGACAGGCACAGATAAGTCCATAACAATACCACGTAAAAGTATTCCTAAATGGGATTTTCGTAATGTGTTAAACTGCTTGCAGGTCAAAAAGAAATGATCTATTGTTTCCAGTCTGTCACAGAACGCGCACAGTGGCGAAGGTGCCGGAGCAGACCTGTGTTTATAGATATTTAGATTTGGTACCCGGCAATGGAGCCTTGCGATAGCTACTTCTTGTTTATGAGTGCGGCAAAACTCTCTTCACCATAGATATCATACATGGTGATATTCTGTTGAGTTTGTTAGTGCTGAACCTTTAAAGACTTCCATAAGCGTATGTCTGCGGAATCGAGCAGCAGTCACATAAGCGGATGATGGACAGTGCGGTAGAATCGGTTTGCTGATTGACGACTTAGCTAAGGAATCGGCTATTTCATTTAGAAATAAACCTTTATGTCCAGGCACCCAAACTAATCGTACTTTTCTCAAATGCGCAGGTACTAGTGCACGGAACACCTTTGTTACTCGATTATCAGCACCAACAGAAAGTGCCGCACAGAGAGACAGGCAATCTGTTATTATGACAGCTGATGTGATTGCTGTATCTAACTTGCGTAAGGCGAGCACTACTGCCAGAAATTCAGCCACAAAAACGGGTATGAAATCGGGCAGTTGAAGGGAATAAATCGAGTCTTAAATCGGGCTGAAATACCAACCCCTGACTTTTCGTCATATTGAGATGCGTTTGTAGTAATAACGTTCGTTGTAATACTGCGCAGGTGATCTTGTAGTAAACCATGCAAAATATTATGGGGAAGTAATTTGGCATTATTAGGGAAAATGTCATCAAATTGTATTTCCACCGGAGCTGAATTATCACGACTCGGTATGATGTCACATATACGTACGTTTAGAGGCTCCAGAAAATTTTGCACAAATATAATTTGTGCGCTGTGAAATAGCAGCCATCTAGCACCAAAAATTGATTCCGGGGTGGAAATAAAGGCTGTTTCTGAATGTCGTAATGACGACTCATAAATTCTTAAGAATTTCTGAACAGTGAGAAGGCGAATTCTGCAAGAAAGTGGAGGGACCCTCGATCCGAGATACAACACATCGTTAGCAACAGTTTTGGGAAGGCCAAGGCATAAGCGCGAAGCTTCTCTTTCGAGAAGAATTAGAGGCCGCAACTTGTAAGCTGAATTTCCAGAGAAAAGTACACAACCAAATTCCAAAATGGGACGAACGTACATGCGATATATCATTACTAATGTGTCTCTTCTCATACCTATGCGGTAGTTGCTTAGCCTACGTAATATGCCAATGGCCCGCACGCCTTTTCCGGCGATATATTCGATATGACATCGCCAGTTAAGCGATGTGTGATAAATTACTCCAAGGTTTTTAACAAATGCCACCTGTGGTATATCCTCATGTAGGTAAGACAGAGAGATGTTCACAGGGTGTTGCAGCGGGAAAACAAGGAGAGCACATTTACTCGGATTAAGTAGAAAGCAGTTGCCATCGAGCCAGCTCTCCAATATACTAAGGTAAGTCTGCAGTCGTTCATATAAAGTATGAATGTTATCTGCCATGGCAAAAAAACGCGATATTGTCTGCATAAACATAAGTTGTTATATCCTGTTTACGTGGAATGGTGCTCATTAGTAAATTGAATAGCACCGGGGAAAGCACTGAGCCTTGCAGTAATCCCCTCATCTTGGTATGAGTAGATGATGAAAACCCATCTTTGAAACAATAAAATTTTCTGTCTGCAAGAAAATTGTGAACCCACGCTACTATGTATGATAAAAAATCAAGGTATTCTAGTCAATCAATCCAAAATACTGTGCTCCACGGTATCATATGCTGTAGCGATGTCTAAGGTAACTAAAGCTGCATATTTTCTATGTAGCCGAGCTACTTAAAGCCGACTTTGTAAATCAACGTGGGCATCCCAAATTGAACAACCAGCCCTGAACCCAATTTGACAGGAGCTTAGAATCGACCTCATGGTAGTAATTTCATTAATTCGTATATTGATGATTCTCTCAACCAGTTACACTAAGTTTGATGTCAGTGCGATCGGCCCTATGTTATCCAACATGTATCCTTCATTTTCATTTTTAGCAACAATACAATTTTCGCAAGTTTCTATTCTGGAGGTATCCATGCGTTCCCTAACGAATAATTCACTAGTTCTAGCAAAAGATTAGGCGATTCCTGGAGTAAACATTTTAACATAGATTTCGTAATTCCATGTGGTCCGGGAGCTGTCCTCGGTAAGCATAATACTGTGTGACTCAATTCAGGTAATCGAACTTCTGGAAATTCATGCAAGTTTACCATGAAGGATGGAATAGCCGAAAGATAAGCAGTGAAGCGGCGTTCTAAACCTCGCGCTATGTCTTCTAGAGAGGTGTTCATTTCTTGCGGCATCAAGACACATGACTGCAACGTTAAAGGTGCTTGCAGTACTTTTTTTGTCCGAAGATAAGCGAACAAAGCACGCTTATTTTTCGATTTAGAAAGATAATCAAAATGTCTACTGTCTTATTCTTCTTTCACGTGGTTCACTGTAGGCTTAAATATGCCAGCAAGGAATTGATACTCGTTTCAGTTTGTTGGGCTCTGATTATGAAGAAGTTTTTTCCAAGCGGCTTTTCGTCTCCTATAATCGCGCGTACACTCATCGTTCCACCAACGACAGGAGGATTGTTTCTTCGATGGAAAGGAAAATTCAGAATTTTTTCTAGATCCCTCCAGCATTCAAGCAATCGTAGATGCAATGGCAGAACGGAGGCAGGCTTGGAATTTGCTAAGGTTGGTGTATGTGCGTTTTGGTTGTTCTAAAGTTATTGTTGGACAAGTAATGTCAAAAACAACAGAAAGATGGTCGCTATTAGTTGCCGAATCCAAAACAGCCCATGGAAAAACTTTGATTGCATTGGAGCAAAACGTTAAATCTAATACTGAGCAAGTCTGGCCTCCGAAAACTGTTACATGACCTTTATTCAGACACGAGAGGTTGTGATCAATACTGAATTGCCACAGCGGCCTACCACAAGAATCTGTCCTTATACCCCATGACAAATGATGTGAATTAAAGTCTCCTGTGAGTATATATATACAATTTCTATTCTACATGCTACCAAAACACTGTCAAGATAACGCGCTCTTTGCACACTGAAGGGTAAGTAACAATTTATGATTGAAAAAGGGTGGTATCCGGGGAGACACAAGTCTAATGCTAATATTTCACAAACACGTCTTGGGCTACTGCTGAATGTACACTTGCTTGATGCCCACTACGGCTATAATAAAGAAACTTTTACGGTAGTAGGCCAGCATTCGCTATGCTATATTTCGTCGTTTTTGTGAGAAGCGTTGCATTCTCTAAACGATTGCGAGGATTTTCGTGCTAACTGTTCATGCATTGGCTGACGACGATGAGGAGTTATACCTAGAGTTGGTATGGACTACAGTTATCAGGTGAACAAAAACAAGCTTTTTGTAATGGGCTGAAGCATTGGACGACCCACTTATTACGCCATCAGCATTTCGCGACAACTGGTTGTTCTTTCGCTGTTTAAAACGTTATATAAATCGTATTAGTGCGCGATTGCTTTTCCGACATCAAGCCTGCCTAAGGCAACTTTGCTAACAAGTCCCAAGCACCGGCGTCGCTCAGTGGTATAATACTGGGCTGGCACACAACGGACCCGGGTTGGAGCCCCACTGAATTATTGGTACTAGTTTTTTTTTCGCGTGACGAGGTTACGGACACCGGTGGTGGCGGTGGGCAACTACGTCGCTGCGCGTGACCCAAGTAGCGATCTCATAACAGCTTTCGTCCACCGTAAAAATAGGCAATACAGCATCCTTTAATATCAGTGTGGTGCTAATGGCTGTAAGCAATTGCTTTCGTAAGAACACTACGTTGTGCGGAGGGTCGCTGACTGTCCAAACACCACAATTCACAAGAAAATTAAGTCTGAAACTAAATTTTATTTCCACACACATAACATTTGAGCATGACTGACGGCATAGTAATGACATATTTGATTTTAGGGTAACTACAATAATTAAAGAAACTCACAGAGTACAGCACTTCATTTTTTTTTCTTAATCTGCCGTAGTTATCTACTGGCTACGGCGCTCGGCTGCTGACCCGCATATCGCGGGCTCTTTCTTCTTCTTAAAAAAATCTCTGGTTCATTCTGTACATGACATGAATACACCAACCTGGCTATTCCAGCGATGGAACACAGAGTTTGAGCCTTCTGGTCCCATAATTCGCGTACTGAACAGCAAGGTGTCGTAAGCTGGGGATCTGATGAGCCTTTCAAGGAGGTCACGCGTAATACCGGGTTCCAGTGAGCCGCAGTGACGGAGGATGTGTTCTAAAGTTCAATTTTTTTGCAAGTTTTGCATGTATTTTTTATATTTACCGCTCCGTACGAATCTCTGATTTGAACCAATGAATAGTACGATTTTGTTTGTAGTTGTCTAACTGTTATGGCTTCTGCTCTGTGCAAGTTAGCTTTCTTCTTCCCAGATTAAAGTGTTTAGAAAGTTCAATGAACATGACCAGTTCATTTTCGTGTAATGGAATCAATCCAGTGGAGTCTCGGCCATGGCGATCGTATTCGGGTGGAGGCAGAATGGCAGAAGTCAGTGTACTGCGTCATGTTAGTGCACGTTGAAGAACACCAGATGGTCAATATATCCGGAGCCCTTCACAAAAATGTTTCTTATAATAATATTGTGGTTTTCATGCGTAAACCTCAGATAATATTTGTTTATTTTGGAGAGTATGATTCTAACGTGATAGATATGTAGTGTCACAGGCACGTATTCTTTGTTTCTTTTCAGCATGCCATGAAAGTTCTTCACAGCAACACGCGTCTCCTAGGGCCAGCACGCACATCAAAACAGTAATCATATGTTTGTCAATGAATTCATGGCTTAGTTTTGAATAATTAAGTATTCAAAAACTATGACAAAACGAAGTTTACATTGATGTGTACCGTCAAATACGGCAAAATCGCGAAACCGGAAATTCATTTCGCTTCAGTCCAGCATCATTTCTGTCGGCTCGACATCGTAAATGTGATTCAGAAGCTTTTGTGGTTTCAAAAGCTTCACTTTCCCATGTGAATGAATAGCTGCGAGATGTTTTTCAAGCGGTACGTTGTGTGGCTCTGCAAGTGCAGCGCGAGAGCTCTGTAGGTGCATGGAAATGAGTAGCGCTGCGGCCGAGAGAAGGGAAAACGCGTGACGTATATTCCCAATTTCCAGTTTTCTCTGCCAGAGACGGGGCTGCCTGCACAGAGTTGCAGCGCCACTGAGCAATGCTTCAGGATCCTATAGGAGCTACCTTAAAGGGGCCCTGCAACACTTTTTGAGCATGGTCTTAAAGCACTGCCGATCGGTAGTAGAGGCTCCCGACAACACGCGATTCAAATATTTTAGTGCAGCACGAGGCCTCAAATTCACAATAAGTTATCAAAGTCAGCTAAAAATTGCTTTCTATTCTCTCGGCAAACCACGCAATATGACTCAAATCACACTTAGCGAGCCCATCTATCAGCCATTGGCTGATTTGCACATGGTGCGCTGTCTCGTTACAGAGACCGCCGCAAGAGGCTGCTACTTGTCCACGCGTGCGCGCGCGAACACCTTGAAAAATCCGCCCACTCAAAGAAAAAAAAAAGAATAAGTGCTCAAGGTCACGAGGCGCGCGTGACATTTTTCTGGGGCCCTGCTCTCCTTCCTTGATTAGCGTCCACCGCTTTCGTCGGGACGAGAGAAAGAGAAAGCGATTGCAGCGTGTGAAAAAAACTTTCTGATTCCGCTGTACTGGACGGATTATTAAAAGTTTTCCGTCGTTGAATTTGTGAGGCAATAAGCTCTTCCAGTGAATTCATTCCATGGTTATTTGAAAAAGTGTTTCAGGGCTCCTTCAACTACAGAACAAAGGGCAGAAGAAACTTCGTGGCTGCCTTGATACTGACCTTAATCACCAGGCGAAAGCCTATTCCGCGGCAACAACTTTCACACAAGGTGTGCTAAAACATTCGCCTTCAAGTTTCTTCACGTTACTTCACGTTTACAGCGTAGTTATTACAAGAAGGATAAAACGTCGGATATGCTTCAATTGGATGTATGATCTGTTTGTCTTATTTACGATTCTGTGAAGAAAGAAACTAGTTCGAGTTTCGTTCGCTCATTCATAGCCGAGATCTTGTTCCAGCAGCTTAGCTTAGGGCGCTTTACAAATCCGTAAGGCAGCACCCAAACAAACGCACCTGCTCACTTTGTTCTTCTTGCAGCTGATGACGACTAATTATGTCTTCGTGTATTTATGGGTGGCTGGGGCTTTCTCAAGCCGTCTTTGGACAGCTTTTTTCCCAACCACCATTTTGACCGCAAATGTTAGCTTTTTTGGTGAAAACAAGGTTATTTGACTGATTGATTGATTGATAATAATTGTGTCTGTAAACACTCACTCTTAGCGCAATTAACATGTTTCAACGCCTGCTGACTTTTGACGCATAAACCACGCTTTACGTCATGCACTAAGGAGACTCCTTGAACTACAGTACATTCGTATAGATTTTTTTTCGAAACACTATTATGGAATAGCACGCCTCTGTGGTAGAACACGTGCTTGCTAAGCAGACAGTATGTGCTTGATTCAATCTTTAGTGTTCATATTATTTGCGTTGTTGATTCCTCGGTTACAAACCAGATGATATGCCCCGCCGCGGTGGTCTAGTGGCTAAGGTACTCGGCTGCTGACCCGCAGGGCGCGGGTTCGAATCCCGGCTGCGGCGGCTGCATTTTCGATGGAGGCGGAAATGTTGTAGGCCCGTGTACTCAGATTTGGGTGCACGTTAAAGAACCCCAGGTGGTCTAAATTTCCGGAGCCCTCCACTACGGCGTCTCTCATAATCATATAGTGGTTTTGGGACGTTAAACCCCACATATCAATCAATCAAACCAGATGATAATGTTTCAATCACAACCAGCAACCCTGACATCAGAACTTCTTCGTAACAAGATTTTTAACGCTATCTAGTTAAAAGATTACGTGCAATCTGATGCCAGCTGGAAAAACATTGTTTCACCCTCACCTCCAAGGCTGCGAGGGACGATGACTTCCACGTTGCATGCGCACAAACACTCAATAGTGTGGCTCCGAGGACTACCGTCACCGTAAGTCAATGAGTAGAGTGTCAGGCGCATTATCCAAATGTGCAGGTACAGTCGCCGCCGGTGGCAAGGTATCTTTGGCGCACCTTGCTTTCTTCACATATATGCAGTAATAATTACAGGACGGTTGAACGATCACAATGACCGCTCGAATATCATCCTTGGTAATACTAACCTGTTGGTTCTCGTATGGTTGCATGCACACAGAAACAAGTTGTCAGACGTCTTTCTGCCCTTTATGTATATTATAAGAAAATGAGATGAAAATACAGCACTAGTTTCTGGGCCAGCTGTCACATTATCTACTTTGTATTCCTTTTGCTATGCTCTAGCTTCCCTCAGGCTAGCCGAGCCCGAGGTCTAGTGCTACTCTTAGTCATCTCTCTTGACGACGTTGCAAGTTTGAGCCTGCGCGTAAAATGTGATGTTGGTGATACGGGTCAACCAACATTTCACTGGTGTTGGTTTGGCTGCATCTGACAAAGGTGCAGGTTGTGCATCGTCATTTCTGGCAGTGTGTACATCGGTGGTCTGTCTTTACAACACAGATCATTATATCATGGTGCTAGAAAATGTATTTGTGGAGGGTGAGGACGAGTGTGTCGCTGTGGTCGCGTCCATGGTCACGCTGCAACTTCACTGTAAAAGTGGGCTTTGTTCGAATGTTTCCAGGTGATAGATCTGGGGGACGGCATTGGCTGTTTTGTGACAGTCGACGTTCTTCGCCATGAAGTGACTGCGCTTGAAGTCTTGCCGATGGTTCTTGTGACCGGCAGTCAATTTTCGTCCGGGTCGAAGGCCCATACTGAAATTCTGACGCTTGTCCTGTCGCATTTTTGAACACCGGACGTGTGTAACTGTCGAGTGTCACACAAGGTTGGGGTGAGCATACTTCATACGGTGCGTAGGAGAGCACTTTGGCATTCCACAAAGAATCTGACAATGAGTGGGCTAAAGCCTGAGGTGATCTGCAACGCAGCTCATACCTTTGGAACTTTTTTGATGTAGAGCTCCCTTATGTAGAGCTGGTTGTTACTGTCGAAGTGTCGCGAGCACGACCTGTGTGCTGGTAGGAGGCAGTCTCTACAAGTACCACAGTCTTGTTAGGTAAATGACTACCTGCGCAGATATCAAATGTCTGAGGCTTCGGGGCATATGGTGCCGACTGGTCTAGCCTCATGTTTTTGGCATCAGCTGGAAGGCCAGTTTCGGGAAGCAGTAAATTGTAGGTTGTGATGCTGAAGATTGTAGTGTGGCAGAGTTTGGGAGCTTGTATTGGTCCGGCAAAACAGGGTGAGGGCATTAATACGCTCAGATAACGACGAGCGTAAGGATGGTGTGTCCGATAAATGTAGTTGTAGGATGCTATAGGCCTTCGACTGGGTTGTCGTGGCCCTGGATGCCGAATGCGACCAGGCTACTTAGCTGTCTGCCAATGAACTGCAGTGCTCCGTCGAACCCCCCCAGTTGCCGCTTCTACTGAGCTCCATCATTGGCAGTAGTCAGATTGTACTCGCTGGTGGAGCAGCAAAAAATTTTGCGGAAAGTTGCAATTATAGTTGCACTTTATTCTGCCCAGGAATACTGCACCACGCCTTCACACCAGTACCATGCCACTGCACCTGCATAAATGTGGCTTATAGTCACGGACCGATTGTGAGGCTGTGTGTAACGCTTGAGCACAGCTGGAGCATTTACGCTTGCCACCCAGCTGTCAGCGTCATTCTGAAACCAATGAAATTCTTGCTACTCGCTGACGGCTGGCGATGGTGAGGCAGCAAGTGAAAAATGCTTAGATCGCAGGCGCGAAGCAGCCTAGCTGCTGGGAAAGCTGCATGAGGGAAAACCGGTGCTCTCTGCATTGCTTGGTTAAGCTCGCGTCAAGGTTTGGTGAGGCTGCATTTCACACAGGGCGTTGATGGAGCTAAATGCTGGAAACTAGTGAAGAGACAACTCGGAGATCAACGTAGACAATGCGTTGATCTCAACGCGGGGCTTCGCGATGCATGCAACAGCTGCGCGGTGCTGTCGGACAAGGCACTGGTACAGAGATGGTTCAGGTCTGCGCAGTATGCGGTGGTAGCAGGACTGACGGCGGTGACACGCACGTCCAAAAAAGACTTAACAGCGTCCCTTCGATGTTCACACGGTGTAAGAGTTCAGGGCATAGGATGCCCGCCACAACAAGCGTGCCTGTTGTTCTAAGATCAGAGAAGCCCATGCGCATACTCAGGGGAAAGTTGTAGCATGTTGCCAGTGAAGTGGTACCCTGGAATCACTGAGGAGGCATGGGTGCCGTCAACGGTTGGTAAGACGGTAGCTTCCCAAGAGGTCTCGTTGCTGGTTCGATCGCCAAAGAAGCGTAATAGGCGTTCCTTCGATGGAGAAACGCACAACCAACAGTCATTCAATTCCACGTTCGATTTTCAAGGTGGACGAATTGGCCAGTTGGTGATACATGATCTAAAAATACTGCGCAGTAGAAAACACGGACGGGAAAGAAACAAGATCAAGCGCATTTTTGTTGTAAGGTGCGCCATTGTAAAAAAATCAGACACAGGGATATCCCCAGTTTGCTTGCTTGTTTGTTGTATCTATCCTAGAGGGACGCTCTCCGCGTCGGAGAGTGTGTTCACGCGCACATCGTGCTCCGCTGCGACTGCCAATTTTGTCTGGTGAACAGCCTCAAATCATGTCGAGTTGCACGGGTAATTGTCCGCGAAGTTCACCTCAACACTTGAACACCTGGATCACCAAGGTGCGCTCGTATTTCATCATATAGGAGGCCTTTCCGCTGCACCAGCGAGCTCTGCCTAGGTGAGGTTAGGCCTTGCCTACCCGCCTACGGAGTTGGGACGCCAGATGCGAGACGCCGCAGAAGATTGCCGGGGAAGGGGACGACGTCGATCCTACTGAACTACAAGGCAGTGGATGGATCTCCGTTCTCAACAGACGGCAAGAATCGCGAGAGCAATCACACGCAGCCCGCCAACCGGGAGCGCAACAGAACCCGAAAGCCAAACCAAAGGCTACTATACGAGACGTCGCAGCTTTGAGCCGGCTGCCGGCGATGCCACGCAGTCACAATCAAGAAATCGTACGACCGGGTGGCGGCCTCAGCGTGCAAGCCTGCAACCCACACAGGATTCTCGCCGCACCAATCATGGCAGCCCAACTGGCGCCATAGGTAACGGAGAGGACATTATTTGTTTCAACTAGCTGCAGAACGTTTTTGTCGTCAGCGGGCGCAGTGCTACTAATGCAGCAGCGTAGAGTCGAGTAACTGAGGTCGCTCACGGACCAGAGACACCCGGTCCCGGCGTACATTTCTCCGACCGGCATAACAAGCAGAGGTGTGATGCGCGGCGTCAGCACTGAGTGACAACGCCGCACTCAACCACATTCTAATGCAGCCTAGCAACCCAAGCTTACTAAAAGCGTGCCGCATCAAGGACATTGCAACGGCGATTCTAATTTTCAGTGGGCTGAAGGTGCCCAACTACGCCCAGTGCGGCCAGGTCATCTACGGCTGCACGTTGTACAAGCGTCAAATTGACACCTGCCATAACTGCAGCCAATTGAGCCACCACCAAGACGCCTGCCCCACTCCTTCAGCCATGGTATGCGACCAATGCGGACACTTACCAACGGACAACACCCCCGTGGGCCACAAATCAGTGTGTGCCTGATGCGGCTAAGCGCACTGCACGGGCGACCGCGAATGCCGACATTGTTACCAGCTGCCTTAAATGGTGTGCCCCCATCGTCAACGCCGTCACCGACGAAAGCAATTTCAACAGCAAACACACATCCCAGGACCTAGTCCAGCTCCTGCCAAGACTACCGAAGTCCAGGGACCTCTCCCCTGCCCACGAACTTCTGCACCCCACCCCCTCCTGACAAACCTACCTGGGTCGTGAGGTGGCAGGCTCAAGTAAGACCCGCGCGGCACAAGTCGGGAACACTTGACATAGCAACCTGACCCAGAATTAGCGCAGCTGAAACCCATGCATGCGGAGCAGGCTAAAGAAATCAAGTTGCTTAAAGAAGAGCTAGCTAAATACCAGGCATGGATTCACGCGAGGAAAGCGTTAGCAGTGGCCCAATCTCGATACGCGGCGCTAAAAAAATGAGCATGCCCGACGCATCAGGCCGAAGAGCAGTTCGAGTTTGATCGGTTTACAGCTAACATATAAGCAATACGTAAATAGTCTCGCACAGACACCCTGGCCGAGTATAGCGCTTCATCACTAAGCTCGAGAGCATGCACAAACAACTTAACAAGCTGGCTGCATGGCCAGCACAAATGAATGCGAGGACTATTATGTTGGAGGAGGACCTGACCCGCAGAGAGGGTGCTTGGCTAAGCCTTAGGTCGCAAAATAAAATGGCGCCGTCACAATCATTCACAATTTGGAAATGGAACACTAGCACCCTCCGTAGCACCCTCATTTACTCTATAACCCAACGACCACCCGTCACTCTCCTGCAGGAAACGCGTATCGACCGATTCGCTCTTCGCAAATACAGGGTCGAGGCTGTCTGTGGGAACAAAGCTCGAGGCATAGCCACCTGTGTGGCTAAGCCTTACGCTTACACTATACACATGCAGTAGGCCCAAACCTCGAACTAGAGCATCAGTTGGTAGAAATCTTCCCCAACACTCACATTAGGCAATCAATATTTATTTTTGACGTGTACAGTTCATTCTCACACAGCACAGAAACATTCACCGCCCAAATACCTCAAGCGACGGAAATAGCAGGTCACCATCCCTTCATCATCGCGTGGGACTTTGTTGCCCCCCACGTAGGCTGGAATTACAATCGCACAACACCGAAAGAACGGTACTTACAAATGCACATTACTCGACACAGTCTCACCTTACTTAATGACCTCTCTACCCCCACACACATAGATAATTTAGTATCACGCGACTCATCCCCTGACCTGACCCTGGTAGGCAACATATCAACTTCCACATGGGTTAACCTGCAAGCTAACCTAGGTAGCGATTACTTTACCTACAGCACTACATTCAATATAAGCAGCCCGCGCCGAGACACCTTAGAATAGTCGACTTGGACATATTAGGGTAAACACGCAAAAGACACACCAACCCTCACTGAACTCTTTGCAGGACTAGAACAGGGCTTAGAACAAGCCACCAAAAATATCTTTACTACACGCAACATAGACCACATGAACAGGCACCTCGTAAACCTCCTCGAGGCTCACAAAGTCTTCAAGACAGACGGCGAACGCTAAAAAATGAGCGGCGACGAGAAGTCACCGCTCATTGTCAACAGATTTCGCTGCGTGTGCGCTCTGAGCGTTTATTTGTACAGGTCTTACAAACAACATCCACAAATAAGTCAGCAGGATAAGGTGTTGCGACTTTGATCATAAAGTTGTGAGTTCGATGTCCGCATACGCCGACTACATTTCTCTGGAAGCGCAACGTAGTAACGTTGTGGCTAGATTTAGGAGCAAGAATGGCAGAACGGGCGTGTTAGTTTGGCACATTTGTTGTGTACAATGGGATGATGCTCAATATAAACAGAAGTGGCGCTTGGTGTGTCTACACCCTCTTTCCATTGTCGTCGTCGTGCCTTGCACTTCAAATAGATTTACGTGCACATTCAAAAAACATCAGCTGACTGACATTATTCTGGAGTCTCACATCATGGCCTGCCTGGTAATGATATCATGGCTTTTGTTCATAAAATATTATGTTCTTGCAGTCGCCCAAGTTGCGGGCGATATACAGCTGCCGCTATGAAAACGATTTGCAAAAAAAGAAACTAAGGCAGCAATAAAATGTGTAATGGTCTCGCGAAATCAGACGAGGATATCAGGGGCCGATACCGGCGTAATTGAAAAAAAATGCTCGATCCTTTTGCGTATTGTAAAATATAACAAAGAACGAGGGAGCTGTCAGAACAACCAATTTGACTTTGGAATCAGTGAACCAGCTGCGTGATCAGGCATGTAAATGTTTCAAAATGAAACATGCGCAGCAAAAAACATGCGTGGTTGAAATGTACATAAAATACTTTTTTGTGCGCATCACTATGTTTTTAAAGAAGGAGAAAAAAATTGAACGTGGCGTGGAACTCACGATACGATCTTGTTAGCGTCCGACGAAAAGCTCGACAACACTGCCTACGAAACTGAATATTGCCTATTGAAATGGTGCCAGCGGCTCAATAAAGCAGAAGTAACTTCAGTCTCTTCCCACTGACCTCCTAATAAATTTAAATCTGGACGACAAACTTGGCATCTAAACAATTGAAATCCGAATGCTCTATACAAACGCAGGAGAAAGCATGGTAGCGGTTTGCTGACAACTCCGAGAATACGCGACTGCCACAGCAAATGCGCATTTTACCGGTAACATACTATAGCATTCGCACGGTCACCTCAATTCTAATGTCATAGAAAGGCAGCTGTTCACCATCGACAAGCACACAACACTCGTTCTAAGACATCGTCTTCGACTTGCTTGGCCCCGCAAAGGCTATCAATCAATCGCTCTCGATTCTCCCGAGAATCGCACCGTGCGAATGTTTTCACAACCTTTTTCAATATTCAGCAAGTCACAGGCTGAGGTGAGGCTGCACGCGCAAGGTGACCAGATAACAGCTCGTGAAGAGCGCGTGAAAGTGCTGGGAGAATGCAGACAGAAGGTGGGAGTGGGCGGGGTACTGAGTGACCGACTTTTGCTAGAAAGGTGGCGAAACATGAATGAATGGATCGATATGGCTATACCCTTTAGATCGGGTAGTGGCTAACGCCACCAAGCCATTATACTTAGTGAACCAAAATCTATATTTATTTTCTTCCTTTAAATAGTTAGGTTGAGGACTCGTACTTTGCAGCAAACGGTTCACTTTTCACTCGTGCCTTGACTTCAGCCACCAATCACATAACCTCCTTCTAGTTAATTCTACCCGCTTAAAATCTATTTTGCCTTCCCTGTCCCTAAACCCCAGGGCTTTGAAAAACTCTGCGCCAAAATCGTTAACTATAGGGTGAAGCCCTTTACAGAACATTATGTAGTGTTACAGAACATTATGTAGCTCTCGTGCGCTCCCTTGATATCCAAAAATGCTAGCCACAGGGGCATGTGTTCCTTTTCTGCTATTTCGATGCACTGCGTCAGTAATAACAGATTGTCTTTTCCAGCCTCCTTTGTTTCCGAAACCCATACTGTAGTTCCCCAGCACCCTTCATCCTCTATTCAAGCCTGCAGTTTTTCCTTTATAATCTACATCGCCAGCCTGTAGACTACTGATGTCACTGTTATAGGATCGTTTTGTTTATGTCAGCTTTGTCCCCCTTTCTGCTAAAGATCATGATCATCCTGCTAAGTTTCCAACCATTGGGGACATCAACATCGATTACTATATTTTTTCTTTATTCTTTATTCATACATATCCCCGCTTTGCCAGAGGCGCTACAGCAGGGGGGTTACAAAGTTGAAAAAAACACATCCTCATTAACACTGCACACTTGCTTAGATGTCAAACAATTCCATTCGTTAATAGTTTTAACAAAAAATGAGTTTGAATACAGGTTCGTCCTGGCCCGGCACGGCTTTATTTTGTGTATGTGGTCTGTACGTTGAGATATGTAATCTGGTCTTTTTAAGTAAGTGTCGCTGTCTAGTCCCGTTTTTTTATGAAATATCTGGTATAAAAGCTTCAAACGCAATTTTTTGCGACGGGACGACAGTAACTCCCAGTTTAACTCCTTTTTCATTTCGGTACAACTCTGCTTTTGTCCGTACCGACCCAAAACAAACCTGGCTGCTCTGTTTTGTATTTTTTCTAATTTATTTATCAAACCTGTTTGTGTTGGGTCCCAAAGAGTACAGGCATACTCCAAGATTGGACGAATACAAGTGAGGTAGGCCGTGCTTCTAAGGTTAGGATCTGCACATCTCAAATTCCTTTGAATATAATTCAACGCTATCGCGGCTTTGGAAACCACATAATCCACATGTGCATTCCAGGAACAATCATGCGACAGCAATACACCCAAATATTTGTACGAGTATTTTTTATCTAATTTATTTCCTCCTAGACAAAAATTTGCATCAAATATTTTTTTCTTCTTTGTAAAACACACATGAACGCACTTATTTGTGTTTAACTTCATTTGCCACTTAAGGCACCATTGATGAATACGTGCAAGATCAGCCTGCAATTCAAGGACATCATGTTCTTTCTGAATTTTTCTGTAGACTACGCAATCATCAGCAAAGAGCCGTATACTTGAGCTTATATCTTTGTTAATGTCATTTATAAAAATTATGAATAGCAGAGGCCCCAATACAGATCCCTGGGGGACGCCCGAAGTGACCTCTAGAAATTCCGACTTAGTACCATTCAGGACAACACATTGGCGGCGTTGTGACAGGTAATTCTCTATCCAATTAAAAATTCTCTCATCTATATTAAATATTCGTAATTTTTCGAGGAGCAGAGGATGCGAAACAGTGTCGAAAGCTTTACTGAAATCTAAAAAGATGCAGTCTGTTTGCCCACCTAGATCAATTTCGGATACTAGATCGTTGTAGAACTCGAGAAGTTGGGTCGTACAGGAAAAGCCCTTACGAAAACCGTGTTGAGTCTTTGTTAACAAATCGTAATCTAATAAATGCTTCATTAGAGCCTTATATATTACATGTTCAATGATTTTACATGATATCGAGGTAAGCGAAATAGGTCTATAATTCGTGACATCTTTTTTAGGACCTCCTTTGTGGATCGGGACTACATTTGCCACTTTCCAGTCTTGTGGCAACTGGCCAGTGCTTAGTGATTTTTCAAAGATCAGGTAAAGGTAGAGCGAAATGGGGTTAACGCACTGTTTTAAAACTCTTGGAAAGACACCGTCAGGGCCGATAGCTTTACTGTCGTCGAGATTCCTGAGCAAGGCCTCAATACCGCTGACACTAATTACAAGAGGTTCCATGCGAGGAACACTGCTACTTGTCAAGGATGAGCTCAATGCAGATTTAGGAAGAAAAACGGATTGGAAGTAGTTATTTAGGCACGTGGCTTTATCCGTATCATTGGAAAGAGTGCGTCCATCGAAAATAAGTTCATTTATTCCAACCGGATCAGACCCACATCCCTTTAGATATTGCCAGAAAGGTTTAGGATTTGTACTCATATTTTCATTCAATCGTTTAAAAAAATGCTGCTTTGCATTTACTGATTCTTCTTTATATTCACGTGTTAGCTCCTGTAGCTTCTTATAATGAACTTTACCTTTCATTTTTTTTTATTTTTTGAATACCCGTCTTCGTTTCTTAATTAGTTTCAGAATACTGTAAGTCACCCACGGTTTTTTACGTTTCTTAAGCTTAGCCGAATCCATACTTGGTATGTACTGCTCTGAGAGTTCGAGTATCTTATTTTTAAATGTGTTCCACAAATACTCTACACTGTGTTCCTCTACCAAGCATTCAAATACAGGCAAATAATCAAGAAGCCTTGCGGAAATTGACGGATAGTCGCCTTTGTCAAAAAAGAACAACTTTCTTCTGATACTCTTCGTGATTTTTTGAATTTTTGTTATAACGCCTGCTACTACAACCTGATGGTCACTAATGCCTGGAATGATATCAACGTTACTTACTAAATTAGGGGAGTTACAAAAGAGAAGATCAAGGGTATGCTTAAGTCTTGTGGGTTCTAAAACGTACTGTATCAACCCAAAAGTGTCAACAATGTTCTTCATTTCTAGGTTATTACGGCTGGCATGCAGCACCTCGCATGAGTGACTTCGCCATTTTAGATCGGGTAAATTAAAATCACCCGCTAATAATATCGTACGGTCAGACGCCTGTGAAACGATGTCACCTAATAATTGCAAAATACTGGAGTTCGCGGCGGGCGGTCGATAAAACGTCCCAGCTACAAAAGAAAAATTGTTACTGACTGTAACAGTACTCCAGACAGATTCGACAGCGTCATTACCGATATCAAGATTAGCGGATGAAAGGGACGAGTGAACTAACAAGAAAACACCACCCCCATGATTCGGCCTATCTTTACGGTAGGCAGTATAATTGTTAGGAAACACTTCATGATCAGAGATGGATGGGTTGAGCCAAGATTCTGTACCGAACACGACATCGGCCTTCACGGTATCAAGCAAGCCAGCGAATTCGTCTATTTTGTTTATTACACTTCGGCAATTCACTACTGCAATAATTAAATCACCATGAACGCAGATGGTACAATTTTCCTGTCATCGTTTAGACAAGGCAACGACTTCTTCCTTTTCATCATCCCAAGTAAATGCTCTGCCGTTTATAATCAGTTTATCGGCTTTTAGCTTAACCAGGTTTTTCTTATCCGCCCTTTTCGCTTTACCATATTCCCAAAGCTTCTTTCGTACAGTGCGCGTTTCGAATGAATAGTCCTGCTCAATGCTGTACTGTGTACCTTTCAAATTCTTGGCTTTTTTAAGGACGACCTCTTTTTCCTTATCAGATGAAAAGTTCACAATAATTGGCCTTTTTTTCCGTTCATTAAAACGACCTACGCGATGTGCCCTTTGAACTGATGTCAGTTCGTATCCGAGTTGGGCAGTGCAGATGCCCTTAACGAGGGCCTCAGACTGTTCCCAAGTTTCATGCTGGTCATTATCGTCTATCCCGTAAAACACAAGGTTCATTCTACGGCTTCTGTTTTCGAGGTCGATATTTTCCTTTTGAAGAATTCGCATCTGATGAGTTAGATTCTTTATTACAGTGGCTTGCTCATGTACCAATTTCATGACGCTTTCTATATGGCCCTCGGTCATCTCTAGCTTGCTCTTTATTTCAGCTATGTTAGTATCACTGTTAGTTATCCTAGTATCAATATTCTCTAACTTACTCATAATAGTATCCTGCAACTTCTTCAAATAATCCATTTCACCTTTATCGAAAGGCCCAGGATTGAGCTCAATGTCTCCAGAAAGTAGTAGAAGAAGAGCAACATATAGCACTCAGTTCACAATAAAGCGAAAACGCTTCCCATTAACTCCAGTGCACACTCGCACCGTGGTGCTCGCGACACATGCCTTTGTGGGAGGAGCCGGCAACGCTAAAAGTGCTTTAGGAATTTCAAGCATACGAACAGCACTAACCTGCAAGAGCAGAAGTGTTTTGAGCTTCATGTCGGCAAGCGTGCCGGCTCCAATTCCCACGCAGCCAAGGTGTCGCGCAAATATATACGCCAGTTCTGGGTCACATGATGTTCCACACATGCAGCGACTGTCGCCGTCGTAATCGCTCACGCAAGCGGCCCAACAAGGATCGCAGCACTCCTCGTCCAGCGATGAAGATGCTCGAGCTGATGACGCTTTGCGTGATGTATCCGCAGATGGGATGGCAGAACACACGTGTACCGTATGCCCGCCGAACGGCTGATGCGCAGTTTCCGTCCAAAAGACCGCAAAAACCTGCAAGAGCAGAAGTGTTTTGAGCTTCATGTCGGCAAGCGTGCCGGCTCCAATTCCCACGCAGCCAAGGTGTCGCGCAAATATATACGCCAGTTCTGGGTCACATGATGTTCCACACATGCAGCGACTGTCGCCGTCGTAATCGCTCACGCAAGCGGCCCAACAAGGATCGCAGCACTCCTCGTCCAGCGATGAAGATGCTCGAGCTGATGACGCTTTGCGTGATGTATCCGCAGATGGGATGGCAGAACACACGTGTACCGTATGCCCGCCGAACGGCTGATGCGCAGTTTCCGTCCAAAAGACCGCAAAAACCTGCAAGAGCAGAAGTGTTTTGAGCTTCATGTCGGCAAGCGTGCCGGCTCCAATATTGCTTACTGCCTCTCTGAAAGTCTGCTTAGAATTCGAAACCAATCTATCAGCTTAATTGGAATGCCCGCTGGGCCTGTTGATGTACTACTAGAAGCCCTTTTCTCAGCCCTTTCCGACTGTCCTTGTGAAAATGGAGCCATTGCACCACTTGATTCATCCTTCTCCGTTGTGGTGTATAAGGCATTTCTTTGTTGAAATTTTTGTGTCACCCCTGTTCTTATATAATCAATAGTTTCGTCCCCTTCCAGCCTAGCACCTTGAGCTGTAGTTATAATCCTCTGCTCTAGTCTCGTCTGATTTCTCAGAGTCCTATGATGGTTCCGAAATTTCGCAGCTGCCTTTCTATACTTTTTATGTACTTCTGCCAGCCACTGAGCCTCTTTTAAACTAATCTTTTCATTGATCAGAAGCGATGCTTGCCTTCTACAGCTTAGAAAGATGTCCCATTTTCTTTCAACATCATCTGTCAGTTCACCCAGCTGCTTAGCATGGTGTTCCCCAGATCTTTCCTGACGTTTTGCTATGGCTCTCTTAACTTCCTCATCACACCAACTTTTGGGTTTGTGCCTTCTTTCCCGGGGTGACTTGTCACGCGCCTTAGCAAGCTCTAGCTCAAACAGTCTAAATAGGTTCGTGTATGTCCACACTGTTTTTTTATCATCAGTGATTACTTTCTCAATTTGTTTAGAAGCTATTTTTTGCCTTTCTAAATGAAAATTTTCCTGTACTTGTTCATCTTGTCTTCTTCCCACTTTCACTCCTCTTCTAAGATTTAGCTCGATACGTTTCTGATCACTACCCAGACTTCTGGAGCCACATTCATCTATGTGCCTTCCTCTGAGCCTAATTTACATCCTATGTGACATCAGTGCGTAATCTATCGTCGACTGCAGCCTTCCTACCTCCCATGTTATTTGCCCTTCACACTTCTCAGTACTGTTGCAAATGATCAAATCATGCCTTTCACACATATCCATGATCATTTTGCCTGTTGGGTCAGTACACCCATCTGTATCTTCTATGTGTGCATTCATATCTCCTTGTATAATTATCTCGCGCTCTCCTCCTAATTCCTCAATGCCCTTTGATATACACACGACCATTGCCTCGTTTTCCTCTCTGACCTTTGCTCCCGTCCACAAGTACACCAAACCAAGGAGTGCCATTTGCCCGGCCGCTTTTCCTTTCAGCCATAAATGTTCCTTGCGCTCCTGCTTGACCCTTTGCCAGTCTGTACTTTTATGAATGAATGCCCCAATACCACCCCCCTTTCTGCTGCCTTCTGTTCTATTACATATTCCCAGGCGTAGTTCGGATTGTTAGGAGGTCGTTCCATATCCCTAAGATGTGTTTATACAAAAACGTATACCATCGGCCTCCCCTCCCTTAGCTGTTCTATCTTTTCCCACTTCACCCTGTTCTTCCACCCTGCATGTTAATATTACCCTATGTCTGAATTGGCTCGGCCCTCGTGGCTACGTCTGTTTCTGCCACCGACTCTACCTATATTAGATATTGGTGCCACTTGGGAATCGTATCTGTGCATACCACCTGTCAAAGAGTCTCCCTGGTTGTTTTCCTCGTTACTAGCTATCCTGCACACCGAATGACACGTGTGCCTCCCAAAAAGCTACTGCGCGTCCTGCAAGGCGCCAACCCACCCCATGACCTAACCGTTCATCGAAGTGGAGTTCATCGAAGTGGAGTTCATCGAAGTCTCGTTGAAAACCACCCCACCTATTCACCTCCCTGTTTATTTCCACCACCTCCAAGCCTTTCTCTCGACTCATCCGTCATATCTCTTGGTTTTCGTTGACAACCACTCTTTGCTGGTTGACGTCACGCACCGGTACCTCCAGTATCGTGGATACCGCTCTCTGTACCTGAAGAGATGTGGCGCGCATGTCATTGACCCGCTTCGCCAGTGTGATTGCTAGTCCTGCCATATCTTCATTCAAGACATCGTTTAAACCACCTGAAATTATCACGAGATTTCGTCCATCACCTGTAGTTTTGAGTTTGGTGCTCGCTTGCCTCATGACTGCTTCCAGCTTGCGTCCTGGGAACATTCTTACTACAACCCTCTTGTCACCTCTTACCCTTTCTTTGATTGCTTCAGCGCATCTATTTAATTTCGACTCCCCGGCGATTATCACATGCTGTGACTTTTCAGCTGGAACGTCCTGCCCCTAGGGGGTTACTTGCACCTGTGACGCCGGCTGCTTTGTCCCCTCCCAGCCCCACTACTGCTTTCCAAACTTGCTTGCTTTTTCTTCTCCGCCGTTCTGATTGTCGGTGCCCTACTGTTCTCTCCGTCGGCCACTCCTTTGTTCACCTTGGCTAGCGCCTTTTCGGCGGACTTCAGCCTTTCTCACATAGCCCTCATTTTCTCTTGCTCTGTCGCCGACGCAGTCTCCAGCTTGGTGATTCTCATCAGCTGTTCACTCTGGCAAACCATCATTTTCTCCATTTTTTGCTCGACCTCACATTGCCTACACTTGGCGTCAGCTTACTCTCCTTTCGTTGCTGCACTTAGGTCCAGGGTCCATTTTCAAGCCCACCCCGCATTCTGAACACTTTCCCCTTTTTTTAATTATGTTTCTCTGACACCAATTGTCTTTATTGATTGTCTTACTCGATAATTACAAAACACGAACCCTGGCCTACGAAAAAGAGAAAGTCTAAGCTCTACAACAAAAGTTTGTATGTTTAATGTGCATGCACCTCCCCCATGTGGTGGCAAGAGAAAAAAACAGAAACAAACACACGCAGACACAAACCAGTGAATACCTGGTGACTGACCCCCGAAAAAGCCGTACAATGTAATGAGTACTACAAAGGTTTTAACTACTGCCTTATTAATTAAAAAGGCAAGCTCAAAGCATGCAAAACAACTTATTTGCGCAGTCGATCAGGAGCGCTCAAAAAATACGTCCCTCCACCATGCCAGTCGAAACGCGCGAAACGCGAGCGGTGCAGCGCCCCCTGGCCAAGGTTGGGAGGCCTATACGTGACAGCCATATTTCCTTAAACGAAAAAACTATGGGGGCGAATGTGGTGGGGCAGCTGCATGACTAAAAACAATGCGCAGCCGGGTGTGCTTGCCTGCTTGAGCGCATATCTCTAGAGAAATCAGCACACGGCTTATACTGATGTCGGCATTCGGTGTTCACTTCTCGATCTGCAATGAAGTGATAGAGAACAAGAAGGTCGATTTATTCGTTCCAGTGGTTCTGTTCCTTACGCCAGATTCGATTTTACAGGTTTTAGCTGCCACTGCTAGTGTTAGTATGATTACGCTTAAAGTTGTTGCTATCACATTCATTGCTTGGTCCTTGTGGTGAAACTAGAAGTTTGTTTTTTTTATGGCAGGGTAACGTATGATTTATACTTCATGATTTACAAATTCGTAGCTCGAGCAGTTGGAGATCAAATGCTTGTTGCAAACTTGCAAACTTGCGGGGCACCAGCACTGTGGCTAAACTAAGTGTAGTAACCTTATGAATCTTTCCTGTGTGAATTATTGTGATGTGAAGTTTATTTCCTTTCTTGCTAGGCAGACAGCCGTGCTTAAGAGTTAGAATGCCTAAGGAATGCCTTGCTTCCGTCGCACAGTCTCATATCAAAAAACGCAAGCACACAAATGGAAACTCAAGGGTACCAATCATATTACAAAATACAAATTGATACAAGATACAAACCTATACAAAGCACAAATGAGATTCGAGGTGTTTTTTGTTCTATGAACAATTCCACTGCAACACCAAACTCAGCATTCCTATAAAATTTAATAATCGTCAGAGTTACTTGATTATTTATTATTAGTTTGCCATGGTTGCTTCGCGTGTTACGGAGGCAGTGAAGTTTTTTTTTTTCGAAAGTGATATGCGTCATTAGACAAAGCACTGTTCAGAGAGTGTTTTTGATATAGAAAACATAGAATTGTAGCTAATATGAAAAAATCACTTTTTTTATCCGGTCATACTACCAGTTGCAAAGAAGCACTTTCTTGCATTGCAGCTTGAAATTCAGTGCCTACTTTTATTTCAAAGCTTCATTTTAAAACCTTTACTCAACCTCTGATAAGTCAATCTAATGAGTAACTAATAAAGAGTTATGTGAGCGTTTCCTGACTTGCTTTAACAGCTCATAATAACTAGAATAGCACACTGTTGTCTCTTTCATGAACACGTACATGCACTACCTATACCATAAGCAGCGGCTATGATATTTTTGAAGAATTATTTGGTCCCAAATTGCTCGTGTCTTTCTTTATGACATTGTAGACTACAGTTACAGAGGAGAAGTGAACAGAAGAAGCCTCACCCGGTAATCACAAATGCTTCCGCTGATACATTGCATACCCATTGGGTGCAATTTGGTGGTTTCGATAGGATATCATACCCATCTTTTACCGTCTTATTCCCACCATAGACACAAGAACCTGTGAGAAGTAAAGCAACACCATCAAAGAAGGAAAGGGCAACATGTTAGATCGGAAGATATGTAAATAAGGGTGTGCTACAAAGGCTTATGTGTAGGTTACAACAAAAGAAGTTGGTGGCTTGCACTAATGGCGCAAGGATGGAACCATCAACAGAGATAGTGTTCTATTTGGCTAAGTTTTGCTAGTTATGCTAATCATTTGCTAGAGATACTATCCTTATGCTAGTAATAAATACGGCGAGACCTCTCCGGTTTCGTTGGGTTCCCAACTGTACTCACGTGCTACGTGGCTTTGCCGAGAGCGTGCTATTTGACTAGCTGTTGCTCGAGATCACGGTATTACAATCACATGACTAAAAGGTTCATGGCGGAACCATTTCACGTGATTACATGTTTCAGGATGTCGTAATTTTAGTGACGTGACGTGTACGTATAGCGTCTTCAGTGACTTGTATAGTTATGGGATGCTACATGGTTTCAGTGACGTGACCAGCTGCTGTCTACTAGCTGAGGTACTCTGCCAATGGGACCTAGAAGATTATCAGGCTTGCTCACTGCGACCGTGATGTCTCTAGATTTGCCTGAGTGAGTGCGCGTACGGGAGGCTGTGAAAACATTGCCTCCATCGTCTTCCAGTAAAGTATCAAGCCTCCGCGGCGAGTTTTACAGACTTAACACCTTTATTCTGCCTTTTGAATAAAAAGGCGCTTGTTTGAGTGAAATATTGCGCTTAAAAGCATTTAGAAATTCACCTCTGAGCCAATTATTCCACAAAAAAGTGAAAGATTGACGCTATCGAACGTGTGTTAGATCTATAGGAGTGAATTTTGTGGACAAACAAATTCACAAACTATACGGTAAATTGTATGTAATATTTATTCATTTACAGGCGCACACATACACACATTCCTTTGGGCATGCAGAAAATTTATTCCTACTCATTTTGAAAGTTTCTGCTGTTGTATTTATACTCTTTTGAAAATCTGTCTTCCGAGACACTTTGCTATAAAGAAGAGTGCGTATTGCTGCCACAAGTGTGAGAGAGAGGAAAACTTTAATATTTATGTATATATACAGTGAGTACGAGGCAGGTGGGCCGGTGCGGGCCACCCCTCTCACACACTAGGTGGGCTCCTCGTTACAGAAGTCCATTGGGAGCCAACGCGACTCTAGCTTGGTCGAGCATAGCCTTCTGGCTCGCCAGGTCGGAACGGCTGAGCAACGCTGCCTCCCAGTCCTCCCGGGTGTGATTTGATTTTGGGGCGAGGTGCGGAGTTGACTAGCATGACCTTACCAAGAGGAAGATGTCAGAGAACATCTCCGCACAGTGCAGACCTTTTCCTGGACACGCAGGATCAACATATTTGAAAAGTGCTGGGCACAGCAGTGTTTTGGTGTAAAGGTGGAGGAGTAAACGTTCCTCTGTTTTTGTAAGGCCCTTACAGTGTGTCTGGTAAATCGCGTGGCCCAATTGATAGAATTCAGTAATTTTTAGAAATTTTAAGGTTCATCTAGGTTCGGAATCCATTCCGAAAAGGTCTCAAGGCGTTACCCGGAGAGTATAACGCTTTCAGACTTTGCGAAATGGATCTCGAACTAAATCGTGTGTTATTCAGCGTATTATTGGGGTCATGGCCATTGCAAGAGAAAGCAAAATCTTTCGTTTCACAAACGAAAATCGTGTGAGAGACACAAGAGGTGGCGTTTCCTCTTTTGCTCTGGTCACTCTCGCAGTGGAGCGTAGTCGCTCATATAACTTAGGGCCTTGGAAAAACATTAGTACTGGGTCTATATTAAACCGTATAGACCCGAGGGCACTTCTACTTCACTGCCGGTTCTTGTATCAGTACACTTTTGGTAGTGGTTCCTAACTAAACTATTTTGAAGTATAAATCACAACTGAGAACCAATTAAGAAAGCGCTTCATCGTAAGTGTAGACATGCATCTAAATTTAAAAAAACGTATTATGCTAAGGTGCTGAAAGCAATAATACCAAAATAAAGTTGTATTAATACCGGAAAGAAAATACTACGCACAGAACTGATACAATAAGTTATTCCTTCCATTTTTTGAACCAAATGAACAGAAGTTACAAGTCCGCGGCACTTATCGCCAATAGCAAACTGTTTACCGACTCTGAAGAAAAAACGCCTGCTCTGAAAATTTACTGCCACGCACGTTTATTATTTAAATGCCAGGGCTCACGCCAACAAGTCAGAAGCACATATGACACCGTTAGATGGGGTCATTGGAACCAATTAGTAAGAAGTAGTATGGACACACGTTCAGTGGCCATCGAAATGTTGTGGACCACGGGAACTCGTGTCAAAGTATGTCAAAGAGTACCGAGGCGCTTTCTGACGGCTGCCTACGAAGCTCGAGAGCGCGCACTGCACACGCGCACCCTTTTAACCTGCCAGCCCTCTCATTCGCTCTCTTCAACAGCGTGTGCGCCGGAATGCCAGAAGAAGCGCAACGTGTCACTCCTGCTGACGACGCGAAAACACCACGCGGTGATATCGTGACAAAAACACGCAATTTGTACTGGCAGTGCTTGGTGCACGCCGCCTTCATCGGCTAAGTTCCAGACGCTCCGCTCTGTCGAAAACGTGAATATCTCGTAAATTTTTCGAAAACCAACCTTTGTGATAAGATTCGCGCGCTGACTGCCGGAGTGACACCTTGCCTTCTCTTAGCGTTCCGGTGCATACGCTGTTGAAGGGAGCGAATGGGCAGGCTGGTAGATAAAAAAAGAGCGCGCGTGCACAGTCCACGCTTTTGAGCTTCGCAGGAAGCCGTCAGAAAGCGAAGCAGTGCTCTTTGCTATGCGCTCCTGTGGTCTGAAAAATTTTGACCACCACTGTACCTTCAGGTCACGAAGAAAACGAATGTCGATGTCAGCTTGACGAACGACACACTCCCATTTCGTTCTTCGGCTGCGCTTAGGAAGTGAGAATGCTGGCAACTTCGGTCCCTTTGCCGCGACAATTCGCCACGCAGCATCGCCCAACCATTCGTATTTGCAGCCGTACAGATTATGAATATCCAGTGCACAAAACTCATCACATATTCACGCAGCAGGTTACAGAGTATAGACACAGAAAAAGACGGTCTTCTCCAGTCGCCAATAAGCACACCAGCACACCACCAAAACATTCGTCGGGTTTGCCAATCCATGTCTCTCGAGCAATGAGAGCAAGCGTCGGCACGTCTGTGCAGCGAAACACGCCAGTCCCAGCGAAGTGACGTTAGAAGCCGAGGCAGACACAGTGAGCAGGCCTGAAGTTATCTAGATGGCATTGACTCAGCTGCTGACCCGCATGTCACGGGATATAATTCCGGCTGTGGTGGCTGCATTTTCGATGGAGGCCAAAATGATGTAGGGCCGTGTGTTCAAAGATAATGAACCCCAGGTGTTTGAAATTTCCGGATCCCTCCACTACAGTGTCTCTCACAATCGTATCGTAGTTTCGGGACGTTAAACCCCACATATCAATCAATCAATGACTAGCTACTAGATGTTACGCAATTTGTAATGACATGAATGTTACGTGATATCTGCCCCGTGACGATATGTACGTGAGTTTCAGGGTCATGACAAGTTGCGTGATTTTAGTCGGCTGACTTTATTGCTACTTGATGTGGCGGGATGTTATTCTCGTGGCTAGTTACACAGTAGATCATTTTCAGTTGAACGTTGAGGAGCAACTGCGGGAACTGGTGCAAACAGGCATGCTGCGTCCTGTGATGCGCAGCGATTGGGCTACGCCAATGGTCACAGTTATAAAAGAGAACGGTAGCGTCCAGTGGTGTATACAGACTACAAAACAACAGCAAATACCTCTTTGATGACAGATCATGACGCATTTCTGAGACCACAGGACTTGTACACGGCCTTAGCGGGCGGTAGGTCGTTCAGTCACAGTGTACTAGACCTGTCCTCGGCATTTCAACAGTTCCCACTTACTCCAGCGTCGCTTTCATTGTTGACAATAAACACCACCCTAGGTTTGTGTGAGTTCCAGCGCCTTCCTTACGCGGTGACCAGCGTGCCCGTTATCTTCCAGGCGATGATGGATGAGGTCCGTCATGGCATTTCACGCGTGGGTTCTATATCGACGACGTGATCCTGACAGGGTCGGACACTGACGATTGCCAGCAAACACTAGAGCCTGTCTTGCAAAGGTTGAGCATATATAACATAAAGCTCAACATGAATAAATGCCGGTCATTTCAACAATCTGATACATATTTGAGTAACAAGGTTACGGCAGGAGGCATTTACCCAACCAACGAAAAAAAAAAAGGGGGGGGGCAATCTTACAAGCACCAGAGCCCACTACAGTTACAGAGCTTAAGGCGTATTTAAGAATGTGGAATTTTTATTCCAGGTTTCTTCAAAACGTCTCGACAGTAGCGGAGCCGCTCTATCAGTTACTAAAGAAAGACGAAAATGGGCAATGGAAAAAAATGCAGTGACGTTTTTAAATCTACAAAATACCTGCTGACAAAGCAAGGTGCTGACATTCTATGATGTTCAGAAACCACTCGCAATGCTTTGCGATGCGTCATCCTATGGCTTCGGTGCTGCGATTTTCCACGAGACAGCCGAAGGTGATAAAAAGCCAGTCACCTTTGCGTCACGTAGACTGACAGAAGCAAAACAAAAGTTTGCTTAGTATCAACGAGAAGGTTTGGCCATAATCTATGGCCTAAAATAATTTCACGGTACTTGTAAGGCCGAGAACTTACCATATACACAGATCATTACCCGCTACTCGGGGTACGAGGTCAAAATAAGCGTATTCCAACTGTAGCTACCGCGCACATGGAACGTTGGGTCCTGTGGCTTGCATCTTACCAGTATCGCCTAAAGTTTAGTAGGGGTAAAAATCTTGAAGTTGCAGACGCCTGGTTGGTTGCCTCAACCAGGAGTAGCTAAAGACGAGGCTCCAGAGTGCTTGTCGATTTTCCAGTGCTTCCTGCTGACCGCGGACGAGATTGCAAGGTTCACAAAGTGAAGCTTAACACTCAGCTGTGTGGCTCAGTTCACGCTAAACGGGTGGCCCAGGAAGCATGCAGACGCATTAAAATCGTACAATGTTCACCGCGATTAGCTATTACTTGAGCAGGGATGTGCGACGTGGGAGGCAAGGGTTGTAATTCCGGAACAGCTGAGGGAGCGTGTGCTAAACATGCTACATGAGGAGCACCCAGGTGCAAGCCACATGAAAATGCTAGCCAGAAGTTCTGTATGGTGGCCAGGAGTCGATTTGAAAATTGAACAATACGTGCAGGGATGCAAGATTTGCCAAGCAGTACAGCCAACTGCACGGCCTGTTCCACTTCATTCGTGGCACTACCCTACGCAGTGTTGGTCCCACGTGCACATTGATTTTGCTCAAAAGAGGACGAACGTGTTTTTATACTGTTTGACTCATTCTCAAAATGGATAGAAATGTGGCCCGCGTCAGCAACGTCAGCCATAAAAATCCTGGAGAAACTTCGGGGTGCCTTTGCCAATTACGTCTTGCGCGAAGTTCAGGTGAGTGACAACGGGCCCCAGTTCACCTAGGCTGAGTTTAATTTTCTCAGGACCAATGGCGTGAAACACGTTCATATTTCTCCCTATCACACAGCATCCAATGGTGCTGCAGAACGAACGGTTCAAACCATAAAGGAGGCCTTACTGAAGCTGTTGCTTGAGAATAAGGCCTCACGCAAGCAGCTGGCGATGCAAGAAAGTATTGATAGCTTCCTCATGGCTCACCGGAACATGCCAAGCACTGTAACCTGCAAATCGCCTGTTGAACTGTTTTTGAAAGGCCAGCCACGCGTATAATTGTCACTGCTCAAGCCGAATTTCACGAAAAGACTGCAGGACAAGCAAGACAAGGTAAAAGGCGAAACAATTTGTTTATGGGCGGTAGCGTATGTTTGTTGTGGGGGACAATGTTTTGGTGAAAGCTACGTGGTGAAAGTGTCTTCTGGGAAGAAGGGCTGATGACCTAGGTAGTCAGTGCCGTGACATACATGGTGAAAGTACGCGATATGCACCGCTTCACACACGCCGACCATCTGCGCCCTAGACATGCGGAGCCTAGTGAAACGCCACCGCCTTTCGAAGTGCCTGCAAAGCAAACACCAACAGAGATGACGCAAAGCTCCACTAAGACACAACTGCAGCAGCTTGCCGACCAGGACACTCTCTGTTCGCCTGCAACGCGGCCCGAACCAAACAGCAACGACGCACCAGACTACTACGAATCGCCGCCAACCACTCCGCACCCCAGCCAGTACGCAAGAACTTGGCCGAGTCTTCCGCGCCGGCTGGAGCATCCGAATAACCGGAACCACCGCTACTACGATGAATTCTTCGTGTGCGTAAGCAACCGGATTGGTTCTGAGATGCGAACTCTAAGTGATTGCTTGTGTGCTTATTGTTATGTGTTGACTTTTAATTAAGGTGACGGGATGCTACCTAACCTTTTGTTGTTAGATAGAGTGGGAAGAAGTTGTGATAGCGCTGCATGTCGCGCATCGTCCATATCTGGCTTACAATACAATCTTACGGTATTCATGTGACGTCACATATTGGTATATATATATATATATATATATATATATATATATTGGATATGGCACAACGGAAGCACTGTCAACAAGGATAAATATATTTATTTCCCAACAGTTTCGGGAGGGGTCCTCCCTTCATCAGGGGATGAGTATAACTCATCCCCTGATGAAGGGAGGACCCCTCCCGAAACTGTTGGAAATAAGTATATTTATCCTTGTTGACAACGCTCCCGTTGTGCCATATTCCATACCTTCACGAAGACTAACTGGCCCATTGAATTATTACTCCCTATATATATATATATATATATATATATATATATATATATATATATATATATATATATATATATATTGTAACGAACAGATACAGTGCCGGAAGCTGCAACAGCTATTTATTAATGGCGAACTTGTGCCCGTCAACTAAATACACAAAGGTTGTGAGCTCACTGGTCAAAACCTCGTCAACTTCTCTTGCGTCTCGCCTTGAGCTGTCCTCGAAAAACCGCCAGCGTTCCTTGTCCAGCGCGTGATGTGGTGACACGTGCAGCCAGCGTTGCATGGCGCGTTTATAGCTTGGCGCGTTTGGCTTGTCCGTTGGTGTGGCAGAATTCAAAGTGACAGGAAGCGGCGCAGGACTTCGGCAGGTGCCTAACAACATGCGGCAATGTATATATACATATATATCTGACCGACAATGTTATCCCAGGTGTGCGTCATGAATTGATGGATAACCTTTCTACGTACCCGCACTCTTTATTTAGAGGTAAGTGGACAACTGTCCACCCCACGTGCACGTAAGGGGTTACATTGCGACTGGCAGTAGGTCCACGCCTGATCAAACGTGGGCTATTGGCAAGAGTCAAAGACAGCGAACTCACCAAAAAATGACCAGTCAATCAATCAATCAATCAGTTGGTGATCTTGTCATAAAAGGATGTTACAATGAGTAAAATATACAGACGAGAGTTCCAAAGTACACGACTGCAACGGGACACTCGGTGATGATTACAAATAATAAAAGCACAAGCAGCTGTGACAATTGTAGAAACAAAAATATACAAAGCAGAATGAAAACAAAAAGGCAAAGAATCAAAAAACAAATAATACAGCATAAACAACACAAAGAAGATAGATCAACTATTTAACAGGTACTTTTTTATTGAGTATTTAAATGAAATTAAAGAAACTTTTCATTTTAGCGAAGTGGGCAAATTATTCCATACGGTGATGGTACAGAAGAGAGAAGATGATTTACCATAGTTAGTACGAACCTTAGGAAATAAAAAGTTATTATTAAACGCAAACCTGGTTGTGTTAGTATTAACTAACATCTTAGGATCAATGAAATCAGCAGAAAGTTGATTTCTTATTTGTTTATGCAGAAACAGAAATAAATTAAACCTTAATAGATAGCTAACAGTTAAGATTTTATTGCATTGGAGAAGGGGAGCGGTGCTTCTTTCGCGAGAACAGTTAAAAAGAGCGCGAATAGCTCGATTTTGTAGTTGTTGTACGGATGAAAGATGACACTGGTAAGTAATCCCCCATGATGCGATGCCATAAGTGATACGAGAATGAATGAATGCGAAGTAAAGTGAAAGGAGTGCTTTATAAGAAAAATATGAGCAAGCTTTGAGTAATGCGCGAATGCCGAATGCTGCCGTTTTTCTAATGTGAGCAATATGGAGAGGGAAGTTAAGGTTAGCGTCGAGGTGAACGCCAAGAAAAGATACACTCTTGGTTATATTAATCAAATGAAAGTAAGTGAGCTGTGGTGAGGAAGTTAACTTGCGTTGAGCTGATCTAAAAGCCATAAATTTTATAAATTTATAAATTAACCATAAATTTGTTTGGAATAATAATTAAGAAATTTTCCTGGCACCATTTTGACACGCTACAAAGTACAGCATTTAATTTATTAGTGACGTTGTCAATACATGTGTCAGCAATGAAAATGGTAATATCATCAGCATATAAAACGCAGTGAGCCATGTGTATAATGTCAGGAAGGCCATTATTGTAAAGTAAAAAAAGTAACGGACCCCGTAATGACCTTTGAGGAACCCCTTGGTTTATTGTTTTAGTAGAAGAAAATGAGCCCGATATGTTAACAGTATGTTTTCTGTTAAGGAGGTAACTGTTTGAAAATTATAGGGATGGACCTGTAATACCGTATGATTTGAGTTTCTTGGATAAAATCAGATGATTAATGGTATTGAATGCCTTTGTGAAGTCTAACAAAACTGACCCTACTACAAATCCTGCGTCTAAGGAGTGTTTGATGAAGTCTGATAGGGAAAGAATAGCAAGGTTAGTAGAACTTCCAGCGCGAAAGCCAAATGGACAGATCTTCAGTATAATAAATTTATTAGGGTACTTGTTTAGCCGAGTTATTAATAGTTTTTGGATGACCTTGCTCAGGGAAGAAAGAATACAGATGGGGCGATAGTTAGAAGTAGATTGCTTTTCACCCTTTTTAAAAATCGGAAGGACTTTAGCTATATTTAGTGAAGTGGGGAAACTGCCATGCTTGAACGGAAAGTTTATAATTATAGAAAGTGGTTCAGAAATAATGTCTACTGCAAGTTTTAAGTGTCGTTCTGAGATTTTATCTATACCAGGGCCGGTTTCTTTGAGACTTTTGATTGCTGTAGAAACATCATCAGGGCTCATGGGGAAAAGAAAAACAGAATGATTAAAACGTTGTAGATTACAGCAAGAACTGCTATGTTTTTCACTAAAAATTTCGAAAAATTGATTACTAAGAGCATCAGTAACACTTTCAGGGTTATCATGTGTAACGCCTTTATATAGGACTTTCTGCAAAAGTGAACTATGTATTGATCAATTTAGAAAATCGTTTGAGAGTTGCCATTGTCTTTTAGAGTTGTTTTTGTTTCACTAGATATTTGGTCATCATAATATTTTTTCTTGGCACTTTTCAAGAGGCACGAAAGAACATTCGAATACTTTTGATAGCGTGAAACTAAAGCAGTGTTAAATGGTTGTCTTTTGATTTTTCTGTACAGGTTATCTTTTTTACGCATACTTTTTAGCAGTCGCTCAGATAACCATGGGTTCTTAGGATATTTGTACCACTTTTTACATTTGACTGTTTTAGTACATTCTTCTACGGCTTTAAGAAAAAAGGAAGAAAACTTGTTGAATGCCTGTTCTACATTGCATAAGGACGTAACACTGGACCAATCAGTTTTAATAATGGCATTGAAAAACAATTCCTGGTCAAGTAAGGAAGTAACAAGCGTGGGTGGATCAAATGGCTTCACGACGTTGAAAGCAAGAAATATTGGATAATGATCAGTGATGTTCACATCAATTACTCCAGCAGAGGGAGAGGGTGAGAAATTACAGATGGCATGATCAAGCAATGAAGCAGCACCAGAAATAGGACATCTAGTAGGAGATGAAATGAGAGATTCAAAACCGTATCCACTGAAGCAGTCATTATATTCTGTGCATGCATAATTGTCGGTGTTAAGCAAGTTGATGTTGATGTCTCCAACTAAGACAACGCGCTTGCCTTCAGATGATAACTGATGCAGAATGGTATCCAGGCGAGAAATGAAATTCCTCATATTCGAAGAAGGCGAACGGTAAATACACCCCAGAATAACGTTGTTTTTATCGTTTAAAGAGAATTATCTAATTCAATCCACACGGATTCGCAATGTGAGATGCCTAAGGAAAGATCTCGTCGGCGGGTGTAGAAAAGATCTGAGGTGATAAATATTGCTGAGCCACCATAGCTGTCTGAACAATGGTGACAGTACTCAGCTTCGTACGATGACGGAACGAACAGATTGACGTCATAAGTGTAGAGCCATGTTTCAGAGATTCAAATGATGGAGAAAGAATGCGCAGGTGAATCTATAAAGTTATAAATATTATCCGAATTTTCGCGGAGGCTACGCGCGTTGATATGAACCAAGGAGCGATTACTATCATCTAGCATATGTTTAGCCTCGTCAGGGGATAGCAAAGCCATGATAATAAGATGAAAGTGAACGAGTGTTCCGCACGAAAATGGGCGTAGGACTTAGTGGCTACGAAAAGATGCTAAGATCACTGTCTTTGATAATGCGATATACTCTGCCATCACCAGACTTCCGCGCCTTTATCTGGGAATTGTCTGTCCACAGAAATTGCCATTTGTGCGCTTTTTTCAAAGTTACGGCCTTAGCAAACAATCTTTTGTTCTCTGGAGACAGGTGATCATTGGCATAGATTGCCTTACTTGAGCTACCGGAGAAGCCAACATGAGAAGTGTTCGGACGGGTCTTACGCGCTTCACGAACAAAATTGTTTTTCTTTTCACGGCAGCAGAACCATCCAACAATGTTCTTTTTATCTGATTTCGTTGAATCGCGATGAACTGTGTCAAAGTCGCTAGGCGGGACAGGACACTGAATAGCTTCGCCAATCTGCATCACAATGGCCGCACAGTCCTCACCCTGATCAGTTTACTTCAACATTATAGAAGCATGTGAGAGAAATCTAAACTCACTACGCATAACAAACATAGCTACATCTATGCGAGACGCAACAACACCACGTTGTGAACAACTCCCACCAAAATACTCAGAACTACCCAAGCAGCTAAAAAAATACACGTGACAATATGCATAAATACACTGCGCTACAAGTAGACAACAAAAAACACACAATGAATAAACAAACTCTAGATATAATACGATTGTGAAAGTCCCGGTGACAGTGAAGGGTCGTTGAACGTTGCCCTTATCTGCAATTGGTGCCTCGTCGAATGCCCGAGATAATTGATTCCGGGCTGCTACTATATTGCCCTATAGTGTATTCGGTTGACTGCTGCCGTCCTCTGGCTCGAAGTGGCCAGGTGCCGAAGAAGCTCATAATCAAAACGTAAGTGGAACTGAAAATAATTAACAGTAGTAATGATAGGATTCACGACGTTTTACAAACACGGGAAGGGTTATCCCTTACAGCACTGTGTACTCATAATATTTCAATATATGAGTTAATAGAATTAGGTGCAATAACTTTCCTATTCTTCGCAACGCGTTTTGTTTTCCAATGCGCAGTACTAGACGGGCTCTAAGAGGAAATCTGAATTTACCAAATGTTAAAATGTGTGCGGTGAAAGAGCGATTGAATTCAATGCCACTAAAGTCTAAACTATTCTACCTTTAGAGATTAAAAGAGCGCGTAACTTTAAGCAGTATCGTTTTTCTTGTGAATCGGGACCTTAAAGTATTTGCTCTAAATGCTCAGGTGCACTTCATGAAAACCATTGTCCGTTTCTTTGTCTGGTAAGATGTGTTTTCTATACCTATGTGTAAAATACTGCACTGACTGGTATGTTTATCATCAACACTGGAACGGATACTAGCCTTCTCAGGCTATCGATCCAGATATGTGTATATGCATTATTGTAAGATGAAATGATAATTAACTACTTGCAAAAAAAACGCCAACGATCTCAGAGCAGCTAGGTGCAGCTAGCGCCACCACGTAGATAGCTCGGGAAGCCACCGGGTAAAAATTCTTGTGATGCATTGGCAAATAGTACCCATCATTCAAAGGGCCATCTGTGCACGCCGCGAATGCCTTTGAGCTCAGCAGACAATTGTGGTAATCGTCGACGTCCGAGCTGCTATCTTCAAGTGTCATGAATGAGAGCCCTGCAGAGAGGTTCAGACAACGCTCGAAACAGCACGAGCACGAGCACCGTAACGTAAATCACGAGGCCCGCGACTTGAGCTGTGGTCGTGACCCGAGGCCTGAGACCCGAGCAATGTGAAGGTCACCTCGCCAGCAAGTGCAGTGTTGACGGGAGCGGCAAGACTTCCACTTAGAAGACTGTTACGTTTGCGTGCCGAAAGGGAGCAGGAGACATCGACGCGGTTCCAGAGTGATCCCGTTCGAGAGCAACCGTGCGTCGCAATCACTGACGTTCCTGGCGCAAGCCCCCTTCGAAGCAAGTCGACAAAGGCAGTCCATAGTGGGGCACGTTGGCTCTGAGCACCGGGTCTCATTGAACGCCGCTTGGCCTAGGCTGGGAGACCTTCGCCACGTCGGCCACTACGTTATGCGATAACGACAACGGGCCACTTCAGCCATCGTGTATTGTGCATGCATTCCCGTGACTGGGGTACTGCAAGTTTTATTTTCAATTTCAGTGGTTAAATAGCACACGCAAGTCCCTTCATTCGCCGCAGCCACAACGTTTTCAAAAGTATGGTGTGTTTAATGCACATGAAGCTGCATTTATGACAATGGCTCGCGCTAACTCTGTATATATTCGTGTGTTCGTTTTATGCGTCTTTCTTTGTGTTTAAAAAAACCCTTCAAGTGTACAACTATGATAGCTGTTAATCCGCGCTCGTCCTGGGTGTCTCATTTCATGCGTCCTTTCTGATTCAGGTTCGCGCATCATGCAAGTTTTCGAGTTGCTTCCGTCCTTCGCGTGAAATTTTAATTTTTTGTAGCATTCATTCCTTCGCTCTTGTGGGGAAAGAATGCATAGTAGACGTTCTGGCTGAAGGATATGACACATTTAATATAATCAAGGTACCATGGATAAATGCAATAAAAAGCATTAGCGCACGAAGGGACATGAAGTGTAACCGTGCAACCCTCCCCTCATGGGTCAGCAGTTGATTGTTCACAGTCGCTGTCACTCTCGATGCCTTCCCAGCCTTCTACGTCCAGTGAAAATCGCCATTGTCACAATGTTCTTGTTTTTCTTTTCAACCACTCTACTGCAAGCAATTTCTGCGCCTAATGACTTCGGCCACTCTATATGTCCACTTTACATGGGCGCAAAAAACATTTGGTTCACAAACTGGTCAACAAGCAAATGTCTTGCACTGTGCTGCCACTTCTTATCGAACGTACAAGAAAAAGCGGTGTAGCGCTGACATTTGAAATTGCTCAGTTGTAGAAGAGTAAGTCACGAGTCCATGTGACTTCCCGCATGCAATCTTGAGGATTTCATGAACTACAAAATCAGCGGCGAAAGCTAAATGCAGGAAAAAAAAAGTGGTTTCGCAGTGGTAAAGCCATGCGATAACATTAAACTAACCTAGGTTGCTAAAGAAAACCTGTGGAAGCCTATATGTGTATGCTGTGGGCAATTAAAAATTCGAGTTGCCACGTATTTGCAAAATAAGTTCATGCTTCGCAAGAAAAAATGAGACTTGTCCTGTTACGGAAGGCGACGTTTTTCACTTACTGAGGAAACATGCAAAGTCGTAATGTTAATTTTTTGCTAACGTGTTAACTAGCACAGCCGAACAAAGGAGCGAATGCGTAAGACTGACATCGTGTCGTTGACTGAACTTTCTCAAGACCATGCTCCTTCCAGAATTCAGCTTGGTGGCGTGACGGTCATTGGGTATATTGAATACCTGCCCATGGCCACCTGGATCGCACGCGCGCGTGCGCCCGATACAGGTGGCCCTAACCTGACAATCATCAATAGACATTGTACAATCACGGAATTTTCAATACCCTATGAACACTCAAACACTTTCGTGCTATACATATTGCTAGAGTGGAAAAACAGCCAATATTTTATATATGCCACACAATACCGTGATGAATTTTTTGATATTTTGTGTGTAAATGAACGCTAGTGATCATAAATAGGAGATTCCACTGCTGATATGTGCCGCCGAAGTCACTCTGCATCTACGCAATGACCGGTCAGTGAGGCCAACAATTTATTTGACGCATATTATTGGACGCAACTACCTTGATTTATTAAATTAGTATTTAGTTGTGTTTATAAACATGGCACACCTTACCATTCTTAACTTCGCAGTGTTGTATTTTAACTTCGCAATGAGCAATGTACAGCATGTAATGTGCTGTAATGAAGGTCGTAAACAGCAGGTCCAAAAGGCGGCCTTTCCGGAGCATTTTCTTTGCCTAATGCACCTGAACAAAGTAGAAAATAAGTTCAGCACCATTTTGTGGGTATGTGAAAACGAACTGCATATGAATACAGTGCCAACTCTGGAGGCAGTTCAAATATCGTCATTTGATATGAAAAAATTGGCCACATATCTGCTTGTGTAGAGAACAAGAAGATTATGTACCGCAGTGGGTCACGCTCTTAGCGAGAGGAGCCGAGCAGGAGCTGTGTCCCCGAACGCTGTGATTCCTGTTTCGGTGGCTGTCGCCCGCTTTCCGTATGAATAGACCTGCTGTGCAAGTACTAGTTACGGACGAAGACGTTTCAACGCAGACGTTGTTTCTTTCGCTCCGTTAGAAATTGCTCAACGCCAACAAAATTCTCAACCGTATCCAGATAGGAAGCTTCTCGGAAGCGTATGGGGACCTGAGAACTTTGGTGGGGACGTTCCTTTGGCCTGTCTTGCTGATTCTGCGTGACTAGTCGACTTTGAATATGCAAGGCTGTCGTTTAGGCCTAATGTAGCCCAGTGGCCACACTCGCCTGAAGAAGAAGACGTGGTGGTGGCAGATGGGGGCGTTTCATTTAAGCCATATACTGGACTATCGCGCATGACCACTTCCGTGCCAACTACGCAGCAGCAACGGGCAGCTGACAGTTAAACGATTCAAGGTGCAATGACCAAGTACTGTACACTTCGTGATGAGAGTACGAACTAACGGCAGGCCGTGTTGGTGGACAGTGGGGACCCCATTAACCTGCAGTCTTCTCGCATTCTCGTTATTCCAGCAAAGCGAAATCCTCCTGTCATTGTGCATCAACAAGATGTCATCCCATTGGAGCAACCACCGAAAAAGGTAAGGGCCAACCCTGATAATGCGTGCGCGCTATGCGCTTCTCGGTCCTACTTAATGCCTGCCCCTTCCCAATCTTATCGAGTTCACATACGCCCCCCCTCATGCTACGACATAACTTCAGTGCCCACCAAACATGTTCAAAGGGCCATTGACCATGCCCTTGAAACAAAGGGATACAAAGGGTTCATAGCATACAGATCGACAAACACAATTACTGTGCACTTGGCATCTCTCAACGATATGCAGAAGCTATGCTCTTTAACATCTATACCACTGTCAGAAGATCGAGAGCTGCCTGTGCAGTGCTACTCTGCATTGGGCCCTAACATACAAAAGGTGTTGTCTATTGCAAGGACCGTAAAAACTCTCCTGAGATAATATGTCGCAAATGCTACTCCCCGACGCACAAGGTTCTTGCGGCCAGATTCATGGGCAAAAGTCGTACATGCTTAGTAACGGTGCAAGGCCTCCAATGTATTCCTGACAAAATTTACTACTATGGGTGTTTGTTCCGCCCCAAACTCTACCTTCCTGGAGCAAGTTTCTGTTACCGTTGCTTTCAACGAAGACGCATGCAGGCATTTTGTCCACTGCGTACTATTGACCCAGAAAGGCTCACACCTGAGGACCAACCACTACATAGATTTGGCCGATGTAAATCCGATGAGCTCGACATGACAAGTGTAACTGTCCGTCTAAACGGAGGGCCACAGCGACATTACGAAAGGCTACACGAAATCACAATATAGTAAGAACAAATAATCACGTCGAAGTTCATACTGAAGAGCCGGAGACACTCACGACAGAAGACACACAGGGCTCCGAGACACAACTGTACTCTTAATGATTAAACAAGGCAGACAGACCCAGACAATGAACCCAAAGTTAGCTGAACCACTCCTTGAATCGAATGATGGCCACGATGATATTGACGCTCAGATAGAAGCATTAGCCAAAGAAATTGAGAGGCTACAAAAACGTAAGGAATTTGTCATTCTGAAGCGCCAGAAAACAGGACCTACACGCATTGAATGACTGAGTGCGCATTCCCCAGTTTTGCCTGCAGCCAACACGTCGGGCAAAAGTCAACTACGGGTCAACCAACCAGTTTGGACAGCAGTTTTGGATCATCTTGCTCAACTGACGGCACTCATACAGGATTGCTTGTATTATGGCTAACTCTCTCCAGCAGCTGCTACGTGACGGAATTTTTCAATAGAATTTTCGAGGCTTCAGCTCCAAGTTAGGAGAAGTTAAAACCAAGCTTGAATACAAGAAGCTATATGTATGGGCACTACTTGTTCAAGACCATAATAAGCTGTGCTCTGTGTATAATTTTATTGGGTATCATAACCCGTCCATTAGAGGTGGGCGCGCTACGACTAAGGGTGAAACTCCGGGAAAAGTTGCAGTGTATGTGTCATCGTGTATTCCCTATACAATGATTACTAAGGCACCATGTAGTAATGGAAATCAAGAAGTTGTCACAGTCTTGACAGAATCATTGAGGATTGCTGTCATACTAGTGTCCTTCTATGTCGGACCACAGCATACACGTATTAACTTGGGATGGACAGCACATCTGCGTTCTACGTATCCGGGGATTCCCATCCTTGTAAGTGGAGATTTCAATGCACCACATACTGATTGGGGATACAAGCACGATTCCCAACGAGGATGTCAGGTTAAAAACATCATGACTGACGCCACATTCACTCTGTTGAACAATCACGCCGTGTCTACCTGCTCTGCACGTAAAACATCGGAAACGCATGCTCCAGATCTCACATGGTTATTGGGTGCTGTCTAGTGGCTAAGGTACTCGGCTGCTGACCCGCAGGTCGTGGGTTCGAATCCCGGCTGTGGCGGCTGCATTTCCGATGGAGGCGGAAATGTTGTAGGCCCGTGTGCTCAGATTTGGGTGCTTGTTAAAGAACCCCAGGTGGTCGAAATTTCCGGAGCCCTCTACTATGGCGTCTCTCATAATCATATAGTGGTTTTGGGACGTTAAACCCCACATATCAATCAATCAAATCAATCAATCAATTCGACTCTGTCCAAGTCAACATTACCGAGTGTGTAAGGAAAAGTTAAAAGGTTTTGACGACGTGAGAAAGATAATGATTTGTATTTAGTTGGGTTAAGTGTCATGAGCCTATGGTCACACCATGCTTGAATAGAGTTAAGATTATGTTGAAGTGCTTGCTGCTCAGATGGATTAGTAATAGTACGACAAATGACGCAATCATCAGCGAACATGTGAATATGACATGAAACGTGCAAAGGTAAGTCGTTAACGTATATTAGGAACATTTATCCCTTAAAGACCCCTAGTGGGGTCTTTAAGGTAATAAAATGAAATGAAATGCACCAGTTAGCCGTGCACATGCCAACCATATAGCAGCAAAGTCACGTCGGCACGAAAAACAGCATTCTCGACAGCGGTGGCATGAGTGGTGTGAAAAACTTGCATCTGGCATGGGAAACAGAGCCCTTTGGCGTACGTTCCGGTCGATGGAACGCGGTTACAAGCAACACCCTGCAACGAGATTTAGGTTATCGATGCAAAGTACGCCAAAATAATTTACAGAGCAGGCTGCTAGAGAATTTTTTCTGAAGTATGATAGCACATTTTTATAACCTGCCCCGAAATCGACAAGCTTGAGCCAACTGCCCAATCCGATATATCCAGCCCTTTCGGCATGACCGAATTAATAGCGGCGATTGAAACTTCTCAACAAGGAACAACACCTGGTCCAGACGGTATTTCATACGAAGTTTTAAGAACACGGAATGTTAAGCGCCTGATGCACTTCTGCAGGCTATTAATAAAATATGGGAAACTGAAGACCTCCCATCTGATTGCAAACACTCAGTTTTCGTCCCAATTCTAAAACCCGGAAAGTCTTCAAATAGCCTGCAATCCTTATGCCCAATTTAATTGACTGCTACTGTCTGCAAGCTTGCTGAAAATATGGTGGCCACACGTGTTTCTTGGTGGCTTGAACTACACTAGAAGTACCATACACCTCAAATCGGGTTCTGTTCTCATTTGGGGACTGAAGACGGCTTTTCTGTCTTGTCGTATGACATTTTACAAGTTTCTCCCCACCGCCACGCAGTACGCACTGTAAAAGCAACGAACATGACGAGAGCTTACGACAACATAAACAATGACGTCATTTTATCCAACCTCATCGAGCTCGGATGTACACTGCGGGTAGTAAGATTTCTTTACTCTTTCTTTCACAACCGCACATTTACGATAAGACTAGATGGAAAACCTGAAAGTTTATTTAGGTCTAACAGAGGTGTCCCGCAAGGATCCGTTTTGGCTCCTCTCCTGTTCAACATTGCTCTAATACCTCTAGCACGGCAACTACACCGAATTCCAGAAGTGAGATTTGTAATATACGCTGATGATGTGACTTTATGGTCTGTGCATAAAGACGTCTCTAGACAAGCACAAGAGCTTCAGAAAACCCTTGATGTTCATCAGAGCTACATTCGAAACGTAGGGTTAGACATGTTCGCAGAAAATTCATGCTATGTTCAAGTAGCTAACAAAGCAGGGCGCAGAAAAATCAAGTAGTGCCCTTATACATTTACACTAGGTGCAGTGACCATTCCTGAGGCTTCGGAGGTCCGCATAATATGTGTGGATATCCACGAGTCCGGCAGTGGAGTGCACTGGCTTCGAAAAGTCAGAGCTCTACAAAAACACTTCATCTGATTCGCCGCATTGCATCGAAAGCAGCTGGAGCTCGTACACATGTAGCTCGACAGCTCTTCCGCGCAGTTCTGCAGCCGAAGATTTTATACCAGGCGCTATTTCAACGGTTAACTTTGGCCCAGTTGGCACAGTTGGCGACTATTAACCATGATGCTATGCGCACAATAACCACGTCATTTCGCATCGCTCCCATACCAACTTTACAGGAGCACGCCCAGCTTCACACAATTGCAGAGCTAGTTTCGCAAAGAGAAAAAGCTCGTGGAATCAGAAGGCTACTTGTACCGGTTGTTGCTGCGTTACACGCTCACTTTTAACGTGGCTCTCGCGTTGACAACCAGCCCGAGTCTATGCCTCCCTGAGAATTCACCACCATCACATATAATAAAACAACAAAGCTACGGCGCGCTGCTACATAATCTACAATTGACGAACGCTTCATCATGGAGGCCCCAAGCGCTAATGCCTGCAAACTACATACAGATGCTGCTGTCCTACAATACGGCGGAAGGGACATCATTCCTGAGTACTACGCATACTTTCGTTAGATGCCACCAGCAATATCTATCTATGGAAGCCACTCCTCGTGTGATGAAGCTTCAAGCCATCCATGACGAAATCCAGGATGCTACCTCTAAGCTGCCCACAATTAAGCAGATTGATGTATACACTGATTCCTTAGGAGCTATCAAGGAGCTCAAGAAGGTACACAAGGCGATGGAGATCTGCGAGGCGATTCATAAGCTGAACCATAATATGGCTACTTGCGTAAAAGTACATTGAATTCAAGGTCATGCAGCGAACCCACACAAAAATGCTGCTGCTCACCAGCAGGCGCACTGCCCTCCTGACATGAACCTTCCAGGAATTCCCCTTTCCACCTCCGCCCCTACACTTACTCCATACCCGTAAAAATGTTCTCGGGCAGTATACATGTGCTCTCATTCCACCTTGTGTCTGCTTTTTCCCCCCTGACCTTACTAGGGCGGAGGAAGTCGTGCTTAGGAGGCTTCGGGCAAGGGTGGCCCTTACACCGGCCGTTTTGTCGTCATAAAACTGGTCACTTTTACGCGTTGGTGATACGTGTCCGTATTGTTTCACTCCTGTGATGCAAGCAGATACCACCTTTTATGGACATGTACGGGGTTGTGGCCAGAACGCTCCCGTCACCTCGCTCAAGCTGGCCTTCACTACAGCGACACAGCCAGTTACAACCGCTGGATGCATGCAAACAAATTCCACAAGACACTAGTTCACTTCAAACACAACAACGGCCTAACAGATCAAATTTAACAAAAATATATGCCTTAAAGGCATCTCTTTGTCGCAACAAAAAAGTACTACTTAAGCCAATAAACCCCGTATCACATGCCACAGTGCAAATGTTGCGTCTGGAGAAGGTGAAGAAAACATTTATTTGATGCTCTGCACAACAAAATTGGTGAATGGTATTCTGGAGGCGCTGCGTTAAAATGTCTCGAGCATGCAGCGGAAGTGAACGAGCGCATCAAGTAAAGGCACACGTGAGCGCTATCTGGCAGTCATCTTGGAAAACGAAGTGCGCGGCGTGCACGCCCGTCTCGGAGGTGGTGTAGCGGAAGCTGCTAAGCACCACCGCATTCTTTTCTATCCCGTCTGCAGCCGGCCGTCGACAGCGCGCCTACTCGCGGCGCCAGCTCCTCCTCCTCCGTGTTCGGGGAACAACGTGTTGTCGGGGCCGGCTCCGGGGATTAGACCGGCGGCATGCTACGCCTGCTCGCTCGGTGGCCCCCTTTTCCTCTTTCTTGTAGAAGAACGCGGGGGTGCCTCATTCTCTCCCTCGTCGAGGGGAGCTCTCGTCACTCGCACGGAGTGGAAATAAACAGTCTTGCCCTGCAACTCCAAACCTGCTTCACGTCTCCTTTCTCGCTGCCTCCGGCAGCCGACATTTCCGGCCGCTACAAAATTGGTGACCCGAACGCTTCAACGAACACGCCGCGATGAGCTCCAACGACAACGCTGCTGCCTCCACGCCTGCGGTCATCGCCACAGAACTGAAGCTACCAAATTTTTGGCCGAAAAATCCAAGAGTTTGGTTCAGCCAAGTGGAGGCCCGTTTTCAACTCCGGCACATCACCTCGCAGTCGACAAAATACCTTCACGTCGTCGCAGCCCTGCCCCCCGAAATCGCCGACGCTATCGACGACATTTTGGTTTCACCCCCCACGCAAGAAGAATATGACACCCTCAAAAAGACGGTGCTGGACCGCCTCGAGGCGCCTGAAGAAAGCAGACTGCAGCAGCTCTTGTGTCGCGAAGAGCTGGGCGACCAACGACCTTCCCAACTGCTGCACCGTATGCGGCAACTACTCGGTGTGCACGCGCGTCAGGACGGCCAGCTCCCACTTCTTCGTGAACTTTTCCTGCAACGGCTCCCCCAGTCGGTGCGCGTGGTTCTCGCGGGTTCAAATGAGACGTCCCTTGATCGACTAGCGCAACTTGCCGATCGCATCACGGAATACTCAACTCCAACCTTTGCGCCCATAGCTGCTGCAAGAACACATGCGCAACCAGATCGACTGGCGCGCCTTGAGGAGAAACTGCAACACCTTACCGAGACCATGCAGAAACTTGTGCTATCTGGCGCTCCCCAACAGGACGAGCAACGACGCAACCGATCTCCTTCAAGACACCCAAGCTCTTCCCAGAGAAGCCATGCACGAGATACACAGGACGGAGTTTGCTGGTACCACCGTCGTTTCGGCACGGGTGCTAGCCGCTGCACTCAACCTTGCTCGTTTCCGGGAAACGCTCCGGCCAGTCGTTAACGGCGGCTTACGACATCGGCCCTCCACCCAGCCGCCTGTTTTTCGTAGTCGACCGCGTAAGCAACTCGCGCCTGCTAGTCGACACGGGAGCCGAAATCTCTATTGTCCCGGCAACCCCCGAGGATCGCCGACGTAGCAAGAACACATCGTCGCTGCAGGCAGTGAACAACACTGCCATCGCTACGTACGGCTTCCGCTCGCTGACAATAGACGTCGGACTCAGGCGCCTGTTTCGCTGGGTCTTCGTGGTGGCGGATGTTAATTTCGCCATACTCGGAGCAGATTTTCTCAGCCACTTCAACCTGGATGTGAGCGTACGTGACCGTTGCCTCAAGGATAACAACACATCCCTCAAAGTACGTGGTTTGGAGTCAAACATCTGCTCATCTGGCATCTGCGCCTTCCAGCCAGTATCAGCCTACCACCACGTCCTGGCCGAATTCCCCTCGCTCACCAAGCCCCGCAACACGGAACAGCCGGTGAAACATAACGTGACTCACCACATCGTCACCACCGGGCCGCCAGTCACCGCCCGGCCACGACGGCTGTCCAGCAAAAGGCTTCAAGCTGCACGCAGGGAGTTCGAGCATATGCTGCAGCTGAGAATTGTTCGCCCTTCGTCTAGCAACCATTCATCGCCGCTACACATGGTGCCCAAGGACGACGATTGGCGCCCGTGTGGTGATTACAGAGCCTTGAACGCATCGACAACGCCGGACCAGTATCCTCTGCCACACATTCACGATTTCAGCGCGCGGCTGGCAGGTACGAAAATATACAGCAAGATCGACCTTGTAGCGGCATACCACCAAATCCCCGTCGAACCGCAGGACATACCAAAAACAGCCATAACAACTCCGTTCGGCCTGTTTGAGTTTGTCCGCATGCCCTACGGCTTGAAAAATGCCGCACAGACCTTTCAAAGGTTCATGGATGAGGTCACCCGGGGTCTTCCTTTCATCTTTGTCTACCTGGATGACATTTTGGTGGCCAGCAGAACGCCTGCGGAGCACGAAGAGCACCTCCGCCAGCTCTTTCAGCGTTTGGATGAGCACGGTCTGGTGTTGAAACCTCAAAAGTGCGTGTTTGGAGTAGAGGCGCTCAACTTCCTCGGCCACCACATCACTGCTGAAGGCATTATGCCATTGGAATCGAGGGTGGAATCCGTCAAGAAGTTTCCAGCTCCAACATCTTTTCGCAAGCTGAGGGAGTTCCTCGGGCTCTTAAACTTCCACCGGCGCTTCATTCCGTCTTGTGCTCGAGTGCTCCAGCCATTGACCGACCTGCTGCGCCGAGACGACCAAAAGGCACCAGAATTTTGTTGGTCTGACGAACACCAGAACGCTTTCCAGAAAGCTAAGGACGAGCTAGCCGCGGCTACCCTTCTCATTCATCCACGGCCTGAAGCTCCTACACGCCTCATGGTGGACGCTTCCTCCACATCGGTCGGAGCAGTGCTGCAGCAACAGGAGGGCGCCCAGTGGAAGCCACTGGGCTTCTTTTCGAAACGTCTGAAGCCTGCAGAAGCACGGTACAGCACTTTTGGAAGGGAGATGCTCGCAATATATTGTTCCATTAAGCATTTCCGCTACTTCCTCGAAGGCCGTGAGTTCTACATCTTGACAGACCACAAGCCCCTCACCTACGTATTCAAAAACAACAGTTCCTCCTACTCAGAACGAGAGATCCGTCAGCTCTCATTCATCTCCGAGTTTTCTACAGACATCCGCCACGTTCCCGGGGTCGAAAACGAAGCAGCTGACGCCTTGTCTCGCGTCAATGCTTCCAGCACAGAAGTCCTGGACTTCGAAGCTATGGCCGCAGCTCAGCGGGACGACCCCGAGTTGACAAGACTGAAGGGAGGGGGATCTTCACTCGTGCTCTCGGAGGTTGCACTTCCCTACGTCCAGAGCACGATAACCTGCGATACCTCCCAGGCAGCACCACGACCTTTTGTCCCACTGAACTTTCGCCGAGTGGTATTCAACACTTTCCACTCCATCAGCCACCCAGGTGTCCGTGCCACCCAGCGGCTGATAACGCAACGCTTCGTTTGGCCCGGAGTCAACGCGGACGTGCGACGATGGGCTCGGACATGTGAAACGTGTCAGCAAGTGAAAGTGACTCGCCACAATCGGGCTGCACTACAGGAATTTCGGACTCCTGAGTCGCGGTTTGACCACGTTCACCTTGACCTCGTGGGACCACTACCGCCCTGCCAAGGATTTAGGTACCTGCTCACATGCATCGACAGGTACAGCCGGTGGCCCGAAGCTATACCAATTGCGGACATATCAGCTGAGACCGTCGCGCAGGCCTTCATTCAAACATGGGTGTCCCGCTTTGGCTGCCCCGCCCGCATAACAACTGACCGGGGACGGCAATTCCAGAGCAACCTCTTTTCCGCACTTTCAACGCTCCTCGGCACGAAGCTGCAGCATACAACCGCCTACCACCCCGCCAGCAACGGAATGGTTGAGCGCTTCCACCGGCAACTCAAAGCCGCACTGGCAGCGAAACTCGACCGCCAGCACTGGGTGCAGAAGCTCCCGCTCGTTCTTCTTGGCCTACGCTCAACGGTGAAGGAAGACCTCGGCTTCAGCGCAGCGGAAATGGTCTACGGCTCAACAGTGCGCCTCCCGGGAGAATTCTTCTCCGACCAGACACCTTCCGCCCCAACAGCCTCCGATCACATCGAGAAGCTGCGCGCATGGCTCGCGCAACTCAGGCCAACAGCACCTCGCATCGCCCGCAACAGGAAAGTTTTCACTTTTCCTGACATGGACTCTGCTACCCATGTGTTCGTGCGACACGACGCAACGAAGCCGCCCCTTACTCCGCCGTACGATGGCCCATTCAAAGTTTTGGGACGTACTAACAAAACCATCGCAATCGACGTGCGGGGGAAACGAGAAGTCGTCGCCGTTGACCGCGCCAAGCCTGCTCATATTGAAGTTTCCATTCAGGCAGCCTCTCACGTACGATTTCAGTGCTAACCATTGGACTGTGACCTTTCACTATTCAGCCCGTAACTGCTGTCCTTCTTTAAAAGCTCCGCAATCTAGGGGGGGAGCCTTTGTAGCGGAAGCTGCTAAGCACCACCGCATTCTTTTCTATCCCGTCTGCAGCCGGCCGTCGACAGCGCGCCTACTCGCGGCGCCAGCTCCTCCTCCTCCGTGTTCGGGGAACAACGTGTTGTCGGGGCCGGCTCCGGGGATTAGACCGGCGGCATGCTACGCCTGCTCGCTCGGTGGCCCCCTTTTCCTCTTTCTTGTAGAAGAACGCGGGGGTGCCTCATTCTCTCCCTCGTCGAGGGGAGCTCTCGTCACTCGCACGGAGTGGAAATAAACAGTCTTGCCCTGCAACTCCAAACCTGCTTCACGTCTCCTTTCTCGCTGCCTCCGGCAGCCGACATTTCCGGCCGCTACAGTGGTAAGGAGTAGAACGCAAGGCAACGGGTAGGTGACACCACCGTGTCGTCTTAGCAACGCGTTGGAAGCACCTGCCATATGAGCATCGTGTTTCATTGTCAGCACAGCGTGGTTAATACCATGGTCCTTAGAATTACTTATGTATGCCTTCTCCTGTATAAAGCCATACATAGAAAATATTGACGTGTTGGTACGGTGCCTCAGATATGCGCACTATTTGCTTTTTTGTTGACAAGCGAACAAGTATGAACGCTGTGTCTCGGGCAATGTTGGTGGGCGCTGCGGATAGGGTAGGCCGTTCAGGGTTTTTTCTGGTGCTTTTTTATGGTACCGTTAAGGGCGGATGAACAGACACAATGACAGACAGACACACAGACAGACAGACAGACACACAGACAGACAGACACACAGACAGACAGACAGACAGACAGACATACAGACAGAAGTTTTTTCATCGAAGGTCCCTAAGAAAGTCTCTCGTCTTTATTAGTCCCCTGATTATTGATAATACACTTCTAATAAGCTCATGAAGCCAAATATTGGCACAGATAAAAAACAATATTCACACAAAAATCTTAGCACCTATTTTTGGTGGAATTCACAACGACCACACCAGTTCTTGAGACAACTTGAAGAGATGCGCATTAGATAAATTTCGTTTCGTGAAAAGCAAAAAACAAAAACAGTGTGGTACTGAAATAAGAAAGGCACGTGGCGTGGCGCTCATCATTGAGCGCCCACACCGAGTACATGGGTTGGCAACTCAAGGAACAAACTGTGACTAACGATTACCCAATTATACAAGAAAAGTAGAGTGGCTTGTTTGAAAAATATTATGCAAAACTCATAAGTAAGGCGGTACAGTTCCGGTAGAAAACAGCGCTTTGCGGGGTAGAGTGGGAACGTTGAAGTGGTAACTGGATGAGTGTATACTTAGGATAGGTAGTGACCTAGGAGCTTAACCATGGGTCTGAAGTAACCACAACCACATGTATGGGGTCCAGCACATTTGGCAGGCTTTTTCACACCATCATTGATAATGAATCACTCAGGAGGAAAATATATAGCAGCTTCATCTTTCCTGTACTCACAACTGGAAGGGAAATTTGGATACTTACAACTGGTTCGAGTTTAGACTGTGAACAATAGCGTCAGGGGAAAAACAGGTGCTGAGGACATCTTAGTCCAAATAAACAAACAGAAATGGGCATGCGTGAGGCACGGAGAGTGTATGCCAGATGACGAGTTGTCATCGGGAGTAACGGACTAGTTCTAATAGAAGGTTTATTCCTAAACCAGTGAAACGCTTCATCTGTTGGAAGATCGTCCATATAAATGGTGTTTGTAGGAGCTCCACAGCATGCCCCCGGTGCTCAGAACCGCACTCAGAATACAACTGTAGCGCAACCACGCTGAGGTATCTTAACTGTCAAGGTGCTCAAAGGGCTTTTTCTAAAGATTGTTTACACATAAGAAAGTGTTTTCTATTCTGAAGCAAATATTACGAGATAGTCAACCCACATAGAAGCCGCTGAGAAAGTCTGGTGAAGACGACGTCGTCGTTGAAGATCATAACCACAGACAGCACCAACTTCAGAAGTCAACTCGACATCTGGGACAACTGCCAGCGGCAGTTCCCTTCGCGGCAAACGCAGACGTTCAAAAAATCTAATTGGCGGATGAGTCTCTACCGAAGAGGGCAGCCACTTACGCGTGCACAACGCGCAGAAGGACCACAGCAAACTCCGCCTTCATCAAAGCAAGCTGCCGCAATGAAAGGCTGGCGGAACACAGATCAGCAAGTGATAGCTCTGCGATCCTTTATTAACGACATTCGCGTGTTGTTAAGCAACATGCACATGATGTCAACCAGAAGTGCCCTGCAAGTACTGGACGCTTTGAGTCTAGTACTCGCAGCACTTGAGTAAATAATGGCTCACCAGCCACTGACTCTTAGAGTAGAGGTGCAAAAGAAAGCGATTTTTCAATAGGATGCGCGGGAACTGAGACCACGCACCGCCGATTTCTCTCGGTTCGTGTACACTAAAAAGTTTCCCATCATTGTCATCTGCAAGCCAATATTTCCTAACAAAATCAAACTCCCTGTATAAGGCTCATTAATGTCCTCTACAACTGCGAACAACTGCGAAGTTGTTATGTTTTCGCCGCCACCTCACCTACACTCATCAGCCAATGTCACCTCCTGACAACAGTCAATATATATGTCTAACAGTCAAGAAAAGATAAACTACCATGGTTTTGGGTGCCTACCTACCTCGTAAAGCCGTTTCGACCATAAAAAATACAAAAGGTATCCCGTAATAAACTCCTAAATCATGCGTTATAATTGGTGGCTTCAGTGCTCATCATAAACTCTGGGGAAGTAAAAGAAAAAGTTAGTGTCTTTCTCCTCTGAAAATGAGATTTCCTTGCTAAATAACGGCAATCTAACGTTTCTTTGAGGTTCAACGTATAGCATGTGTCTGGAATTGCTCATGAAGCCTCGTCAGGCGTGCTGCGTGGTTCCGAGACATAATAACGCATTGAAGTGACCACATTCTCACTTCCATCAAAATTGAAGAATTGTCCTATTCTTAGATACGCGATAGCATCAAAAAAGTGAACTAGTTGAAATTTCAGTCTCACACGGAAAAGCAATGTCAAACAAAGAGATCCCTGCACATAGAGGAGATAATAAAAAGCACACTACACGATGCCTGGACACACACCTGCTCTTCCAAAGTAACAAAATTTGGCATTGAGTTAGAACCACTTCAAGCAATCCGACGGCGTGCTGAACGAAGATACCAACGCACGGAGGCAATGGAAGACATGAATTGCTCGGCGTCTGCAGAAGAAGATTCAGCGTTGGATAGATAAACTCGATTCGCAGCGCTGGACTGCTTTTTGTGGGCCGCTCGATCTTCACAAACATTTATCGCAATTGTGGAAGAGGATATGAGGTCTTTTCGCAAAACCCACTCAGTGGTCGCCATTCAAGGCTTTCGCCCTTTCTCAACAGAAATGAGACATTGACGTGGCAGATGACTTTCGTGAAGCAAAATCACAAGTTGGCAAGCTGGTGGAGGATTATCGTAGAATGTTTTATAACCCCTTGCGCTGTTAAACACGCTACAATGAATACTTCCATGCCAGATTAGTTGGGCAACCTGCCGTGCCTAATAGCCTTTAGTCCTCGACCAACTGTCACCAAACAATGGATTCCTGCATGAATTTGCCATTTTCCATCGATCAACTCATAGCAGCACGAGATTTGTGCGGACGAAGGTCGGCACCAGGACTCGACAGAATTTATATAAAGCCATGTGTCATCTGAGTGAACGCACTAGAATCCTGCTCTTAGAGTTGTACAACAAACCCTGCAAGATGGAACGCTCTCGAAAAGCTAGAAGACATGTCATCTAGTTGCACTTCTGAAGCCAGGCAAGCCGCCGTTGGAGATATCACCCTATCGTCCAATCGCATCGGCCAGTTGGGTAGGCAAAGTTAGAGAGAGGATGATTCTGGAACGCCTGGAGTGGTATTTGGAGTGCAACAACACCTACCCAGATGGTGGTGGTGGTGAAACTTTATTGCCCAAAAAGAGGGGTCTTGAAAGACACTCGGCTAGACGCCAGATGTAGAGGGCATCTCCCACGTCATACTATGCCAGGATTTCAAGGTAGCCGATCATCGAGTGACCACGTAGCCAACCAGGTACCTACGTTCTACACGAGAAGGGCCGAAAGCATATCTTTGTTTCAAGACGTCAAAGGGGCGTATGACAACGTTACGCATGAAGCAGTCCTCACCACTCTCGAAGAGATTAGAGTAGGTGGTCGTATGTATCGCTGGATGTGTAGTACTCAGTGCATGCAATCCTTCTTTGGGAGCACCAAAGACAGTCAAACCTTTCCACATTACGGCTCCCTACATTTCCGATATTCTTTTTTAAAGACACTAGTTTCTCTTGCGGACCTACAACGCAAAAAGTTTTGGTCTGTCTGTCTGTCTGTCTGTCTGTCTGTCTGTCTGTGGAATTTTCGGTTTGTCCACCGAAACAATACACGAAGTGGCTAAAATCCAACTCCATCCGCAGCGCTCACCAATATTGCTCAGGTTTCAGGGTTCATACTCGTGCAATTGTCGATTAAAAAGCGAATATAGCGAATATGCGAAGCAGAATAACAAAACATCAATATTCTCTATGTATCTCTTTATAGTAAAAAATGCTTACAGAAGTAATTGTAAGAACCCTAAACTTTATCACACTGTGCTGACAATGCAACGCTTGCACGTAAAGGCAAGTGTTTCCAACACTTTCCCTAGACGACACCGTGGTGGCGTCTACTCGTCGCCTTGCGCTCTACACCTTATCACCTCTTAGACGGGCGCGCACACCGCAGGCTTCGTTTTTCAAGATAACTGCCAGATAGCGCTGATGTCTGACGTGTGACGTGCCTCGATATGCTCGTTCGCCTCCGCTACACTCATCGAGGCACTCTAACGCAGCACCTCCAAAATGCCATTCACTGATTTTCTTGCGCAGGACAACACATGAACGTTTTGTCCACTCTCTTCAGGCGCAAGACTATCGTCTTTTGATGACATTAACAGTGAAACATGCAGATGCGGGGCCGATTTTTTTCTCTCTCCACATTACAGTCACCATGGTGTCCCCCACAGTGCCGTACTCTTCCCTGTGCTGTTCAGTGCCACGCTAACTGCAATTGCCCTCATTGAGCATCTGCCAAGCACAATGAGGCTATCAATGCACTTGGACGATATCTGCGTTTAGGCATCCGCCGTAACACACCTGCCGGAGCGAAAGAGAATGCAAAAAGCTGCCACTGAAGCTTCACGTTACCTCTGTAATCGGGGCTTGAAAGACCTTTCGAGAAATGTGCCTTCCTAACTTTTATACGCCAACCTATGAATAACTTCGACGTAAGTATCAGTGGTGAAACTACCATACGTTTGGTCGCACAAGTTTTCGGGTGTCGTAACTGACAGGGATCTATCATGGAGTCATCACATCTTGTACATAAAAAAGCGGTTAATATACATTTGTCATCTATTGAAGTTCTTTGCAGGAAAAACTTGGGGAATGACACCCAGTGCAATGCTGCAGGTGCGGTACAGCTTACCTGCGGTACCGCTTACCGGCATTGATCAATGCAAGTAAAAGAAGCTAACGAACGTTAGAGAGCGTTCAGGCTCACACACTCCGTATTGGCCTGGGCTTTTTGAGAAAATGGACGGACGAATACACGCACACATGGACAGGCAGACGAATGAACGGGTGGACAGATGGATGATTCATGGTTTACCGATCAAACCCTCTGAAGCTTCGCCCCACTCATCATCATTCACTCTCTGGATATGCTGTGATTTTCACGTTTCTCCTCGCCTTATGCAGCTTTGGCTGTGAAAAGTATCTCATAAATTTATACAATTTTATCTTGTTCAGTGCGTGAGTAGTGTACTTCTGCATCAGAGCTGTGTAAAATAAGCCATAATTCACGTCATTCATGAAATCGTTCATATTAGTGTGACTGTTTCTCAAGGCCCCTGTTTCAAAAGAGCCCTCAACCAGTTAGTTATTATGTACCACCGCTATCAACACCCTCATGCGCTATATAGCACCGATATCTCTTTCGCGGAAAAGAAATATCCGGCCTCAAGCTAATAACTGGCCAATCACAAATTAGCAAGAGAGTTTTATGCCAATATGCTGTTCGCAGCTACAGCTCTTCATTGGAAACGTCTTCCCCTACGCTTGAGTTCTTGATAGCACAAGAATGTTCTTAATAAAAGTGAAGCTACTGAGCGTCACATCCACAGGGGATGAAGCAGTGGTCGTTGAATGCCCAAAATGATCATCACGTGCACGTGGTTCTGAAGACAGTTCCGCGGCATACGCTGAGAGTGGAAACAAAACTGGTGTGAATGGGCCTCCACCACACCTGCCAATGCATAAACCTTCTTAGCTTATGCACTAAAGGTGATCGCTTATAAATGGCAATTACACAATTTAGAAGGGATGCTGCAAAAGCGGTAAACAGCTTGTTGCAGCTTTAAACTCAACAGCTATTGACGCAATCTTATTTTTCCATGCACTTCGCGGGCACTGAGTGAAATCCAAAACAAGTTTCCCGAAACGGCTTAAGCCTTGAAGCTGTGCTTCAAGGATTTAGTAGCTAGTAAAGCTATCATGGTAAGATTGTAAACAGGGACCAAGCTCAAAGAGCGAAGCTGTTTAACAAACCATTCCTGGTCTGCTGAGTCAAAAAGCTGCCATCATCATAAGGAGATATGTGCCGCAAAAACGGGATAAATTCTACTATTCCTCACTGGTCTACTAATAGTAAAACAGGCAATAGCTAGCTAGTACAGAACAATAGCTAGTACAGAACAACATTTAAGCAGTAATGTCAAACTATTTACCCGAATTCCTTGTACCATCTGCGAAATAATCTTGCCACTTCTCTACCTTCAGATAAATAGTTCGACATTGGTGCGAAATGCGAAACGCTCAAGGAGACAGGCACTTTCAAACAGCAGCGTCAGTGCACAAAAGGTATCACTGAGTCTCTTAAAACAGACATTCTTGCTGGCATGGCAGCCCATCCCCACGCAAGCGTGCGCGACGCCAGTGCTGAGACCGATGTTTCCAGCAGTAGTGTTTGGCGCGTACTGAAGAGCGGAGAACTTAACACATACCATGTTCACCTGCATCAACAGCTGGAAGACAGAGATTTGCAAAGCCATCTTGACTTCTGCAACTGGATACTCTTTTTATTGCGACAAAGACTCCCCTTTAAGGCATAATATTTTTAATGTGTGCTGTGAGGCCAGTGTTGTGTATGAAGTGAAGTAGTGTCTTATAGAACCTGTTTTCATGTACCCAACGGTTGTAACTGGCTGTGTCGCTGTAGTGAAGGCCGGCTTGAGCGAGGTGACGGGAGCGTTCTGGCTGCAACCTTTTACATGTCCATAAAAAGTGGTATGTATCTGCTTGCATCGCTAAAGTGGGACAATACGGACAAATGTGACCAGTTCCATGACAATTTAATGGCTGGTTTAAGGGCCACCCCTGGCTGAAGCCTCCTAAGCACATCTTCCTCCGCCTCAGTAAGGTGAGGGGAGAGAGAGCAGACACACAGTGGAATGAGAGCACGTGTACCCTGTCGGCGAACATTTTCAAGAGTATGGAGTGAGTTTAGGGGCTGAGGTGGAAGGGGAATGGCTGGAAGGTCTATATCTGGAGGGCAGTGCGCCTGCTGGTCAGCAGCCATGTTGTGTGGGTTCGCAGCATGGCCTTGAATCCCATGTACTTTTACGAAAGTAGCCGTATTATGGTTCAGCTTATGAATCGTCTCCAAGATCTCCATGGCCTTTTGTACTCTCTTGAGCTCCATGATATCACCTAAAAAATCAGTGTATATGTCAATCTGCTTAATTGTTAAAATTGCGCCTGGTATGAAATTCGCGGCTGCAGAACTGTGCGGACGAGCTGTCGAGTTACATGTGTATGAGCTCTAGCTGCTTTCGATGCTATGCGGCGAATCAGATGAAGTGTTTTTGTGGAACTCTGACTTTGCGAAGCCAGTGCGCACCACTGCCTGACTGGTGAATATCAAGACCTAGTATGCGGACCTCCGAAGCCTCAGGAATGGTCACTGCACCTAGTGTAAATGTATAGGGGCACTGCTAGATTTTTCTGCGTCCTGCTTTGTTAGCTACTTGAACATAGCATGAATTTTCTACGGACATGTCTAACCCTGCGTTCCGAATGTAGCTCTGATGAACATCAAGGGCTTTCTGAAGCGGTTGCGCTTGTCTTGAGACGTCTTTATGCACAGACCATAAAGTCACATCATCAGCGTATATTACAAATCTCACTTCTGGAATTCGGTGTAGTCGCCATGCTAGAGGCATTAGAGCAATGTTGACCAAGAGAGGAGCCAAAACGGATTCTTGCAGGACACCTCTGTTGGACATGAAGCAACCATCTGGCTTTCCATCTATTCATATCGCAAATGTGTGGTTTTGAAGAAAAAAGTAAATAAATCTTACTACGAGCAATGGAAATCCGAGCTTGATGAGGTTGGATAAAACGACATCATGGTTTATGTTGTCGTAAGCTTTCGTTACGTCCGTTGCTATTACAGTGCGTACTGCGTGGCTGTGTGGAGAAACTTGTAAAATGTCATCCGACAAGATAGAAGGACAGTCTTCAGTCCCCAAAAGAGAACAGAACCGATTAGAGCCGGATGGTACTTCTAGTGTCGTTGAAGCCACCAGGGAACACGTGTGGCTATCCTCTTTTCAGCGAGCTTGCAGACAGCAGCAGTCAGTGAAACTGGGCGTAAGGATTGCAGGGTATTTGGAGACTTTCCAGTTTTTCGAATTGGTACGACAACTGAGAGTTTCCAATCAGATGGGAGGTCCCCAGCTTCTCATACTTTATTACTAGCCTGCAGAAATGCATCGAGAACTTATAAGTTTTCAAGAACATGGAAGGTGAACTGTATACTTATACAGGAACAAAGTAATCCCGGCTCTTCGAAGAACATAATCTGGGCCAATGAAGCTCGCTTCTCGCGCAATGCTTAAGTCAATGTTCACAATGGTCATTACTGGAGTGCTACAAATCTTCTCTGGCTGTTGCAGTAACAACACCAGGTGCAGTGGTCTTTCAGTGTTTGGTGCGGCATTTACGACGGCAAAACTATTGGCCCAGTCTTTTTCGATGGAACACACAGCACAGAACACTACATCAGCGAAATACTATATGGCCAACTGAGTGACTTCACCTGCAACCTTCCTTTAGCACAGCTTGAGAATATCTGGTTCAACAATGACGGAGCTCCTCCGCAGAGCTGCGCGCAAACCCGAACGTTACTCGATCGAGAATTTCCCGAGAAATAGATCGGCCGTCTTGGACCTGTAGAGGGGCCCGCAGGATCCGCAGATTTGACTCCACGAGATTTTTTTTTCTATGAACCCCGTCTACAACGAAGCGACGACACCGCTCGCAAGACTGAAATCTATAATAGCAGATGTGGGCCCTCTATTACTCCACGAATTCTATGAAACGCGACAGAAAATGTGCTCATTCAATGTAGATTGTGTAGAGGGGCTGATGGAGGGCTGTTTGAGCACGCTATGTAACTGCCCATGACGTCTCAACGAAAGCGCTTGGGACTTTGCAATAACGCTGATCTTTTTCTAACACCTAGTTTTCCAAATATTTAAGAGTTAGCTATAAGGGCGCAGAACACTTTTCTAATCGTTCTGTTTATTTACACGCACTGCGCTCTAGCACATGGGTACTAAACATGAATTTTTAAATGGAGACGAAGTGCGAGCAATAAACTTTTGAACCCACTCCAAATTGTGCAGTATTCCTTGCAAGTATGCAGTAGAGCAATCGTACGCTATAAATGCAGATATGACCAAAAAGCTTCTGGGATAATCACAGTTGAAGTTTCTATACTCTTTTTTTTATCATAATGTCAGCCTCTTCCTTGCCATCATGTTTATTGTTAGCCCGAAAGGAAGTTAAAAAAAAGCCTTCACTGTGCCCAATGCTGCCTCCTGTCTCGTATCGCAATGCACGTGGCAGCCGCTTTTTCGTCGAAGTTTATTGTCTTCGGTTCTTTCTTTCGCCCCCCTTCCTTTTTTATAATGGTACACATGCAACCATCGCTTTATGTACATCGTATTCACCGATAGCCTGTTCAAGCGACCTTCGTGCGTAAGAAGCTTTCACTAATTCTCTCACTTACATTTTAGGGCATTCAAAGCGCCGTGCGTTAGGCGGCAATTATGTGACAGTTTTTTTTAATTTCGTGCACTTAAAAAAACCTGGAAAAAGATAATCAGCGTTGTTATCTTACCGTAACTAGAACATTTTGTTATTCATGGATAAGGGCTACAAGTCTTGTATTATATTTTTTTCTCTAGAGCAAGTATTTGAAAATTTCCTTAAGAATTTTTTGGTAATTACCGCACTTGGCGGACCAAGAAAAATATTCTCACGTGTTACATACAGCTAAGAACAATACTCCGCCAGCTGGAGACGCGTAGCATTCATTTTAGATTTTTTATTGCTAGGTGCTTTTTAGCTGAAACACTCTGTATATAAAATATAGAAGAAGAGAAAATTACACAGATGAAAATAAAGAAAAATCAGGTAAGGCCACCAAAACCAGCTTCTGGTTCAAGCCTTGCGCTAATTTGTTAAGTTGTGCCAATCTCATTTTTCTTATTTTCTATAACTTCGGGTGTTTCGCTAACATTATGTTCTCCCCTTAAAACACAACTACGCATATTTCAGTAAGGATTGAATGCTTCATTACAAAGTCCTTTCAGCTGGCTTAACAGTTGAGAGTGACGTGTCAGCGATGCTAGTGATTGATTGAAACTTGGTGGCATCAAGTATAACTTATAAACACTTTAGAAATGTATTACCCTGGAATGAAAAAAAGGAAGAAGCTTAAGTTATGCATGGTCATAGAAACAGGTACACGGAAGAGGCGCCAGTCCTATGTGCTTCTTGCCTATGTCCTCGTTTCATAACGCTCGTTTGTTTCACATGACCTATAACCAACTTGCGCAAACACACGTCGTGCTCCAAAAATTTGAAAGGCGTTCGAGCCTGCCCTTAAACATAAAACGCTTTAACATAGTCAGGCACTGTTCGCATCACTTTCATAATTGCTCCCTCTATAGCTCTTCGCTTCTCGTAGAGCCTCCATTCATGCCGCAGGGAAAAGCTCGTGTATGCGTGTAAATGTCTTTTCGAACGATCGTAGAATGTGCACATACAGAGCAGTTCATAAGAGCCCTATTCTACACAATCGTTTCTTTTCACGAATTGGCGAAATGCTGCCTCAGCGTCCGTAAGGCAACATACGCCCCTACACGCCTTGTTTACACTGTTACTAATGCTGACGTTCCGTTATGCCGGTTGTCTGTGTATTAGGTGGCCCTCTAAAACACCCAATCGTTCCGAAACTTTCTTTTTTTCCTACATAAGGCACTCCCACGCTTCGGTCACGCTATACTGTATAGGTTAGAAGATCTACATGTCCTTGGTGTCGGGTTTTTCGACCAAGTTCCGAGCAGTGGCGCTGTTCTGTGTTAGCACACCTGCTTTGCTCGCAGTACCAGAGGTTCGAGTGCCACTCAGTCTAGATATTTTCAGTATCTGTGCATTTACTGCTGTCTGGAATATTCGCTCACGGACATCGCTCTGTTTTCACTCGCAAATGATGACGGCAGCAGTGACAGCAGAATTTCGGCCCAACTACATCTTTAACGCAATCGCGTTAGGATACTAGTTGCGCTGTACAAAAAGGTGCTGGAACGCCTGAGCGAATACGACTTTTTGAACTGCTTTTTTTTTTAATTATAAGGAGAGTTAGATCTGCACCTGGCATCTATAATGAATATACTCCCGATTTCGTAAGTCTAACTTTTTGTTGATACGGGCTGCTGTTCTAGCTCTTGTGACAGAAGTTGTATTTGTAATATAAGTTGCAAAGTCTAGCAGAGTACGTATCAGTGGAAGGCAGGAACCATGAGATAGAACGACATATTGCCACGTTCTAGTTCTCAAGTTTTGTTATCGTCCCAAAACACTACACAATTCTCAGCGCAAACAGCGCCTGTAGTTTTCGATATGCTTCCGGACTGTAGTAGATCATTCCGATAAGATCACGCCCACTGTGTGAACTGACAGATTATTCTCGAACCTACGCCAGCGCCAGCGATAAGGCTAGAACGCTCAACGGCAAGAGTATAAATGGCGACGCGCTTCATCACTTGTGAGTTGTTGATCGACGGCCGACGCTCCGTTCGCCGGTCTAGCTGTCCCTTCTCGAGTCCTCAAGCGAGACCCGGGGTCACATCACGCGGACGTCGACCCCAGGGTTTCAAGTCGGCAAAAGAAGTCTACGTGGCACCGGCGTCTCGTACGCGTGACCGCCGAACCTGGGTCTCGGGCCTTGCTGCCCGGAGCCAGCCTACCCCATGCCAGGAGGAGGTGCAAGGTCCCCGGTTCACGCCCGCCGTCCCGGAGTCCCCCTGCGGTCCACCTGGTACCACCAAGACCTGCGCGGCACTCGCCTCGGCTGAGCCGCTTCCTACCAGAGTGCAGCTCGACTGCACGTTACAAGTCACCCACGAGCCACGCCCAACCGGCGGCTTGCGGGGTCCTCCCGCCAGAATGGCCACGCCAATGGAACTCCCGGTGAGGGAGAATTGTTTCATGTTTTCCGCGCCCGAGGGCGATATCTCCGTCGGTGAGTTAATTGACGAATTGAAGTCGGGCATATGGCAACTGCGTGCACCACGGCGTACTGTAAGCGGTGCGGCACCTTCGGCCACGATACTGAGGGCTGCTCGGCAGACTGTAAACGTTGCGGGGGTCACCACGGAACACGCGAGTGCTTTCGTAAGCGCTCATACGCTTCGGCCGCCCGCGGCTTCCCCTCGCTATCTGAATCCACTTCGTCGCACTCTCAGTCAAGCGGCCCCGCCTCTGCCCGAGCAACTAACTCGCCGCGTATGCAGGTCCTTACGTCCAGGTCCACATCCCGCACAACCGACAGGGGATCCCATTCCGGGGACCGCGACTTAGACTCCGATCTGACTTCAGGCAGTGGCATGGGCGATCCGTCCGCCAGTGAGGGGGAGAGGCCCGAGAGTTTTGACGAGACTACCACCAGGTCGACCGAAACAGAGTCAAGCGATATCGAGACGGGTTCGGCGCAATCGTCCCCCCCTAAGCCGCCTCCACCCTCGGTGAGCCGGGATGACTGCGGGAATTCACTGACCGCAGCTGAAGCAACCCCCTAGTCCAACGAGCAGGGAGAGGCCCTCCTTGCTTTATCACACACACCCATCAACGTCCGGGCCCCAGTGACCAGCCTGGCCTTGGAGGCCGGCGCCCAAGACCCAGCGGGCGACGACAACCCCATAAAAAGTAAAGGGTATTACTTTCTACCCGGCGACAGTGAATGCGACCATGCTGCACCGACTTCCTCCCCCGCCTCCCATTCGGCACGCCCAAGCCGGAAATCGGACGCGAAAACTGGACAGATGGCTACTGGGCTAGAGCAGAGAGCTCGCTCGCGCTCACGAATACGCCCTGATGACGATAAGCGGTATCTGGGTGAGAGGGCAGCCAGCAAGGAGGCCCGGCAGCGTAGACCCAGGCCAGCAGGCCAAAGCAGTGATAGCGACGCTCCACCACACGCGAAGGCTCAGAAGCTCGAGAAAGACGGTGTAGGCCACGGAGTGGTGTAGGCTAAGGGGAACCACCCCCCAAGCCCCGAGACGCAAGTCACTGAAGCGGCGCGCCTGCCCTATCGGCTTCACTGCCTTTTTTCCTTCCTCTCGTTTGCTCTGGCCGCACTATGTCCCACTTGCCTTCCTTTCTCCTTCTTGTGCAGCACCCTCCTCGCTCCTTTCTGTCGGCACGCGGCTGTCGCTTATCTTGCTCGGTGCATTCGCTCAGCCCTCTTTCCTGCTCCCCTCCAGAGCTTGGCATCGTGCCCAATCGGCGGGTGACGGCCATGCTGCTTGTTAACCTCGATACTTCCCCCGTTTGGTTTTCTTCGTTTTAAGGTTTTTGATGGCCTTTTTGAAATTGGCTACCTGTAATATCGGAGGGTTTCGAGATAGGGCGAAACAAGCAGCCATCCTAGGTTTCGCTAGGAACCAGAACATAGACCTCCTCTTTATTCAAGAGGCGAATTTCTGAACGCCGCTGGATGTGGTTAATTTCCGCCGAGATCATCACACCGACGCTTTTTTCTCTCTGGCGACCACGAGAGCATGCGAGTCGGAGTAATATTTGTATCAGGCAGATTTTGATCAAAATCCCATTGTATTTCCGGGCCAATGGTCGGTACATAAAGATTGACATTTTCATCGAAGGCAAAAAGATTCGCATTGTGAACGTCTATGCCCCTGTGACAAGAAAACATACGAATAAGTTCTTTCAAGAGATGCACGAACTCCTCCTAGAGCCCATTCCCCACGTACTAGTCGGTGATTTTAATTGTGTGCTAGATTCTAACCGGGACGTGAGAGGCCAAGCCAGAGAAGATCAACCTACAATGCAAAAGAGTTGGTGAAAACCCTTCGGCACCTAAACCTCTCGGACATATGGGTACACCTCTATAAAGACCGCTTCGTAGCAACCCGTGCCTCTAGATCAGCAGGAAGTAGAATAGACCGGATGTACTTTCCGGACCTCCTCCTCCTTTCGGTTGAAGGATGCGAAGTACTCGCGCTCCCAGCCAACCTGAAAGAGAAGATGGATCATGCCCCGCTTGTCACGATGGTAAAGGGATCCCCCGGCTGGCACTCTGATAACAATCATTGGAGAATAGACGCTGAGCTGCTGAGAGATGAGACTTGCGTAGAAAACTTGAAAGGTGCCATCAGCGCATCAGTAGAAAATGCCAGACATATTACCCCCCCTCTGTGGGATAAACTTAAGAAAGAATGGAAAGCCCTGTTACAAAAAGAAGGCAAAGGCAGAAAAAGACGTCATACACAAAAGATGAAAGAACTTCGCCGAATGCAGATCATCAAGGCAGCCGACACGTTGACCTCATGTACAACAGAGTACCTGACCTCGCTCGAGGAGCAATACAACCAACTCCCTAGAGATACCATGAGACGACCTAGAAGTGAGCATGGACTGTTGGGCACGGCGACCGGAGTTGATGTGAGGGAGGTACGTGGAAATGGCTGTTTGCAAATTACAGAGGCAAAGCGCTTAGACGGTTCTGTAACCGACGACCCAGCAGAAATTGAGAACATCTTCAGAGAGTACTTCAGCATACAGTTCCAAGACACCGAACCAATAGACACCAATCGGGGACCCGACCATGTCAAAGAACTTTGCAAACATCTGCAGCGAATTAAGGAGGAGGAGGAGCCAGCAACCCTTCGCGCTGAAGTCTCCCTTGCAGAGCTTCGCGAAGCCATAAGAAGCATGACCCTCAATTCTGCCACAGGCGCTGATGGCCTGACTGCAGCCTTCTATGTGACTTTTCTCGAAGTTCTCGAAGAACACTTGCTCGCGATGGTGAATGCGATCTTCAGGTCCTTTAAGAAACCCGACTCCTTCGGAGTGGGTGAAATTGTTCTACTACACAAAGAGGGTGCACAACCAAACGAGCCCTCTGCGTGGCGTCCAATCACGCTTTTGAACACCGATTACAAGCTGGTGGCCACTATACTGAACAACAGGCTCAAGCTCCTGTTACCGGACATCATTAGCCCGTACCAAACGTGCGCGATTCCAGGAAGGTCGCTTTTTGCGAACCTCCCAGTGATCCGTGACTCTTTTGAATACGCGACGACAAGAGGTTTCAGTGGTGTTTTGATTTCCCTGGACCAAGCTAAAGCTTTCGACAGGGTACGACACCATTACCTCTTCGACGTGATGAAGGAGTTTGGCTTACCGGAAAGTTTTATAAAGCTGGCAAAAATTTTGAACGAGGACATAACCTGCACCATTGTGATAAACGGAGTCGCAACGCCGGCTTCCATTAGCAGAGGCATAAGGCAAGGATGCCCATTGGGCCCGACCTTTTTTGTCATGTCGTGCGAGCCGCTGATCACAAGTGTTATTGCGCATGAAGGCATTCGGTCTTCCCACTGACGGGCCAGGAGCAGGTGAAAGTGCTGGCATACGCGGACGACATTTTCCTGTTTGTTCGGGATGAAAGCAGCCTCCAAGCCTTCAGTGCGACGTTCACAAGATACGCGCAGGCATCCGGAGCGGCGATAAATGCGGACAAGAGCAAGGCGATGCTATTTGGAACTTTCCCTAGAGAAGCCCTAAGAAACATCGAAGTGGTGTCCATCATTAAAGTACTGGGAATCTACTTCTCCAGTGAAGGGGTAGAACCAGCCACGTGGTAGAGAGCCCTCGAGAGGGCAAAGCAGGCAGCTGACCGCATTTGCCTCCTAAACCTTATGTTACGTGAAAAAGCGCTGGCAGCAAGCACCACTGTTTGCGCGTTTGCGTTCTACGCCAGTAGGGTAGCGGTGATCCCTAGGAAAACCGCGAGCCAACTGAACGCCGTGATCACCGATTTGCTATGGGAAGGGAAACCGGCACCAGTCAAGCGACACCTCCTTCAACTACCCGAGGACAAAGGTGGCCGCGGCCTCCCACACGTACAAATGACCAGCCAGATACTGGCCCTCAAGATTACCCGCATGCTTTATTACGCAGCGAGTTACGTTGGGAAGAATCTAATCTACAACTGGAAGACCACCATCACTCACTATCTGGAAAACCACAAACACAATGACCCACGCGCGCAAGCGCCCTCACACTTTTACAGGATGGCGGCAACTACGACAAAGATCATAGAAAAAGAAGCCCCGAACAGCGACATTGACAAGGACCAACCCGCCCGAGTCGTCGACGCCATAACAGAAAACCAGCTGTTCGAATAAGAAAAAGAGCAGATCAAAAGCCTAGGACTGTGCAAACAAAAAAACAATAAGTACCGACCGCGCGAAGTACATGACATCGAGTGGAAGCGCAAGTGGCAAGTTTTGCCCACGAGACATCGCCTGCACCGTTTCGGCATCACGGCGAATAGCCACTGTCCCAATTGCCGCGCTGAGGAAACGATCTCCCACGCGTTGTTAGAATGCGGGGCGGCCAAGTCGGTATGGCGCCTGGTTGCAAGGTGCTGCAGCATCCGCCCTCCCCCGGCCCTCGAAAGGAATAGGGGCTGCTTCGCAAGGCTGGTGATTTCCATCACACTCTTTGTGATTTGGAAACGCCGGTGCCTTGCTGAGGTAAAGAACACCCCAGTGAGAGCGACCTACCCAGCATCAGCCATGATCAGGCAGAAAATAGTGCAGTACTTGGCCAAGCAACTGGAAGCTGGCGGGGAGGACCAGTTTCTTCGCCGCTGGCACACAAATTTTTTTTCGTCAGAGGTGCGAAACTCCGTACCCCCATAATCCCCTACTAACCCCTTCTCCCCAAAACATTGTGCTACAAGTGTATGTATAGCGCCGGTCGAAGTATTGTAAATATGCCTACCCATGTTCACGATCTGTTGTAAATATATGTATATGTGATTGTAAATATATATTTGTGGTTTTTTACGAAAGTATGCGTAGTTTAGCACAAACTTGTATATATGTATATGTATGTGTGTATGTATATATATATATTTATATGTGTATATATATATATATATATATATATATATATATGTGTGTGTGTGCGCGTGTGTGTGTATGTAAGTGGTGTATATATATGTATGTATGTGCGTATGTATATGTGTATATATATGTATATATTATATATCTGTGTATGTGCCGCTAGTTTCCTCTATGGATATTTGAGTTTGTATGCCCCATAGTGCACAAGAGGGGTGTCTAAACGAGCACTGTATGTATGAAATGATGTAGAGTTTTTTTGATACAAAGAGAATAAACTGCTCTTTGTATCAGTCCACTGCTACTGTAATCGGACTTTCCGTTTACCGGGCACAGGTTCGCCAAAATAATTATTTAAATTCCAACACAGAGTCTCCTGTCTTCAGCCACGTCACGACCCCGTGACATCTGGTGGAGGTGCTGTTTCTTCCATGTACCGGACGCCTCTTTCAAGCCGCGACCCCAGCCCAACCGTCAAAAAAGACATGGACGCTAACCCTGAACAGCGAACAAGCCGCAGGTAGAGGGGACTACAACCAGAGTACGGGCCCCTTCCTGAAGCAGCCAGGCAGACTCGGATCTCGACATAAACTACTGCAACGAAGACCACCCCCGTGCAGGCTGCACCACACCTGCTTCGGCAACCCAAACAGCCGCCAACTTTCCGCGGTTCGCCACTGGAAGACCCGGAAAGCTGGATCGAAAGGTTCGACCGCGTCGCCGCCCTCAATGACTGGACAGACGATGACAAGTTCCGGCATGTGTATTTCCCTTTAGAAGATGCTGCTGGGACCCGGTTCGAGAATCAAGAGAGAAGCCTTACAACGTGGGACGTCTTTCGCGCTAGGTTCCTCACAACTTTCGCAAGTGTGGTGCGCAAAGAGAAGGCCGCCGCTCTTCTCGAAACCCGCATGCAGATGCAAACGAAAACGTGGCACTATTCACTGAAGATATGATTAAACTTTTCCGCCACGCTGACTCCGACACGTCCGAGGAGCAGAAGGTCCGTCTGCTATTGCGAGGAGTAAAGCAGGATCTCTTCGCTGGGCTGATCAGAAACCCGCCAAAGACGGTCGCCAAATTCATTTCAGAAGCATCTACAATAGAGACGATGTTCGCGATGCGCACGTGGCAATATAACCGTAGCTTCTCGTCTACCAGCTACGCCGGCATTCAAGCGTTTGGAACCACTGACTTGCTTGAGACGATCCGAGCGATCGTGCAAGAAGAGCTCCAAAAATTACTTCCTTCAGCGTAGCCTCACGTGGAATCAATCGCGGACGTCGTACGCCAGGAGATGCAGCAATGGCTGGGCGTTCCTCAGCCTCAAGAGCCTCAGCTGCAAGCCATGAGCTATGCTGCTGCAGCCCGCCGCCACGGAACTGACAGGAACTCAATAGACACCACGAAGTCCTTCCCGTTCGCGGTCGCCCAGCCGCCGCATGTAACCGCACCCCCGGCAGTACTCTGACCCAACGCGGGGCCGGTCTCCTAGCCCGTATCCGGGAAACTAAGGGCAGCAACCGATGGAGGTGCGGTTGTTGTGCGACGAACTACCGAAAATCCTCCGACGACGACGACGCCGCGACGGAGCTTTCCGAACACAGCGCCAACCAGGCAAAGCCCTGACGGTGAAACCTTACTTACCGAAGGTGACCAGACGGCGCAACATGGAAGCAGCGGAACAAGTCGACGCAGCCGTGACCCGACGCCACGCCCTAACTGTAATGTGACACAGCGAACTAGCGACCTGGACGTTCTTATCGACGGCCACAGTGTTACCGCTCTCGTTGATACTGGAGCCGACTACTCCGTCATCAGTGGGTCGTTTGTCGCGAAGTTAAAGAAAGTTAGGACAGCTTGGGAAGTCCCTGAAATCCGCACAGCCGTAGGTCATCTCGTAACGCCTGCAGGATTTTGCACAGCGAGAGTCATCATTAACGGCCGTATTTATCCTACAGACTTCGTAGTCCTACAGCGTTGCTCGAGAGATGTCATCCTTGGCATAGACTTCTTATGCCTCCATGGTGCTGTCATCAACCTAAAAACAGAGTCGGTAACGTTATCCACAGAAGAAGCACTACCGCCGCGCACGCCGTCAGGAAACCATGCCTTGAATGTGCTGGAAGAACAAGTTACCATCCCGCCTCACTCAAGCGTCATCATTTCAGTCGGCGCTCCTAAATCACCTGACTTGGAAGGCGTCGTTGAAGGCAGTCAGCATCTGTTGGTTACCCGAGATATTTGCGTCGCAAGAGGAATTTCAGAGCTGCGGGGAGGCAAAGCAACGCTTATGCTCACAAATTTCAGCAATGAACACAAACATGTGAACAAAGAAACAACGGTCGCATACAACGAAGAAATTGTCGAAGCCACCAGTGCTTTCGCCCTCGCCGATTCTGTGGAACCTGCTCAGAGGAACGAAGCCCCTCCCATAGCTTTCGATGTCAATCCCAGACTTCCGAACCGTAAGCAAGAACAGCTCAAGGCCCTGCTCCTGCAATACAAAGATTGCTTTTCGTCGTCATCGAAAAGTCGGCAGACCCCAATCACAAAACATCGCATCATAACAAAAAAAATGCCAGACCACTCCGTCAGAGTCCGTACAAGATTTCGACGCGAGAACGTGAGGCCATGAAGAGACAAGTTGAAATGCTGTGGGATGACATCATCCAGCCTTCCAAGAGTCCATGGGCGTCCCCCGTGGTGTTAGTGAAGAAAGAGGATGGGAGCCTGCGTTTCTGCGTCGATTATCGCCGCCTGAACAAAATCACAAGAAAGGACGTGTATCTTCTCCCACGAATAGACGACGCACTTGAACGGCTCCATAACGCCAAGTACTTTTCGTCAATGGACCTCAAGACTGGCTATTGGCAAATTGAAGTCGACGAAAGAGACCGAGAGAAGACGGCGTTTATAACACCGGACGGCCTCTTCGAGTTTAAGCTGATGCCCTTTGGTTTTTGCTCAGCGCCTGCAACTTTTCAACGGGTTATGGATACAGTACTGGCAGTATTGAAGTGGCAGACTTGCCTTGTATACTTGGATGACGCCGTCGTGTTCTGCTCGAGTTTCGACGAGCATCTTCGGTGCCTTGAAGCTGTACTTCAAGCCATCAGGACGTCCGGACTCACACTGAAGCCAGAAAAGTGCAGATTTGCGTACGAGGAGCTCTTGCTTCTGGGGCACGTTATTAGCAAGTCTAGAGTTCATCCCGATCTACGGAAAACTGCCGCGATCGCAGGCTTCCCGCCGTCCAATAACAAGAAGGCGGTGCGCCGATTTCTGGGCCTGTGCGCCTATTATAGGCGGTACGTGAAAAACTTCACCCGCATTGCCGATCCACTCGCTAGCCTTACCAAGGCCGACGTGAAGTTCAAGTGGGAAACGCCACAGGAACACGCTTTCCAGGCGCTTAAATATCGCCTCCAGACGCCTTCGTTACTTGATCATTTCTATGAATTCGCCGAGACAGAAATACACACTGACGCAAGCAGCGTAGCTCTTGGCGCCATTCTTGTGCAGAGGGCATACGGACTTGAACGGGTTATTAGTTACGCCAGCCGATCGCTATCCAAAGCAGAAGCCAATTATTTCACAACAGGAAAGGAGTGCCTCGCCATCATCTGGGCTACGTCGAAATTTTGCCCCTACCTCTACGGCAGGCCCTTCAAAATTGTGAGCGACCACTACGCCTTTGTTGGCTAGCCACCTTGAAGGACCCTTCAAGTCGCCTCGCACGATGGAGCCTGAGACTTCAAGAATATGACATTACTGTCATTTACTAGTCCGACAAGAAACACTCCGATGCTGACTGTCTCTCTCGTGCGCCTGTCGACCAACCCCCACCCGACGACCCGGATGATGACTACTTCTTGGGAACGATAACTACCGACGACTTCGCTGAATGACAGTGGCCTGACCCGGAACTTAAGTCCCTAATAGAATACCTCGAAGGCAGGACCGCCGAAGTCCCGAAGGTATTCAAGCGCGCACTTGCGTTGTTCGTCCTGCGAAACGGTCTTCTCCAAACGAAAAACTTTTCACTGCTCCAAGCAAAGTACCTCAATGTGGTGCCTTCATCTCTGCGACCAGAACTCCTGCAGACCCTGCACGACGATCCGAAGGCAGGGCACCTCGGTGTTTCTCGCACGCTCGCGAGGATACAAGAAAGGTAGTACTGGCCACGTCTTACCACCGACGTCACTCGTTATGTGAGGACATGCCGGAACTGTCAGCGACGCAAGACACCGCCGACAAGGCTAGCGCGACTTCTGCAGCCAATCGAACCACCTTGCCGACCTTTCGAGCAGGTTAGTATGGACCTACTGGGGCCGTTCCCGACGTCGTCTTTCGGAAACAAGTGGATCGTGGTAGCTACCGACTACCTCAACCGCAACGCCGAGACAAAAGCCCTTCCCAAAGGCAGTGCATTCGAGGTAGCTAAATTTTTCGTCAAAAATATCGTCCTACGTCACGGCGCCCCGGAGGTACTTTTCACCGACAGAGGAACTGCATTTACTGCCGACTTAACTCAAGCGATCTTGGCATGCAGCCAGACAAACCACCGCCGGACGACAGCGTACCACCCACAGTCAACGGCCTCACCGAGCGGCTTAACAAGAGGATCGCCGACATGATGGCAATGTACGTCGACGTCGAACACAAGACGTGGGACACCAACCTTCCGTACGTGACCTTTGCATACAACACGGCGGAGCAGGAGACGACGCAGATATCTCCCTACAAATTGGTTAACGCAAGGAGCCCGTCAACAACGCTCGATGCCATGTTACCCAACGTCACTGACGAAGAAAATCTCGATGTGAGTGAGTACCTTCAACGCGCCGAAAAAGCCCGACAGCTCGCGCGTCTCCGTATCAGAATCAACAGACGACCGACAGCCGCAATTACAATCTTCGACGATGCTTCATGGAATACCAGCCCGGTGAACGTGTTTGGGTGTGGACGCCGATACGCCGACGTGGACTGAGTGAAAAGCTTCTGCAACGGTACTTCGAACCGTACAGGGGGGTTTGAAGTCTCGGCCCACTTGATTACGAGGTTGTCCCCGACGGCATCACGTACTCTCAACGACGCCGATCGTGACCTGAAGTCGTCCATGTCACACGCCTCAAGCCATTTCATGCACGTTAACAAACTGAAGCAGTGTTTTTTTGTATTATTATTGTATCGTAATTTATTCATTGTACTTTCTTGCATTATTCTTGTACCTTCAACTTTAGTTAAAGCATCGGAACGATGCCTTTTTCAGAGGGGGGCAATGCCACGTTCCATTTCTCAAGTCTTGTTATCGTCCCAAAACACTACACGATTCTCAGCGCAAACCGCGCCTGCAGTTTTTGATAAGCTTCCGGACTGTAGTAGATCATTCCGATAAGACGACGCCCACTCTGCGAACTGTACAGATTATGTTGGAACCTATGCCACCACCAGCGATAACGCTGGAACATTCAACGGCAAGAGTATAAATGCCGACGCGCTTCACCGCTTGGGAGTTGTTGATTGACGGCCGACGCTCCGTTCGCTGATCTAGCTGTCTCTTCTTGAGTCCTCGCGCGAGACCCTGGGTCATGTCACGCGGACATCGACCCCAGGGGTTCAAGTCGACAAAGAAGTCTACGCGGCACCAGCGTCTTGTACGCGCGACCGCCGCCCTTGGGTCTCGGGCCTTGCTGCCTGGAGCCCGCCTACCCCATGCCAGGAGGAGGTGCAAGGTCCCCGGTTCACGCCCGCCGTCCTGGAGTCCCCCTGCTGTCCACCTGGTACCACCAAGACCTGCGTGGCGCCCGCCTCTGCTGAGCCGCTTCCTACCAGGGTGGAGCTCGACTGCACGTTACAAGTCACTCACGAGTCACACCCAACCGGCGGCTTGCGGGGTCCGCCCACCAGAATGGCCACGCCATTTGAACTCCCAGTGAGGGAGAATTGTTTCATGTTTTCCTCGCCCGATGGCGATAGCTCTATCGATGAGTTAATTGACGCAATTGAAGAGACAGCTGGTGACGACAGCGTATTAGTACTGCAACATATGGGGGGGCGCAAAATTTCTTGTATGCACACGCAATGCTGGCCAGGCGACGAGGCTGATGGTGGCGGAAGGATTTGAAGTGAACGGGGCGAGGGTCCCAGTAGAGGCAGTCGGGCCGCCGGTTACATATGTGAACGTTTACCGTTACCCCGCTTTTCTATCAGACGAGGCCCTTAGCAACGCCTTAGCCCAGTTTGTCAAGGTGAAGGGCATTTCGTTCGCCACCCGAGCCACTCGCCAGGCCAAGTTAAATGGGGTACGTGGGGTTAAAAGTGAGATGTGCCGCCCCGTCGCCAACTTTATCACTATTGCGGGGCACAGTCATGTGCGTGTACAGAGGCATGGTGTGCGCGCGTTGTGGTGAAGTCGGGCATAAGGCGACTGCGTGCACCACGGCGTACTGTAGGTGGTGCGGCACCTTCGGCCACGATACTGAGGGCTGCTCAGCAGACTGTAAACGTTGCGGGGGTCACCACAAAACACGCAAGTGCTTTCGTAGGCGCTCATACGCTTCGGCCGCCCGCAGCTTCCCCTCGCTATCTGAATCCGCTTCCTCGCACTCTCAGTCAAGCGGCCCCGCCTCTGCCCGAGCAACTATCTCACCACGTATGCAGGTCCTTAAGTCCAGGTCCGCATCCCGCACAACCTAGAAGGGATCCCCTTCCGGGGACCACGACTTAGACTCCGATCTGACTTCAGGCAGTGGCATGGGCGATCTGTCCGCCAGTGAGGGGGAGAGGCCCGAGGTTTTGACGAGACTACCACAAGGTCGACCCAAACAGAGTCGAGCGATATCGAGACGGGTTCGGCGCAATCGTCCCCCCCTAAGCTGCCTCCACCCTCGGCGAGCCGGGATGACTGCGGGAATTCGCTGACCGCGGCTGAAGCCACCCCTGAGTCCAACGAGCAGGGAGAGGACGTCCTCACTTTATCCCACACACCCGTCAACGTCCGGGCCCCAGTGACCAGCCCGGCCTTGGAGGCCGGCACCCAAGACCCAGCCGGCGACGACGCCCCCATAAAAAGTAAAGGGTATTACTTTCTACCCGGCGACAGTGAATGCGACCATACTGCACAGACTTCATCCCCCGCCTCCCATTCGGCACGCCCAAGCCGGAAATCGGACGCGAAAACTGGACAGATGGCCACTGGGCTAGAGCAGAGAGCTCGCTCACGCTCAGGAAGACGCCGTGATGACGATAAGTGGTATCTGGGTGAGAGGGCAGCCATCAAGGAGGCCCCGCAGCGTAGACCCGGGCCAACAGGCCAAAGCAATGATAGCGACGCTCCACCACACGCGAAGGCTCAGAAGCTCGAGAAAGACGGTGTAGGCCACGGAGTGGTGTAGGCTAAGGGGAACCACCCCCCAAGCCCCAAAACGCACGTCACTGAAGTGGCGCGCCTGCCCTGTCGGCTTCACGGCCCTTTTCCCTTCCTCTTGTTCGCTCTGGCCGCACTATGTCCCACTTGCCTTCCCTTCTCCTTCTGGTGCAGCACCCTCCTCGCCCCTTTCTGTCGGCACGCGGCTGTCGCCTATCTTGCTCGGTGCATTCGCTCACCCTGCTTTACTTCTCCCCTCCAGCGCTTGGCACCGCGCCCAATCGGCGGATGACCGCCACGCTGCTTGCGAGCCTCGATACTTCCCGCATTTTGTTTTCTTCTTTTTAAGGTTTTTGATGGCCTTTTTGAAATTGGCTACGTGGAATATCCGACGGTTTGGAGATACTGCGAAACAAGCAGCCATCCTAGGTTTCGCTAGGAACCAGAACATAGACCTCCTCTTTATTCAAGAGGCGAATTTCCGAACGCCGCTGGATGTGGCTAATTTCCGCCGAGATCATCAGATCGACGCCTTTTTTTCTCTGGCGACCCTGAGAGCATGCGGGGTCGGAGTAATATTCGTATCTGGCAGATTTAGATCAACATCCCATTGTATTTTCGGGGCGAATGGTCGGTACATAATGATTGACATTTTCATCGAAGGCAAAAAGATACGCATTGTGAACGTCTATGCCCCCGTGACAAGAAAAGATACGAATAAGTTCTTTCAAGAGATGCACCAACTCCTCCTAGAGCTAATTTCCCACGTACTGGTCAGTGATTTTAATTGCGTCGTAGATTCTAACCGGGACGTGAGGGGGCCAAGCCAAGGAAGATCAACCTACAATGCAAAAGAGTTGGTGAAAACCCTTTGGCACCTAGACCTCTCGAACACATGGGTACACCTATATAAAGACCGCTTCGTAGCAACCCGTACCTCTAGATCAGCAGGAAGTAGAATAGACCGGATGTACTTTCCGGACCTCCTCCTACATTTGGTTGAAGGATGCGAAGTACTCGCGCTCCCGGCCAACCTGAAAAAGAAGACGGATCATGCCCCGCTCGTCACGATGGTAAAGGGATCTGCCGGCCCGCACTGTGATAACAATAGCTGGAGAATAGACGCTGAGCTGCTGAGATATGAGACTTGCGTAGAAAACTTGAAAGCTGCCATCAGCGCATCAGTAAAAAATGCCGGACATATTACCCTTCCCCCCTCTGTGGGATAACCTTAAGGAAGAATGGAAGGCCCTGTTACAAAAAGAATGCAAAGCCAGAAAAAGACGTCATACACAAAAGATGAAAGAACTTCTTCGCTGAATCCAGATCATCAAGGCAGCCGACACGTTGACCTCATGTACAACAGAGTACCTGACCTCGATGAGCAATACAACCAACTCCTCAGAGATGCCATGAGGCGACCTAGAAATGAGCATGGACTGTTGGGCATGGCGACCGGAGTTGATATGAGGGAAGTACGTGGAAATGGCTGTTTGCGAATTACGGAGGCAAAGCGCTTAGACGGTTCTGTAACCGACGACCCAGTAGAAATTGAGAATATCTTCAGAGAGTACTTCAGCATACAGTTCCAAGACACCGAACCAATAGACACCAATCGGGGACCCGACCATGTCAAAGAATTTTGCAAGCATCTGCAGCAAATTAAGGAGGAGGAGGAGCCAGCAACTCTTAGCGCTGAAGTATCCCCTGCAGAGTTACGCGAAGCCATAAGAAGCATGACCCCCAATTCTGCCCCAGGCGCAGTGGTCTGACTGCAGCCTTCTATGTGACTTTTCTCGAAGTTCTCGAAGAACCCTTGCTCGCGATGGTGAATGCGCTCTTCAGGTCCTTTACGAAACCCGACTCCTTCGGAGTGGGTAAAATTGTGCTACTACAGAAAGAGGGTGCACAACCAAATGAGCCCACGGCGTGGCTTCCAATCACGCATTTGAACACAGATTACCGGACATCATTAGCCCGTACCGGACATCATTACCGTACCAAACGGTAATGATGTTACCGGACATCACTCTTACCGGACATCATCAGCCCGTACCATACGTGCGAGATTCCAGGGAGGTCGCTTTTTGCGAACCTCACAGTGATCCTTGACTCTTTCGAATACGCGACGACAAGAGTTTCAATGGTGTTTTTATTTCCCTAGACCAAGCTAAAGCTTTTGACAGGGTTCGGCACCATTACCTCTTCGACGTGTGCAGGAGTTTGGCTTACCGGCAAGTTTTATAAAATTGGCAAAAACATTGTACGAGGACCTAACCTGCACCGTTGTGATGAACGGAGTCACAACGCCGGCATTAGAGTATAACAGAGGCATAAGGCAAAGATGCACATTGGGCCCGGCCTTTTTTGTCATGTCGTGCGAGCCACTGATCACAAGTGTTATTGCGCATGAAGGCGTTCAGGGCTTCCCACTGACGGGCCAGGAGCAGGTGAAAGTGCTGGCATACGCGGATGACATTTCCCTGTTTGTTCCGGATGAAAGCAGCCTCCAAGCCTTCAGTGCGACGTTCACAAGATACGCGCAGGCATCCGGAGCGGCGATAAATGCGGACAAGAGCAAGGCGATGCTATTTGGAACTTTCCCCATAAAAGCCATAGGAAACATCGAAGTGGTGTCCATCGTTAAAAGTACTGGGAATCTACTTCTCCAGTGAAGGGGTGGCCCCAGCCACGTGGCAGAGAGCCCTCGAGAGGGCAAAGCAGGCAGCCGACCGCATTCACCTCATAAACCTCACGTTACTTGAAAAAGCGCTGGCAGCAAAGACCACCGTTTGCGCGTTTGCGTTCTACGCCAGTAGGGTAGCGGTGATCCCTAGGAAAACCGTGAGCCAACTGAACGCCGTGATCACCGATTTGCTATGGGAAGAGAAACCAGCACCAGTCAAGCGACACCTCCTTAGACTACCCGAGGACAAAGGTGACCTCGGCCTCCCACACGTACAAATGACCAGCCAGATACTGGCTCTCAAGATTACCCGCATGCTTTATTACGCAGCGAGTTACGTTGGGAAGAATCTAATCAACTACTGGACAAGCAACATCACGCACTATCTGGAAAACCACAAACCCACTGGCCCGCGCACGGAAGCGCCCTCACACTTTTACAGGATGGCGGCAACTACGACAAAGATCATAGAAAAAGAAGCCCCGAACTGCGACATTGACAAGGACCCACCCGCCCGAATCGTCGAAGCGATGACAGAAAACTAGTTGTCCTAAAAAGAAAACGAGCAGATCAAAAGCCTAGGACTGTGCAAACAAAAAGGCAATAAGTACCGACCGCGCGAAGTACATGACTTCGAGAGGAAGTGCAAGTGGCAAGTTTTGCCCATGAGATATCGCCTGCAGCGTTTCGGCATCACGCCGAATAGCCAGTGTCCTAATTGCTACGCTGAGGAAACGATCTTCCACGCGTTGTTAGAATGCGGGGCGGCCAAGTCGATATGGCGCCTGGTTGCGAGGTGCTTCAGCATCCGCCCTCCCCCTGGCCTTCGAAAGTTATAGGGGCTGCTTCGCAAGGCTGGTGATTGCCATCTCACTCTTTGTGATTTGGAAACGCCGGTGCCTTGCTGAGGTAAATAACACCTCAGTGAGAGCGGCCTACCCAGCACTAGCCATGATCAGGCAGAAAATAGTGCAGTACTTGGCCAAGCAACCGGAAGCTGGCGGGGAGGACCAGTTCCTTCGCCGCTGGCACACAAAGTTCTTTTTTTTCGTCAGAGGTGCGAAACTCCGTACCCCCATAATCCCCTACTAACCCCTTCTCCCCAAAACATTGTGCTACAAGTGTATGTATAGCGCCGGTCGAAGTATTGTAAATATGCCTACCCACGTTCACGATCTTTTGTAATTATATGTATATGTGATTGTAAATATTTATTTGTGGTTTTTATACGAAAGTATGCGTAGTTTAGCACAAACTTGTATATATGTATGTGTATGTATTTATATATATATATATATATATATACATATATATATATATATATATATATATGTATGTATGTGTGTGCGTATATATATATATATGTGTGCGTATATATATATAAATATGTATATATATATATATATATACATATATATATATATATATATATCTGTGTATGTGCCGCTAGTTTCCTCTATGGATATTGGAGTTCGTATGCCCCATAGAGCACAAGAGGTGTGTCTAAACGAGCACTGTATATATAAAATGATGTAAAGAGTTTTTTTGAGTTTGAAGGTAATAAACCTCTCTTTGTATCGGTCCAAGACTGCTTCTGTAATCGGACTTTCCGTTTACCGTGCACAGGTTCGGCAAAATAAACTGTTAAATCCCAACATAAAGTCTCCTGTCTTCGGCCTTAGCATGACCCCGTGACAATATAGGTGGGCTTAAGACCCGTGTACTTAGATGTTCGTGCACTTTCAATAGTACAGGGTGGTCAAAATTGCCAGAACCATTTTATAAATTTTTATGTGGTGACAACAGTAATGACAATTCTCACCTTTGTTAGCAACAACTTGTCTTTCGAAGTTTTGATTCTGATGCTGCCTAGAATGAATTTCTGCTTTGCAGAAGATATATATATGTTTTGCAGCCATTGAATCTGTACTTCACTGTACCCCTAGTGATATTCAATACTCAGCAAATGCCAAAGAGAAACGTTTACGTCGTTCCACATAAAACAAAACTTGTTTTAAAGATCCTACGTGAGAGTTCATTTCCGGACAGATTTCGAAATGTGTCGTTTCTAATGGAGGACTTGTAATGACGACAAAAGTCGAGTAGAAACCTTGACCGTAATGTCATTTCCTGTTCAAACGTTTCAATTCACTTTTAAAGTATTTTAGAAAGCTCAAAGAAAGTTAACTTCAATTCAAGTGTCGATAATTTTTAATAAACGTCGAATGTTTTTTTCTTGGGTTGGAATAAAACTGAATAGCGTGAATTCTTTTATCAGTGTATTACAGAAATACAGCGCAGGCGTACGTAGCACTTTTCAAACAACTATAATTCGTAATTGTAGTGCCCAAATTGGCAGGGAGCCTGGCTGTTCATTAATAATTCGAGCCAGTACACTCAATGGCGATTGAAAATGAAATGAAAGATGATCGCACACGTAAAGGGTTAATTGTCGCAACTCCAAAACAAGTGCCAAACGTTCGTTTTCAGAATCGACACGACTACTCAATCGGTATCTCGCTACAGTAAACGTGGACATTTGGTTCGTCTGGTGTTTCCTCACTACGCATAAATACCAAGCATTGGCCTACAACGTTTCCGCGCGCATGAAAGTACAATCCTCAGCCAAAAGAAACAAATGCTCACATTTCCGCTCTCTGACGTCATTAGACACATTTGCACCAAACTACTGTATAGCCTTTTTTATGTTTTCATAATTTAGTGCAGTGCAAATACATTGTACCATGTTACATTTTCCTATATAGTGGTATTAGCCATATATATAATTAAATATAATTAAGTTTGTTTGCGTGAAAGTTGATATGTGAGCGCATAGGGGGACAGGTATCAATGTATACGATAGTCTCTAAACGGTGAACCTTGATTTCTGAAAACATTTTTTATTACACAGCTATACTATGTACTTCAGAATAACCAGTTGAGAAATGATTTTTAGAATAGTTTGTACTTTCCCTGTTTTTTTCGTACTAACGGGTGATGTACCTTCAATATTTTCTGCACTCTAGCCCTGTCTGTTTACAGATCATGAGAGTCATTTTGGAGCCGTTCTGGCGGATTTTACATATGGCGCCTTTTCTGTTTTTCTGGTGAATAAAAATTTGGGCTCAATTGAATGGAGAAGTATACCGATAGTACCTTGAAATATCTTTGTGTGTCACTTTATCAAATTTTATTTTATTGGGCTCTCAAGGTCAAAAGCATTACATATCATGAGTGGTGAGACATTCACAGACAAAAAATAAGAAAAGAAATGTAAAATGTTAGTAGAATAGGAACATGTAGAGTAAACTTTGATAGCCCTAATACGCAGTGTTAGCCAAAGAATCACAGAAATGTAAATAATGAGTATTATTTACAACGTCAACGTGAAGGCCACTCGAAACGCGAGTTCATGGCAGAAATGATTGATGAAAGTACATAGCATTACATGAAGCTGTGGCGTATCTCTCTCTTTATTGATATACATGTGAAAACTTGTTTGCAGCTGAGTAGCGAATAATCTTTATGATGTGTTTATTAGGCATAACACTTTGCAGTGCTTGGGTATCCCCATACTTTTTTTTCAGAAAGGAGGAGGCACGCTTTCAAATTTTGACAGAAAGAATTCTTTTTGATAAGGCCTGTGCATCACACAGGGAGAGCGGCGAAGGTTTCGCCAAACGCTCGGAACGGCCGCCGTGAGAGCAGATAAGTATTGGGACTTACAGGGCCTCAGAAGAGGTATTGCGATGCCACAGCACTTTCCGGCTATAAAACCGGTACTTTTTCGTTGAAACTACAACTTGTGCTCTTCTGCAGCAGTATAGACATTTGTCGTTCGTCAGCATTGTGTTAAAACCAACAAACGCTGTCTAGAAACCAGCTCGTTTGAGAAACTGCTATAGCTATTGCGCAAATAATGCAACAACGTTTATAAAATAAGCAAATCGTGTGTTCAAAACAAATGTATATTTTTTTGATAATTTACTGGTGATCATAAGGACTTACAGAAATATTTCTTACTTCCGTTTTTGTTATGGTTATGCACATTGTTCACAATATGCTATGCTTGATGAATGTTTTCGCTAAGCATCAACATCACTGATATAAAAAATTAAATTTACGAATCTGTAATTCTGCTTCTGTATTCCAGTGCCTGAATTGTGCGATGCTATTTTTATGTTTTTGTAAAGTTATCCTTACTATTTGCTTAATTAAATACAAATGTATCTCAGTATCAGCTTCTAAGCTTCCAACACATGAATTTCGATATCTGTGTTTCGGAATACTTTGGGTATCTGTGCCCAGCCCTGGTATTCGGTAACTACGCGCATGCACTCTGCCTATGTTAGGACATGGCTTTCATATAAAACTACGTACTCAGAGAATCCAGGCTCTTCTGGGCGGATGCAGCACCTAGTACGACCGCACTATAGTGTCCACATTCACCTCGACCGCGCTGTACAATGAAAGTTGCGTGGAAACATTGGCAAAGTGAGTAAATGACACAATGTTGTGAAAGAGTCATCAAGAAGAAGAGAGAGGAGAGCAATGAAAGGCAAGGAGGTCAACCAGACGCGAGGAAGGTTTGCTACCCTTGAAAAAAAGAGGGTAGCAAGTACAGTTAGGGTGCATGCTCAAGGTCGAATGAACACTTACAAGCTGTCGCCTACTCCGGTCAATTTGAAAATCAGTTAAGGTTAACGTTAAGGATGTTGTAGGTAGCCGGCGGATCTAGCCTGGCATAGTTTGCAGGCAAGTGCCCCACCCGGTTTTCTCTTTGCTAATTGTAGCTAATGTCTTTTGCTTGTTTTTTTACTAAGCACAAGCAGGCTATTACAATAAAAATCGTGCATAGCGCGACGTAAGCCTGCATAAAACGGCAGCTTCTGTGCTATTCCACGTGCAGTATTGTGCTGGTACTCTATCTCGCTGCACTATACTTCAAACATAATTGCCACGTATCACCAGTCACATGCAAAGTCTGTAGCATTCAATAATTTCAAGAGAAGTCGCGACACCCGTTTCCCGAAGATCGAGGGACCACGCGGAAACACAATATCAGTCACACTGTCACAAGGCGAGCCTAACCTTTGCAGTTCCTCAAAGAATCCTTAACGTTCTTTCTTAAGCTCACGACATTTAAGCAAATAGTGTTCTATATCACCACTTTTCTTGCACCTCAGGCACAAGGGCGTCCCGGAGAGTCTGACCTTGTGGAGCCATGTTGGTGCACACGCTGATCCCGTTCCGATGCGACGAAGCAAGCAGGCCTCTGCCCGTGATAGCCCTTCTGTCACATGGCTGCTGAGGCGTCAGCCATAACAAGTGAAAATGCTTATTGACAGCTTCTCGTGAGATGCGCTGATTGTCTTTGGGAACCTTCTTCGTTGGTGTAAGCTCCAGAGCACTGCGGGCAAGTATGTCAGCCACCTCATTACTCGCTATACCCACATGTGATGGAATCCATTGAAACTTAATGTTTATATAAATGTCATGCAGGTCTTTAAGGATTCGCAGTGATCTTTGAGTGCTATGATCCAAAACCAATCCGTGTTTTAGCCACTGCAAAGTGGGCTTACTGTCCGAAACCAGCATGACTTTTTGCTGCCTACAAAACTTCAGTTTCTTCAAGGCTGCCTGAATTGTCACGCTTTCACATGCTGTCGATGAAACGACGCACTTGAGTCGCACTGTCCAGGACGCCTTTAGATACGGGATCACAAACGCTGCAGCGCTTGCTCCACGCACTATGTCGACTGATCCATACGTGAAAACTGTCATATGATCGGTGTACTTTTCTTAAATATATTCTAGTAAAAAAACGTACTTCTGCTGTGGGTGTGGAACGCTTGCTGTGCAACCGTGCAATCGTCATATCACAATCGACCGCATCATGCGACTAAGGTGGTTCTTGTCGAAGTTGTCTTTGTTTGGGGAAATCAATGCCAAGATGGTGAAGGGTGTTGAGGGCCACGAAAGCTCGCGATTCCGTACGTCGCCGATGGTGACTGAGTAGTGCGCGTCCTAGGCTCAATTTGCCAAGTCAGCAAAGCTGTGTCAGCAGTCGTTGAGATGCGAGAAGACGTACCGGCGGAAAACGAGCCTCATGAAGCATCTTTATGCTCGCTACAAACTTTGGCACTCCCAAAGCGACTCTTGGGCATTTACGATGAATTTTTTCCAGCCGTTTCTACTGCGACTCACTCGGAGATATCAGAGGCAATTGGGAAAGCACGCGATTGACAATTACTGCCTCGTGTAACTTTATCATTGATGTTAGGTGGCTCCTCCAGCATGCTCTTGCCATCTTTCGAATAATGTTTACACGGGTGACAGCGCTGACATTGTCTTGTCTACTGCCAGTCACCAATTCATCCTTGTGTCTAGTGTGACTCCAAGGGATCTCATGTACTCACCTTGCTTAATTGATGCATCAGGAAGTAATATTTTTATCCTTGTTTCTCGTCATCGCATACCTGGGCATAGCTTGAATTGAGACTTTTCAGCTGATATTGTTAGTCCAATAGATTCAAGATAGGTTTGTGTGAAGGTATAACTCCTTTGCCAATCATTTCCAATCGCTTATGCTAATATCCCGACAGCCAGATGCATATGTTGTTGGCATAAATTGATATGTGTACTACCTTGCTCACAGTCTTCAAAGCATTGGGTAAACCAGCCATGGTCACATTGAACAAGATTGGAGACAGGACACTGCCCTGTGGCACTCCTCTGGTTATTTTCCTTGAGCTACTGACCACTGTACCAAACTTTACCTGCATCGAGCGATCATCAAGAAACGCCTGATCTAAACGTAAAAGGTGCCTCGTTATTCCCATAGACGGAAGACCACAAATTATTGCACCCTGGAATACGTAGTCGTACGATTTTGAAACGTCCAGGATTATTGCCAGAGTTGAAAAGCCATATGCTCGTTGGTGTTCTATGTGACTCACCAAGCCCGAGATGTTGTCCTGTGCAATCAACCGTTGCCGAAACCTAGTCATACATGCTGGAAGGGCCTTGTGATTCTCCATCCACCATGTCAGCTGAACACAGGCCAGCTTCTCACTCAGCTTCGGTACGCACGACGTTCGTGATACTGGTCTGTATGATGCCAGTTCTCTTCTGTCTTTACCTGGCTTCAGCACTGGCACGACCCAGGCCATTTTCCAGGCTTCAGTAATGTTTCCCTACTTCTTAACATAGTTGAAACGCACCAGAAGCCTGCTCTTCCCTTCTGCAAGCAGATTTGAGATCATTTGGTTTGTAATTCCGTCAGGTCCAGGAGCACAGCGTCGACGGAGACAGCTTATGGCTGATGCAAGTTGCCGCAGCGTGTATGGTGCGTTGATGGCGGATGTAGAATGAGGCGGAAGTGGGTGAGGTGGTTCACTTTCTCTCCCAATTACATACATGTCACATAAACTCTTCGGCTAGAGGTGGCATTGATGTATCCTTGAATACCGTGAAGGCAATAAACGGTCTCAAAGGCTCGGGCGTGCTTCCGACACTATTTACTACACGCCATATACTTGACACTGAAGTAAATAGACCTATACCGGTGTCATAGGGGTACTTTTAATTGTGATCAGTGTCAATTCGGATTAACCACGATGCAGATTAAATGTTTCTACTCGGTCATTTTTAATCACGATCAGGTGTGATCGCAATCATAACTATCGTGATCCGCGCATCGCGATCTGCCGGAGAGATCACGATTTTTCTGTCGTCTGCACTCCCTAGCCGAGCTTGTTGAAAGCACAACCAAGAAGAATATCGAACATAGTTCAATAAAACACTTTAAAACAGCTAGATGTTAATAAAAAAGCAAATTCTAAACTGTTGAAATTACAAACAATATCGGAAGTATTGCGTATTTTAGAATTCACATGAACCGCAACCTAGTTACGTGAAAAGCAGACGACAAGCAGTCGACCGTTGCTTTCAGCGCACAGCTCAACTTATCGCCCCGTCGGAGCTGTTGGAGCACCGCTAAGCAAACTGATTCTGAGTGTCGCAAGCCTTTCGACTACGTTGAAACGCACGCCCACTTCGTGGTCGAATGAAGAGACCTTTACAGTAATTGACCACTGGCTGTAGCGACTGGAACAGACTTGAGGTGCCAGAAGCAAAACACTGGCACGTACAACAAGATTGACACTTCGCTACGACTACACGGCTACTAGCGGGAGCCATCAGAAATAAAAGTGAAGGTTAAGAATCTCTCACATCAGTAAAGTGAGTGAGGTGTTGGTAAGTGCCAGGAAAATTTTATCGAATGATGGATATGTGAAATAACTATTGTAGCGACATCCAAAGTTTTTGACGTTCGAGTGGTTCTTGCACAAATGCATTGCTGAAAAAGGGCTCTATAGATATACCGTACGCCGAGTTTTCTTCGTGATATTTGTTTTACGGCAGGGAAATCCCAACTGGCGCATTTCATTTGACCTAAGTTCGAACCGGATAAGCTTGGGCCGTGTAGCAGCGGTCATAAAGTTGATCAAGAAAACAGATCTGGATCACCCTGGTCGCAATTAAAACTGCCCGTGTGACACCGGTATTAAGTTCTCACAAAACGTTGCACACTGTTTCCTCCGAAGTTTGTTGCTGTGTCGCCATATTGCTGCATTAAGTCTGTTGACCTGAGTTTTGCTAGCAGGTTCACCACCTCTTCGCAAAAGCCTTTTCTCTGCCCTTCTTCTAGCCGCACACAAATTACAGAGCCTTCATTCTGGGGCTGGAAAATGTGCTGGTAGCTTAAGTATAGTGGCTGCAGCAGCTTTGCTTGCCTGCATATTCTGAAACATATCCCCTGATTGGTGATCTAGATGCTCTCCGTAGCGATCCCAATCGGTTACTTTGCAGGATTTAGCTGCCGTAAAATGGTACCCAACAACATTGTTCAATATAGCGAATTTAACATTGCCAATTCTGTCCGGAGCTGCGCAACACGTGAGTTGAACGTCACTTGAATGCAACGTCAAGTCAATAATACTTGTACAAGCAGGAGGCCTAAAGAATGTTACATTGTCATCATTCGCATTGCATAAGTCTAGATTATCAATAGCATTTTCCAGACAACGTCCACGTGCATCCGAACTCTCCCCCCATGACATGTGATGCCCATTGAAATCATCACAAATGATGCGTGGAGCTGGGCAGCGATGACACAGGTCTTCAAAATACTTTTCAATGGAAATTTTCTTGTGAGGTGACGCATACGCCGCTGCAATGCTGACTTTGCACTTTCCTATCTGTGCCCTGATCGCAAAAACTTCTATAACATCTGTGCAAAAGTCCGCCACATTGAGTGCCACGTGTGGTATTTCTCTTCGTATATACACAGCGGCGCTTTCGTTTGGGAAAGTCGTTATTGGGGGGGAAGGTTCTTGCGAGTGACGTATCCAGTGATCGATCTTTACCTCGGTAATACAGCCTCCGACAGAGCAAAGATCAGAATTTGATATTCTCTCAAAAACAGGTGTAGTTCATTTAGGTGAGAGACAACACCGGCACATTTCTACTGCATTATGAAAGGCACTTTTCGGGGATTTAACGTGCACTGAGACTTGGCCTTAGGCATCCTACTGCTGGTCGTGTCCGAAACAACTAAGAAGCACTGATTCTTGAGCCAGCATGGCCTGCAGTCTTCGCAGTACCTGGTGGCATTGTCGCTAGGTGAGAACGTAGAGTGGCGAACAGAACACGAGCAATCTCCGCAGTGTCTTGGATATTTTCCTCTTGTCCCTTTGTCTACTGCTCAAATTCATGTCTCAGTACTCTGGAAAGGGTAGCTTGTGTAGAAATGTTCTGAGTAGACTCAGTTGGCATGGCTCCTTGTTTATCTTGGCTCACATTGCCTTGTTTTTTCAGGAAGAATTCTTCTGATTGCACCTCACGTACATGTTTTAGACTAGTTGATATTCTTTTCTTTATTAATGGAGAAAAATTCTCAGGTGATTGAGCAACTGACCGGGCAATAGTTGGTTTAGTTCGTTTAGGCCCTGTAAGAAAGGCTTTTCGTCTATGCAGCACAATAACTCGGAATAAACCTAATGAACTGGCCGGATGATCCCTATTGCAGTTTGCGCACTTGAAGTCTGCTTTGCAAGTTCTGAAGTCATGTGGACCTCCACAGTGTTTGCATCAGAGCTCTTCGTTGCCAAATTTCGCCACGTGACCAAAACATTGGCATCTAAAGCACCTCGGAGGTGGCTCAATGTATTCAGCGGTTCCATGTCGAGTGAAGCTAAGGTTAATAGTCGGAGGTCGCTCGGTGTTTAGAGTACACGCAAGAACCACCGCTTCCATGGGCCTAACTCTCCACTCATTCGTAGAAAAAAACTTCTCTTCTAACAACCTTCCGGTCATGAATCACGCCTTGCGGTTTCGTGAATCCGAGAAGATCCGCCTCTCTGTACCACTTCGGAACACCTCTGATCAAGCAGGTGTTTCGCAAGTAGGCATTATGAAGACGAGCATTAACTGCTACACCACACAGCTTTCCACACCTGACAGCGCGTTTACTTGATGTTCAGTGGCCACGTCAAGAAGTAGCGCACCTTGAGCATTGAAATAACTCCGAACTGGCTCAGCGTCAATGACTGATGTCACCGCAGAATGTGAAGCAATAAGGTTCACCTGTCTAAAGTTTTTTTTTTGCTCTCTGCAGGTGATATAATAACCGGAATACCCACAGTTCTGCTTTTGCGGTGGCTTACCATTTTGAAGTTGTTGTCCTCCATGTCCGACCAATCGTCTACCTTGTCATCAAGTCCCACTATTGTGGGTGCGTCGTCATCAGTTGTAGGTTCATTGGTGTCGCCACAATTACGTTCGCCCGCCCGTTGATCTGGTCGCATCGATGACGTTTTGGATGAATCAGGCGTCTGTTCTTGTCGCTAGCATGGCTGGGCCATGGGTGAAGTCCCGGAATCGGACCCTTCTTCCAGCCGCGTCTTCTCGGAATGAGCCAAGTAAGGGCGAAATCTTCTTGATGCCGCAGACGTCTTCACGAGAACAATGAAAAATAATACAAAACAAGGAAAAATAGAAGTTTGCGGCTAGGGTTAGCTGCAGTAGTGATTCCAAATCAGTAATGATTCCAATGTTCCTGGCCTGCGATGCTCAAAGCCGCGATCCGAGAATCTCATCGACAAATGATCTGCCGTCTAATTTGCTGAGCGTGTGGCGTAAAACTTCGCGTTCATATCCAAAACAATCACAGAAATAAATTATACGGTCCGTCCTTTCACCACTGTTGCACGAATAACATCTGGAGGTATCTAACAAAACAGAGCTGTAAGTTGCCACTGAGCAGCTTTGTCAGTGGCGCAAATGTTTCAGCACATTCGTTCACAGCGCGGTAAAAGTACGAACATGGGTTGATGAATTGCGAGGGGCTTTCATGGGGTAGACTTCAGAATTTCGTCAAGAGCACAAAATTCTTCTATGTTGTGGAGGACACCGTTTAAAGCAGCTGACAGTGTTAAACACAGGCTGCCCTTCTACAGGCCTTGTTTCTCCTATTTTTATATAACACTTTCTAAATAAAGTTTCTGAAATTTGTTAAGTTCAATGTACCCTTAGACGCTGGAACTATAAAGTAACACCCTACCTTCAGCATCAGCGATGCACTATGTACCCACCACACAATATACCACTCCTACTCCAGCCATTGTCTGTCCAAGCACAGTTTGCTTTTTTTCTCAATATGGTACTTATAGCATTTCTTTAGTCACTTCTTTGCTGTTCAGACCAAACGACCGGTTATCTTATATATATTGCGGAGTGGATGTGGTTTAAACACACGACTGGAGTCACCACACACACACACGTGATTGATCTAATCTTAATAAGCAAATAGAAATGTGGAAATGTTTCGACAACAAAAGCATACGTAGTCGCAACTTCATATACTGAACCTCCATACATTATCGACTACGCTGCACGCTTGTGACACCGCTTGTGACTACGCTTGTGACTACGCACGCTTGTGACTACGCACGCTTGTGACTACGCTGCACGCTTGTGAGGCTGTGTAGAAAGTCATAAATCTCTCCCGCATGCAGGCAAATGCTTTCAAGTTCTGGAGGGCATTGTTACGGACATTCGTGAAGTCGCTACATAGCTCATATGTGACAACACGCCTATTCCGCCTAGTTGGGCATTATTCATCTTTAAGAAGCGCAATAGAGACTTGTTGACAAAGCAGAGAATACCTACTGGACAGATACTTTCCCTGTCATTAATTTCTCCTTTGTCCCTGTGTATTTTTTTAACTTCCTACACATGCATTTTGTTTATATTAGTCGTATAAAGTTAACAAACAGCGAAGCTGGTTAACCTGGGGAGCAAAAGTTGCCTTCTTCATTGATACTTAGTTTCTTCATGGCAGATGCTATAGGCTTTTGCCTAGCTGATTCTTTGCACATAATCACTATGAAACTGTCACATTCAGACAATGAAAAGCTTGCACCCACTATAAAAAGGCACAACCAAAAATCTCCATCGATTATGGCACTTCCACATGAAAATTCAGAGCATTACTGTTTGAGTGTTTTAATTTAGCAATAAGTTGCGAAAAACTTATTGACGTATGTATTTACAGTTTCATACCACTGTTTATTTTACACGTCTCCCTCGCTAAGGAAACCATGTATGCCAGACGTTTACTGTAGTTACGGAAGCTTTGTGGTCCCACAAGTGAGTAGAGATGTTAAACTTGCTACACCAGTGTATGATTTTACTGGGCAGCGTTAATGTAAGTATTTCACAAAGTCGTCTCATCAGGTAGGTACGATGGAGACGAAAGGGATATTTTCATGCACAGGTTGTAGGAACGCCTGGTTTCTTTCAGTTTTATACGCATGTAGGGAAGGATGCTTCAGCTGTAGTAACATTCATGGCTGTTTTTTGGCTAACTTAGCCTTCATATTTAGAGGACCCACGGCGAAGAATTATATTTACACAATTTTTGGGCGCTTACCCATTTTTGCGATGAACCGCGGCTATATGACTCACCTCACGACATTAGGCGCCGATAAGCCTTGATCATAAAGTTCTTCGTCACTTCGTGCTCACGTCATGATTGTGCCAAAATTCAGTCGATCTTGTGTCGTCATGATGTCATCGTAGTTACCCATAAATAACATTGCGGTAGGTCGACGTGCAGTTAAAGTGAGGCACACGAAGTGCATGATGTCCTTCTCATTACTAAGATTGGTGGACAAAAAGTAGACAACCACTACCTGCAAATCACCGTCCAACATAGCGGCACACTATTCACCAACTACACCTGTCGTGCAATCTTGTGCGCGTTTCACATTCGGACGGAGGCATACCATTCCATCGAGTCGCATGCGATTCGCCCATTTGAGCCGTGGAGAATGCTATGGCGTTATATCTCACATGATCCAAGGTGTCACGAGTCTGTTTTCGTCTGTTTTTAAGACGGAGGCGAAGGAATGGTCAGAGAGACCATCCGAACGGAAATGGTTGAATTAAAATGGCTGCGAGGCAGCATGGACTGGATTGAAATGTGAGCGCTTGGCGTCTTTTCAGTATCCGGGCAATTCTGGAACGTGGCGTTCTCATTCTCTGCCATGGTTTTTCATCTCGTCTGTGCAGGTTCTGCAGCCGAGCAAAGACAACGAAGCGAGGTAAAAGATGCATTTGAATGGTGGACTGAAAAAGAGTTCCAATAATGTTTATGTCTATCGAAACGAACAGTGCGTATCTTGTGCGACAAACTTGACCATATCATTGGATGAATGCCATTGAGCCAGTGGCCTCGAAATATACAGTAATGTCAAAGTACAAATCGCCCAAACAATTCGATGGTCCCCTGTGTTTGTGTCTCTTTCATAGCGGTGGCATCGCCGCGGGCCTCATGCACCTCCACAGTGGCTCCATCCCCCCTCCATTGTCAAAGCCACCCTGTCTCTCTGTCCGTTGTCGTAGGCATACATACACACATACATACATACATACATACATACATACATACATACATACATACATACATGCATGCATACATACATACATACATACATACATACATACATACATACATACATACATACATACATACATACATACATACATACATACATACATACATACATACATACATACATACATACATACATACATACATACATACATACATACATACATACATACATACATACATACATACATATATGCATGCATGCATACATACATACATGCATACATGCATACATACGGACAGACAGACAGACAGACGGATGTACGGACGGATGGACGCAGGATTCACGGTTTACCGATGAAACCCTTTCAAGCTTCACCCCACTCATCATCATTAACTCCGTGGATAAGCTTTGACTATTTTTTCTGAAGAGGCCCTTCATGATCAAGTGCGTCACTTAAGTCCTGCCACAGCCACCACCGGTCGGCTACAGTAGAGCCGTGCCTTCGCTCTATGGCTTTCGCTGCTATCTGGGGATGCTTCTCTCTGAAGGCGAGCACCAAATGCGCGTTGAGCCTCGAAAACGCGCAAGAGACTCTCTTTTTCGCTACTGGTTGAGGTTCCCTCCACCATGATTACGCTCGACTGAGCCAACCGCTTGAAAAGTCATGCCGTTTGATTTAAATAGTGGCAGGAACGTGGGTAGACTAACTGCTGGAAACGAGGTTGTACCTAGTGTCATCACTGAACGTCCTGCTAAATGGCGGTGCTGCCTAGCATCATTTCAAAACAATAACGAATAAAGGACGTTTAAATTGCGCCTCATTTCTTATTGAACGTTTGAAAATCAGTGACAATACTTGTTGGTAGGGAGAAATAGTAGTTAAACATTCCTCAATATGTAATCAACACTTTTCAACTTGATATACGGTCCCCAAGCAGACGTCCAAAGTATGGCGCAGGCCTCCATTTTTCTCACTTGCTGTTCGCTACTCCTTGTCCTCGCAATGAATGTACACCGCCCACTTTTTGACCTAACGAACTGAACGCATCCGTCCGAATTCGAAATGCGTACAAGCTTGCACCACAGTCTTATCGATCAAATATATCGATAGGCACTGCAGACGCAAAGCTGCTGATACGCAAGTAGATAGCCGCTCCCATCTCCCTGTTGTCTCTACGAGAACCACAACACTACTGATAGCCTAAGACTTCAAGTGTTCTTTGGGATATATCCAGATTTCTGTCGCAGAGCACAGAGGCATGTCCTAAAATTGAATCGTGATGTATGTCCTGGGCATGTGCGACAAGGGAGCGAGCATGAGTATGGATACCAATGAGAATGGTGGCTGCTGAATCATGACAAAGCAATTAGCTGCAGTGGTTTCGAGTTGGTGAGTCCGCAACCGATGAAACTTGTCGTATATAGTTGTGCCGAGACCTGCTTTTGCGTCGAAGAACCATAATTGGAGCTAGTGGTAGTGGGACTTCTCCAGCCTTCTTTTTTTGCCCAATTAATGTGACAAACTTCGTTTTATTCCACCACTCACATCTGCTGCACAGGCCGGCGGGTCTTGCCTATTTCCTGTGCCACAGTCTTTTGCGCAGTTACGCTACCGACAACGAACCTCCCTAACGCAGGAAAGGACACTCAAGAGCTGCGCTAAAAAAATCAGCACATCCTACGTACCTGGTAATCGAAGTTATGTGAAGCATCCGTAGAGAAGGTGACCATGATGCAATGTATTAGGGGCAATGTTAGTGGATGCGCTGAAGACGGTGCTTTCAAGTCTGGAAAGGCACCATGGCTCCACCTCTGCAAGTTTTTCGTAAAAAAGTCAAACGAGCTTCGATATTTCAGTGGAATGCCCGAGGCCTCAAGCCCCACCCTATTGAAAATTCTGGGTTGGTTGATGCTGGAATCGTTGGTGGATATGGTGGGAATAATAGTGGATATGGTGGAAATATTAGTGGATGAGGTGGAAATATTAGTGGATATGGTGAAAACTGTAGTGGGCATGATGGCTGATGACGGCGAGAGTGGAAAAAATGATGGCAGATGGTGGTGGTGGTGGCGAGCCAGTGGTGGTGACGGTGAAAAATGCTGGCTGATGACGGCTAGAATGGAAAAAATGGTAGCAGATGGTGGTGGTGGTGGCGAGTCAATAGTGGTGACGGTGGAAAATGCCAGCTCAGGGTGGCGAGGCAAAACGTGTTTGGTGGATGACGGTGGCATGAGGGAAGCTTGGTGGATGGCGGCGGCATAAACTTCAACACATGAACTTTCAACACATAAACTTTCAACACATGAAAGTATGTAAAATCACTTATTTCTAGTGTTTCATTCTTGAATGCGCAGAGATATATGTTTACGGTTGAAAAAAAACCAACGCTGCTCATCACGCTTTCTAGTACGTTTTTCTTTAATTCCAGTGGTGTCAACAACGCTTCAACTTTTGTGGAGCATAGAGTATGCGGCCGGGAATATGTTTACATTTCGCGCATGTACTTGCATCAGTTTGACATCCGCGATGAGTTTTTTGTTTTTGTTTTTGTTGGGATGTTTCGAAGACTGGAGTTGTCACTGTGAACATGACAATAAATGTTTTACATCGGCGCGCAGTTGTCGACAAATAAATGGGCTCCAGTACGCAATTGCCCCTTTCAATGTTAGAGCAGAACACAGCGCGGTCACTTGATGTCACCACACTAGAAACGCAACTCTGGTATTTCTTGCACACTCTATTGTTTGAGCCGTACCTTCAAGTTAACAAAGTGCGTACGAATACGCATAAACTTTCAACTTCTGGGTTTCAGAATACACAATTTTGACGAGTAAAAATGACAATACAGCACAGCTGCGGCCTCATATAACCTAAGTGAAGCCTTTTTTATTGTGTACGGTGTCCGCGCAAGAAGCGACAAACATGGATGCGACACACTTGCAGCACTTCCACCAAAGGTACGCCTCCCCTCACCCATAGCCATCGGTGGCACTCGCCGGCACTTCGCTGGCTCTTATGCGAGAAAATAGACAAGTCAATTTGTACGCTTACTGAACCAAAGTGAAAGCACAATGTTTTGGCGCACTGCATTCCTTTTGGACAAGCCGTTATGTAGCTCTTTTTAAGGACAGAGCAACTGCGGTGCACTGGCACGACTGCGGTGTGCGTTGCGCGAAAAACATCAAAATCAATTGTGTGGGCGTATCTATCGAATGAGCATAGAAGCGTAATAAAGCTTGAACTGATATTGCCCGTTGGAAGGAGCGAGAAACGGATAATAAACTTGCCAGTAACCCCCGATAAACTTTACCTGCTCTTCAGTCCACTGAGTTGTTTTTTTCCTTGCGGTTATAAATTGTAACAAAAACATAGCGCCGTAGCCATTATCGCAGTGGCAATCGTTACAGGCAGCAGTTGCTCGTGTTTATCAAATGTGCAAAGCTTAGTAGCAGGTGCAGATCCCGTTCCTCCCGAGTGAACGACAAACAGTAGGTAAACAGTGACTTTGTGAGTTGACTACTTCTTTAACAGCCGTGACGCCATCTACCGGCGTGTCGCAGTGGTTAGTGTGCTCAGTTCGTAATTGAGAGGTGACAGGATTGATCCCACGCTGGCGCAACTTTTCTTTTACGAGTGCTTGCTACATTCTTTTTATATAATTATTTTTATTATTTCTTTAGTGGCAGCTCGTCACGGTGGTTCTGACGCTGCTTCGCGCTCCACCATTGCTGGCTGGAGCGCGCCATCCACCATCCGCTCCACCATACGCCACCATACACCTTGTGCCACCAACATTTCCACCGCCATAATCCACCAAATTGGTGGTTGGTGAAATCCACCATTCCTATGATGGACGTTTTTTCAATAGGGCGTATTTCTTATATCCGACAATTTGTGTTTAAGAACCAGTTTTCAATTATTGTTATCTGTGAGCCACGGCTACACAATGCAATACGACTATCAAGGTACGAAGTCTTCAAGTCCGCTACCTGCCACTAACAGAGTAAAGTCATTGTATATATCAGATGCGACCTTACCTATATGGAGCACCGTGTAGCACCTGACGATGACAACCAGTATGTCTTATTGACAGTAAAAGTTGGTAGGTGCATATATATCACATTCAAGCCGTTTTAAGCCTCAAAAACTACGTGCACTGTTGAAAGCCACACCTGGACCATAGATCATCACCGGTGATTTCAACGCTCACCACCCACTATGGGGAAGTCAGAAGACAGACCGTCGCGGAAGGCAAGTGTTCTCCTTTGCTCTGGAGCAGCAGCTGCTTTGTATAAAGTACTCAAGCACAACGTTTCTACGGGGACAGACATACAGCAGCTGCCTTGACTTGACATTTGTGTCACGAAGCCTAATTGAAAAGGTTAGGTGGTTTGCAGACTTGAAACTCATGGAAACGACCATAAACCAACTTATTTAAATATCAAGGGCCCGGAAAAATCGCCAAGCTACAACACTTCGACTCGCATCGACTGGACAAAGTTCAGGTCAGTGATGGAAAAGAGGTGTCAGGAAAATGAAGCACCCCTTCTTGACACCCTCGAGAATATGATTAGAGGGGCCACTCAAGAAGCGGCTTATCATATTGAACATTCCTCTAAATATTGTCACTCAGAGCGACAATATCTTGAAGTATATTCATTGAAGTAGTAGCTGAACGACTCAGAGCGATCCGTCGTCGTGCAGAATGAAAATATAGGCGCACTAAATCCATTCACGACTTGAGGGAGGCAAGGTGCCTACAGAAAAAAATTCAGTGACAAATCAATTCACTTCAGTCCATCCGGAAGAAATCTCTGTGCGAATTGTTGGATCCACACAAGCCTTTGACGCAGACATGAAGAATTTTTCGTGGCCTACGACCATCGCCACATCAACATCGCCCCTTCAAGTGTCTGTCTCTCCACCAAGGCCACAACGAAATTGAAGTAGCAGAATATTTCTGCATGAAAGTTGCCGGTCAGGCGTCCACGTGCACTACGCGTCACCTAGAAAATGCTCCAGCCTCCAGAGATTCGCGAATAGACACCTTTTTCTCTCTAGAGGAACTTCAAGCGGCCTTGGCGGCATGCAAACGATCTTCATCGCCTAGTCTGAATGGGATCACGTACATGGCTCTTTGCAAACACGTTGAAGCAGCTCGACGGGCCGTACTATCCGTGTACAACGGCTCGTGGAGCAGCGGATCTGTCCCTTTTTCGTGCAAATCCAGCCGCCTCGTCCCTGTGCATATACCAGGTAAAACTTGTCTGGACTTGACATCTTATCGCCCCATCGCACTTACCAGCTTTCGGGAAAGTGATGGAGAGGATAATTTTAACTCGCCTAGAGTAGTACCTGGAGCACCACGAGGTGTACCCTGGTGCTATGACGGGCTTTCGGCGTGGGTGGTCCACAATTGATAACGTTGTAGACCTGGTCTCATATCTTCAGCATCAAAAAAGACTGAAACGTTTATCTGCGGCGTTGTTCTTGGACCTGAAAGGTGCATACGATAACGTTTCACATGAAGCCATTCTGGATGTCATGAAACATGTTGGATTAGGGGGTCGAGTTTACCGATAGATTGACAGCCATTTGAAAGGCAGAAGTTTCTTTGTACAGACGGAGAATGGCACAACAACGCATCATTGCATCCGTCGTGGTGTGCCTCAAGGTGGTGTTCTTAGCCCCAAACTTTTCAATTTAGCGCTCCTCAGCCTGGTTGACGCACTTCCAGAATCTGTCCATCTATCAATATATGCACATGGCATCTGCATCTGGGCGTCAGGTGTGACAAGCCTTCATTTTCGTGCCCGACATCAGAGAGCAGCTACACTAGCGACAAAGTACTTGGAAGAACGGGGACTAGAGCTGTCATCAGAGAAGGGCTCGCTTATGGCATTCAGGCATAAGGTGGTGAGCCAATATGTTATTAAAGTCAACAGACACACGTTCAACTACGTGAAGACCCACCGATTCCTCGCAGTCATAGTTGAGCGCGACCTCTCCAGGAGCCCTCTCATCGCCCCCATGAAAACTAAACTCACCATGATCACTCACGTGCTGTTTCTTGCTGGAAAAACGTGTGGTGCATCGGTATGAGCAATGCTTCAACTCTACACTGTTCTGTTCCTCGGTTATATGCGATACAACTTACCCGTGCTTTGCGGGATCTGAATAACAAACTTGCATGTCCTCCAGTCGATCCAAGCCCAAGCACAGAGAATATGCCTTGGTCTCACGAGATGCGCGTCTACAGCAGCGACAGTCATCATTGCGCGTGATTATCCAGTCAACGCATACATCCGTGTAGACACTTTGAGAATGCACATAATACATTTCGCTCGGCTTCCATCTCATCACCTCGCCTCACTTCAAACTTCTAGGCCCCACTCAGCGTTCAGCGCAACTGTAGCTCAGCATTGCGAAGTGCTTCCATTCCACTTCACGCATACAGCACGGCCGCCGATACCATTATGGTGCCTACACCCACTCAAAGCCCTTTTTACAATTCCTGGCATCCAAAATAAGAAAACATCGTCGCATCTAGCCCTAAAACAGGAGACATTACTCTCCCAGCAAGAGAAGCACACCGGACGCCTTCACATTTACACGGATGGCTCGGTGTCTTCAGTAAGCTCTGCAGGTGGGGTGGTTATTTCTTGAGGCACATCACAATTAAATTCATGACATCACATTTGACGTCGTCGACAGCTGCAGAACTCGCCGCCATACGTGCAGCTCGGGAGTTTATAGTTGAAGAACCTTCGGGAACTTGGTCTATCTTCTCGGACTCAAAGGCAGCTTTTGAATGTCTCATGTCACCCTTTCGCCATGGACCTAATGAACAGTTAGTAGCTGAAATAAGGCTTTTTAATCACTAAGCAATCAACAAACAGCACAGCATAGTGTATCAGTGGATACCAGGTCATTGCGGTATCCAAGGCAATTACCGCGCAGATGAGGCCCCTAGATCTGCTCACGACGGTACCCAATACACAGCCATCACGTTCTCAAGAACCGACGCAGCTACAAGACTTCGTTCGCTTGCGCGTGACCTCACACTGGTACAGTGCAACTCAACTGACTTCACAAACGCGCACCTTCATAACTTGGATCCTGATCTGCAGCTTCGTCTTCCCCCAAAAATATCTCAAGCTGAGGAGACTCTTCTATGCCGCCTGTGGCTTGGAGTGGCCTTCAAAAACGCATACTCTTATCTCATTGGAATGGCCAACTCTTCTACATGCACTTACTGCAGCTGCGAAGAAACCATCGCGCACCTTCTGTGTGAGTGCACCCATTTCAACGCGCAAAGACAAGAACTCCCTTCAGCTCTGGATAGACTGGACGATCGGCCTTTGTCGGAACAAAGAATGCTGGGTCATTGGCGGAGCCCACCCGCCGCCAAGAAGGCTTTGAGAGCTCTGCTGCGCTTTTTGCGGACAACTGGCCTCAGAGACAGACTTTAGTGTCTTATACTCTTTGATGTTGCCTTTCCTCTGTCGCAATTTTTTGTACTTTCTCTCTCTCTTCCCAATATTTCTTTTTAACATCTTTTATTTCCCTCATACCTTTCCCCAGCGCAGGTAGCCAGCCGGTCTCAAAACTGGCTAACCTCCCTGTCTTTCCGCTTAAGCTTTCTTCCTTCCTTCCTTTAGGGGCAAAGCTCTTTATAAGGGCACCCGTTCGTCCCTCGTAGTCACAGTGTGTAACAATTGTTACACTTTCACCTCCAAGGTGGTGCCAGTGAAAGATTTCAGTAAACAGTAAACAAGTTGTTGAACAATAAAAAAATAGTGCTCAATGTGCATGCCAATGGTTGCTAATGGGGAATGAGAGACAGGAGCATTCGGCTTTTAGTTAACGTGCACGCTGCAATCCCCATTAGCAGCGATTGGCATGTACATCGAGCACTATCTGACAAGAAAGGGATGCTACGTTATACTCGCTGGGTGTAACCTCCTTAGCTTTAGAAAGGTTTAGCGAGCGTTGAGCCACAGTGCCATGAATACAATGAACTAGTATATACCATGAACTCGAGGTGGTTAAAGGTGGGAAGTAGATACGAAACGCAAGCCGTAGCAAGAAAAAGCCGAATTTTCTTGTCTCTCATTTCCCATTAGCATGTACATTGAGCACTATCTGACAGGAAAAGGTTCCTACGTTATACACGCTGGGCGTAACCTCTTTGGTTTTAGAAAGGCTTAGCGAGCATTGGGCCACAGTGCCATAAACACAGTGAACTAGTATATACCATGAACTTGAGGAGATTAAAGGTGGGAAGTAGACCCGAAGCGCAAGCCGTAAGAAAGTGTGCGTGTGCCACCTCTCGTTTAGTCCTTGGCATGTTCGCTGGATGGCGGTGCTTCTATATGGGGAATATATGGTGAAAAGATGCGAGATGGTGGTACTTGGAGTGTTGAGTAGATGGACGAACCTACACACAGACATATGCATGGATGGACGCATGAACGGACGCAGGGGCGGATGCATGGACGAAGGCAGGGACGGACGCACGAACAGGCGCATGCACAGACAGGTGCATGGACGCATGGACGGTCACACAGACGGAAGCCAGAACGAATGGACGGACGAATGCTGCACCCCGCTCTCCATCATTCACTCCGTGGATATGCTGCCAATTTTTTTGGCGGACAGTAAGACTCCTGTAGTTCAACGGGCTGCTTACTCTCCTGGTGTGGTTTTTCCCGAACTCAAGAGGACATTGAAATGAGAATGATTTCAGGCAAGAGAGGACATTGTGACTGCAACGCAGCTCAGCTTAACTCAATTCTGAAAGAGGCCTTCTGAGATTGCTTCCGACAAGAGCAGCACTGCTGGGAGAATGTGTGAGTCCCAAGGGGACTACTTTTAAGAGAATTATGTTTCCAGCGCTCCATTTATTATGTCATTTTTCTGAAGCTGGCGAGGATGCTGGCCCTGGACACTGCTACATAAATGAACCTCTGCGCATGGCAACTAACCACAGTTGACGTTAATTCGGCGTGAATGCATAATCAAAAAATTAGATAAGTAATGTTTATCAAGTTCGCTAGGAGGCTCTGCAACCATTGCTGACGTTCCACGCAGATTAGCGTATATTTAAAAAGTAGTTCCGAGACCTGGCGCAGCTCTGCGGTAAAACGTTTTTCTGCCACGCAGAATGCTTCGGTTTGATTCGAGCTGGAACCCTGACATTTATTTTTTGTATTCGTCTGGTGGACGCTACCAATGTCGGGCATTTATTAACGCTCGCGCGTTAAAATTGCGCTTGCGTGTCCTTGTCGTTGGGGGTAGATACTGTCAATCACCTGCGGCACATTCACGCATACCAGCGGCACATACCCACCTTGAATATGTTCCACTGTCTGGCGGGAAGTGTTCGACGACGTGCACGAAGGGATTGTGGCAATATTTATGGCTTGACCAGCGCGTCATATTCGTCAAACCATCTCACCCCCCATACTAATTTTGGTTCACGCCAATTAAGGGCGTGACCACTAGAACACCCAAACGTAAGCGGCTAAATAGATAGATAAATAGATAGATAGATAGATAGATAGATAGATAGATAGATAGATAGATAGATAGATAGATAGATAGATAGATAGATAGATAGATAGATAAATAGATAGATAGATAGATACGCTTAAACTCGGCGAAGTTCGCTAAGAAATGCTTCGCTTTTAAAAGTATCTGCATACTAAAACAAGGTCGCTGTCTTACACCAATATATTTCATTTTCACGTTATACATATTATATTTCCAGCATAAACCTATACAAATAAAGGATGCCTTGCACGTACATCGCGCACAGCTCTTTCAGATATTTATCACTCACAAATGAGTTCTCATCCGATTCTAAACATATTTCGCGTGAGAAATCCAACAAAGAGAAGTTGAAAATGCTAATGAAAATACCGCCGCGTTGATTTATTTTCGTTATCAGAGCGCCATTTCTCTGTAATCAAGGCATTCATATTTGACCATAGGCACTCTTAGAAGCCATTGGATGACCGAATCACGCACTTGACAATCATCTTCTCAAAGGTTTGTTGGCTCGGTTCCTGCATACATTTTCTGTCACCTTCCTCGTGTACGAGATTTCACCATATTTTTGCACCCTATCAGTCACCCACTGGTGCATCTGACTTTATTTTTCTTGCTTTAAACTTTATTTGAAACTGATGATATATGGTGTTTTTTGGCGCAAGGGCCATTTGATGGCCAAAGAGCGCCAGTTCATGAGACAGGAATGTGGACAATGATTGTGATTAGCGGCTGTATAAGGGCCATAAAATTTCTCGCAGTAAAGCGGGTAAAAACATACTATTAATAAAATCATGACCATGCCATGAAAGGTGTGTGTGGTGCGAATAAATGGCAAAAGTTAATGATAATAAAAACGATGGTGGACATGTATGGCATTAGCACAAGTGCCTCATTCGTTCATACGCTTGCGTCCAAGGGCCGTGAGGCAAGTGCTTTATTGTGTAGCCACCGCAGCGAAAACCTCTCTGGAGAGGTCGTGCTACGGTATGCCCGGGTATATGACATAAAAGCTATGAATTTCTTTTAAAAACGCTAACAATGATTTGTGACTAAAAATCGGTTCCCTACCGACGAACATTGCAGGGTGTAAAGGTATATGTTGTTGGTAGGGTGAAGGAAAGTGTTCATTTCTTAGAGTGTCCAATTGTTTGCACTGAATTAAAATGTGAAGAACTGTTAGTGCTTCCCCACATCTGTCACACAATGGTGGATCGCAGCCAGACAAAAGATATGTGTGTGTCGTGTATGTGTGTCCTATCCTGAGCCTCGTTAATATTACCTCTGTGTGACGTGATTTTGATACTGGTGGCCAATGGCCAAGGTGTGGCTTGATAACGTGTAGTTTGTTTTGTGTGTGTGTATCCCACTTGCTCTGCCAGTAGTCCCTGAGTTTTCGTTAGAGAGACGGCTTAAGATCAAGGGCCGGGATTGATGTGGGTGTAATGGCGGTGCTTTCGTGGGCGGATGCAGCAAGCTGATCCGCCATCATGTTGCCTTGAATCTCACGGTGCCCTGGCACCCAGCACACAACAACATGTCGGTTGAGTGTGTAGAGTGTGCATAAAATGGAGTAAAGTGAAACGAGGACAGGGTTTTTTTTGTTTTTTAAGACTGTGCAAAGCCGTTACCACACTGAGGGAGTCTGTATAAATTACTGCTATTTGTATTTTTGATTGTTTGATGTGTTTAGCTGCCACAAGTATCGCGTAAGCTTCCGCTGTGAAGATACTTGTGCCTGGATGTAGAGGTCCAGCATCCGAAAAGGAAGGGCCAACAGCAGCGTAGGACACAGAGGAGTTAGACTTAGAGGCATCTGTAAAAAACTCCGGACGTGTGTATTTGTGTTGAAGTTCCAAGAAGTATGTTCGAATATGGGCAATAGGCGCATGTTTAATAACTTCTAGGAAAGACACATCGCAATCTATAGTCTGCCACTGCCACGGTGGCGGGTATGCTACAGGAGCCATTAAACTGTGTTCGAGTGACACTCCAGTGTCCTCAGCTAGACCCTTCAGGCGAACTGAGAAGGGCTGCCTCATTGAAGGCCTGTTTTGAAAAAGAATGGAGCTCGACAAGTCATTAATAGTAGAGTATAAGGGGTGCCTCTTGTCTGCTTTCACCTTAAGGAAGTGTACAAAGGACATGTAGGTTCTTTGCAGATGAAGCGACCACTCATTTGACTCAACGTAAAGGCTTTCTACGGGGCTGGTGCGAAAAGCACCCGTAGAAAGGCGGATGCCCGAATGGTGCACGGGATCCAGCATCTTCAAAGCACTTTGAGTCGCAGACTGATAAACAATGGCCCCATAATCTAAGCGGGTGCGAATAAGGCTTCTATACAGGTTCATGGGGCATTTCCAGTCACTACCCCACGTAGTACGTGACAACACTTTTATAACATTCATGGCTTCTAAACATTTTGTTTTTAAATACTTTATGTGGGGTACGAAAGTCAACTTGTTGTCCAAGATTAAGCCTAAGAATTTATGTTCGGCTTTGACGGACGGACGTTGCCCGTTCAGTCGAATGTCAGGTTCCGAGTGCATGCCTCTCTTTCGAGAGAACAAGACACACGTGCTTTTTGTGGGTTAAGTCGAAATCCGTTTTCATCTGCCCATTTGGAGACCTTATTTACACCCAGCTGAACCTGCCGCTCACACATGGCCAAGTTGCATGACTTGAAGCCAAGCTGAACGTCGTCAACATATGTACAATAGAACATATTGCGGGGAATGGACAAGTGCAAAGAATTCATTTTAATAATAAAAAGTGTGCAACTAAGCACACCACCTTGTGGCACGCCTGTTTCCTGGACAAATGTTTGGGAGAGCACACTGCCCAGACGGACACGGAATGTCCGGTTTGACAGGTAACTTTCAATTATATGAAACATTCTTCCACGCACACCAAGGTGGGACAGGTCTCTTAGAATTCCGAAACGCCATGTTGTATCATAAGCCTTTTCGATATCGAGGAACACAGAGAGAAAATATTGTTTATGGACGAAGGCGTCTCTGATCTGTGCCTCGATACGAACAAGGTGGTCTGTGGTGGATCTACTTTCTCGAAACCCGCACTGAAATGGGTCGAGCAAATTATTTGTTTCAAGAAAATGTACAAGTCGGCAGTTTATCATTTTTTCGAAGACTTTGCACAAGCAGCTTGTAAGTGCTATAGGCCTATAACTCGAGGGTAAAGAAGCGTCCTTGCCCTCTTTCAAAATGGGAATAAAAATAGCCTCTTTCCAGGAGGTAGGAATAGTGCCAGAAGCCCAAATAGCATTGTACAAACAAAGTAAGGTTTTTCGGGTTTCGTTTGGTAGGTTTTTTTAACATTTCATACATCACACGGTCAGAACCTGGGGCAGAAGTACTGCAGGAGTTAAGAGATGTTCGGAGCTCAGCTAGACTGAAAGCTTGGTTATATGCCTCATATCTAGTGGATTTGTGTTCTAGTTTCTGCTTTTCTATTCTTTTTCTGTATTTTTGGAAAGTGTCAGTATAGTGGGACGAGCTGGATACCTGTTCGAAGTGTGTACCGAGGAAGTTTGCCTGATCTTCTAAGGTATCACCCTGAGTGTTTACGAGTGGAAGTGTGTGTACTTGTTTTCCTGCTATCCTACCGACCATGTACCCGACTTTAGCCTTCTGTGTGTAAGAATTAACCTCTGATAAAAACTTCTGCCAGCTTTCTCTTCTGGCCTGCCGACGCGTTCTCCTGCCTTGAGACTTTATTTTCTTGAAGGTTTCAAGATTTTCGGCTGTCGGTGAGTTCAGAAACAGCCTCCAAGCTCTGTTTTGCTGTTTGCACGCGTTTCGGCATTCACAGTTCCACCATGGCACACATCGTTTTCCAAGATGTCCATTTGTTTGTGGGATGCATTTTGTTGCAGCATCAATCAAAAACGCTGTGAAGTAGTTCACAGCAACATCAATGTTCAAAGTACAGATGTCATTCTAACCTAGACAAGCGATAGTATAAAACTGTTCCCAGTCGGCTCTGTTTATTAGCCACTTGGGAACACGTGGTGGACACTCAGTTACTGTCGTTGTGCTCAAAACTACGGGGAAGTGGTCACTTCCGTACAGATTACTGACGACTTTCCACTGGAGTAGAGGCACAAGAGATGGAGATACTATGCTCAGGTCTATGGAGGAGTAGGTGTTATTAGCGAGGTTTTAATAGGTTGGTTCTTTTCGATTTAGGAGACACGCGCTCGACGAGATAAGGAACTGTTCGATCAGTCGCCCTCGTGCGTCATACCTAGAGTCACCCCATAGCCTGCTATGCGCATTAAAGTCTCCAAGGACAACATAAGGCTCCAGAAGTTCATCAATTAGAGAGTGTAAATCGCGTTTTTGCAGCTTATAGCTAGGAGGAATGTAAATAGTGCAGATTGTGATCAGTTTATCAAAAAGAACCGCTCGAACAGCCACTGCCTCAAGGGATGTTTGGAGTTGTAAGTGTGTGCATGCTATTCCTTGATTCACTATGATGGCAACACCTCCGGATGATGTCATAGCATCAACACGGTCTTTTCGGAAAATAGCGTATTTACGAAGAACATTTGTGTGTTTTAAATTAAGGTGTGTTTCTTGTACACACAGCACTTTTGGCGAGTGTTCATGTAAGAGTTCTTGGATGTCGTCAAGGTTTCTGAGAAGGCCCCTGACGTTCCATTGTATAATTTGAGTGTTCATGGTGAATGTGAAATAGTGCTGTGTGTACGAAAAGCGAGTGGCTGTTTAGACAGGGAGTTTGAGTTCACTTAACAGGGCCATCACCAGGCCCTGTTATCTGCTTTTTTGTTTTCTTGACGCGCTCCAGGGAGCCACGCTGCTCTTTCGGCACCAAGGGTGCCGACGTATCCATTGCCTCCTCGGAGGCACTGGATTCCCGCACGTGCGGGCTGTTAATTCGAATTTCGGGCCTCGCCTGGTGAGGTGAGGCCTTTAGACCGGAGGACTCTGGAGTCTCCGGTCTCTGTTTGGGAGTAGGCGGTGTAGCTTGGGCTACAGCCGCCTTGGGGGCAGGTGCCACAACCACCGGCTCGGTATGCGCGGGCAGAAGGAGTGGCGAGGGCTGGTGCGGCGGTGCCCTCTGACGCGCCGCATCAGCGTATGTAGGTCCATAGAATGGAGCGACTCTTCGCCGTGCTTCCTTAAATGTAATGTTCTCCTTCACCTTCAACGTAATTATTTCTTTTTCTTTTTTCCAGTATGTGCAGGAGCGTGAATATGCGGCATGGTTTTCTTCGCAGTTTACACAGTGTGGCGGTTGTTTGCAGTTCTCAGACACGTGGCCTAGAACTCCACATTGTGCACAAGTCTGGCGACCACGACAGGTTTTAGAGCCATGGCCATACCTCTGGCATTGGAAGCAACGACGGGGGTTTGGTATGTACGGCCTGATAGATGTCTTTGTGTACCCTGTTTGAATAGATTCCGGTAGTTTACTGGATGCAAATGTGAGTATTAAGTGTTTCGTCGGTGTTTCCTTATTATCTCTTCTAATAATGATTCTCTGTACATTAGTGACATTTTGGCTCTTCCACCCCTCCAAAAGTTAAGTCTCAGTCAAGTCAAGTAAGTCCATGTCAGATACCACTCCGCGAGTTGTGTTCATTGATCTATGTGGTGTTATGGTTATTGGTATGCCACCGAAATCTGAAAGACGGTCTAGCTTTTCAAATTGTTCTTTGTCACGGATTTCGAGGAGAAGGTCTCCACTAGCCATTTTGGTTATCTTGTATCCTGTGCCAAGAGTTTCAGTAAGACATCTAGAAACCAGGAAAGGAGAGACGGTTCTGGCTTGCTTTTCAGTTTTTTCACAGTGGATAACATGATAGTGAGGATATGTTTCTTTGGGCTGGTTAAAAAAGTTTATATCATCGGTGCGTACCCGCTTTAAGCCGGTACGATCAGACAGTAAAGGGAATGCTCCATGCATGCCTTTCTTATTTTTGTTCAGCAGCGTTGGCGGCCACCCACCACGGAGCCCAACGAGGGGACGCTAAGGTTTACAGATGCTGAAAACTGCAGACGCCAGCCGTACAACGCCGCTATAACCCAATTCGCCTAGACCAAGGTAGGCTATTTGCACAGGGTTAACCCGAGCTGCCAGGAAGTTTGGAAGTGAACGGAAGAGAGTAGAAGACAGGACAGATAAATAGTAAGAGATGAAGACGAAGATGCAGGGAGAGAGGGATAGGAAAAGGCGACTGCCGATTTCCCCTGGGTGGGTCAGCCCAGGGGTGCCCTCTACGTGAAGCCGGGGCCAAAGGGGTGTGTTGCCTCTGCCGGGGGGCCTTAACGGTCCAATCACCCAGCGTCGGCTCAACCCCCAGGATCCCCTTTTCCCCGGACACGTAATAGCCACGCACGGCTAGGCGTGGGAGGGAGTAGAAACTCCCCCGTTAGCTCGGGTCCGTGGTGTTGCTACACACCAAACGCCTACTTGCGCAGGCGCCCCTGCGGGGTATTTGAAACTGAAAGCTGATACCGCGTATCGCCTTCTTTTAAACAATTTCTTACATCAGCTTGAATGTTGGTAATTTACTTCTTTTCGCTACTTTTCTCTTTGTTTTACTAATCGGTTTACCTTTGTTCCTTTATGTGGTATGTGTGGAACCCTCTTTCCCATTGTCTAATGGTGTCCCGTAACACGTGAGCCCATAACAATCCTTCAGCTTATAAACAAGGCATCGCACAGTAGCTGAAAGCCTGATGCTTTAAGGTTCTATACGAAGTGCACGTCAGGCTTGCTTTCCGGCAGACGTGATGCGTGACCACGTGGCGCCATCTGGCAACAAGAAAAAGCGTGCCACTGTCCCGGCATTGGCTACGAGTGGCTCTGACTAACACTCCAAGTATTTTGTGCCCATAAATACCCTATAACTCAGGGGCGTAGCCCGAAATTTTTTCGAGGGGGGGGGGGTTGCACACAGACGTGACGGGGCGAGGGGGGGAAGGGCAAAGGCAACAGCTTTTATCTGTGACATCACTATCACCGGTAGTTTAAACAAATGGTTCACATGTATATCAAGGCATAAGATTCTCTCTCCCCACGCGTATTGTTGTGAAGAGAGTAAGTAAAGTAGTGTAAGAATTATTGATTGCTATGTGGGGTTTAACGTCTTAAAACCACCGTATGATTATGGGAGACGCCGTAGTAGAGGGCTCCGGAAATTTCGGCAACCTGGTATTCTCTAACGTGCACCGAAATCTGAACACACGCGCCTACAGCATTTTCACCTGCATAGAAAATGAAGCCGCTGCAGCCGGGATTCGATCGCGAAACTTGTGGGTTAGCAGCCGAATGCCTTAGCTTCTAGACAACGGTGGCGGGGCAGTACTGTAAGTACTTTACATACAGTGAACGACAGGTACAGTGACCGTTTGGATCAACGGCCTCTTTCCGCACCATTGAATGAACTAGCCTTAGAAAATACAATACTGCGATTACCCACCTGATCAAAGAAGACATCGTTAATCGTTAATCTTTGTTAAGCGTAGATGGCGTAGTACACATCTGAGCGAAGTGCGTTTGACAGGTCAAGCAGGGTTCCGCTTACAACGAGGAATGAGAGGTATACGCAGCATATTTTTGTACATTCATAATTATTAAATGTGAAGCATTTCTTAGCGAACTTCGGCGGCATTGACCGTATCTATCTATCTATCTATCTATCTATCTATCTATCTATCTATCTAGCTATCTAGGCACCTACGACTTTTAGCCCTCCTAGCCGTTTCGATAATGGTATCAACATCGAACTTGGTATGGCATAACATGACTGTATGACGAACATATTTGATTAGTAATAACATGAAAGTTACGACATGCATGTCATGAATGTCATCATCTGCATTTCATGGTCCTGCAGCTATTGCGGTGGTTTCGTTCACACGGCATGTTGCAAAACTTATATGGTATCACATAATTGTATGGCGAACACAAGCGATAGACCCTAACACGAAAAACTTGACTTGCGTGTAATGAAACAACATGGCTGGTTGGTATGTGGGGTTTAACGTCCCAAAACCACCATATGATTATGGGAGACGCCGTAGTAGAGGGCTCCGGAAATTTAGACCACCTGGGGTTCTTTAACATGCACCCAAATCTGAGCACACGGGCCTCCTTCATTTTCGCCTCCATCGGAAATGCAGCCGCCGCAGCCGGGATTCGAACCCGCGACCTGCGGGTCAGCAGCCGAGTACCTTAGCCACTAGACCACCGCGGCGCGGCGAAAAACAACATGGCTACATACCACGCTCATGATGCACTCGCGGCCGTTTCGCTACCGTCAGATACACCAAACCTGATATTACAGTGTTTTAGTGGATGACTAATGTATGTGACAAATGCAAACATGATAATCATGGTATACGTGTCATGGAACAACATGACTAAATGCCACACTCATGATGCGCTGGCGGCCGTTTCGCTAGCTTCACTTATACCTAATTTAATATTACGGAATGTGAATGGATGACGAAGGTATGATACTAGAGCAAACATGATAAACATGAGGTGCGTGTCATGTAACAACAAGACTCCATGCTACGCTCCGCATGCGCTCACGGCCGTTTCGCTAGCTTCACATGTACCAAACTCGGTGTTACGCCACCCAAGCAAATAACTTAGATAAATGACACATCCAAACATAATATTGTCAAGCGACAACATGACATGCAAAACATGTCATGTGATGACATGACTACATGCCACACTGGTGATGCACTCGCGGCCATTTCGCTAGCTTCACATATGCCAAATTTGGTATTACGTGGCGTCAATGAACGACAATGGTACATGACTGGTGCAAACATGATAATCATGAGGTGCGTGTCATGTGAGAACATGACTACATGCCACAGTCAAGGCGCCAATACCTTTCGACGTGACGCGGTGGGTGTGCTCGCCGGCGTTGCCACGCCAGGCGCCGCTCCTGCCATATACTCGCTGGCGCGCGCCGCACTGCGTTGCTTTGACACATGTGCGTTTCGGCACGTCCGGCGTCCCTCCATCAGAAAAAGAGGGAGACGCAGTGTTGTCTCAGTAACACATCGGCGCGAAATGCAGCAAGTTGCAATTCTCGCCGGTTGCCGTCAGGCCGCGCTGAAGGACGCTGGTCGCACCTGGCGTCAGACAATAGAGTACTCGCGTTTTGTTGGCGTAGTGTCACTGTGCCCAACGTGCGCGCGCGTCAATGCTACTGTGGAGTATATTGGGCCCTTCATGATGCACTCGCGACCGTTTTGATAGCTCCACATATACCAAATTTGGGGTTATCCGACGTCAATAGATGATAAGATATATGACTGGTGCAAACATGATAATCCTGACACGAATGTCATGTAAGAACGTAACAACATGCCACGCTCATAGCGTGCTCGCGGCCGTTTCGCTAGCTCCACATGTACTAAATTTAGTATCACGTGACGTGAATAAATGGCGAAGGTAAACGACACATCTAAGCGTGATAATTATGACACGGAAGTCATCTACGGCATCATTTAGCTACACCTCGTAACGCCTTGCTGATTTTAAAGTGACATATCGACATCTCTCATTTATGCTTCGATATCAGCGATTCGCACTCCACGTGGAATTCGCCAATTTCTTTTTTCATTTTGCCTACAATGCTGAGCGATTTATTGATAAGAAATGAAATAATCACTGATGAGGAAAGTTCACTTGTTCCCATTCAAAGGTGCACGTGCGGACTATACTCACATAAAACTTGGTCGCTGCGCATATGTGCTAAGACGCTTAAGTACGCGCAAAAAACGTGGTATTTGTTCTCGTTTTTTTTTTTTGTAGCTCTCTTCACTCGGCTCCCTGAAATGTAAGCGTTCCGGCAGGGTGTCTTCCGTTGTTTGCAAGCGTGCAGCCGACTTTTCTCTTTACCTTAACAGGTTCAGAATTGTACAGAATAATATTTCACCACGCAGCATACGTGTATTCATGTTTCGAGCTCTTCCACCAGCGTGAGCATGAGCAGCCTCGAACTACACAAAATCTTCAGTGATCGGTTCACAAGTGATGAAGGAATGAACTCCAGAGTTGCTCAGAGCATAGTACGCCATAATCTGTTTCTCATAACGCGTGAACTCCCACTAAAACTGACAGTGCATGCACCGCAAGTTCACTTACCCTCCACTGTGCAGCATTCATGCCTGTCGGTTGTCTATTGCGGGGATTCTGATGCGAGTCACTGGAATTTCACTACTACCATCACCTCCTTCACGTTGATTCACGTTTGTGGTATTTCATTAACCCATGACAAAAACTACCAGCCTTCCGTATAGGCGCACTCAAAAACGTGAGACATCTCGCGCACAGAGTAAGATACTGGGCGAGCGCGACCTTGCCGGCACTTGAAAGGAAGCGGAGGAAATGTATCCTTTCCGCCTGGCGAGAAACGAGTGCTAGTGTTTCAGGTGGAACTTTACCAGCCTATATGTATCGTTACTAAACTTCTCGTTTCTCCCATTCAGCGTCACTGCCCGAACATTGAGGAGCTTGTTGCTTCTTAGCAATGCGAAGTCACCCCCTCGAAATACGCTGCCTACACGTATTTCTTGGTAGTTGATGTCCTGGGTCAATCAGAGCCTTTTTATGAGACTTGATGGTCGTGCCGAAACACTGTACGGTATAACGCTTGATGATTATTTCCCGAAAAGCGACGCTGCTCTCAGTGCATACTTCACAACTGGTGAAATTGAGAATGCCACTTGTCACAAGCAGGCAGCTCCATCGAAGTAACGTGCCAGGCCCCGTCGTGGTGGTGTAGTGGCTAAGGTACTCCGCTGCTGACCCGCAGGTCGCGGGTTTGAATCCCGGCTGCGGCGGCTGCATTTCCGATGGAGGCAGAAATGTTGTAGGCCCGTGTGCTCAGATTTCGGTGCACGTTAAAGAACCCCAGGTGGTCAAAATTTCCGGAGCCTTCCACTACGGCGTCTCTCATAATCATATGGTGGTTTTGGGACGTTAAACACCACATATCAATCAATCATCGAAGTGACCTGCCAGTGGCTAGCTTGGAAGAGCACATTAGGTTTTCAGTATTTCTGGCCTTTTCTGGACTATTTATTAGACCACTTCAATGAGCGCTTGAAATATATCGGCAAACCTTTAAGATGCTTTCTTCGCTTCTGCCACAGAACATTGCCCAATCTGCCACTCTTCCCACTGCCGAGAAATTTACTGGCGTGCATACTCGAACATTATTTCAACTTCGGCATTTCAAGGTAAGTTAGCAGTATGGGCTGTGAAACGGAAGCAAGAGAAGCGAGAAATACTAAGCATGCCTGCAGTGCAAGCGGTTGCCAATTTCCCTGAAGTAATCTTCCCAAACTTGCACCATCTTCGAAAAATTCTGGTAACTCTGCCCATACGCACAGCTGAAGCGGAACACTCTTTTTCATCGTTGAGACACCTAAAGTTGTACCTGAGAGCTACAACAACGCATCAAATATTGTTTGGATCACTCTCTGAACATCAAACGTGAAATACAAGTCCGTCCAGAAGATATTCTCTCTGTTGTTTAAAGGGAACGTAGTCGGTTTCAGCTGAATGTGTATGTAATATCAACCGCATGTTCCAGCTCAATCAAGGATGAAAGTTAACTGAAGTACGTTATTCTTGGATTGAGATGTTCTGAACAACAGTGAAAACATAGTTGTTAATCATCAATTGATGGGGTTTAACATCTGATAAGTTACTTCAATGCCAAGGTAGGAAAGAAGCAGGCTGGAGACCAGGCAGTGGGATACGATGGTATCGGTACTAAAAATGCCAGAGGGGAGCTGTTAGTGAAATCCACAGAACGCAATAATTTATGGATCTTGAATACATCCTACCGAAAACGAGGGAACCGTAAATAGATATAGAGGATCCCTAACGGGGAAAGTAAGAACGAAATGGAATTTCTACTGAGTGAACACCCAGGCATCGTGCAGGATGTGAAAGTGCTTGGCAAGGTGTGATGCAGTGATCATTGAATGGTACGTTCTTGAATTTGGCTAGACTTGAAGAAGGAACGACAAAAACTGATACGCAAGAAACCAATAAACGAGCTAGCAGTGAGAGGGCTAGCAGTGAACAGTTAGGGGTAAGAGTTGATGGAGAGTATCTCAGCAACCCACCCTTCGCCGATGAAATCGCATTGCTGTGTAACGGAGGGGACGAATTGTAACTCATGATCACGGAGTTAGACAAGGGGAGCCCAAAGGTAGGTCTTAACAGTAATCTGTGAAAAAGGAAAGTATTGTACAAACCTCGGAAGAGAACAGCGCTTCGAGATAGGTAATAGTGCCCTTGAAGTTGTAAAAGACTACGTCTACTTAAGACAGCTAATAACCGCAGAGCCAAACCACGAGATCGAAGTAACTAGAAAAGTAAGAATGGTGTGAAGCACATGTAGCAAGCACTCTCAAATTATGGCTGGCAGATTGCCACTATCCCTCAAAAGGAACGTATATACCAGCTAAATCTTTCTGGTACTTAGCTATGGAAGAGAAACCTGGAGATTTACAGACAAAATTCCATTTAAATTGAGGACGACGCACCGAGCGATAAAAAGGAAAATGTTAGGTGTAACCATAAGAGACAAGAAGAAAGCAGCGTGGATCAGGTAACAAACCGGCTTTAAGCATATCACAGCTACGATCAAGAAGAGCAAATGAACATGGGCTACGCCACTGCTTCAACTGGATGAACGGACGACTGCTACCGTAGCCCACCGGGTACGTAATCAGATGGTTGCAGGTTCGGTCTCTACTGCCGGCATGTTGTCTTTCCGTCCTCTCTATTTTCTCCAGATTTACGACAGAATCGTTGCGAGACACCTCAAAAAGTACATTCAACGTCCTCAGTGGCTTCGGTGTCTACTCTTTAGGGTGTGTCATAGAGAAAAACAATCTCTTGAAATTCTGCTTCTTGATTCATCGACTATGAAAAGTAACGCTGTCATGGTGAAAGACCATTTATTTCACATATATTCACTAACTACAAAACTAAACGGCTGGCTACCTGATACCTGTGTTTTAAACAAGTGCAGGTAGATTTGTTCGATATAATTCAAAATATATAGCTTGACATTTAGGAAGTATGAAATTGTAGTATAGGCTACAATTTATATCTCAGAAAGGTCAGACAACCAGGAACTTAACGCGTCATCAATAAAGTTCAAGTTTCTTTTAAGAGCGCTGCGTGATTAAAGCTGCGTGAGCTTATTTTTGCATGCCTTTGGTCACTTGCGTACAATGCCCGTTGATGTCAACTGAACATCTGTCCATTGGTTTTTTTTGGAAAACAAAAAGAAGATTCTGTCGTGGCAATGCGATGAAACTTAATTCTTTGAATATGCACGGACATGCCTCAGAGTGGCAAGCACATTCATTACAGCAAAGTATGACATCGTGTAAGAAGATAACGTCTAATCTATTTATTCTTGTTGTACAGTTAATCACCACCTTTCTGCTGAGGCTGGCAGAGGTTGAAGCACCCGGCTGGCAAGCTGTGACCAACGCTGTACAACCGACGACCCTCCTGCATGTTAACTCGTCAAGAGAACATGTGCACCTCAACAATATACGGAGTACGCCCCCTTCGTCGACAGCGGATTTGACGGGTCTCGACAGAGCACTGACGGCACTGCAGGCATCTCGCTGGAGTATAAAGTGGGGTCGCAACCATACAGGCGTCATAGGGCATGGCGGCATCACTGGAATGACGTCTAATCTGTTTATTACAGCGAAAGCCCCTATACCATGACAATTCGGGTCACGAGCAGTTGTCCGTCACCGCCACCGCAGGCCTCCATAACAACATCGAGCGAATTTCGAGAAAAAACCTAGCACCAATGACAAAGTGGAGCTGGAACCCGGGTCCTCTGGGTGCCAGTTCAGTATTCTACCACTGAGCCACACCAGTGCTTTCGGCTAGCTGGCAAACTTGCCTTGCGTAGGTTTAATGTCGGGCATGCAATCCCGTTAATATGACTTATAAAGCGTTTTAAAACAGTGAAAAAACAACCAGTCGTCGCACAATGCGAATAGCGTAACGAGTAGGTCGTCCAATTCTCCAACCCATTACAAAAGCTTGTTCTTGTTCCCCTAATAACTGTGGCGCATACCCACTTCAGCCATAATTGCTCATCATCATCAGCCACTGCATGAACAATTGCCAAAAATTTCTTTGCAAGTGTTTAGCGGATGGCACGCTCCTCACAAGAATGACGAAAAAGAGCACAGTAAATGCCGGCCTACTAGCCAAAAATTGTTATTATTAAACTTCTAGTGGAAATAAAGCAAGTGTGCTTGCTGCAGTTGCCCAATGAATTTTTTTAAAGTCTCTGAAAGGCCGCTATTCTAGCTTTCGCTGTGACTGTGCTGCTCCTTCCGCGCAGACCTGGCGTTTTTTTTCATTGTACAGCTTGTCAACCCCTTTCTGCTGATGCCGGCAGAGGTTGGGTGATGCACCGGGCTGGCAAGCTGTGACCAACGCCTTACAACCAATTGAATGTCCTGCCTGACAACTCGTCAACAGCACATGTACACGTCAACAATAATTTGAATGTGTTCCCTTACACGACGGTGGCTCTGACGGGTCTCGACAAAGTAGTGACGGCGCTGCAGGCGTCTTACCGGGTACAAAGTTGGTTCTCAACCATGCAGATGCCATAGGGCACGGCAGTAGTCCTGGAATGACGTCCACTGAGCTCATTTTCGTTGTACAGTTCATCACTACCTTTCTGATGATGCTGGCAGAGGCGGATGCACCTGGGCTGGCAAGATGTGCCCACCGCCTTACAACCGGCGAACCTCCGGCCTGCTAACTTTTCAAGAGCTCATGCGCACCTCAACGATACTTGGAGTACGCCCCCTTCATCGACAGCGGCTCTGACGGGTCTTGAAAGAGCAGTGACGGCGCTGCAGGCGTCTCGCCAGATTATAAAGTAGGTTCGCAACCATTCAGTGCCAAAGGGCATGGCAGCATCACTATACTGACGTCTTTTCTGTTCAATTTTGTTGTACAGCTCATCACCACCTTTCTGAAGATGCTGGCAGAGGCTGATGCACCGGGCTGGCAAGATGGGCCCACCGCCTTACAACCGACGACACTCCGGCATGTTAACCTTTCAAGAGCACATGCGCACATCAACGATACTTGGATTACGCACCCTTCATCGACAGCGGCTCTGACGGGTCTCGAACGAGCAGTGACGGCGCAGCAGGCGTCTCGCCGGATTATAAAGTAGGTTCGCAACCATTCAGTGCTAAAGAACATGGCAGCATCCCTGGACGGACGTCTATTCTGATCAATTTTGTTGTACAGCTCATCACCACCTTTCTGGTGATGCTGGCAGAGGCTGATGCACCGGGCTGGCAAGATGTCCCCACCGCCTTACAACCGACAACCCTCCGGCCTGTTAACCTTTCAAGAGCACATGCGCACTTCAACGATACTTGGATTACGCACCCTTCATTGACAGCGGCTCTGACGGGTCTCGAAAGAGCAGTGACGGCACTGCAGGCGTCTCGCCGGAGTATAAAGTAGGTTCGCAACCATTCAGTGCCTAAGGGCATGGCAGCATCACTGGACTGACGTCTATTCTGTTCATTTTCGTTGTACAGCTCATCACCACATTTCTGATGATGGTGGCAGAGGCTGATGCATCAGGCTGGCAAGATGTGCCCACCGCCTTACAAACGACGACCCTCCGGCCTGTTAACTTTTCAAGAGCACATGCGCACCTCAACGGTACTTGGATTACGCACCCTTCATCGACAGTGGTTCTGACGGGTCTCGACAGAGCAGTGACGACGCTGCCGGCATCTCGCCGAAGTATAAAGTAGGTTCGCAACCATCCAGTGCCAAAGGGCATGGCAGCATCACTGGACTGACGTCTATTCTGTTCATTTTCGTTGTACAGCTCATCACCACATTTCTGATGATGGTGGCAGAGGCTGATGCACCAGGCTGGCAAGATGTGCCCACCGCCTTACAAACGACGACCCTCCGGCCTGTTAATTTTTCAAGAGCACATGCGCACCTCAACGATACTTAGATTACGCACCCTTCATCGACAGTGGTTCTGACGGGTCTCGACAGAGCAGTGACGACGCTGCCGGCATCTCGCCGAAGTATTAAGTAGGTTCGCAACCATTCAGTGCCAAAGGGCATGGCAGCATCACTGGACTGACGTCTATTCTGTTCAATTTTGTTGTACAGCTCATCACCACCTTTCTGATGATGCTGGCAGAGGCTGATGCACCGGGCTGGCAAGATGTCCCACCGCCTTACAACCGACGATCCTCCGGCCTGTTAACTCTTCAAGAGCACATGCGCACCTCAACGATACTTGGATTACGCACCCTTCATCGACAGTGGTTTTGACGGGTCTCGCCAGAGCAGTGACGACGCTGCCGGCATCTCTCCGAAGTATAAAGTAGGTTCGCAACCATCCAGTGCCAAAGGGCATGGCAGCACCACTGGACTGACGTCTATTCTGTTCATTTTCGTTGTACAGCTCATCACCACCTTTCTGATGATGGTGGCAGAGGCCTGCACCAGGCTGGCAAGATGT